>NC_091016.1:3083750-3767500 GCF_041296385.1 Aphelocoma coerulescens
CAGCTTCATCCAAAAGTCAGTCAGACACTGAGAAAATGATAAATTCTGAGTTTGATTAATAAATAAGAAAAAAGAAATATGAGTACTGCCAGTATCCAAAACATTTTAGAATCTCTCTTATCATTGAGGTGACAGGACAGCACTCGTGCTTCTCCTTTTGTGAAACCACCTACCTTTTCTTCAAAATAATATCTGAGATTGGAGACAGTTCTTATTTTTTTCAAGATAAAAGTGACTGAAAATTCTTGAGGTTGCTGAATAATACATCTAATTTGATTTAAATCCCAATGAATGGTTAGCAACTGAGTCTTGGATTGGGAGACACCAAGTTCTTCTCAAGGAAACACAGACATACAAGGCCACACCAGTACAATCCTTCCCAGTTTGCTTTAGATAGTATTCTGTTGACACTTCACCTGCACTTTCTTAGGTAGCTTGATTTCTAAAACTTCCAGAGGATGCTGAATACAAAACAACTAACAAGTAAATATGTCAACAACAGAAGCACCTAACTCAGGCCTGCCATTTGATCATGCATCCCTGCTAGAAATCCCTGCTGTTGCACAGTAAAAATGGCTACAAAGGAAAAAATAAAAAAAAGAATAAAACTTTGTGGTTTGGTCCATCACCATCTTGTTTGATATAACAAGCACTTTCATTTCTCAGCTGCTGCAAACATTAAACAAGAACCATGAAATCACTCTAGGGAGTGTGGCAGTTACATCTGCACTGCTTTCTTGCATGGTGTCAGCTTCTGTGCAGTAATAATGTCAGTGAGTGACCTTTTCATTCACTGTTTTCACTCTTTTGGTCAACATCTGATCTATATTACACTGTAAATTGAGTTACATTCATAAGGGTCACATATTTAAGGGCATATCACTCTACATGTTGAAAAGTGAACTTGCACACCTTTCTCTATTACTCATCCACACAATACTTCCAATATCTGTAGACTTGTAATTCTTCTTTTAACTACAGTTCTTTTGTGATTTCTAACTCTGCAGATTTATCCATATAATAAATATACTTTTAAAGAGTGCCAAAATGTATTAAATCTGAATCAAACCAGCAGTAGCTACATGTAGCTTAATTACTGAGATAAATGTTATTTGGGAACATGTTGCAACAGCAAATGACATTCAGTATTCTTCCTGTTGATACTGGCTGTGGGCTGAGAGCTAAAAAGAGGCTCTGCCAACAGGCACCCAGGGAATCTGCAGCTGGGCATCTTCTCTTCCTTAAGGCAGAATTACCCATTTCTTAAGGATCATCCTGGGCCAAGCTCTCATATTGGCTCTTACAGTTTAATATGGTCCATAACCCAGACAACTCCCACAGCAGCCCAAGGAGCAGGTGGATGCATTAACCAAAGCCTACACTTGTTCTAGGCAGGTGTTTGTTGTTTTGGCAGGATTTGTTAGATTATCTTGATTAATCTAATTTGTGCTATGACTCCAGCAATGACCTAGCAGGGAACAAACCAAAAAGACCAAGCTCTGGGACATGCCTACCTGCATCCCCTTTGTCCAGCTCCCTAACGAGGAGCCACTCAGAGCAGTTCCCTCCCACTGACTCTAAACCCTTGTGCAGAGCACAGCAAGGCCAGGCCTGATGTACTGAAGCTGAGAGCATAGGTGCATATACCATTTCCGTACCATTCCAGAGCTTTCTTCCACACGGAGAATACATTTCCGGTTAAAACACAAACACGCACACATTCTCACACAGACATATTAAATGGGCAAATAACTGCTGTTTGCTGGTAAAAGCATTCTCGGCACTGTTTGTAACGCTCAGTGTTTCCTACAGCTCATTCCGAGCTAGGAGGAGGCTTCACTTGCCTGCTGTAAGCGCTCCCTCTGTTGTCGCGCAGAAGAACTACCAGCAAACATGTTCCGTCAGCCTCGCATCTTTCTGATCTTCAAGTACTCCATCCTGAGATAACTTTTCTTGCTTATTTTCTCCCCAAGCAACTTCTGTCTTGTCCCAGTCTTCCAAAGTACCGGTGGTATCATTTAGAATAACAACGCACCTAAGAAAAAGTAAAAAACACTTTTAAATATTTTGCATTTGCCCTAAAAATCTTTTTACTATTCATATTAAGCATATTGTAGAGCTCACTCACTAATTTCAATGTGGATTAGAAATCCAAAGACTGAGCTGAAAAAAATAAAGGTGATGAAATGAATGACACATAAGAGAATTAGTGTTTATTTTAATTTAAAAGATTTAAAGGCCAAAATCCCTGCTTGCACTCAAAATAATGTCTGAAACCCATAACAGCAACAGAATGACAGAGGAGCTGCAGCCACAGAATTCAAGGGCAGTTTATTGGAGCAAGACACAAAAAGCACAATAGATGCAAATAACCATGTGTGGATGCAGAAAATGCAGATAACCTAATTTTCAGAAGTTTTGTCTTTAAATTCAAGCACTTCTCTTAGCTAAGTCCAGGCAGATATACGTTAGCTTGTCTGCAGAGTGGTTTCCTGGCACTTGCTGCCCATGTGATTTGCTGCAGCTGTCTGCCCTTGGCTTGGGTTCCTGCTGCCTGGAGAGCTTCTGCCCTTGGGTCTGGCAGTGCAAGAAAAAGCCTCTCTGAAAACTTACAGACCTTGGAACCAAGCAGGACTCTGTTTATTTTTGTGTGTCCTAAGCACTAAGTGCTGAGGTTGCAGGTTGCCCAAGAGTCTGCTCCTAGAGGCTCCACTAAAAGCCAAATGCCTGCAGAGTTCTCTCCGTGGAAAGTTGCCCAAAGGAGCCCTGAATCCAAAGTAATTTGCAGGGTGCAATGGGAGCTAAGTTAAAATTTAAAGTTTCAAAGTTTGTTATTAAAATTTTGTTGTTTTCTTTTCTTGCTTATTTCTTCCAATAGCCCAAACTCATCCTTTTTGTGATGGGCTGAGGTAAAAAAAGCCCTCATAAATGAAAATTGTAGTTTTCTAATCCACTGTTGACTGAGACAGTGAATTAATGCAGTGTTAGGACAGCTTTCCAACAGAAAGAAGCAATCATCTGAAAAATCAACTAGCAAGATTATGCTGTATTCGTGTATGGTTACCTCTCCCTTTCCCTGCCATAAAGCCCCACAATGATCTTGACTGATTTGTCGGTCAAGCTGTGGAAAAGCTAGTGGTGAAATTAAAATCTAACCTTTTACTTGAAAACACAGATATAAAGAATATTTTCTCCTGTAAATAGAAATGTCCTAGAGTGACAGAATCAAGAAACACTAGAAGACATGGTAACCTGAAAATGATCCCATAAAATGGTCTGAAATATGGCCAGGAAATAAGAATTAAAAATGGTATCTTAACTAAGCAACAACAGTCAAAGGAAGAAAACACAGATGAAAGAAAAGGACACATTTTACCACTGGCAGATAATGAGCAAATCTCAGGGGGCTGGAGGTCCTTAAAACATACAGTCTTTTCCAGTGAAATTACAGAAAATATAACATCTGTGATTTGGGAAGAACGAATCTAGTTAACCAATGGGCAGAAACAGGAGAGAGCTATTTTTGAGTAGCAGTTACTCAGCAGGCTATAGGAGATGAGTTAATGAACTAATTTGTGTGTTTGATATCCAGGGATTACATTAGCAATGAGATCTAAGCACCTAGAAATAGAATGTTGCATTACTGAGGTTTTCAACAGCATCTAATGCCCAATTCCTTCCAGGACTCTGGATTCTTTTGGAAAAACCTCAAGTCATACACTTTTATCTGTACACACAGAGATATATTTAAGATTAGCTTGTCAGTTTTCACAACACACAGAACAGCTGAGCTCTCCAATTTCAGTTCCTTTAGGGAAGGGGCCAAGGAAAAACCCAAAAATGGATAAAAACTGACTTAACGTGCATGGCTGCCACACCAGCACCTTTATAAACACCACGAGAGTCACCAAAAGAACGTGCCAAGGAAGGGCTGCATTCGGTGTGATGTGTGAACTGTGATATTTCAAATTGCTACAGCACAGCACACAAACTTTTCTTCTTTCCTTTCCAAATATCCAAGCAACTCTTCAGCTGTTTTACCAGGGACATGAACAGCTGAAATACAAAACATGGCAGGGCAGGATAACCCCAGTACTATCTCATCAATTCAGGTGTCAGAGTCAAATTCAGTCAAAACTGTTAAAGCCTTTAAAAAGTGGTAATAAAAAAACCCCAAACCAAACAATTACAAACTTTATAAGCTAATACATTGAAAATATATTTTCTAAATCTGAGAAATTTTTTTTAGGAACTGAAAAAAGTCCCCTCAGGCAGATGATTTTTTATGAAGCACCTTTTGCAGCATCAGTTAAATTAAGGTTTTCACGTTAGTGAGGTTTAACACAATCATTAGCAGCTGCCATATAAAAATAAAACAAGAATGGAAACATTTGAAAATATAAATGAAAGAAGGCAGAGATAACTAGGTTATTAATGTCTTAATTAAAGCAACATATTTTGCACGTATTTTAAACATTATAATTTAGTTCAAGCTCCATTGCTCTTTTCCAATAGTGTTACAGAGCTATGGGTTCAGATTCCAGAGCTTTTAATCTCCTGTGAAGAAAAAACTGCATTCCTTTAACCCTTCTTGATTGTGGCAATAAACACCTCCCACTCCCATTTGGCTGAAGGGAGGATGTCCTTGCACACTGTAACATGCTCCGTTATCTGTGGATGTATTCTTGGATATGAGGTTTATATAGAGAGAACAAACAGGAAAACAACTTTCTGGGGCATTCTAAGCTATTAAGTACGTATGGTAGAATGAAAATAAAATAAATAGAGAAAATAACAGAGCAAGCTGCACTGTGCTGCTCTAAGATAACAAAAAACAGCCCCAAAAGCAAAGCAACATTGCTCAAGCCGATGAAAATGCAGAAAAACTTTTCATTATGAGGCATTCTCTAAATTCACCTGAGATTAAACAATCACCAATATTACTTAAAACTAAGGTCACCAGCACTTGTTTGGACAGCTGCAGCATCAAACATATTGTGTATATAGTATATTTTCTCTAGGTGGGCGCTAAATGTCCTTTGCACTTACAGCTGTGGAAAACCAAGGGAGCAGGGGCTGTGCATGTTAGTGTCTTAAAATACCGATCCAATTCAAGATTTAAAAGCAGAGCCAGTATCCCTTATTCCTACCTGTCTCAAAAACTAGTCATTTTGATTTATTCTAGGCCTTTCCCATCTCAGTGTCTGAAAAGGGCAGACACAGGCAGGCAGGAATCCCTTAGGATCTTCAGCAATAACCTTTGCACAGAAGGGTTGGTAATGCTAACACAAAGCATGTGGGATAAATGTCACGGGTCATTTTAGTTATGTTGATTTTCTCCTGGTTTAGGACAGCTTTGCCATTTCAAAACTCCCATAAAGTTACAAAAAGGGGTTTTCAAGCGTGAACCCTACTGTTATTCCTGGGATAATGAATTCATTGTAGTGCTCCTGATTCTGCTGCAGTGTTTACAAGGGGCACAAAAATCAGCTGAAAATGTATCAATCCTTGATTTCTGTAACACAGAGGCCACAACCGGTCTGCTCATACCAACTAGAGGAAAAAAAAAAAACCAGCAAACCACTTTTTACATACTGTCAAGTGCTCATTTACCTGAAAAAATATTTATTATCTTGTGAAATACATTAGTGTATATAATGTAACACTCCTCAGATAGTCCTTACCCAGCACAACCTGCTTTCTCGGTTTCTGATCAAAACACAGAAGGGCTGAAATTCTTAAAATGGTCCCAGCTGATTTATTCAAGCAGGTCCTATTCTGCTTTAGCCTTTCCCATATTAGACTCATAACCATAAAACCACCTAAAAAGTAATTTCCAAGTCATGACTCAGGGCTCCTTTATTCTCAACTTACCTACGGCTTTTCTAGCTTAAAAAAATCTTTGCCCAAATATAAACCTGGAATTGATCTCAAGGATTCCGCAGGTGGCAAAGTGGCTGTGAGGCGTGTTTAAACTGCCTCCCCAGGAACCAGGACATCGAATTCTGGGATTGCACGCCGCGGGAAAATCACAGAATCCCAGAACAGTCTGGGTGGGAAAGAACCTTAAAGCTCATCCAGTTCCAACCCCCTGCTACGGGCAGGGACACCTCCCACTAGACAAGGTTGCTCCACGCCGTGTCCAACCTGGTCTTGACAGAGACTCAGATACGTGAAAAACCGACAGAAAAATGCACAGCAGAACCGAGTCAGGCAGCTGAAAAACCCGGCCTCCACAGCAGCCCCGCCTCATCCCCTCATGGCGACTTCTCCTCCCCTCACCGCGGCCCCGCCTCATCCCCTCATGGCAACTTCTCCTCCCCTCACCGCGGCCCCGCCTCATCCCCTCATGGCGAAGTCTCCTCCTCCCCTCACCGCGGCCCCGCCTCATCCCCTCATGGCGACTTCTCCTCCTCCTCCCCTCACCGCAGCCCCGCCTCATCCCCTCATGGCGAAGTCTCCTCCTCCCCTCACCGCGGCCCCGCCTCATCCCCTCATGGCGCCTTCTCCTCCTCCCCTCACCGCGGCCCCGCCTCATCCCCTCATGGCGAAGTCTCCTCCTCCCCTCACCGCGGCCCCGCCTCATCCCCTCATGGCGCCTTCTCCTCCTCCCCTCACCGCGGCCCCGCCTCATCCCCTCATGGCGAAGTCTCCTACTCCTCCCCTCACCGCGGCTCCGCCTCACCCGTCACGGCGGCCGCCGTGGTGCACTGTGGGAGCCGCAGTTCCCGCCCACACCTCTCGTGGCGGGACTACACCTCCCAGCAGGCGCGGGCGCGGCCGCCAACGGCGGGGCATGCCGGGAGCCGTAGTCCCGGCGCGCCGCACGCCCGCCCGCCCGCCTCCTCCCTCCCCCGGCGCGCACGGAAACCCCGTGCGTGCGGGCGCGGCGCTCTCTCGGGCCGCCGCCGCCATTCCGCGAGCAGCGCGGGCAGCCCGCGCTCCGGCCCAGCCGCCCCGCGCCGCCCCTGCCCGCCTCTGCCCGCCTCGCCATGCAGATCTTCGTGAAGACCCTCACGGGGAAAACCATCACCCTCGAGGTGAGCCGCCGCCGCCGGACCGCGCCGCCCGTGCCTGCCGGTGCTCCGAAACGCGGGGATGCGCCGGGAGGCAGCGGGATGTGTGGGGAAACGCGGCCCTGCGTTGCCTGGGGCGGTTCGGGCCACGCGGTGGAGGCCGGAATGGCCATGGCAGCACCGGGCGTGTGCCGGGAGCTCCTCGTGGTTTTTCGGCCTATCCGGGCTAATTGAAATGTGCAGCGCGTTTTGATTCTGTTGTTGTGTTTCGTAATAGGTTGAGCCTTCTGATACTATAGAAAATGTAAAAGCGAAGATCCAGGATAAGGAGGGTAAGTTCAATCAGCACTTATTAACTATTATATATTGATATCAATCAGTATATGTTGTATGTATTACTGTCAGTGCACTCTCGTGGATTGATGTGTGCCTTACACAGTTGTAATTCTCTGCAGCATTTTTTGATTTAATTGCAGCCTGTTGTAGCTCACTCCTCTCATTTATTCCTGATTTATCTCACCACTAGGCATCCCTCCGGATCAGCAGCGGCTGATCTTTGCTGGGAAGCAGCTGGAAGATGGACGCACACTGTCTGACTACAACATTCAAAAAGTGAGTAGGAGGGTGGACAGAGCAGTGCAGTACCCAGGAACTGGCACAGACAGAGCTGACTGACCTTTTCTTAGCTGACTAAGAAATACTTCTAGTAGATTTAGCCAAATCAAGGGATTGGGGCAGTGTTGATACTGGGAGCTTGGGATGCCACCTTAATAGCAAATAATCCTTTTAGAGCTTTCCTAAGTGCCTGGCGCTTCAGATGTACTTTCTCTAGGTAAAAGCAAGAAGCCTGCTTAAATGCTGCACTTGCTTTGAGAAAGCATTTTGAGTCTATTTCATGTGCTTTACAAACAGGAATCAACCCTTCACCTGGTGCTGAGACTTCGTGGTGGTGCTAAGAAAAGGAAGAAGAAGTCTTACACAACTCCCAAGAAGAACAAGCATAAGAGAAAGAAGGTTAAGCTTGCAGTGCTCAAGTACTACAAGGTAGGCAGAACTAACTCGAGAAGCTTGATGGAAACTCATCTCTCACCAGGGAGGATGTGGAGCCTGTAACTGGTCTGCACAGAGCCTGCTGTATTTAATATTTAAACTCATTCTGAATATTTGCAAACATCCCATGTGTTAAATAAAAGGCACATGATCTGTTGCAGCTGGGCCCTTCTGACTTTTATCTCCAAAAGTTTGATGTAGTTACTGTTACAAAAACTATTATGCCAGTGGAAAAGACTCAGAATTATTTCTGTTGCTAAGAGGTGGAGAGTGTATGTGAGCCATTGCCTGTTTGTCCTTCCCAGGTGGATGAGAACGGCAAGATCAGCCGCCTGCGCCGGGAGTGCCCCTCGGAGGAGTGTGGGGCCGGAGTCTTCATGGCCAGTCACTTCGACAGACACTACTGTGGCAAGTGCTGTCTGACATACTGCTTCAATAAGCCAGAAGACAAGTAAATGTACCAGACAATAAAAATCTGAGCTTCTGTACGGTTTAAGGATTTATTTCTGTGGCGCTGTGTTTCCTCTCTGCTGATCAGTGAGAAAAACTTGTGGACCTTTGGGTGCTGCCTGCCAGCTAGGGTGAAATACTTGGTATAAAAGTGAAGCAGCAACTTGATTTAAAGAATATTGGGTACCAGTTTTAAAAGGGAAAAAACCAACACCTGAGCTAACCTTAGATGTGGTCTCTTTAACATGAGACAGTTCTGATCTGGAAGAATTGGAAATTCAGAGGTCCAGAGTCAGGTCTGCAAGTGGGTCAGTGCCGGAGAATGGGGTATGGGAGTCCTGGTGACAGAATGCAGAGAACACACTGAAATAGTGCACAGCAGCACTGGGAGGGAGGGCACAGATGGCTCAGCTGTTTTGGATCCAAGAGATTGTCATCAGAAATATTTTACCGTGATAGTTTTACACACCTGAAGTGCTTGTAGCTACTCCGGTGGTTTATCCCATGTTCCACTGAGGGAAGCTGGTTGCTTCACATGATAGAAAAGCAGAACATTTCAGATATAAAATGTATCTGAAGTGCTCTGATGTAAAGAACAGCTCCTGTGCATCTCTGGAAGCTCATTTAATGTTAAGAGTTAAAAGGCCAGCCAGGAATATAATATATGTCCTTTAGTGTTCATGTGTTGAAATGTCTTTAAAAGCCCGGGTCCCAGGAAGTTGTCTGTCGAACTTCTTTTTCTTCGTAACAGATAATTTCATCTCCAATACTGAATTCCAGATTTTTGTCCAAACTCAATCCACAATCCATTCCCGTTTTTATTACCTGAACAT
This sequence comes from Aphelocoma coerulescens, assembly GCF_041296385.1. NCBI lineage: Eukaryota > Metazoa > Chordata > Aves > Passeriformes > Corvidae > Aphelocoma > Aphelocoma coerulescens. Next base: position 3,093,100 of record NC_091016.1, read on the forward strand.
CATCTTTATGATACTTCAGTGATGATAAACATCCTACAAAGAGAAAATGCATGAAAGAGAGGCCACCAGCAGCAGAGGAGTGGTTTGGTTTGCCCTTCCTGCAGAATTCATGTTTCACTTTGTGACTACACAAGGAAAGCAGGGAATTGTAGGGATTGTGGGTGTTGGGGTTAATGGAAGTCAGACACCAGCTCTTTTGGACTCTTTCCTACCAGAGTGGATGGTTGGAAAAAGATCTGGGAACAGTACACCAGCATTTGGTGGCTTTCCTCTCCATCCTGGACAGAATCCAGGATTGCTCTAGGATCCTTGGTACTAACTTCCCAGGGGGCTAGCAATGTCTAAAAATACTAACACAAATCCACATTCTGTGGCAATTCCACTCACCTTTCCAAATAACATCCCTGTTACGGATTAGCTTAAACTTCATTTTTCTGTCCAGCAGCCCCTTGTGCACTCTGCATCCAGCCACTGGAATTTTGTTTTTTCCTACTGTGACAGAGAAGGTGTCAAGAACAGAAGCTTCTCCTGAAAGTAAAAAATAAAGCTGAAGTCCATAGGAATAACAAACTGGCATGAGGTAGAAGCAGGCTGCATTTTTTTACTTGCCATGCTTTTTAACAAAATAGAAAAGCAGTTACAGGGTAGTATAAAATAGTTGATAAAAGAGGAACACTTCTTTGGGGAATAAACTTGAGGCCACATTCTGAGGCAAAACCAGATCAGTCAATGAAAACTCACCTATTGTACTTTCCACCACAGTTGGGGGCAGCCTGCTGTTTAGCTCATCCTTCAAGTCTTCTATGAGTTTGTAGATGATGTTGTGAAGTTTAATTTTTATGCCCTTTCTATCAGCCAGCTTTTTGATACTTTCATTGGCTTTCACACTGAATCCAAGTATTACACCTGATAAATGAAACAACTGTCAAGTGATGACTACAAGAGATGAGTCTTTGAACAGTTAACATGAAATTTTGCAGCACAGGGTACATTTTATTCCTGCTTCTCTTTTAAGGGGGGACCATTTGCCTCACCCACTAGGGCACACGGACTGCTACAAACCTCCTACCAAAATAAATGCCCCAAAAAAGCCCACAGAAAGTCCCTGATGACAGAGCTGGAGGTATCAAAGCAGAAAATAACACACACAGCTCATGTAAAGGACACAGATCTCTCTCTCTTGGGCTGGAAAACCAAGACAGCTGCCCAAATAAAGCTAGAAGTGAATTCTAAATGATTCTTGCCCACCTGTGGGCTATGGCAGGTGCACTGACCTCACCCTCTGCAGCAGGTGAGAATTACAGGGGATGAACAGCAACAACTGACTCAGCCCTAGATCCAGTTGCCTCCCTGAGCAAAAGGAAATTATTTTCTAACCTGCTTTTCTAGCTCTGCCCTGTTTGAACATCATAAAGCACCCTGAGTGAAGAGTCAAGAGTTTAACCTTAACAACTTGAGTTTCTGGCAACAGCTTTTCCAGAGTCCTTCCATTTCCATGAGACTTCCAGGCTCCCTTCCTGCACCAGCCTGAGGTTCAAGGAAGCATTTTTAAGATTGACATAAATCTACCTTATTGATGCTGCTAATTTTTATTGAGAAAAGAAAACTTGACTGAGGCCTATCCATTTCAGTAAGTCAGGACTTCCAAAATTGTAAAATGATTTTTAAACACACACCATTAAATGCTTCAGCAAGACTGATATCATTTTCACTGATATCTCCCATTCCAAAGTAGACAATATCCAGTTTACATTCATCCTCACAATCGTAGCTGTCCAGAATGTTCAGAATAGCTTCAACAGATCCATCCACATCACCTGCATGGATAAATGGAAATACTGCTGACTTTGTGTAAGTCAAAGACACAGAAATACAACTACTGCCCACTCCACGCTGTGCAACAAAGTCTTTTGACATCTGTCACTCTTACTATATTTTGAGTAGTATGTTAAAATTCATCCAAAAAGTCTGTTAATTCCAAAAATAAACTGGATAAATACAGTAGGGCCAGAGGCTCTACATCTGCTGTCACTGTCAGGTCAAGTTTGCAGGTTTTCAACTAACAGTCACTGCTTGAGTATCACTAAATGAGGTTAAACCAAGTTCCTCCTGTCCCACTTTAATATATAATTGTTCTTCTCTATTTTGCTGATGCAAAATTGCTTATAGCTTGTATTTTTTATTATTTATATATAGGGTTTTATATATGTGTCTATATATGCTTATATAGGGGTTTATATGTATGGATTTTACTTAGGAGCTCCTGGATAAGTGGGTTGGGCATGTTAAGTTTTCCTGTTGCTCTGGCCCTGCTGGAAGCACATCCTTCTGCCCACTGGATGCTTTCTGATGCCCCTGCTCTTAGGAGAGCAGTTCAACAATCAGTTTTAAACTGATTAAACTTTTGGTAACAGAAACTGTGTTTAATTTAGAGCTCTGTTTCAGACTGAGCATTTGAGAAGCACAGAATCAAAGGAGCAGCAAACAGACAGGGACAGCACCTTTAACTATTAATGACAGTGTGTTTTCATCCATCTCTGCTCTCTCCTTAGGCCTTGAGAACATCACATGCTTATTGGCCTTGTACAGAGCTGCCTTCCTCTGTCTCCAGGTCAGGTGGGACAGCTTCTGCTGCTCCTTCTCATATTCCAACCTGTGTTCCTTTTGCTTTGCTTCAATAACTTCCAGATCCTTCTTCATCTTCTCCTGTTCTTCAACATAGGTCCTCCAAGCCACAACTTCCTGTGCCCTTTGCTGGGCAGGAAGACAGAAACATTACCTTTAAAGCACTGCATCAGAATGCTCTGCAATAATCCAGTCTCATCCTTTTGCATCTTCTCTACAGGCTCACTCATGTTCTTTCACTTTTAACTATACGTTTTGCTGCACAGATGGCACAGAATGAGACGAGCTTTTCCTCCCTAAGCTACCACATGACTCAAGGCCTATTTTTGCAGTATCTCCGCATTGCAGAAGAGAATTTATTGTTCATTCTTTCATGTGGTGTTTTTCCAGCTCTCGCAACACCTGTTTCAAGCTGCATTTTATGCATTTTCTCTTTGTCAGACAAGAGTTATCTCTTTCTCAAATTAAAACACTGATCTCCTGAAGTACTGGATTGTTCCAATGGAGATGAGGACACTGCAGCAGGGGAAAGGTGGAAAAAGAAAGAGGCAAAATGCAAGCCCTCATTCCTCTTCTAGAGCATCTAACTCAGGTCCCTTAATCCCCATGCTCGACCTTTCATGAAATTATCCAGGTGATTTAAAGCTCTCACTTATTTTGTTACTCAGCTCCTTCCCATCCACCTTCCTGCAGTGGGAACTTGCCATTGAACAGTTCTTTCTGTACCTCAGACTCTACTTCAAGGATTTCATCTCCTGCTGAAGGGGATTCCTTCCAGCCCATGATTTCCACGGGGATGCCTGGGGAGGCTGCATGCACAGCTTTGCCATTCTCATCGAACAGGAAACGCACTTTTGCCCAGGTCTTCCCTGCAACCAGAACACAGCCTTTCCTCAGAGTTCCTCTCTGGATGATGGCTGTGGTGAGTGGACTAGTGAAGAGCAGAGGAGAAAAATAACAGACAAAATGCAAGTGATGTTTCTCCCTGTCTTCATGGTCAGTGTAGGCACAACATAACCAGGATGGATTTGTGATCCATCATAGGCAGAATATTCCTGTGATGATTTACTAGAGCACTCACCAAATTTTTGAGTGAGTTAAAAAATCCCAAAATCTGTACTGTACTCTTCATTTCTGCAGATCAATCAAAAATCTGGCATTTGTGAACCCAAGAACAGGATGATTTTACACATTAAATGAACCCCCACCCAAAAAAAACCCCCCAAAACAACAACCCCAAACAACAAATCCCAACAATTTCTTAGAATTCAGATCAGTTTTAAAGAGGGCAGAACACACCTCATTCACATAGAACCTGCAAATGGAGGACTAAGATACTTAAGGGTAGAATGTCACGTTACACAAAACTTGTCAAGAATTTTGTATGTATTGATTGTTAACTTCATCATTCCTACTTTTTAAATAACATCCTAAAAAACACATTCTACCATTTTAAACTATTTCCTGTTACAGGATTTCATTTCAGGGATATGATGAATTTTGCCCCATCAGTTTATAACCTCTTGTGTTGCAGAGTAGTATTTCAAGGCTTTAGTTAGAAACCCTGCAAAGAAAGTGTTTATTTACTGAGGCCCAGGTCCCCTGAGCAGTGTGTCTGTGTTGTTACAAAGTGCTTCACTGAAGCTGCAGAGGTGGCAGCTGACTCACCCTTTCCCTTTGTCTTTCCGAGACTCAATGACAGTCCCCTCCACCGGCCCCGTGGCATCTGCCTTCAGTTCCAACATCTCTGCCAGAGCAACAGTTGCCTCTGCCAAAACCATCAGGTTTTCCCCCTGCATGAAACCACACAAAACCACACAGAATAAAGGAAGTGCCCAATCAAAGTGAGATCAGAAGTTGAACCCTTAGTGCCAAATTCCCCCACTGAAATGTGATGACATTTAACACCCAGGCAAGACTTCAGGATATCAGAGACAAAACTGTTGGACTGAATTACCAGAAGAAAAATGAGATATTATTGCTTGCTGGAAGTCTGAGCCTCCAAATACATTTCAGCGTGTTTCAAATAATTCTGGCAGGAGCCAGTAGCACTGAGCTCATGGCAAGGTATCAAATACCAGGAAGAGAAGCATTTTATTTTCCAGCTGCCAAATAAAAATGCATCTCTCTGCACGTATCAGACAGCCATGAACACCATCATTTTTCCTACCACAATCTTACCTTGAGTGCAGAAATATTTACAGCCTGAACATCACCTCCAAACTCTTCACAGACCACATCGTGAGCCAGCAATTCCTTCTTTACTCTTTCAGGATCAGCTTCAGGTTTGTCACATTTATTAATGGCGAGGATAAGAGGAACTAAAAAGAGAACATACAAACTCAGCACCAACCTAACCAAAACCTGCTGCTAGCACCACAGCTGCTAGAAAAGGCTACAGCAAGTTATGGCCACTTAGAACAGATCATCATCTCACTTGGTGCCTCTTCCCTGAGCAGCCATTGAGATCTGAGCTACCAGGAAGAAGCTGGAGGAGTTATCCATGTAGGGAAGGAAAAAAAACCCAAACCATGAACCCCTGTCTTGGAAATATTTGTATTTTAGGATCTTTATGTATTACTGCAACATTCAGTACATTTTCAAACATCTCAGGGGATGATGAATGGGAGTAGGACAGTTACTCCCCAAGTTCTGTGGATCTCAGTCCAAGGAGGTTTGAGAGGTAAAAACAAGGTTCCCAAAGCACCCTACACTGTACCTCCTGCGTTTTTGGCGTGCTGGATGGACTCTATGGTTTGCTGCATCACTCCATCTTCTGCTGCCACCACCAGAATCACGATGTCGGTGACGTTGGTGCCTCTCGCCCGCATGGCTGAAAAGGCTGCGTGGCCAGGAGTGTCAAGGAAAGTTATCTTCTCCCCAGAAGGCATGTGCACTGTGAACAAATGGTGTGGCTCAAAATCAGCACTTCACTCAGCTTTAGTTGAGGTATTGTACATCAAGCATCACTCCTTTCAGAGCATTTTAATAATAATGACATGTTTTAGGCAGTAAGGCAATTGTTGGTATGGAGATCATAGGTGCTGTTAAAGCCTCAGGAAGGAGGAAGTGTCTTGGGATCCTCCATAATCCAAAACAGTCTAATTTCAACTGTGCAGACAATTCACTTTGAAGTTCCATCAACATAGCTATGACAGGTATCAGCAACAGACATTTTATGTCATGGTTTCCTCTCTCACCATTTATGTGGCACTTTTTTTCCCCTAGTGAACTGGCAGCAATCAGCCTGCTGTGTGAGATGGAGAGGAAACTGTGTTAGACATGAGCACTTGGACCATACCAAGAAAAGCCCCAATGTGCTGTGTGATGCCTCCTGCTTCCATTGACGCCACCTGGGTTTTCCGCAGGCTGTCCAGTAAGGTTGTTTTCCCATGGTCAACGTGTCCCAGGATGGTGACAACTGGGGGCCGTGGGGTCAGTACTGCTGGGTCTGCAGGAGGTCTGTAATTACAGCAAAAATGGGGGTTGTAAACCCCAAAAAAATTCACTGAGCCACGACAGCTAAGAAGAGGCATCTACCAGCACTTGGTGCTGTGCAGTCGAGGCTGCCTCCTCCCCGAACACCTGCAGAAAGACACAGAACTAAAAGAGGCAAAAAGAACAGCTCACAACTTGCCTCTTCACAGCATCTGTGTTTTTTCTTTCCTTTTCCTCTTTCAGTTTTGCTGATTTATACTTCATTCCTGATTTTTGAACAATCATCTTGATGTGGTCTTCATGTAAGATGGAATCTGGCTCTATTGAATCAAGGTTAATGTCTGTGTACAGCAGCACTTCATAAATATGATCTGTAGAAAACATAAACACATTTAACAATTACATCCACAAAAACGTGGGACAAAAAAACCCCCAACCCACTTAATTAGGCTTTTTAATTTTTTTTGTGCTAATAAGTATTATTCACAAAGGAGTTTTCCCTTAGATAGATTTATATTAAAGTTGCCATTAATCTACATACTCGCAGAGAACTTTTTGCAGATTTACTGAAAATTACTACTCTGTTAGCTGCTACAATCTTATTTTTCACACAGATATTCCTAGCTTACTTTTCCACTAACTCCAAAAAAGAAAACAACTGAAACTCATCTAAAGCAAACAGCAAAGGAGTGATTCAAGGAGGAAGGAAATTTGACAAATCTGACCATATGCTCTTCTCTTTGGTTGTAGAAACACAGAACATATTACAGTAGTCAAAAACTGCTACAGGGAGCAATTCCAGACAAGTCTTGCAGTCTTGCCCACTCCCAGTTAATCAAATGACTGTTCTAATGAAACACAAATTGCTCCTGAATCCCACATTCCTACTGCTACTCTGGATTTTGGGCTGAAGCTCTTCAGCCACGAGTTCTTAACTCACAGGGGTCCAGCTCTTACAAAGCAGGGTGCCACGTTTTCCTTCCAGAATAATTTAGCCCCTGGGAACCACAGCCATAAGGAGCAGCCTGCATGGATCTGAGGCCCCTCTGCTGGAGGTGTCAGACAGACCTGGCTTCTTCACATTTAAATGTCTGCCCTGGTACTTTGGATGGCCTGACTTCTTTTCTCTTTAGTCTGCACTGTGTCTCCCAACACTTCCTTTGGGCTGGGTACAACCTCCCTTCCCAAGGGATGGATCAACAACCACTAACTAGGGCCACTTAAGGCCATGGAAGACATCTTTGCCTTTCCTGCTGGTGGAAGGGGTGTGGCAGATTTTGCTGTTTCAGACCCCAGAGCAGGCTCTCACCTATGTCTTTGCCCATAGCTTGTGCCAGTTCCTCCACAGTCATCTTCGGCCTTATCTCCACTTCACCTCTAGTCAGGGGAATCTTCTTTTTCTTCTTTTTTGTCTCCTGCATGGAATTAGACACATAGATAGGAATACATAAACTAAGAAATAACAAAAACAATATTAAAAAGACAATGCTCTTGAGCCATATGAGGTAAAAACATCTTTTTTACTACAATACCAATTGCAATAAATTAATAACTTGACACATCATAATGAACATTTTAAATGTATAGCACACTACCCTTAATCTTTTTGCATTTTTAGTTTTTCAGAACAAGGACAAAAATCAATAAAACCATTTCCATTTTTGTTTGCAATCATTTCCTCCAGTGTCAGCAAAAATTCATTATGCTATTGGTCTAAGTCAGTACTTGAGAGGGAATGGCAAAAAAATGATACACTAAGTACATTTTGTCTTACAGATTTATGACAACTTCTCTATATTTGAGAATAAAGCACATTTAAAAAAAAAAAATTAAATATTCCAACTGAGCTCTTGTACTTCCACACAAACCCAGGGATTACTGGATGTCCTTAATTACCTCCTTTGTGGCTAGATGTCTGCACTGTGATAAGGCAGCACTGACTGATCTGTCTTTTTGCCAGAGCTGTGGTTGCAGAAGGAGGGACCCCATGGGATGTGCAGACAACTGCACAGGCTTCCATGGTGCTCCACAAATTTTCCTGGAGGACAGGGCATGCAGCTGCCGGCAGGCACCGCGGAGCTGCACCAGATTTTCAAACCTCAGCAGCAACTCTCGGTTCATTTCCCCACTGAAAACACAAAGCACACACTGAGATCAGCCTCGAGGCTCAAAGATCCTCTTTTTCAGGATAAAATGGACAGGAACACAAGGCACGAATGTTATGTTTCCAAACAGGCTTTTTAACACTAACAAAATTAAACTATTCAGGAGCTGGTCCAGTTTTTCCATTTCCTTCCGCGCTTCACCTTTCTCCACTACCCTACTGCAGACACACAGATCTCCTAAGAGCTTACAGATCTTTCATCTTTCTCCACTGATCTTTGATATAAACTACTAATTCCCCCTTTGAGGTTCTTTGACATTTCCTAAACCAACCCCACACTTGCACTCCTCATGCTATACTGATAGAAATACCCAAGTAGCACCTACCTCTCTAAGCAGCAAAACACACCTACAAAATGCCCTTTACCTGAGTATTTCAAGACAAAAGCACCATGGAAAGACCACAGCATGGCAGTGACACCAGTGCTGTCATGTGGCCAGAGACATCCTGTGAGGCTGAGCCCTGGCTCAGCAATTAAGGTTCTGTCAGGTCATCCCACATCTTCTTTTAGCCATCTTAACTTCGGTTTGAGTCATTTTGCCAACTGTCCTGGAACACAGTCTCCTCTCTGAGCTTCTCCTTTTGCTCAGAGCTGCCTATTCTGCACTGGCACAGGGTGCCCAGAGCAGCTGTGGCTGCCCCATCCCTCTGGCACTGTCCAAGGCCAGGTTGGACGGGGCTTGGAGCAACCTGGGATAGTGGAAGGTGTTGCTGCCCATGGCAGGGGGTGGCGCTGGATGGGCTTTAAGGTCCCTTCCAACCCAAACCCTGCAGTGATTCTGTCCTGCTCAGAGATGGACTCTCTGTACCTTCCATGTCCCCTCTCACAGGTGTCCTTGTGTCACCTTCCCAGCAGCTCCAAAGGCAGGGAATGCTCTGGGTTCCTCTCAGAATGCCTGCGGGCCCTTTAAAACCTCCCTTGCACCCGGACACCTGCAGAAAGCGAGCACATGACAAACTAACCAACCAAACCCAGCTATTTTGGTGGTTTTTCTAACCCTAAAGAGAACCTTAAAGGGGCTGACGCGGTGAAACCGAGGGAGCCGCGGAGCTGCCACACAAACAACACAAGGTCAAGAAACACCGGGCCAGCTCACAGCGGCGAAAACCACGCCAGGCTCGGACTGCGGAAAACCCTTCCCGGCTCCCGGGGCGGGCGAGTGGCTCCCGCTCCCGCTGCTCTCCTGCCCATCGTTCTGGCTAAAAAATACCTGTCAGCCGCAGCCCGCCCTCCCCGCGAGGGCAGCGCCCTTCTCCGAGCCCCCGGGTCCCGGCCTTGACAGCCCGAGGAATGACGGAGGGAATGAGGGAGGAAAGGAATGAAGGAAAGGAAGGAAGAAGGGAAGGGAAAAGACTCCGCGTCCCCTCCGCGCCTCACGCCCGCTCTCTGCGCACGCGCCGCGAGGGGGCGCGAGGGCACCGCGCAGGCGCAGCTGCGACCCTCGGGCGGCCCGGGCGGGGGCGGGGCCTCGCCTCAGGGGAGGCGGGAACTCCCCTCAGGGGAGGCGGGACATGGAGCCTCTCACGGGAGGCGGGAACTCTCCTCAGGGGAGGTGGGAACTCTCCTCAGGGGAGGCGGGACATGGAGCCTCTCACGGGAGGCGGGAACTCTCCTCAGGGGAGGTGGGAACTCTCCTCAGGGGAGGCGGGACATGGAGCCTCTCACGGGAGGCGGGAACTCTCCTCAGAGGAGGTGGGAAACCCGCTCCGCGGAGCGGGGCCACGGAGCCCGTCACGGGACAGATTTTTCTGAGTTTATCCCCATTGTAGGGTTTTGAAACTAATTTTTAAAAGTATCTATTTATCTATCTATGTACACACTTAAATTCGTTTTACTCCTGCCTGCCAGGAGACAGCAGCTTTTTCTTTGCAAAGCCCTCCCGCCCACCTCCAACCTAAAGCTTTAACGTGGCTGATTTTTAAGTCCTCTCTAATTTGGCGTCTCTAAAATAGCGCCACTTAATGGACTAGGGAAAACAAAAATCTAAGAGGAAGGTCTATAAATGAAAAATCCTTAGTGTTACCTGGTTAATGCTGGTTGTAAAACCCAGAGATAATCCCAAGGGTCTGCCTGGGACAGTGCTGCTGCTGCGGCGATCCCTGTCCGGCCACTGCAAATTGAGTGTGACGAGTAATGACCACAATTTCCTTTACATATATTTGAGCTGTGTATTTCATGCTCTTTGCCCATAATGTGGGACCTGTGGTAGTTTACACACGTGGTTTTCCACACGCTTACAAGAGCCATAACTACGTGTTTTGTTGCCCTCAGTATCTCTCCTACAAGTATTTGCTCATTTATGATGCTGAGTGTTGAAAAAAAAAGTGTTCTGAATTTCAAAGGCCGGGTACTGACACCTTGAAATGCACTGGGCCCTTGAGTGTTTCTCCACGGGTAAAATGGGAAAAATCATCTCAAAAATAGATCACGGTAAAAAAACCCCCTTAAATACCAGAAGTTGTGCAAAGCACATTAAAAGCACTCCTGTTCCTGCACAGGGAGGCACAATGGGAAGGAAGGGCTGGCACAGGGACACTGCCAGGGCAACACATCCTGGGAGTGCCTGGGCTTGACCTGAAAAAGGTTTTATTGGAAAGATAAATTTAGCGTGAGAAACAGTCATCAGAGTTTACTGCAAATCTGCTTTCTGAGATGATCTTCCATTGGATGCTGCCTGGAAATCTTCCTGTGCACTGCTGTAAGGCTCTGGGAATTAGCGTGGGATCATATTTTATCCACATGTCTCTTAACCACAGAGTCATACTGTTTTAATTTAAAACTTTATTAGAGATTGCCCGTTTTTCTGAAGGGCAAACTGAAAACAAATAATTCTTGGTGTCATAGGTCAGGGCAATGGTTCGGGTGGTAGAAATACTTTCCAACTGTGTGGCCATTAATGCTTGGCTTTGCCCCTTAGTTGCAATTCCTGATCATTATTAGTTGTCTTTAAAAAAATGCAAATGATGCAGTTTTTGTTTTTAGGTTGTATCATGAATTTTGATTTTCTTTAAAGCTTTGAATTTTTTCTTAACTTTCTTATCTAGCAGCGTTTTCAGCAAAACTGTACGTAAGGAGCAAGCCAGAACCTGAAATTATTGTGAGGACACATACAAAAAATGTCATAGGTTAATTTAATCTGAGACAAACACCTGTTTGAAACAACATCTGAACCAAATACAGTTCACACTGGATGCGTGTTGAAGCAATGTGTTAATGCCACTACTTAAGAAGGAAATTGCTTTAAGGCCCATGAGATGTATTGAACTGCGCTGGAGGGGAGGCTCAGGTGGGATGGTGACATATTATCTCCACGTCAGAACCGTGGGGAGCTGTTCCTTAGCTAAAACGAGGGCAAATCGAGCCAATTGACCCGTTCCTTGCGGCAGAATGCTGCCCGGGGGCGGGCCCGGCCCGGCGGCGAGGGCGGAGCGCACGGGACGCGATGGCGGCGGAGCTGCGCGGGGCGCTGGAGCGGCGGCTGCGGGACCTGGGCATCGCCACCGTCACCGCCGAGCACCCCCAGGTACGGCACCGCCACTCCCAGCCTCCTGGAAATCCGGGAATAAACCCCTGCTGCCAGCGGGGGGCACAGCGGGATCAGGGCGGGATCAGGCCCTGCGCGTGGGGTTTTAGCAGAAGTATCAACGTGGAAGTTCTCGCGGGGCCTGGCAGAATGTTTGGGGGTGTTTTTTGGTGGCTTTGACTCTGTCTCTGCCTCCCGATCCACCCCCTTTCCTCCGGTAGTCTGAGGAGGGGCCCACCCACTTCTTTTCCCTGAAGTCGGCGGCAACCAAGATGCTTTCCAAACTTTTACTCGCTCCCGGTTCCAAGCCACGTCATTCCAGTGTGTGGAGTGGCAAACGGGAGCGCTCCCAGCGCTGCCTTTAAAGTGAGGCATTGCTGTACGCACGCTACAAACGATTCTGAAAGTGTGCCGGAGCAGTTCGTCACAATTTATTCGTGTTCTGTTAAAGTTCCTTCATAAAAGGGTACAGCTTTTAGGCCGAGTAGAACATTCAGTATTTTCTAAATATTGAACAAAAGATGCCTGCCAGTACACGACTGGGAGTCTAATGGGATATAGAGTCTGACACAGCACTGGTGCTGTTTTCCAGGTGTTCACTGTTGAAGAAATGATGCCCCATGTCCAACATATGAAAGGAGGTCACAGTAAAAACCTGTTTCTTAAAGACAAAAAGAAGAAATCGTTCTGGCTGGTGACTGTCCTGCACAACAGGCAGGTCAGTTTAAACGAACTCGGTAAAAAACTGGGCGTTGGAAGTGGAAACCTAAGATTTGCTGATGAAAATGCCATGCTGGAAAAGCTCAAAGTGGGCCAGGGCTGTGCCACGCCGCTCGCCCTCTTCTGTGACCAGGGAGACGTGAGGCTGGTGCTGGACGCTGCCTTCCTCGAAGGGGGCCACGAAAAGGTGTATTTTCATCCAATGACAAATTCTGCAACCATGGGCTTAAGCCCCGACGACTTCCTGAAGTTTGTGAGATCAACAGGCCACGATCCCATCATCGTACACTTCGATGAAGACATTAAGTAGAGGAAGTTCACTTTTCTACTACTGCTCACAGATTTTGTAGAGCAAAACTGGTGGAACATCTCGGTACAAATAAAACTGGAAAAAAAATGGCTTACTCCTTTTTGTTTCAATTATGTAAGTTTATATCGTATAATCTGGTGAGAAAAAATAGTGCCTTTGAGTTCTTAGAAGTTTAACAATGTTCTTAATAAGACATTTTGCAATCTACCACTAAGTAGCTAGTAGGTAGAAAAAGCATTATTTAAATACTGTTATAGTATTTATCAATAAATGGATACAACTGGAAGTTCTGGGTGTGGGATTGGCCTTGAAGGCTTAAACTTGACATCACCAGGAAAGAACAAATTCAAAGCTGTAGGACATCTGTCAATACCCCCAGGACAGAGCTGCCCCCACTGTGTCCCTGCACCCATTTATGCCCTACTACACATTGCTTTTATTCTTTTTACCTAAAAAAACAACGCACCTACACTACAGAAAATGCATTTGATTGTCATTTTTCAACCAAGGTGTGCTGAAGACAGAAGCAGCAGAAACTCCATCAAGTCCAGTAAACATCCCATGGCAATGAGCAACCCCCAAAACCCAAAGCCAGGGGAGCAGCGAGTGAGGGAATGTGAAGCTGAAGGGGGTGAAGGCTTTTGGATGCACTCTAAGGAAAAAATCACGTACAAGTGATGCCTCCAGGGCAGGAGCATCAGTGCAGGCTGGGATGAACTGCAACCAAAACTACCGGAGCAGGAATTAAAAACATGTAAAAGGATTTGTGATGTTGGGTAAATGAACAATTACTATTAACTGAGTACAAAAAACCATCATCTAGGGCAAGTTCCTTCGCCCCCAGCCTTAGCACAGTTTCCATCATTTTTGAAGGATTTGGCACCTGTTCTCAGAGCTCTGAGTGACAGAACACTTCACCACCCAGCAGTTTAGGTTCTCCACCTCTGACAGACACAAACCAACCCCATCTATCCCGGGAGTCACGTCCAGTGGGAAAGAAGTGACCAAAACAGCTGAAGCTGCAGCAAGAGTCACTGGAGAGATGGCCAGATAGATGTGATTGTACAGGCTGAAGGGAACACCTGGTATTTAGGAATACTGGGTTGATGAATGAGCTCTGGACTGACAAATGCACCACTAAATTAGCTCAGTGTTAAGATACATCTTTAAAGTTTATCTTGTTAAGATACATCTTAAGTATTAAGTGTTAAGATACATCTTTAAAGTTTATCTTGCTCTCTCTCTGCCATTCACTCTCCCTCCCGCTTCAGGTTTTTTTCTTTGTGGTACCCCAAAATCCCTTATCACTTAAAAAAAGATAAAAAAAAAGAATATTCAATTTGACTTGCTAAGGTTTTTAAATCAGGAATGTTTTGAATGTGACAAATTGTTTGAAGGATGTGCAGAATCCTGGAATCTGCACTGCCTGAAGTGTGACTACCTTCATCCTCAGAAGGCATCCTGGACTTGTCTCAGCAAAAATAACTACCAGGCTTCAAATACTACATTTGGCAAATCTAGAATAACTTCTTTTTGTATTTACTTACGAAATAAGTGTCTTTTTTTTTTTTTTTAAATAATAGTATCAAAACAGTGTACAGTTAAAAGCTACCCAGCTCTGCACAAATCACACAGAACAAACTACACGTGGTCCAGAAAAATTCTGCTACAGTTTTATCAGTTTCCTTCCAGAAGAAATACTCACTGCACACATCACCACGACACCAATACCCTTCCAGTAACATCAGTTTCCAGAAAAAGTGTGTATAAATATACACACACAAAATAAGAATAAAAATTATTTGGTTTGGCATTTTAATAACATCATTAATAAATGTATACAATGGCAAACATTAAAAAAATCAATATGTAAAGGAAATTACAGTTTTAAATAAGAGCTTTTTAAGTTCTGTTTCACACCTAGGTACATTCCTTTAAGGCAGTTTTATTAATATCAAAGCATTATTTACATATACATCATCAGCTACCCCTAAAAATCACACATGAGCTCCTTTGTTAGGCTGCATCATGTCCTGGACAAAGTTTAGAAATCATAATAATAATAATAATAACAACAACAATAATCATAATCGTACGTGTTGGGAATGTTACTAAATCCTCAGAGACACCAGAAAAGTAAATAAAACGTACACATTGTATGGCATGAGAACCTCCTTTGTAACCTGGAACTGGCAGTGATGGGTTTGGGATTCCTGGGGTACAAAGGGGGTGTGTGTGCTCCTGTGCACACAGTCCCACAGCTGCCATGTGCTTCCCTGGGATTGGGAGTATCAGGAACTGTGAAGCTGCTCCCAAGTTAAATTTGCTTTTTTATTTTACTTTAGGGACACAAACTGGGAAGATTAAGAAAGGAAGAAGAGGGGAATCAGCAGAGCATGGAGAGCCACCTGACTGCTCAAATGCCATGGAACTTCCCTGCAAAGCAACGTGGACAAGTTGAGAAGAGCTGAGCTGGCCAGAGGAACGGGAGGGGATCCCTGTGTGGTGGAAATGACACATGGAGGTGTGGTGAGGGCAGTCACACGTGCCTCACATGGGGGTGTGTGCCAGAGTCCTGACAGTGACAGTGAGAGTGTCCCCAGACACAGCCACCTGCTCGGATCCTGGCAGCACAGGCAGCATTTGGCACTGCAGTTTCAATCTCTTGGTTCAAGCCATGCATTTTCCTGTAACAGTAAGGGGACAAATGGTTCTGGTTGGGGGGTTTGAGCTGCATCAGTCCTCTGTCAGCAAAGAGTGAGGAGAACCCAGGCACAGGCCCTGAAATGAGCTTGAACACGCCATCATTTAGAGTTAAAAGAGATTTTCCTAATCTTTATGGCCTTTGAATTGTCTGTCATAGTCGCTATGCCCTTAGTATACATCTTTTAGCCCATTTTATCACAAAAATTTTTCAGAAGAAACTCATTTTAAAGAAAACAAACAGAAAATTTTCCCTTCTAAAGCTTATTGAGCATACCTCTTTTTTGCCCTTTTTGACAAGATTTCATGCTTTTAAATCTGTTGAACTGCCTTCAGCAGTGGGGCTCACCTTCACTGAGGAAGCTGCAGGTGACATTATGCACCTGCCTGCTGGATGCTTGGAGGTGACACAGGGAACTCAACCCTTTACATGAGGAATAGGAATGTGCTTACTGGCTTTAATAAAATAGAACAACTCATTTTGGGTCTCAGTTCCTGTCCACTTCCTCTGAGCTCGCTGCAAATCTTTCCAGACAAATATATGCAACCACCAACTGTACCAATACCATTTGTTGACTTTAATATAAATCAATAATGAACAAAATGTATCTAGTAAAAGATAACCTTAAAGGGAACTGATTGTAAAATGCATATGATATTATTTACATTTCTTTTTTGCCATCAAGAAACCTCCTAAGCCACAATCAGCTCATGTCAAAAGACAAACAGTAAAAAAAAAAAAAAAATTAGTCAATACACAAACATCGTAAGACAGTCTTATCCTGCAAATGGCATTTGTGGAAAACAGCCTTATATTAAAATAAAAGTTACAGAAAAACCATACCCGACAATTTCCTGTCAGAAACATCTGAACATACATATGCAGAGTAACTCGGGAATGTGAAAAACACAAAGGACAAACAATGTCTCTATAATACCATTATCCCATGACTCCCACTTCTGTTAGTTACCAAGCTTTTCCATGGATGTAAACAAATTTTTCTCTTGCAGTATGCAACAAAAATCAGCATAAACTTTCTTAAGAGCAATTTCATGCAGATTATGCTAACCAAATAAGGCAGTGAAGTGCCAGTAGCTGTGAGGTTTTTGTATCTGTATATACAGTCCTTTTCAACAAAATTCTACAGCATTTCCTTCAGATTTACAGACGCAAATAGAAACTGCTAGGTATGGGGGTTTTTGGCTAAGTATTAGCAGAAGCTTAAGCAAATCAGTGGCTAATTTCAAAAACAGAAGATGAAAGAAGTTTTGTTTTGTTTGTTTGTTTTTTTTTTCCCTGGAGTAATTCTTGAGACCTTAAAATCCTTGGTCCTTAGGGAGATGAGAACTGTCCTTTATTCAGTAGATCTTAACAGTGCAATGTGCAATAATTCCTATGACCATCTACACATTTTCGGCAGTAGACTCCAGTAGAGCTCCTTGATTCAAGGAAGGAAGGAAGGTAGGTAGGTAGGTTTTTATTTCTTGCCTGCTCTAGTCACGAAGAATGTACAAAATTCCCTTAATTTTTATTAATGATTCCTACAGTCGCTGTCTTGTTACTTCAGATATAAAGGCTTCACACTGAGATACTGAAGGACACTTTTCTCTCTGTGTTCAGTCGAAAGGCAGAAAGAGAAAAGAATGTAAGAAAAAGCTTCAGGTGTAGAGGCACAACACACAGAGTTCAGTCACTAACAGCACTAACAGCATGCACCAAAGGGGCTCAGGAAGTCAAGAGGAGGACAGAACACCAAAAACAAGCTTTATAAAAAGGCAGATTCTGTGGGGTACTGAATACTCTTTGATTTTTGTTCAACAATTCTTTTCAGATTTACCTGTCCCTGTCTAAAAACTGATTTCAGTATTATTTCTTAATGGGATTTCTCTGAACTTTCTTCTTCAGGAGATTGAAAAAATAAGTCAGTGTCATTTTTACAGGCAAAGGGCTAAGCGGGACAAGGTTCCCTGCCTCTGGAAGAAGCTCTGGAGAGCCACCGGCCCCAGCCTAGTGAGTGAGCGAGAGAGAAGCCAGGTAAGCAAGCAGGATTTACATCTGGTTAATGCAGTGTGCTCTGGGGCTGAGATGGAATGCTGTTAGTTTGTTGTAAATGAAATTCATCTCATTTACAGGTTGGGCAGGAAACTCACCACTTGGCCCACAGCTCAGGTAGTGGGTAATAGAATTAGGAGCTTTGTTGCTCCCTAGACCTGCTTTTTGAATTTCTGCTTTCTGGGATAGCTTCCACATCTGCAGAGAAAAGCATTTCAGGTTATTCATTGTGTTTATCAGGACATGAAAAAAACCCCTCATGCATTAAAACACATTCTACTCATTAGGAGAAGCAAAAGGATGTACAAACACTTTCTGGTTGTTTTTAAGAGGAAAGGACAGAGGAGAGGGACAGAAGAAACTCACTGCAAGTGCCTGCTTAGCTATACTCACTGACATTCATCTCAGCATTTAGAACAGCCAGGTGTTATTCCTAAAGCCACAGTCAGATATATGTCGCCAACCCTACCTTTCTGCATGTATGGAAAGAAAAAGTAATAATGAGGTGCAATCACAGCTGACTGACCCTAGCAGAGAACTTCCTTCTTTGTATTTTGAGCTGCTGCACACCGACAAATGTTCACATTCAGTTCCACAAACCACAAAACTGTCTTTGCATGCAACAGCTTGAACATGCAAAATGCAGCATCTGAACTCACCAGTCACTGAAAGCAAAGCATCAAGCAAACCCTGAGCCAGGCAAACCTCAACTGTGAGCAAACAGCTGAGCCTGAACAACAAAACCTTCCTGGGCAGCAGCCACGTGTTTAGTGTTTACCAGTACCATGCAGAGTCCTAACTTAGCACTGCCCAAGGCAGCAGGGACCAAGGAATGAGCAAGGGCTCCATGTGTTTCAGAGCCTGCCATGCACATGGCTGAGGAGCAGCAGGGATTGGGAATGAAAAGAATTCCATGGAACCTTCCACTGTTTGAACACAGACAGACATCCATGAACTTCTTGTTAAGGACCAAAGGGCGGAGGAAAAAAAAGATCCTTCTACCATGACAACATTTTCTTTCTTTCACATGTAACAAACAAATGTTGATAAGCCATTATTCAGAGCCATTAAACACTCTCTTGCAGAATGCTTTTGCTGCTGCCCAACTCAGTGGAGCAAAACAAGTTATTATCCTCAGAACTGAAATGCAATTCAATCCAAATTTACAAACCAACGCAGAGTGGCTTGAGCTGGACAAGGTTGGCCTCCAACTCCAGCAGACTGGAGACACTAGTGCTCCAGGACACTCATGCTTGGTTATTCCAAAGCCCTTGGGGTTTAAGAGGGAAGCTGGGGACAACACTGGCAGTTTTTGTAGGTGTGACTGTCTAAGGACCTAAGCAAGTCGAGCAGGTAACAGCACACCTGAGAGCTGCTCCGACTTCTGCAACCAGAGTCGATCTAAAGCAGCTACACACTGTGCTCTGACCAGCGCCTCTGCAGAAAGGTAAGAAAAGCCAGACCCTGGCAGCACAGGGCGAGTTTGTACTAACTCACCCTGTGCTACTTTGTACTACTCAGAGCTAGGATTGTAATTCCTTAAATAACTTGAAGCACTTTGCTTGGGATACCAGCACTCTTCACCTCCCACCTAATCCCAACACAGCTACAGACGGACGGGAGTGAAGTCAAATGGCATGACCCAAGACTAGAACAGTGATCTCACTCTGTCAGAGTCAATGTGTGTGAAATTAAGATTCTGTGTATGAGATTTCTCATTCTTCTGCTGCTGAGGCAGTTCCAGAGGGAACACAGCAATAACCAACTGCTTGCTGTGCCCAGCACTGGGAGGGAGAGGTGAGAGATTTATCAGCCCAATACCAACGAGTGGTGCAGACCTGGGGAAGGCCTGTGTCACATCCTGAAACAGTCATTTTACTCTCCACAGACATTCAATATCCTCCCCCTTGTTCCTGAAATGCAGGGCTTCTTATCCCTTATAAAACAGAGCCCTTCCAGATTCCCACACGGGATATCTGCTGCTCTTTCTTGGGGAACTATGGATTCACTGCCCCTCCCTAACTAAGCACTAAGGAATTAAAAGTTCAGCCCACACAATAGTTCTGTGACTGCCACAAAACTGCTGGCAGAATAAATTCAATTGTAAAAATCAGAATGTGACATTTGTTGTTTTCAATATTTATTTTCAATTTTAAATATTTTCCCTCTAGCTATACTGTCGTTCAAAATTTTTATAACGTATTTTAGCTCCCACAACTGGCATAACCAATGCCTTCTTGCAAAGAAATGCTCATGCCTAAAGCCTTATGTAATTATAGCTTGAATCTGATACAATTTTAAACTGTTTAAATTTACCATTTCGAAGTTTCAAGCACTTGCAGAAACAGTGGCACATCAAGTAATTACGATTCAACATCTGTCTTTAGCAGCTCGTCTGGAATTTAAGGAGTTATTTGCTGAAGTATTCATATCCTCCCATAACCTTGCAAGCAACTTTGTTCTTTTTCTTTTACTTAACTGTGTTAATTTAACTTTTTTTCCTGTTATTTTGCTACACCATTTGTTTTCTATTATATCAGTGTTACTTCTGTTGAGAAGAAAAAATTAATTTCCACCATACTCAAGACAGGTTTTTATTGCTGTACATCACAAGGAGCCTGTTTTTTGACCCCTGATAAAACCAAACACTTCACTGCAGTTGTACCCACGATGTGGAATGACAAAGCAGACCAAAGGGAAAAGGTGGAAAAGGTAATTTTTTCATGACAAGTGCTGTGTATCATGTGACTATTTATCACCTCTTTGTAAGAATGATCATTTCTGTTTAGGATTATGAATGGTCTGTGTGTTTATTGCTCTGTATGGACAGTAATTAATATTTACTGTGCAAACCAGAGGCACTGAATTATTGGGATTATTGGGCACTTGTTCCTTGTGCATTTATGCCACAACATGGCATAAATGGAAAGGGTAAGAAGACACTGAGATGTCCCAAACGCTTCTTTCCATTAGTGCCTCATATGTGAGAGGAGGGGGAAAAAAGGGTTTTTTCCCTGCAAGTAGATACTCAATTGCATTGCTGATAGCTCTGAGAGCTCGAGCACCAGTGCCAGTGCTGTCCTTGTCCCAGGAATGCTGTTCCCTGCGCCGTTCCGGGCATGCGCTTGCTTTAACATGCAGCAGTAACCAACAGGAAAACACCAAAATATTTGCAATGCGTGACAAATAAAAATATAGCTGGCATTATAAAGGCATGCAAAATATACACAGTGCAATTAATGTTTCATGCAGGCTTTGGTGGGGTTACAATTCCACATTCAAACATGCCACAGTCCACAGTCGCCATCCGCAGGGAACGACCACCCGCGGATCAACCAGGAATGATTCCTTCATTGTAGGGAAGTTTTCTCTGTCATCCAGTGGACATGGAGAACACTTCTATGGCATGTTAGGCTTATCCAGGTTTAATAACACGACTTTCTTTCATACACAGCCATACTCATACCACAGGGTCTGGTTATCTTCCGAGACCAGCAGTGGGGACTGGGCCTCGCCAGGGCCGGGGGCAGGGACAGGGTCCCCGGTCAGAGCTGCCCGCGGGTCACCCTGAGCCTTCTGAGCAGCACAAGGCTGTTCTTGGCTCCTCGGCACTGACCTAGATGCCGACACGTTTGCCTGATCGGCTGCTTTGGAGGTGGATCTTGGGGGCAATCCACTGATATTGCTGACTAACTCGGTGTTGAGGGATAAAAAGGGCTGGGGTGCAGTGAAGGACCCTGCGCTGCCATTCCCAGATCCGCTGGCTTTATCCCAGAACACACTCGCGCTCGGCAAAGTCCTCTCACGACAACCTGGCCTTTCCATCCTGGCCGGCTTGGGAAACTCGGAGTTACCTCCTAAATTACGTGCTGTGAGTGAGGGAGCTGCCTCGCCCTGCGGGCCACGCTCCCCCCTGCCAGGCACACAGTGAACACAAGGAGAGGACACCCGGAGTGCCGAGTACTCACTGGAGGTGGGCGGAGCACTCCCGTCAGCCGGGGCCGGGGCTGCATCCACGGACACGGGTGGCCTACTGTCCTTAGACAAAAAATCATGGATGCTTGTCCTTCGGGTGGTCCCTTCTGCCGTGGAAATGACGCTGCTGGCACGAGGTAAGGTGGCGTAGGGATTGCAGTCCCTGGATTGTCGCTGGGTCACAGTTGCTTGGATCTTTTCTTTCACGGACCTGGCCTTCCCCTGGGCGCCGGGGGTGAATTTGATTGGAGAGCTACTGAAGTAGAGATCTTCAGTCTTCCGGAGGCTGGGCCTTACCAGCTGTTCTGGTTTAAGGGATCGTCCATCTGAGAAATCAACTGTGTTTCTGACACTCAGGGATCTCACGATCCCACAGCCAGCTGCTGGCTGCTTTCGGAGCTTCTCCCTCCCTGCCAGCTCCGCAGACTCGGACAAGCTTCTCATCACTTCATCTAAAAGGTTCTCTTCACTTGCAGATTTCATCTGTAAAACCAGAAAAATGTAAGTTTGTAAACTGTAATTTTTGCCTTTTCTTAAGCAATTTTTGTAGACATAAATGAAGAACAATTCTACAAAGATTTGCTGGCGTTTTCTTTTTTATTTCTCAGCTCTCTAAGCAATATTAAACACTTATGATACATACTTAGGAGTTTTCTGTACAGCTTACAAAAAAAAGAGTTTAGGTGAATAATATTCAGACTCAGTGAAGAAAGACTGCAGTAGTTTTCAAAATGGTACCAGAGGCAACTGGGGAAGAATTAAGCTAAAGACATTAAGGAAATGCTCTGGCAGAAGACTGGAAAGAAGCCCCTTGAATACCCTTCCACTCAGCATGGGTCTGGGAGGCTATGAAAGGGATTCTGGGATTTGTGACTAGCAGCAGATCTGGCTTGGTGACTTAGGTGAGGTTTTTTATTTTTTACTGCCAGAAGAGAATTGTCTAGTGCTTAAACCCCCAAAATCCAAAATGGGCAAGAATAATTTTAAGTATCTAAGCAAAAAATGCAGAATCTTCTCCAGATCTGTGTCACTGCCCCAGACAAGCCCGGTTCCTCACTCCTCAGAGGCCCCAGTCACAGCGACTGGCTGGCTTTATCCTACAGCACTTTTGGAGTTTGGGCACATCTACTCAAGAACTAGGGATGCAGAACCTGAAATACCAGCAGAGATGAGGTGATTTGGGGCTTCTAAGACACTGCCACTGATTTACAGAAACATTCCCTTCGTCTTACTCCTCTCAGATTTCATTAAGCTCCAAGGTCACTTTTAGGTTCCCAGTGCTGTTAAGAAGATGAAACTGAAGCAGACAAGAATCTCCTCAGGGAATGAAGACAAACATCTTCCTTCCTGTTGATGCAGGACAGATGTGACAACAGCTGCTGCTGGACACTCCGAGCCCTGGTGTCCCACACACTGGACACTGGACAGTCCAGGAAAGTCGACTTTCCTACCCAACCCAGGGACCACAGAGGGTCAAGCTGCAAAATTCCACAAATTTCCTGCTGGAGGAACCGGACAGTGCATCAGGAGACAGTGCCTGTGACCTCTCAATGCAGGTGTGACAACAGCTCCAACAAGCCTTTCAGGAATTCCACTCACTGATCTGATCCTTGCATTAATTCTGAGCCCACCGATGGCACACTACGCAGTTAAACACTCTCTGAACTGACCTCACTGGAGTTACTCTTGTTGCTTTCTTCCAGGAACTGCTGCAGGGTGACAACTTCACTTCCAGGGGAGCCCGTTTTGGTCTGTTTCCCACGACTCTCCGGAGTCTCGGGCATCCTGTGCTGGAGCACAGGGCTAGACCTGGTGTGCCCCTTCAGGTACTGGATGGGGCTGCTGCTGCTGCTGGACCAGGCCTCGTGCTCATGGAGCAGGCTGAACTCCCCACTGCTGTGGCTCTGGGGCCTGCTCTGGCTGTTCACTGCACCTGCTTTGGGGGGAAGGCATTAAGTATGTCCATTAGAAATACACCAAAAAAGCTGTAAACCTGTATAATCCCACTCAAATCTGGAATGTTACCAGATGCAGTTAACATTCATTCTATTTAAAAGACTAAAAAAAAAGTCCAGTTGTCATTTTTTTACTCCATAAAATTGCACTCCCCTGACTTACCTTTTGCAGGTCCTCAAACAATGCATGATTTTTTTGGAATAAAAGCTACCTTTCACTTATAATGTGGGCCTCCACCTGCATAATGTTATATTCCAAGAGGCTAAAGAGACGCCTCCACTCTTGTTCAGCATCATTGAGAGGCACAGGGTAATTAAACATTAAAGGAAATGCAGAGGATTGAGTGGAAAGAAAATATTTTCTCCAACAAGAACTACTCAGGAATGCTGCTTCTCCAACAATTCCTGCTGTTACTCCTACTTTGTTACAACTGGGACCTGAAGGAAGCACATGGTATTAGATGCAAAATGAATTCCACGACACCAGTTCATTTTATCTGTAAATAGTCAGTAACTATGAATTGCTTAAAAAACACTGATGGATAATCAAGTATTTCCAACTTCATGTTACTCTTAAGAAATAAATTTAAGTCTGAACAAAGCTAAGTAGTTTACAATGGAAATGCCTAATCTTGTAGAGACACTGGGGCAAGGAGGACCTCAAGGAATCTTTTACAGAAGGGAGTATCAAACAGATCTAAAATAAACTATTACAAATATTCAGCTAGCATTCATTCCTAAATTTCCAAACAGACAGGCACCATTTAATAGATGCAAGCCATGAATATTAAATGAAGTCTTGAGCTGGCAGTGCCCTAGTCTAGTCTGTACAGCAGTCTGCAGCTAAAAAAGCCATGAGACACAAAAATGTATCAGGGTTCTTAACACATCAAATTTAGAGAATATTGATAAACCCAGGGATATTATTAATCTATTAAAACCAAAATATAAGGGTTTCTAGCATGAATCACGTGTGCCATTCTGTGCAGTGGTGCAGCACACAGCTCACAGCAGCAGTGCAGCGCAAGAGGATGCTTGGAGAAAAAAAATAAGACCAACTTCTCATCCTAAAAAGCTTTTAAAGTAATTTGGGGGGGAATTCTTATTTTGTAACAATGTTATCTGGGTTAGGTTTGGTTTAAAATAGTCGGTAACTTAAAAACTAACACCACCCTTTTGGTATTTATTAAAACATAAAATACCTGTGCTCCTAATCTGGGGAATGAAGGCCGTGAAATGCTCGAGGAAGCACATGCTGTGCTGTGCAGTGGGAAGTTTTTGGTTGTGAGGGTTTTTGAACCTCTACAGATGATCTTACAGAGGAAAGAACGGAAATGAAGCACGGATGCGAATTCACCCCCAGCATACCTTTGACTTCATGGAGTGAAGCATTGTTATTGCTATTGCTAGTGGATGTCCTGCCACTATCAAGGCTGGCTGGTCTGGAAGCTGAATGGAAAATTAGGAGACACCGTGATGAGCAACGTTTTAGCAGAGGACACAGCACCTTCACATTCTGCTCACAGAATGTTCAGAGGATCATGCATGACCTCCCAGGCTGAACATGCCCATGGGAACAAAGTGGTTTCTTACAGATCAGAAAGCGAAGGAATTTCCAGGCGGTCCAAGAGGACACTTTGGAAAAGGGCACTACAGGAATAGCAAGGTACAGAGGAGAGGAAAAGAGAAAGAGTGTAGTTTAGAATTGAAACTGAGTGGTCAGTGGGAAAGCAGGGCTCAGACAGGGGCATGCAGGGGCTGCTGTGGTCAGGTCACTTACAACAGATTTGACAGGGAACCCTGCACAGGGCTGGAATGCCACGGACAGGAGGAGCAAGAGCATCTGCACAGATAAAGTCCTGTACTCCTAAGCCAATACAAGGGAAATGCACTGTTAGTAGCCTCAGAAATGTTTGTTGCTTGTCCTCATTGTAAATATTTATAGTACAGTTAAAACTTCACTTCTATTAATAGCCTATTTTTCACTCCAAAGCTTTGCTTGAAGGAACTTGTAATGATTTTATAAACTACAGCACATGGCAAATTTGGGGTTCACTGAACAATAAACATTGAAAACTCAGGCCAGATTTGGACTCGATATTTTAGGATTGAAATGCTAACTTCCTTTATTTACTATTAACTCCCAATGGAAGTTAAAGCATTTTCCCAGTAAAAGGGAGAATGTTTTGATCCTGTTCAGATGCACTTCACAAATACTTTCTACCAGAGATACAGAACATCTGTCTGATGTAGTAGTTAAGAGAGAAAGGAGAGTCTGAAGAAATGATACAATACATTCAAGAGATATGAAAATCAGAGAGAGCATGCTCATTGCAATGATGCCATTCACTGTATTCTCACAAATTCATTAACATTCACATCATATACCCTTAATTCATTTCATTAAAGCTCACATCTTACCATGAACTCTCGATCCTGTACTAGAATCATCACTAATACCTTGTGGACTTACATCTTCAAAGGATGTAGTATCTACACACAGAGACATAAAGGAAGATGTAAAATAAAATAAAATGGAAAGATTATTAAAATACTTATCATTGGTAAAATGGTAAAAATTAAAATACTTTTCAAAGCAATCCATTTTTACTTAGGAAACATTCTGTAGGAAAAACCTTGGAACATTTTACAACTGCAGTTATTAAACCAGTTCATTATCTTAGCACTGCAACTCAGTTATTAAGATTGAAAAACTTAAAACATAAATAAAACCAATATTTACATAATCACATCATGGTGCAAAAAGCTTCTACCTATACCTTTATTATTTAGCAACTGCTTGGATCTGAAGCCTGTGGAGGAGTTGACAGTGGCAAAGTTGATAGCTGTAGTAGAGAAGGCCATAGCTCCCAATTCCTTCCTCCTTTTACCCGTGGATATATCATCAGGACCCTCCAGATGCTCAGAACTACCTGTCCATTGTCCTCCTGCCAGGACCATGGACTGCACCAGGTCATTCATGGCTGGGATGCAAATGAAAGCAAATGATCAGCGTGGGCAATGTACCCGCTCCGGTTCTTAATCTGCATTGCAAAGGTCGGACAGTTTTCTAAGCATTCAAGCGCCCGCAGCCGGCAGGAGCAAACCACACCCCGGCACCGCATGCAACCGGCTCGGCGGGAGGGAGGGGGCTCAGGCTCCTGCAGCCCAGGGAGGTGCTCAAAACAGGCTTGTCAGGGGGTCGCCATGCGCCAGGTGCTGTTAGAGGCTCTGACAGCTGCTTGCCATGAGAAAATGGGATGAGCAGGGACAAAACGGGCACAGGTGCTCATACAACGGAGTGCCAGCGCTGACACGGGATCCTTGTACAGTGCAGGTTACTGCAGGCACACTGGGGTTACAGAGCAACACAGAGAGGATCTGAAAAATACCACATCTGATGATATTCACCTTTACTTCCCCAAACTCGAGAAAACTGTCCACCCCTCATTAGAAAATAAAACGAAACAAAAGAAATCAATGCAACGTTTTGGCAACGAGAACTGATGAACACTCGCAGAGTGACGGACCACCAGAGAGCCTTGCACAATCTCCTACACTTGCTTTAAACAAAAAAAAAAATTACAGTGACTTCTTAACAAAAGGCTTATGAAACGTGTCATTTAAAACTATTTCCGTTAACACAGTGCACTGTAAATTTATATACACATGGGGCCATGTGTATATAGACATCTATGTATACAAATATATGCAGTCACACTGCACTGAATAGATTATATGCATGTGCACGGGAACGTGTGGCTACATGTGTGTGCACAGCTGCACAGCTATAAAGTATTCAGTGCCAAAGTTTAAAAAAAAAAGGGGGAGGGGGGGAGGTAAAAAGAAAAAGCTCCAGCTCCTTGTACCGTAGCAGGACTTGCACATTGCAAAAGAGGAGGAAAAATAGAGCGCAGTCCAGGGAGAGGTTAGTGAAAAATTAGTAACGGAAGCCAGTGTAGCCATCGAGAAGAAGCTGAACTGTCATAAAGTCTTACACATGGAGCGACGGTAGAAGGCCTTCATTTTGTCTTTTTCCTTCGGTCTGTTCCTCAAAAAGGGCAGTCTTTTCAGTGCACCCACTTTTATGTCATAGCATGAGGAAAAACGGAAACAGGGAAATGAAAGAAAAAAAGGGAGAAGAACAGATGGAAGTTAAATGTTGAAACTAAGGACAGAAATGAATGTCTGAGTTTAAGCTAGGTATGCTATGCTAAAAGCTATCATTCTTCTGCTTCTGGGTGATAATGAAATATGAAAGCTACACTGAAATAGGAAAACTGCACTAGGAAGACTTCCACAGGTAACTCAGAAATGCACTGAAGATTACAGTGCACAGGGTAATACAGTTTGAAGCTCTTAAAAAAATAAATGTAACTTCTTTGCAGGTGATTATAGAAATTGACCACTATGTAATTTTTACTGTGAAAAATAACTTTTTTTGAACATTATGAAAAATGTGAAGCAAAAAAGCTGAAAATGAAAGCAACTCTAAGTACAATTTCTATGTTAAAATATGTTCACATCATTATTTTTGGGGGCTAATAACTTCTGTAATGCTTTGCCTGCCCATCTAAGAGGACACAGTCTATTATCAGTCTTCAGTTCTTCCATTTTGTGCTCAGTAATAACTTTGGTCATCTACTGTCTCATAGGAAACCTGCATAGGCCTTTTGATCAATGTAGTTTGTGGGTAGTATTTTGGTAAAAATCGATCTAAACTCAAATCAATCTGCTTCAAATGTGCAAATTTTTTAGCTGAAAAAATACCAAAGGAAAAAAAAAACCAGCAAAAATTTTCAAATGTGAGTGTTGCTGTAACGTTTTGGGAGGGCCCAAGGAAAACCGAGTTAAATTCTACCAGGAGAATTACAGAGTTAAAATTACAAATAGTATTAAAAGAGGGAGGAGGGGGAAGTCACGAGTTAATCTTGTCCTTGGAGTCAGGAACTCTGCATTAGGAGCTGCTGACCTGCCTTGGGTAAGTTAGGGGGCTGATGCCAGGCACAGGAGCCACCACGTAAAGATCCAAAAGGGGACACAGGATGGAATTCCCCAAGTGGTGATTTCTGCAGAGACAGCAGCAGCTCTGGTTCATGCAGAGGTCAGTCAGACCATGCTCTGCCTGGTTTGTCTCTGCAGCCCCTTTTGGGAGGTGTGCCCTGCTCCCCCAGCCTGGCACACAGCAGTTCTGTTTACAGAGCAGTGCATATATATCATATATACCATTTACAAGTGCACATGAGCTATCCTGGCACTGAAATATTCCATATTCCTCCCTCTCCATCAGCTCTTCCCATGTCTGCACCCACAGGATCTGTTCTATTCCTACTTTCTCTCAGCAAGACAACACAGAAAAAAAATTATTCTCTAACTTCTATAATCCTCTACAGACAAAATAACTCATCCCTCTGTAATCCTTTTTACGGAAGATAACTGATCCCTCTTAACCAAAAACGCCTTTATTTTATGAAAAAGTAACCAGAGGATGCTCAAGAACCATTTGAGTCAGCTGTCCTTCCTGTCCATTAACACAGACCACCTCCAAAAGGGCTGATGTATTGCTCTCAGCAACTGTGCCCACCAGGAAACTCCCCTGCAACACTGATGGCCTGGAAATCCTGCATCAACAAGGCAAAATGCTTGGAGGGGAAACCGTGTCAGTGATGTCTGCACAGAATTCACCTCAAGAAATGTCCTGAAATGGTAATAATAGTAATTAATACTGGGATGGAAGAGCTACTGCAGCAATTAACTATTCTTTCTCTTTTCAGTATTCCATGAACACGTTCTTGCTTTCTGAGCTGAGAATGAATGATGACTATTGCAGAATTCCTCAACTAAGCAGGAAACGTTCAATTTTTTAACTCTCCTGCTTGCCTGAAATCCTCTGGGGAATTCTGTATTAAAATCCTGACATTGTTTTGTTCAGGCACAGAAGAAAATACAAGACAGAAATCTTTAAAATGCCTTGGTACTGGAAAATGGAGCCCAGAACACTTCTTTTATTCCCTCTGTGACATGGCGTGCCTGCTACTGGTGTTCCTAGCAGAGGTGACAGTTTACTAACAGCCCTAATTCCTTGGGAAGTTGTTAATCCCCTGAAATGGCTGAAGTGGAAGTCAGCAAAGAGTATCTGTATTTTTCCACAGAAAACAAAAATCCCCTCTGCCTGCCTTGGGTTTTCTCTGGAAAAGCTCTGCACATAGCAGGCGTCAGATCCATGGCACTCAGCTGATCATTAGGGGTGATCACAAATAATTTGTGGGCAGTACCTGGGAAGAAGGAGGCTGTACTGCCAGCAGGTATGAAAAGCCAAGGTGAAACCCTGCAGTCAGGAGTATACACTTCCTGCAGGATTAGCCTCTGCTGGGACAGCAACAGCCCTCCAGGCACCCCCTCCTTCCCAGAGGGATCAGACACAGGCTCTGGCCACACTGTGAGACCTCGGGTGGTGTTCTCTGAGAACAGGGTAACCTGATTTTTGTGCCAAGATCACCTTTCCCAGGGAGATAACAGCTCTCTTAGAAACATTTGCATGAGAAAGTGGCCTGTGTTGGGAAAACACAATCTCCATCACCACCCACAAAAGAGGAAAAACTACAGATGTCACACACAGTAAATACTTTTGGAATCAGTATCTCTGACAGGGAATGTGGGGTGTCAGCCTTGTCTAACCCGGAGATCTCTATGTCAGACACTCAGTCCTCCAGCTCGGAACATCGCTGGTTTGTGCCAGGGAAGGTGAGCTACCTTCTCCTGCCTCCTCAAGGACACACAGGACATTTCACCTCGGCAGTTCCCGGTGGAACCAGCTCCTTTCCCAGATGCCGGAGATCAGGGTGGCACAGAACTCTTCCGGAGGCAGAGCTGCCTTCAGCCAGCACGGAGAGCTCCAACACCTGAGCGCTGGCACAGACAGGGGGCACTCACACGTTTGCTCCCTCCTGTAGCTCCTTCAGTGGAAGCTGCTACAGCCAAACTGCTTCCCACGGAAAAGAAAGGACCCCAGATCCCGGGATTTAGGATTTACGGTCACTCTAGGAGCAGAAGAAATAGACTGCAAAATGTGCACCATCACCAGCACTCGTCATACTGAGATACTCTCTTTGCTTTGTGAGGCACAAACTGTCTCAGATTGCTGTCTCAGAGACTGTCAGAGCTGAGTTGGCACAAAATGCATCCGAATTCTCTCCAAAACTGTGGTTTCCATGGCGACATGTGTGCTGGAGGAAGGTTAGGATCCAGAATTAGATCAGCCCTTCCAGTTTGTGGATAAATACACTGGGATTAAGAGGAACATGAACAAGGTCCATGGAGTAGAAAATTAATGAGGTCTGAACAGCTTCAAACCTCTTTTGAGGCTCAGCCACCATAACTGCAGCCGTGGCTCCCCAGGAGGGTAACTGCACACTACAAGGTCCCAAGGATCATGCAAAGAAAACTGTCACAGAAAAGCCCTTCCAGAACATGACATTGCTGACACAGATGCAGATGGGCTGAACCACAGCGTGCACACTCTCAGTTCCCACTGACACACATCCAGAACAGCTTCAGTCACTCCCCAATTCCACACCACTCACGGTTTGGATGTAAAAGCAACAGCTGCTTTTTAAAAAAATTTAAAAGTACCTGTTTTGAAGCTTACACTGAAAAAGGCTGAGCTCCCCAAAGGGAGAAGTTAGTAACAAAAGTGCTAAAATGTACCCTTGAACTATTTTCTTCAGTTATTAAAAAATACACATCTGATTTTAACTTTCCCTGAAATAGCATTTTTGGATGTTTTTAACTTTGACTAAGCTTCTGCAAGAAGCACAGAAGAAAAAATACCACATCATAGTGGCTGCAATAATTCACAGCTGGCACAAACCCCAGACCTGCTGTCTTTTAAAACCCCATACATTAAATTTAGAAGTAGTAGTGCAAAGATCGGAAGTGACTGTTAATGCACATGGATTCTGATGCTTTTACATGCACAGCCAAAATGCTTTTGGTGCACAGTTATTAAATAGAACCATTACATCCTGATAACTTGGCTGTAATTATCTCTCAAGTTGTGAGAAACTGGGCAGTTAATGATTCATGCCAAGAGCAGAGAACAAAAACCACAGGTAATAAATAATAATAAACAGAATCTGGCCTTCTATATCATGGGCACCCTAATGGGATGGGTATCAGATCTTTCAAGGTCAGCAAACTGTGCCTGGAATATTCCATCTAATCACACTTTTGTAAGTCCTTATTCTCCCTCTCAGCTACTTCACTCCAATTTCAGGATCAGTAGCAATTCCCATCTTTTTAACAGGTTGTGTCTCTGCATTAACACTTCTTGTTGCATATCCAAATTTCATCGTTGGTTTTGTGAGATGCTGGGGGAACACTTTCAGACAGAAGGTGTTTTTAGCAACTCAAGGATGTTAGCACAGCCACAGCTTGGAAAACACTTCCAAGACAAGGGGAAAGAGTCATGCTGGGAGAAGAGGGAGAAACAAAAAGGGTCCTAGTGATGACATCTGACATTCTATCCCAAATCCCGCTCATCTGACCCAGTACCAGTGCCTGCTTCCTCATACCCAGGCACTGTGAGTGTACTTTAACATTCACATTGTGAGATACAGAAATGCTCAAAACTAGTTCTGCCCAAACACTTCAGGGAGTTTGCAACAAGTTCTGTCCTTAATAAATTAATTCAGGCTTCATTCCTACAGACTTAAAAATGATCTTTACAAATCCTCCAAAATACGCAGTCTTTTCCAACATTTAGCCAAGGTTTATTCACGGAATGAAGTGGTTTGCAGTACTCACTACTACTCTTTTTGGTGCCCAGGGTCTGCCCATCCTCCAGGGAGTTGGAGCCCACGGAGGAGCTGTCCTGGCTGTCCTGGTGGGGCAGCTGCAGGAATCCCTCGCTGGACTCGGAGCGTGTGGGCGTCAGCGTCACTGACTTGAGGCGCTCGCGGTTCCCGTCCTTCTTGGACTTGATCAGCTTCCTCATCTTCAGGGTGATCCAGTTGCCCCTTCTGTCACCAATAACACAGCACATTCACTGCATTTATAACACACTGTTAGGCCTGCAGATTCTCCTAATTTTTATGCAAGACACAGACGTGATTCTGATCCCATGAATGTTACGGAATCTCCATGTTCAGTGGGAACAGAACAGAACAGGTCTGTCATGCTTTAGAGCTGTGTTTGATTTTTACATCATGTTCATCAGTACCTTCGTGGTGGTGATGGCTCATAAAATTTATACTGATCCATTATCTTCTCCTCCAGTTTCTCCTTCTGGCGCCTCAATTCATTTAGTTTGTCACTGCAAACAGAAATTAATGATAATTTATGCCTCAAAAACGTATACACGATGCGTGGGCAGTACGTTCCTCTGGGAATCTGTTATCTGAAAACTGTCACCTTTTGTGAGGAATTCTTACACAGCACGTGTTTCTTATTGAAAAAAACAAGAGATACAGCAAACAATCAATCAGCCTTAGGCTTAACTTCATGATATAAAACTGAAAAAAATTCCATTTGCCTTTATTACAAATTTCTCCTTTTAATATAAAGTGCTCTATCATTTAGACAAGCACATTTTCTCTTCTCTCGAGTCCACTAAAGAAATTCAGATTACAAATCTACAAATTAATCTTCAATTGATGTAGATTCATGTATGAATGTATGAACCTACAAATACAGTGATTACAAATCTAAACTTTGCCAGTAGTAATGAGGAATAAATATCATTTTTATCCCTTATTTGCATCATCAGTAATGAACACAGTTGTACTGATCCTTTAGAACTACAAATATAATGTTGATATTGAGTTATCTGCTTTACATTTGTTACTGGAATTCTTATTTTAAAGAGAAACATTTCAGAAGCAGCACATGTGTTAAATTCTATATATAACAGCTCTGTTTAAAAATACAAGTATTGGGGTCCTAATTGCCCTCATCACAGTGATTTCACTGTTTTCACAACTCACATGTACTGCCTTTGCTCCACATGGAAGAGATCCTTGCTTTCCATGTTTTGCTCCAGTAATGTTCTGTTCTGCAGCATTAAAGTCTGGATTTGATCCAGCAGGTGTCTGTTCTCCTCCTCCAGGTTTCCTTTAAGCTGGCTGAGCAGCTGTTAAAACAGATTAAATTGCCCATGCACTTATATGTGAGTGTATTTTACACACAGATAATGAGATTATCAAGAAAATTTAGGTCTACAGAGGGATTCTGAGAGTCAAATCAAACCCAAAATTAAATCACGAATCAATTGATAAAAGCCTCTTTGATGCTTTAAATAATTTAAACCAGTTTCCCTAATATGAGCCTGAAATTTTGTACTGCCTGTAGAGCAGGCAAATTAATTAGCCTCTGGATCCTCTTCATTATCTGTAAACTGATTCTCCAGCTCTTCATAAGATTTTATAAACCTATAAATACAGTGATATAAATATTCCTATGATCCAGCCACGACAAACAGCAGAATCCCCACATACCTCACACTGATTATTTAGTTTTGTTGATGTAATATCCAGTTGCTGGTACTGTTCTTTGAGTTTGGAAAACTCGGCTTCCAACCGTGTTTGTTCCAGTTTGGAATTGTTCAATAATGTTTTCAGATTCTTGTGGTCAGTCTGGAGTACTTCATTCTCCCTCAGGAGCTGACTGTACGTGTGAGTGAGCCTGGGATGCAAAGACAGCATCAAAGAGTGCTGGAAATGAGTTTGTTACCCACACTCCCTCTGAAACATGACATTTCCAACTACTCCGTGAAATACATATGCAAATTCCTTACTATCACATACTGTAAGTTATCTCGGCCTCATTTTCCTTTGAGAAGGAAACTGGCCTTTGAGCCAAGCATTGTTCTCTGTATATTTAAATACAAAGGAGTATCTCTACATCACAACTAGTTTTAAGATGCCACTTTTCAGAACAAAAGAATCTTACAAAACAGCCAGGATTTCTTGACAACACAAAATAGGAATGGCCCAAACTTTGGCAATCATGGAGGCTACAAATACCCATTCCCTATTTCTCTCTCCTGGGCCCTGCCATGTCCTTTTGTCCCACATGTCCCCTCAGGATATAATGATTATTTTTGTGGGATCACAGGTATTTGGAATAGCAGCATTAGATGTTAAGAAAAGTGAAGGAACACAGCATTTGGTCAGGCTGCACTGGAAGGTGCTCAGGTGCCAGAGTTCTCTTTACCTTTCATTTTCATCCCGAAGCTTTTTATATTCTGCTGCCACAGTTTCATGTTTCTCACTTTGCTGCAGCATTTTGTCCTGCTCTGTCTTGAGAACCTTCTCCAGTTCTTCCAGCTGCACCTTCTGTTTCAGCAGTTGATTGTACCTGCAGAGGAAGACAGTATTTACACTCCTTTTTGTGGAATGACCAAAAAAAAAAAAAAAAAAGGATTTTGATGAAATGGCCTCTGTCAAAGTTTTCAATCTTAGTGATTAAGTGATGCTGATTTTATTCGTTCTGTCATTTCATTAGACAGCAGCTTTTGCTGAAGGGCAGACTCATTTCCCTGAGTATTTACCTATCCTCCAAGTCCTTGTGCTCCACCTCCAGGTTTTTGTGAGCAGACTTGAGGCTGCCATGCTTGGCGATGAGGGACTCGTACTCGGCTGCCTGGCGCTCGTGCAGCTGCTCCAGGCGCTCGTGGTCCTTGAGCAGGGCCTCGTAGAGCCCCTTCAGGTCCTCGCGCTCCTTCAGCACGCACTCGTTCTCGTTCTCCAGGGCCGACTGCTGGATCAGCAGCTGCGCGTTCTGGTTCATCAGCGACGTGCTCTGGGAATTCAGCGTGGAATTCTCCACCTGCAGCCAGGAACATTGCACAGCACGGGTTATTTTATCTCCCATTTAAAGATTTCTTGGGTTGAACCCTTCACGACCTTCTGGTTGTTCCATTGACAACTTTTTCTTATATCCCAGGAGACAGCTCCGATTCAAAACGTTCCACGAGAATTTTTTAGCAGAAAGCATTGAAGCGTGTGATTAAATTGACAGGGATGGATCAAACCATTATTTACCTTTCAACATCTGTTAAAGTGTTATCTTGCTGACAGGGCCACTTGCCTCTAGCATCAAGATACCTTGGAGAAATGGATCACCAGTGATGCTAATAAAAGCAAAATCTGTGACATGACTAAAATAAAAGGAACTTTCACACTGGCATGGAGATGTGTATTTTTAAAAATTCTGTGTTGTCACCATAAAATCTTCATGGTATCCACACAGTCCTTTACAATGAGAGTTCCAACAGGAGCATCCATTTAACATAGAGAGGGAGATATATAACAGCACCTGGAAGGAACTATGCATGTTCTGTTCTGTGCTCTTTGTGGAACAGCACCAGTTCTCCAACAACTATCTCAGAACAGTATTAATGTGTATTAGTACACTAAAGCCTTCACCATTAGACAATTTTAAAAAGCCCCAAACAACCAACAACTTCACTTTTTGTGCCTCTGGAGAGATTACCCAATTGAATCCTTGGATATCCTTAAGAATTGGTGCTTGTCACCTGACCTGTACCAGTTTCCTTCTCCTTCCTGTTCAAGAGATGAAAACCACAAACTACAGAGGCTTCTAATACCCTCGGGATATCTATTAAGGAAAGAAAATTCCATCTCTCACTCCAGTTCCTGCTGTTACCAGGGAACAAATCCCTTCCTGCTGGAACTGCAGCGTTCTTTGTTACACATGAGAAAGCTGAACCTTTCACTGGAAATGAAGTCATGTCTGATGGCATGGGTGTGCTGGGAAACTTCCCAGGCTGAATCCCGAGTTTGGTTAGGTCAGAATTCCCAGTTATCCTTTCAGACATCCTTTCCCCTGGCTGCTCCTTATGGCTATCAGGAGGAAGAGAAGAATTAGTTGCCCAGGAACAATTTTGGCACAGTCTAGGTAGAGCAGCTTAGTCTGCACTTCAGATTTAGCCAACAGTTCATTGCTCTTGATTTTCCTGAACATATTTCAACTTCCACTTGGATTTACAGCTCATGGAGAACTGTCTTGACAGAGAGGAAAGGCCTGTGCTGCTGGGCATTAGGCAAAAAAGGAACTACAGAGATATTCATTCCTCTGTTTTTTAATGAATGGAATTACAGGAGTACTCAGAGAGCTCTGAATCCCAGCAATCCACTCTCATCTGGTTAAACAGGCTATTTCTATGCCATATCCACTGGTTTTTAACAACCAGAGGAGGCACAGGGTGTGCACCAATGTCCTGTTTTTATTGGGAGTGCTATGCACTATTGACATTTCAGCTTGGCAGCAGAAAGTGCATCCGTGGAACAACAATGGTCTGCTTTTCAGGAAGAGCCAGGAGGAGACTCCAGGCATCCACCAAATGCATTACTTGTTTCATTTAAACAGTCCTTGACACTCGGATTTCCATCAACCCTCCATCCTTTCTGACACTCTTTACTATTTCTGCTGCATTGTGGGGTTTTTATTCCCTCTTGAAGGAGTTTTGATTCTTGGAACTCCAAAAAGCATTAAATCCATTGACAAGAATATTTCATTTTTAAAGAAGAAGATATATATTTAATAACCCTGTTAAATATAAGAACAACACCTGAGTTTTGGCCAGAAGAGCTGCAAGACTCTCCTCCTTTCAATTATCTAAATTCATGTCTTCACATATTTATGTAGCTTTCCACTTTTTTTGGGTTTTTTAAATCTTCTGTATTTAAGTATCTTGATTTTCCTTTTAGGCATGGCTTTACTTTTCTTTTTAGGTATTTATAAAAAATAGATAAAATTTATTAGAATATGGCTGCACACACTACTTCCCTGACCTAATTTACATGTATAAATACAGTAAAAGACCCAAGTAATCTTGGAATGCTGGGTAAGAGAATCTACTCTACTTCTAAGTATAAAGTCAAGATTTTACATTGGACAAAGGATTAAAACCAATTTCTAAAAATGTCATTTTTCATCAGCAAACAAACCATTACTTGATTGCTGAGTGCAGATTATTTTCACATCACCTTCTTTCCCATGTCTCTCCAGGAAGCAAAATGGGATTTTAAAGCCAACGATGAAGATGTATTTTAAGTTTTCCTTTGGAAAAAACCCCTTTAATTTTATTTTTGAAAGCAAACTAAGGAAGCATTACCTGCAGCTTGGCATTCTGAGTTTGCAGAGTTGTGTTTTGCTCCTGCAGGGACACAGTCTGTCTCTGCAGGGCCAGGATCTGGGCCTGCAGGTTGTTGTTCTGTGTCTCGAGCTGCTTGAGCTGCGTTTTCAGCGCCTGCTTCTCCGCCTGCAGTGTCGCGTTCTGGGGGGTTTAAAACCACACAAAACCTCAGTTCACAGCTGCTCCAGGAACTCCAAGATAAAACAGAAGTGTTTTCCAGACCATACAAAGCAGCAGGACTGTGCAGAGATTTACAGGGTGGGATAAAACTGCAGAACAAAGTAACAACCTTTGGGGGGATTTATCACTGGAAAAAACAGGTAACGGATATTGCACCTATGGAGAAACAGGAGAGAAACCTCCAGGACTCGTGTAAACGGGGATTATAGAACAGGGATTTGAGAGAGAGCTGTGGATTCAAAAGGGCAAATTCATGTTTTTACATTTCCTTTTTAAATGCCTGTCAAGTGCTTTATGGCATCCCACAGAGCAGAATCCAGCTGCTACACGCACAGTATTTAATTCAGATTCTGCCTGGGATGGAAACGAGGTGATAAATTAAAGTGTCTCAACAGCACCCTCATTTGCATTACTGGAACAGCTCACCACAAATAATTACCACCAGAATAATATTTAAAACATATCTTACATTCCTTTCCACCTCGATTAATCTATCTTTAACTTTCAATAATTCTCTAGTAGTCTCCTGATTTTCCTTCTCCCACTTATTGACAGACTGATTTTCTTCTCCGCTTCTTGGAGGAGAATTCTGAACCATCCTTTCCTCTTCTTGTCTTTGCTTAAGAGCTTCATAGTTCTTCTTCACCT
Organism: Aphelocoma coerulescens; assembly: GCF_041296385.1. Lineage (NCBI taxonomy): Eukaryota > Metazoa > Chordata > Aves > Passeriformes > Corvidae > Aphelocoma > Aphelocoma coerulescens. The sequence goes on from NC_091016.1 coordinate 3,131,553, forward strand.
GGAATTATTTAGGACAACTTAAGTGAGGTTTAGAATTTTCCATTTTGTATGTCCTAATTTACTAATTAATCACCTGACTGTGCCCCTTCTCAAAGAACAGAAGTGCTGTTACTGAATTTGTAAACCTGTTTTTTGTACATATTTGGAGAGATGAGGTACAAATTATTTATGGACATGGACAGTTTAACCCCAACAAACAGGAGACCTCTATTTTCTATTTTATTTCAGTGCTTTCAACTGTATCCCCCAACTGTTATACTAAAATTCTAAACCAAGGTGATTGTATTTCCTTTTTTAACCAATCTACTCAGGCTGTTCAAGGTAGGCCAGAAAACATAACTGGAAATGACATCCCAAATCAAATCGACTCCAGGTTGTTTATCCAGCTGATGTTTTCATGGCCAGTGAATAAACTCAACAACTGAGTGATGTCAACACAGTCTTAAAAGCATTCACACCTTTGTCCTGCTTTCTGGCACCTGAACGACGGCCATTTTTGGCTGTCTTACCCAAAAAGTGTAGAAGTAGCAACAGCTCATATAGGAGTCATTTAACCTTACAGAAAAATGTCCTTTTCCTTACTGTTTTCAGTTCCTGACGCAGCTGCTGGTTTAGATTTGTTGATTCTTCCAAACGAGCCTCCAAAGCAGCAATTTTTTCTTCTTTTATTTCCAGAGACTTCTTGAGCGTGGACTCTAATTTGGACTCCAAAAGCTTGTACCTACTGGTGAACAACAAAAAAAGAGTCTGTATTTCAAATAATTATTCGAGGTATTTAAATTCTAAAATGTTCTAGGACAGTCTCATAGCTACATTCAAAAATCCCTGAGTGCTGTAGACAAAAGTACGAAGACACCTCAGCATCCACAGCAAGTCCTATGTCAAAAATAACCAGAAGATGGTTGTCAAAACCATTTTTGACTCCTTCATTCTTCTAAAACATGTCAGACACAGAAAAAGGCCTGTTCAGGCACACCAGGGGGCTGCTGAGCTTCTCTGCATCATTAGTGAGTGGTGCCTGCACTCCTCCTCCTGGCTCCACTCCAGCGAATCCAGTGGGGACCTGAACTCAATTAGAATGTGAAGTGTTTGGAGAGCAAGATTTTCATCAGTTCCCATTTCCTGCCAGCTCCAAAGGGGAGGACAGGGAAGGAGATGGAGCACAGGACTGTGCAGGTGCACACTCGTTTGGTGCATCAATGTGTAAATTGCTCACCCAGCCCAGCTGCTGATATTTTAAGACTGTTGCCACCCTTGATGTGCAAAGCTTCCATTTTTAACCATATTCACAATATTGCAGGGCATCTAAAACCCCCAAAAATGTCAATTTGAGAGAGAAGTGGTCAGATTAAACTGTATTGATTTAGCACTGCACATCCTTTATGGGAAATACTGAAACCAAAATCATGAATCACTTCTAAGCAGTTCAGTCCCTGTGTGTGGCTCAGAATCTGGAGAACACCTCACTCCTCACCACAGCTGGATAAAATAAACCAAACCATTGATATCCCCCTTTCTAATCCTGGCTGCTGAAGGATCCATCAGTTTAGTGAAGGGAATAAACTGCAGGAGACTCCTGAATGGACAATGGCATCAGATCCAGTCAGGAACTGGAGCAGAAGATCAACGGGAAGAGAATTAATAAGCAGAAAGCTGTCCAGCAGCATCATGCAGCAGGATGAGAATCTGAGATTCTAAGATATGACAACTAATTCCCAAGGATTTACAGAACAGTAAGCAACTTATGACTAGCAGAATATACAGTATTTCACCTTCTTGAGCTGAAGTACAGACTTGGCTACAACTAATTCCTGCTACTGAAAAGTTACACAATTCTATAGAAAACAAAGGAGGGAAAAGAATAATAGCAGAGATCCAATATCCACTTTCATTTTGAACAATGAAAGATGGTACAAATTTTGTAATATAACTGCAAGTTGGGTTATTTTGGATTGAGAGTCAAAATCCATGAATCTGTTTGTCCAAGGACAGCAGGCAAGAGAAAATGGAAAACACTTCAAAGTTAACTCATAAAACATGGCCAGTTTAGACCTCAATAAAAATACTCTGAAGTGCTACCAGGATCATTCATTAAAAACCACAAGCAGCTCTTTCCAGTCAGGAGGAGGAAAGTGATACATTTTTAATTTCCATCATCAAAATGACAGAGACAGATGAAAGAAGTAATTTTGCCCACACTGAGAAGTAATTTTGCCTATAATGAAAATGCCCTCTTCATAGGCCTGGTTAAAGAACTGCTACTGCCTCACCTATGCATTGTTATGAAAGGAAAGCAATCCAGGTGTCTTTGGGATGAATGAAGAAGCTGAGAACAATGGAAAAGCAGGATATTGGCACAGCAAAATTTCAAACCAACCCAAGTTTTCACATGGAAAACAACCACTGCCCTTTCATGGTCCTCCAGCTCTCCACGGAGCTTGGGAAGAAGCTCAAGCCAGCAGCAGAGCCCAACCACTTCTAACCTAGAACGTGATTAAATGTTGCTCCATTTGGGCTTCATCTAAGCTTAAGCTTCACCTTGGATCAAGGACTGGTGGTTTTTTGCTGGGTGCATTCACCTAAGGACACACCAAATGCTTATCAAGTGCTGTATGGGACACAGAAGTGCTTAAATCAGAAGAAATCCAACCAGTCCAGGTTCTGAGGACTTCTCCTGAACTCATGTGGGAGCTGAGAAATGCAGGTGAAAGCCACCAGCAGAAACCAAGAGAGGGTAACACATTCACCCACAGGACTCTGGCAGCACCCCATGACAGAGCACCGGCAGCAAGAAAGGGGAACTGGATTCAAACCCCAAGTGTTATTTGTTTCCTTTGGACACACAAGGCCCCAAATCAATCTCCACACTCATGACAGATCATGACAGCAGAACAGCACTGGGAAGTAAAGCTTGGCTAGAAGCCCACACCAGTCTGCTTTGCTCCTGCCACCAATTTTCCCTATATCCCTGCAGGATAAGACAGAGGAGGAAAATACAGCAGAGGAAACAGATGTCAGGGCAGCAGCTGCTTTCCAATGGCAGGTGTGGAGGAATGATGGAGCCACCACCAAGTTCTGGAGACACTTGAGCACTGGATACTTCCCAGACAGGGAAAGAGGGAATGCAGCTTCCTTGAGGAAGGAAGAATTAGAAGGAAATAGTTGCAAGGAAAGAGTGAGGCAGTTTAAGGTAATCACTATGTGACAAAAACCATTTGTATCAGACAGGCAGTCAAAAAAGAAAAAAAAAAACCAACACTTTGAGCTTATTATCTTTTACTGCTACTGTTGCTGCTGCTGACTAGAGCATAAAACATTTTAATTATAATTAACTGTATCTCCTGACATACTTCAATGAGTCTCTTAGCAACAAAAAGTGGCAACTCACTGTCACAGTCAGCTGAATGTGACAGCACATCAACTAATTAATTTCCAAAAATATCAAGTTCCATTTTGGGTCTATGAGTGTGCCTTAAAAATCTAAGAGTATGCACAGAACCAGTCTGCAAAACCACTTCATGAATAAAAAAGACCCTCATTTGTGCTCTCTCTCAGGTAGGCCCTGCCATTCTCACCTGTCATCACTGCTCTGCTCATCGTGCAGGAGACGCTCCTTGTTCAAACCAATTTTTTCAAGCTCGTGGGCCAGTTTTTCTAGATCATTGTTCATCTGTTGAGTCTTCAATTTCTCATTCACTAAGTCCTTGCACAGAAAAAACTACAGTCAGTATCTTCAGAGAAATGAAACAACATAGTCTTAGTTCCAGGAGTGCTGAGACAAGGGCGTTTTATCATTACATGACTGCAATAATTCAGCTTCAACTCTCCCTCCAGTTGTCAGCTTCCAGCTGTATCAGACATTACATTGTAACTAGAATATGATTTCTCTGTGCTCTCTCCTTTTTTTACAATTTCCCTTTAAATTTGGTCTGGAACATGACACTGAAGAGGAAATGTTCCAGTAGCATGATATTCTTCCTTTTCATGACTACGATTATAGAAATTTTGGTTATCTAATGCATAAAGGTGTTAACAGCACACAGATTAAAGCAGAAAAACATCCCCAAATCAGAAATCCAGATATAATTTCTGTACATTACAAACAGATTATGCTGGGAACAGAATCTCCTCTGTGTTTACCTCTCTCAAAGTGACCAGGGTTTTCTTATCAATGGTTGCTCTTTTCACCAGCTCCTTGTTTTCCTTTTCCAGTTCTTTCAGGCGCAGACACGACTCTTTGTATACAACAATTTCTTTAAACAGAGATTTATTTTCCCTCTCCAGATTACTAATTTTTACATTATTTTCTTCTAAGGTACTATCTTTAATTTCTGCTTGCTGTCGAAGCCTTTTGTTTTCCTTTTCCAGCTGTTTCTTATCCTTTTCCAGTTGAGAAGTCTCTTGTTCTAACAACTTATTCTCCTTTTCCAACTGCTCCAGGCGCTTACTAGAGATTTTTAACTCTTCCAAGTTCTTTTGCAGGGTCTGATTTTCAGACTCTAAATCTTGTAATTCGCTCTCTAATTGCTGAATCTTCTTATTGCTGTTTTCCAGGGCTTTCTGTAGCCTTTGGTTTTCTGTGTCCAGGCCTTGGTAACTGACTTCCAAGCGTTCAGTCTTCTTAAAAGAGGCTTTCATCAGTTCAAGGCTTTTTTTGAGTTGCTCCTTTTCACTCTCCAGCTCCTTATTTTCTAATTGTAACTGTGCCACTTTAATGCTTGTACACTTCAAGGATTCAATTGTCCTTCGTAACTCTAAATTTTCTTCATCGAGTTGGGAATTCTCCTTTTCTAAGGATTCTAACTGAAAAGTGAGGTTTTTCAGGCTATCCAAGGTTTTTTTCAGCTTTCTGTTCTCTGTCTCCAGGTCAGAGTTCTCTTGTTCTAAGGCCTCGATCTTCTCACAAGTGATATTTAGGTTGGTGATTTTTTTCTGTAATAACTCATTTTCCTTCTCCAGTCGATGCAGCTCGTTCTCTAATTCTTCTGCCCTCTCCCCTTTCTCTTTGTAGTGTTCCAGTTCTTTCCTGATTTGTTTTTTTTCAAATTCAATCTTATTTAACTTACTGCTGGTCTCTTTGATAGACTCATGAAGGATTTTATTCTCCTTTTCAATTTCTTTCATTCTTGCCTCAGCACTGATTTGGGAGCGCTGCCTTAGAGAAGCCACAGTTTGATTCAAGTGTTCATTTTCTTGTTCCAAGAGTTTAATCTAATTTGGGTAGAAAAAAGGTAAAGTGATAAACAATGTGCCAACAAGGAACTGCTATCATATATAAACTAAAAGATACTAATCATATATTTACCTTTTATTTTAAGTTAAAAAACCTCTCACTCTGCCAGTATTTATGTGAGGAATTACAAACACTGTTTCAAGTTTGACAACAAAGTAAATCTTCAAATCTCTTCCTCTTGAATATGAATAGATAAACATAAACCCCGAATGAATAAAGCAGAAATCCAAGCAAAGCTTTATCTATTTCTTAGCACAATTTAATTTTCATTTGTGTTTACCCATATTTAGATTGCTTTTTCTTACACTCAGTGAATTCCAGAGCTGTGTGTCCACAAAGAACAGGGCTGCAGGCAAGTTCTAAACCAAACCGGAGATGGAGGGAGGTGTGGGAGCCACTAAAATCTCTTTATTTCATTTGGAAAAAGTGGAGGTGATGGCTGGGATATGAGGGAATCCTGATCACAGTCAACAACAAATTGAGAAGAAACACACCAAAGTTACACTGACACTGATTTTTGAGTTAAAAAGAACCCTTGGATATTCTGTTCCAAGCCAGCTTCAGAGAAAGTAAACCATACTGGAATTGTTTTCCTAGGAAACATTTTTCCAGATCTACCTCAAGGATAAGAGCAAAACTTAAGATGTAAGTTTTAGTATTGACTTTTTAGGTTGCTCCAAATCATCAGGAATTATTTGGGCAAGTAACACCAGACAGCAAAATCCAGTAAAACTGTTTGGATCAATATTTAAGTGTACACAAATAACCCAGTGTAAGGGATGTTTCAACAATAAACTGTTTTGGAGAAAAGCAAAAGTGCTGCTTGCAATGAAAAACAGACTGAGAAAATTATAGGCTGTTCTTCCATAGTGAAATCTGAATGGAACTATTAATTACAGAGCTCCAGCTCTGCTCCCAGCAATGACAAACTGCTCTGGAATATTCACCAGAAACTCATTAACAGGTGCCTAAAAACACAACTCTGGGGCACCTGTCACGGCACTGAATTACTTTCCATGAATTCTGCTTCTATAATCCAAATTCCACAAAAAATCCTGATAAATGCCTCCATGGTTTTTGATGAGATCAAATGAACCTCCTATAGTTAATTCCAATGTCAGCACAGGATTTGTAAGAGATAAGAAAGATGCTGTTGACCCATCAGCCCTTAAGTGTGTTATTTTTAAGCAGAACTAGTCCCACTGAAATATCAGTCCCAAAACAAGACATGTATCTTTAAATGAAAGTAAACCTTCCACGCCAAGCTTTTTTTTTTTTTTCCCCTTTTTTCTTTCTTCTGGAATTTCATTTACTGATTAAATAGGGCCTTTAAACATCTTCAACATCTCCTGAAATACAATACTCTGTATTTCAAAGTACTGTACTTAAACTAAATGGCAATGTCATCAGGAGGTATAAATAGAATTTATAAAAGCTAACTGCAGTTCTAATTCTGAAAGACTCAACTTCTAAATCTGGCATTTCCAGAAGCTTCCAGAACTCTTTTTCCTGGTGGCTGCCTTCCACCTGTGTGCTCTGCAGGCACCTCAGAAGGTGCCAGTGTCCATCAGGCACAGGTACATCTTTACCAAGATTCAGATGCCAGTTTTTGGCAGCCACAAATAAACCCAGGTAGGATTACAGCATTACATCAGGAACCCATCCCAGTGCAAGGCAGGATTACGGAGCTGGACCTGAGGCTGCTGGAATTCTCATCAATACTCCAACATTACTCCAAGCACTGCCCAGCTGCCTGGGACCTGTTCTCCTGCTCTGGGAGGTGTCTGGCTTCCCTCCAAAGTTCCCAATTCTCTCTCCTGGCTGAGCTACACCCTTCAAGCAACTCCAGCAGATGCCCACGGAAGCCACAGGAGCGTCAGAAACACCACAAAGCTCCAAACCCACCAGCAAAACCCCAGCCAGAAATGAGTCACGTCTCTCACTGGCTGCAGCTCTCAGAAAAGCTGTTTTCCTGCAGAAACGTCCTTTTGGCAAATCCACTACATTTACAATCCCTTTATGTCTGTAAAATCCTACAAAAGGAGACCAGCAGAGCACAAAGCAGCATTAAAACTTTTGGTTCTGCTACTCACTTGTCTCTCGGAGTTCTCTCGAAGTGCTTCAAGTGTCTTTTCAAGCTGTGCTTTTTCTTTCATCAAATCTTTACTCTGATTTTGACTGTTCTGAAGACTTTGTTTCTCTTGGCTAATTTCATTCTCCAGCTCTTCAAGCTGGGAAGAGAAACAGAAGTTTTGAAATGTACTTAAAAATGACACTCTTAGCTGGGTTGAAGGCACCCTCATAGAAATGAATAAGGAAGCTTAAGGGGAAGAATAAAACAGAAATTTCTAATCTTTAATTGAAACATTAATTTCTCCCGGGAATACATTTACTCCTGCCAGAATTTTCTCCCTGGCTCAGAGCACAGCATCTATAAAGTACTTTAAAAAAAAGGGTCAGATTTTCTCAGGCTCTGGGTATTTCCTCAAGCATCTTTTTTTTCTCTTAAAATTCCACTTTAGTGAGATTTAAACTGCTCCTCCAAGACCCTTTTAACTTAGGAAGGTTGAATGTTGTTTGATCTCACTTAACTATTTCAAGAGATAATTAAGATGATTCCTTGGGAATTAAATATATGGGTTTGTTTTGTCAAATGGTTCCAACTTGCAGAGAGCAAAACTTTTTAATATTTAAAATACCCAAGCATGATTTTTCTGTCACATTTAAGTTGTACCAAGTTGACCTGAATGATGTTTGTGTGCTCCTTACACCTATTCCTTTCTTTTGTATCTCCCAGCTGCCTTCTGGGCACAGCACAGAGGCTGCTCCAAAAAATACCAGCTTCTTAGGAATCAGAAAACTTATGGGAACATGGAATGCAGCAGGGATTTCTTTAATTTACTTTCTTTTTTAAATTATCTCTTACCCACTCTAAGAATAGTCTTCCACCTGAAATAGCTGCTGAAGTCAAAGCTATTTCAGGAACTTTAGACATTTTCACTCCACTGTAATTAGTCCCTGGTTTTTTTTCAAATTTTTATTCTCTATAAATACCACTGACTATATTATTCTATTTGATACCCATATTCTGAGGAGTAAAGTATAGCAGATCAGCATAGTTAAACCTGACTAACTCCCCTCTTGACTTGTTTATCAATTCCTTGGCCCACCTTCTCCCTTCCTCAGCTAAAATGAGGACACAGGACCAAGTTTTCAGCTCAGACTCATCCCTCACTCTTCACCTCTGCATACACACTTTCTCCTGCTTCACAATTACCAAAATTAATGTTCTCCAGTATTCTAAACCACTTTCATTACTCATCATATCCCCAATATATTATTATTTTTCCCCCTCACTGGTCCAAGACCTTTCTGAATAAACTGGTCACATTCTCACATCAATAAACAAGCAAAACTAAAGAAGAAAAAAACCTCTTGGAGGTGGTTTTATTTTTTACCATAAACTTACAAACGCTGTAACTCCACTTAGACCCTTACCCAAATGCCTTACCCAAAATAACAGCAATTCATAAAATTACCCTTTAGAAAGAAAATTAGCAAAGAACACTAGGCAGCTCTCACAGAATCCAAGAACACCTTGACCTTTACCTTCTTGCTAAGTCTTTGGTTTTCTTTTTCCATTTTCAGAATCCTTGAACTGCTGCCTTCCACAGAGCCCACTGCACTTTGCAGCTCTTCCACAGTCTTCAGCAAACTTTGGTTTTCCATTTCCAGCTTCAGTAACCTGCTGGATGTCAGCTCATTCACCTCATGGCCCAGTGATTTCTGGGGAACTGCAGGAGAAAAACACCATCATTAAAATAAAAGGTGACTTATTACCCTGAGTTCTTTGCATTTTTAAACTTAGGGGATTTAGCAGCCTTTGAAGGTCCCTCTGATGCCTTCTTGGTGACCAGAGCTGGTTAGGATTAGACATGTTAAAAATTAAAACATGTTCTACTCTCCTAATGTTCCTAATCACAGCACAGATTTGTTTCCCACAACTCAGGATGTATCTCCAAATTTCCACAAGTGCTTTGCACAGAATCCAGTTTATATCCAAGCATGTTACACTGGAACAATCAAAATTGTTACCACAGCTCTTCTCCTTAGCTTTGAGAACAGCAAAGCAAGAAGTCTCAATCTGTGCTGAGGAGTACAAAAGTCTGAATGTAAGTTCAAGGTATTTAGGGGGTTTACACCACTGAACAAGAATCTCAAGAACAGAGTTTTCATGTAGGCTGTATCTCCATGGATACATGGGAATCAGCATTTCCCTAGAGGATGACACGCTCTGTACTTCAGAAATAAGGACATTTCATTTCCTAATGCTATCCTGCCTCTGAGATTTTAATTTCAATCACTTTGCAAGCATTAACTATGTTTACCTTCAGAAAGTTCAGTAGTCCTATTTATCTGCTCAAGCTCCCAGCCAAGATGCAAAGACTCATCCATACTTTGTTTCTGAGCCATTTCTAGGGTCATATTTTCCTCCATGAGCTCCTCAATCTTCTTTCTGTCCATATCACGCTCCTTGAAAATTATTTCACAGGTTAAAAGAAAAGTCTCAATATGTGCCAAGTATTTTATTATCTATATTCTATTAATATCTGTATTCTATTATCTTTATTATGTTGTCACAGGGAAGGGCAAAATGCTCTTTTCTGATTTGCTGACACAGTGAGATGGGGAGGAACTGGCAAAAGTTGGGAGAACTTTGAAGGGAACAGGAACAACCAGTAAAGAAGATTACAAAGAAGAACCTCTCCTCATAACCTACAGCAATCACTCCCTACTCTTCCAAAGTTTACTTCTCTCTGAGTATTAGGAAACAAAGTGCATGGGGTAAACACAACATTTAAGTAACAATTCATTATATTCCCATCAAAATACCAATCCTATTGCTCGAGTCTCTGCATTTATCATCACATTCCTTCTCTATCCACTATTTTGAAGGCTTTTATTAAAAATGGAAACGAAATTCAGTGTGTATCAGTTGCCTTTGCCACCCTCCCCTGACACTCACCATCTCCATATCATGCAATTTAGCTTTTAGCTGTAAATTCTCTTTTTCTAACTCGTGCAGTTTATCTGAACGGGCTCGTGTCCCCTCTAATTGATCTTCCAACATTGTCTTGGTTTCTAGCAACACCTGATTGTCTTCCTTTAACTCCTGCAAAAATTGAGCAACAACAAAAAATAAATCCCAACCCGAAAACATTTCCCTGCTCATACCAACTTTGACACCATCACAAGCAGTTTCAGAAACCTGAACTAAAACTGGGAGCTGCAAATAAATAATAAAAAATAAATAATTAATAAAAAGCACACTTACAGCAATTTCACACAAATGCAATTTATAAATTCCGATGAAAATAAAATCTGACATAAATTAGATGAAATACTCCCTAAGCCATTAAGAACAAATAAGGTGTTGATAATTGTAATTAAACCATCAGTATCTCTGTGATTTGGGCTGTGATCTGGAAAGAACTCCTGCATGTACAGCCCAAAATTAGGTTTATAGGCCACTGGGCCCAAAGTCAAGCCATGATCTGAAAATGCAACCACAATCTTAAATTAAAACCAGCCACTCTCAGGGTCCTGAGCAGCTTTCAGTATAGAGAGGATTTTTTCATAGCATGTGATGAAAGTAATGTGCAAAATACATAAATGGCAATTTTCCTCATGATATAAAGACAAAACTTTTCAAAATTCACCACATAGCTGCAAAGCTGAGAAAAGATCACATAAATATCCTTCATACTCCTCCCTACACAAATATTAAATTAGCTAATTACTATGAAGCAAACCCAACTAATTAACATCTCTCTGTATTAAAGCATGCTTGAAATAAACAATAGTTTACAAGCAATGAAAACATATAAACAAATTTTAGGGGGTTTATTAGTTCAAACAGTCTATGAAAATGAAACTTCCACTGCTGTCAAATCCTGTATACCAATCTGCTTTCCTTTACTAATTTTTATACTGTATGGCACTTGCCCATCAAATTCGGCATTTACAGACAGAATGATGCCCTGAAAAATTCCTGCATGTTGATTTGACTCCTAAATCACTAACTCATGCCAGAACTCTAAGTTCCCCTTGCCTGGTGTTGGCACATCTTTTTTTAGTGTATTTTATTCCAATTGTCCTGTACTCATTTATGTGAACAGCCTACATTTCCTCAACACTTGACTTAGAATATTGCCTTCCCTTAAGAGACCTACAGGAGGAGAAAAATTATTATATTTATAGCATCTTTCGAATTAATTCCTCTGTGGGTTTCTCAATCCATCCTTCACAGAGGCTTCCACTGGCCTTGCTAGCTTAAGAGCTATGGTGAACACTGCTGACCTCCATGCCATTAGACACAGAGACAATTCCCTAAAAACTGCCGTTTGTCACAAAAACCTGACTGCCATATCCCAGAGCAACAAGCTGCAACCCTTTTTCACATCCCAATGTTTTAATCTCCAGAAAAGCTTTGAAAAAGCCCCAGCCAAGAGAAGAATGGTGGTTGTGGATGATTTTACCCTGGATTTACTCACCTCCACCCTGGCTTTGTAGAACTCAATGTCATGGAGCCTCTCCTTGTAGCGGCTGACTTCACTCTCCAGCTTGTCCACTCGGATCGCCTTCTCCCGGAGCGCATCCAGCTCATCCCTGTACACCCTGGCAGAGCGGGCATCCGACAGCAGGTTCATGTTCTGGCACAGAGGGAGACACAGAAATAAAGGTAAGGCTGGACAGGACGTGGTCAAGGATAACACAGATCTTCATTGTTTAAATCAGGGTAATGCAGAGAGGTATCAGTGAATTCTGAGAAACACAAAGAAACAGTAGAATATATTTCAGAGGGTTAGTTCAGATGATGTATTTCCAAGGAAACTGCACTGGCCTTTTTCAAGGACTCACTGTAGTTTTGTGTGTTGCATATTCATGTATGTATTTAGGGTTTTTTCCCTCATTGTTGACACACAAAGTATAAAGAAAAGCCAGACAAAATTGGAGCGCTTTCATTTTAAGAAGATCCTCCCAGAGGATGCACTGGGGGCAAATTCCTTGACTGTAGAAACAAAAATATTAGAGAAGAAATACTAACCTAAGTCAGGGCACTTTTTTCCATCATACTATACCAAATAAAGGAATAAATTACACAAGATCAGGTTCAGAGTGCAAAATAAAAAAAAAAGAAACATGGAAACATACTTAATATCAAAGAAAGAGTGGTGAATTGTTCTGGTGGTGGCAACTTTTTTTTAAGTAATAAAATTATTAAACCCACACCTCTTGCTGAAGTCTCTTCAGTTCAGCTTCCATCTGTTCCAGTTCTTGTTTACAGTCAAGCAGCTGCTCAGTCTTTTCCTCACTTAGAAGAGAAAACACAAACCAGTTAAACATGGCCATGAAACTTGCTAATGATCACCAGGTTTGAGAACAAAATGCTGAGATTTGTGAGGCTTCCACCTTTAACCCACAATTTCAGGGACATCAGAGTATAAAATTTAGGGTTGCCATTATGACTTGGTTATTCTTTTGGTTTAAGTCTTTATCTAATATTTTAAATGTTAAGTCTTTTTGTAGTCCTTTAAATTGTTGTTTCCTACTCATGCAGCGTAGAAAACAGGATGTAAGAAAGGAATTCTTGCAATAAGGGACTTTTGCTAACAAACCACAGACAATACACATGAATGTGTACCAGGAGATTCACATCCAAAAGTCAACTCAGAATAATGTCAAAATATACATTCAAAAGGCCCAGATTCTTTCCAGGAGAACCAGACACTGACCCCTTGTCACAATCATATAAAGCCAATTTTAAAAGCACTTCTGTAGATTCATAATTCCTTTTTTCTTGCAGAGAAGAATCAAGATTTTTAGGTGTCTACTCAGCTGAAGAAGATACTGCTTAATAAGCTCAGTAATTTCATGAAACACATGAATTTTAATTTTATGGAAAAAACACAGTGTCTGTTTTAGTCTACTCAGAAACCTGTGCTAAAAATAATTTGACATAGAATGTTGTAATTCCTACAGGACTCATTCTTAACTTCCAACTCATTTCTCAATCTTTGAAAGATGAGTTTGTTAAACCATGAGTAAGTGCAAAGGAAATATTTAATTCTCTCACAGACAAAGAATACCTGCTGTTCAACATTCAACTGCACCTCAGAACAAAAAGTATTTGCTATTGAAAAACCTGCCAATATTGAATATTCTTAAAAGATATATTGCATACACAAATGTGCTACTATATTATTTCACATTCTGGAATACAAGTAAGAAACAAAAGCAGAAAAGGGGGAAACAAGAGAATTTAATGGACTGACACGTATAATACAATCTCAAAACAATCATACCAACAAAGAATAGGTATGTTTCAAACAAAACTAGAGCAGTTGTTTTTAAAAATGAGCCAATTTCACCATGAATGATCTTTTTGCAACCAGACATTGTTTGGAAAAGGTCACTGAGCCTACAAGCACAGGAGGTTCAGCTTTGCACAGCTCACTGCAACATCCCTGTCACAGCTCTCCCCCTCCAGAGGTGCTCAGAAACTAGGCACAAACACAAATGTATTCCACATTTCTGTAACTTTTCCATCAGCATCCATATTCCTGTCATTGTTCTACACGAGAACACACAGAACTCAACATTCAGAAAATGAGGTGTGCAATTTCCAGCTTTGGAGTTTCTATATTCCTTGGTTTGCATCCAACTGAAAAATCATCTTTACAGACCTTTTATATTAAATTACATCAGCTACAGTGCATATTAAACCAGGTATGAAGGTTCACTGCCAAAACCAGATTATAAATAAATTTTACGCTGAGTATTTTCAAGTCTGGAATTAAAGCAATTTTAAATTTATCAAATAGATGCAGCATTTAACACCAAATACTGCAGACAGAAGTTAATTCATCCAAGTCTAGTATTTTAAAATACTGCTACATGTAAAGGGAATTTATTTACCAACTGAATTCACGTAAGAGTGCAAAATGTGGACTGTTCTGAGCCATCAGTGTTGCCCTAATTGCACGCTTCAGCTACAGACTGGAGAGGATTGGACTAAATTATACAGAACATACCAGTGTTCACTGTTTAGGCTATCTATTAACTGTCAATCAAACTAATAACAGCAATTTTTTCACTAATTTTCTTGGTGCAGCTGTTTATAGAATATCCTGGGCGGGCTCATTGCAGGAGACACATAATAATACAGACATCAGGAAAAAAGAGCCCTATCTTTTGTCCTCTGTTCCTCATGGAGACCACGCTGCAGTGGGGGAAGGGGATCCTCGGACTAAATCAACAAGATCCTTAATCCAGCCAGCTAGAAATGATCTGATCAACAAACTGGGAATTGCGACTTATGCCACCTTCAGCTTGTAATTTAATTTACCTGTCTCCTCTCTCCATTGCTGAATTTAAAAAAAAATCTTTATTTGTGCTGTTTCTGCACATATTGAACCTCTTCAGATTTAGCATTTTAATTCAGAACACACACACACACTTCACTCTGCTAAAACAACTGACACATTGCTACAGGGAGAAGCAGATTCTCCACAGTTCTGTTATTGATCTTCTCTTCAAGTAACTCCTCACTCTGCTCAGATTTGCTCCTTGACCATGAAGACAAAGTGCCCAGAGAAACCTACTGAATCAGGAGTAGTTTTCAGGGGCAAGTACGTGTTGTGCAGACAAGAAATCTTTTACACAGGAACAAAGAGGTGGGAAACAGGAAATCATTCTAATGCAAAGTTTTTGTCCTATCTGCAATGAATTTAAACCATGAATGAACCATAGGTGAATATTTCCTGTTGGAAACAGGTCACCTAATCATGCCACTGAGAAGGAATCCCTCCTGCGCCATCTCCTTTTAATGACCACCTGGTCTTAGAACAAAAGGCTGAGATTTGTGAGACTTCCACCTTTATTCCCCAATTTCAGGGACACCAGAGTGTAAGATTTAGGTCAAAACACCATTATGAATACAAACAGAGACAAACACAGATGAAAAGTTGTATTTGTCCCCTGGGTCCACAAATCTTCTTGTATTATAAAAATACCCCTCCTGGGAAGCAACAACTAAAAGCAGCATTTAAAGCTGTAATTTACCACCGGAAAGGATGAAGAATTGGTCTGAAGAGGACTAGAAGTGTGCAGAGGCAGCATTTTGAAAGGATTTGAGTGTGTAGTGGTACTCACAGCTCCTGCCTAAGCCTCCTGATCTTGGCCTTGGCGTCAGCGAGCTCCACGCTCAGGTGCTGCCGGCTCTCGGTGCGCTTCATGCCGGGGGAGCCGCACGGGGACTGCGCCGCCGACGCGTGAGGCAGGAAACGGAGACAGTCCCGCTCCTCTGACAGCTCAATGATGGTCTGGGGAGCAGAGCACAGGCAAAAGTCCAGAGTGGCATTCACAGAGCCATCTCTGAGTGCATCATTCCTATCAGACACTGGAACGGCGTAAGAATGATGGGAAGGTTTTGGCCATAGAAGAAGACAAAAGCTCTACTTGCCCCTCTACACCCAAAGCAAAGAGCTGCAGCTCTTGCACAGGACCATCTGGTTATTTGAAATTTTATTTTTCACTTTAAATTTAGACTTTTAAGCCCACAAAATGACCAGTGCTCAGAATGGACTGGGTAATGAAAGGTGTGAATTCCTTGAAAACCATCACCTCTCGAAAATAAAGATAAACATGTATCTCTAAACAAAGTCATGCTCTTCAGTGAGCAGCAGCATCCTTGACAACTAAATAAAGCATCAGACCTACAGGAATATCCCTATTTCCTCCTATAAATAAAGGGGTTAGCCTAATATGAACATCTCTTGTAGTTTAAGGTATTTTTCCTTTGTTTTTTCCTTTGCACAAAGGCATCACCGCCATCCCCTACCCTCTGTTTTACTCCTGTCAATGCTGTGATCTGAAAAAAATGTCAAAGGAATATCCAGAATAATTGCAACACTGACATATGCACTCTACTGAGGGGCAAATCTGGGACCACCAAGATGATTCATAACTTGTAATTTTTATTAAATACAATTCTGTTCCTTGATTCTGACACGGTACAACAACTGTGCCTCATGATACGCTGCAACACGTCCCCTCCTGTGGAATGGATTCTGCTTTATCCCCCTCAAACCTGGACAACAGGATACAGGAATAGAACAGGCAGCTTTCAGTGATTGGCTTGCAAATTGATGGGTTATTGATTCCTGCTAAATGCAGCTGAAACAGCTTTGGATTTTCTGTTTTCAGCTACAGAAGAATGTTGAAGTTATTTCACATTTCAGTTACACAGAAAATACCACCTGCTATCTTTCCTACTTATCTTTTCTACATTTATTTAACAAATCTGCACAAAGGAACTCCCTGAAACAACTTTCTGGCAGTCAGGAAGCCTTGCTTTAACATGTCAGAAGAAAATTAAACTGTTAGTTAGAAACATCCTGAGCTGCATCATCTCAAAAAAAAAAAAAAGATTTCTTGTATTTCTCTTAAGCACCAACCCACATCCATACCTCTGAGTGCTCATCTCTTTCATCTATAAGTCTTTTTAAATGCAATGCCATATTTTTCAGGAGAGGTTCAACATACTCTTGTGTCAGCACAATGACATCCATCCACTGCAGGTCAAACACGTTTTCCTGATTATGAGTTACCTACATGGGGTGAAATGAAAGAGAAAAAACTTCCTCTTGGAATTTTAAGAGTAGAAAGGAAGCACTAAGAAAATACAGCTGCAACTCTACAGGTTAAATTCTCTAGACAAGGTATGAAAAAACCCATTTAAAATATATTAAATTATATGTAATGGAAGGGGGTTTCCATCTATCTGGAAGCAGCACCTTGTCCTTCTGGCAAGGTGACAATGACGTATTATAAATTACCTACCACATACATTGATTGGAATTGTATTTTATAAATAAATTTGCATACAAAGACTCCACTAAACTACATTTGCTGCATGTAACTAAGAAACCCTTAAAGCAACAAACTTGCTTTCTGGTACTGCTCCAAAAATGTAATCCAAAAATGCTCAATCATGAAATCTTTTGGTGAATCAAGTGAAAAAATAAAAGCCTTTTTTTGCTTAGTACAACCACTCAATATGCAAATCACATACTTGATTTACTTGCCATTGAACACGTGCAGCTCCCCTTCCTGCAATACAACAGTTCATCTCAAAAAGAAACCCCAAAATTAAAAGCAGAAAAACCCCAAAATACCTCCTGAATATGGGCTGCAACAGCTGCTCTGGTATCAAAATCCAGACTTTGGATTCTTTCAATAAATTCTTCTTTTTTCTGACACTAAAAATAGAGACAACTATTTTATACACATTTTTATGTATAATCACAAGTATTTTCACTCCCCTTTTGTATTTCTAAGAGCTTAAACTTATAGAGCTGACATTGCAATGGTCACATGGCTAAATTATCATCCAGTAATTCTGGTGACCAGTAAATCTGTGGTTTATGCCATGCTACAGTAATTATAACTTTCAACACTAATTAAATGATACAAGGAAAACAAGTTGAAAAGGGTTAAGGAAGAGGTTTCTTGAAATTGTTACTTATTCAAATTTTGTGGTAGTTTATTAAAAACACGAAATAGCTGCAGTAAGTGAATTTTCAGTGCTTTACCATTTCCTTCCTTCCTTTACAATATCAGGTAAATTAACACTACTGAAATTAGTAACCCATTAGAAATCCTACACAGACAGTTGGAGGTATTTGTGCAATAAGAGGTGTAGGGTTGTAGCCATTTTAATTGTCAGAATGTTCAGATTTTTCAAGGAATCCAACTGTACCACCAAAGGAAGAAAAGTTTTATACCACCACCCCAAGTATTAAAATAGTAAGAAAAGAGATCAGTAACTCAAAAATTTCATAGAGACACAAACATAATTAAACCTACCTGAACTGCACAACCAAGCAAAAGCAGGAGGAGCTTTTTTACTTCTTCAGTACCTGGTTCTAAGAAGAAAACAAGAAAAAATGGTAATTGTGCAATTGTAATTGGAACTTCTTCCCCTATACCTCAGAAAACACCAGGTTTTCTCATTATTTCCATATAATTTATGTTAACCTAGTTTAGAAAACAACCAGATGAGGAAAAGCCCATCTTTCAGCTCAGTCCTTTTCACCATTAACTGCCAACTTCCAGAGTTAACAAACACCTCAACAGCCATAACAATTCCAAACGGAAAAAAAAATTCAGCCCTTCAAAAAGCAAAACTTCAGAGTGACATTTTTAGAAGTGCTTTGGAGACCTACAATCAAGTTTTCAACGGTAATCTCGGGTATCTCAAGATAGTTACAAAAGGGCTTAAATTATCTGCCACTCCCAAGCTGGAAGAGTTCAGGTGACAAGTTCATTTAAATTCTTTCACTTAGGTGACAAGTTCATTTAAATTCCTTACAAAGCTGTATTAGATATTCATCTGCACATCTAAAAAATCAAAATATGTTTCCAAATCTGGCCTTAAGCATCTTAATCTCCTAAAGAAGCTTAAGTTAAAGAACTCTTTACAGATTAATAAAAATGTTTCTTACTTTTTACGTTCACAATGTCCTCATCTTGCAACTAAATATAGAAATATATTCTATATCTAGAACATAAATGCCATGAAGCAAATGCTTCAAGGATGACAAAATAGTTTAGGCGTTGACTCAAGCTGCTTCTTTTGGAGGGAGCTACATAATGTGTATAATCCAAATGAACATGGAATATCTGAGTTTTTCCAGAGAGGTTTCTCAGGTAGATAAACACATTACAAAAAATGTGGACTCAAATGGGAGAATTTTAATCATTTATTCAGACTTCTTGTATCCCAAAGGCTCGAGCTGTGAAGTCTTTTATGGAAAACCAGAAAAAACATCAAGGAATGTGCCTCACCAGAAGCTGCTTCAGGTGAAGAAGGGGAATTCCACCTGTCTGTCTTATCAATAAAGGTTAACAGGAATAGTGGAACAGGAGGAATCCATGCCAACAGTTCATATCCTACATTCACTTATCCCAATAAATTAATCACACTTTTTAAATTTTTAAGTAATCCCTGAGCTCCTCTTCACTCTTCATCTCCTGACTGGCTTTCAAACGCCTGCCTGAATATTGATTCCTTGTTTCTCCCCCACATTCCCCGAAGGACCAGGGCAAAATACTGAACCAGCTCAGCTTCCCTCATCTTCTATGTTTTTCTTCCTTTTCCTCCATCAGAACCACAGAAATAATGATTCTCTTCTACACCCTCCAAGCTGCTGCTGAACTTTGTCCCTACCCTGTGCCACCGTTTGATCCTCCCTGTGTTCACTCTTATCCCTTTCCCACCCTCTGCAGGCTTCCATCCTCCCCTGCCTTGCTCCCTCAGAAATATGAACTTTCTTTAATCTTTCCCCTTCCCCTTTGCCTCATCATTATCCCTTTGTAATTGAATTTAACATTTACAGTCACGGGCTGTAGCTGCTCTCCTCCAGTTTTCTCCTCCAACTGCCTTCCTGCCAATCAGCTCAGGAAATATTTCCTGATAAAATCCCTGCTGACCCGTTTTACCAAACCTCTACTCCAGCCTTCTCCCTGCAGTTTCCTCCAGAAGCCAACTGCTTCTGGTATCTGCTCCTGCCATCTGCAGTTTGGCATCTTCCGGGATTTCTCTACTCATCATTCCTTAAGTGCAAAGGGGAAAAACTGGGAGACATCCCTGTGAAAAATCACACCTCCAGCCTAAGTTTTAGTGGACTAAATCCAAGTCTTTATCAGGGAATTGACTTTTACTCCAGGGCTTGCCTTGATGCAACCAGATTTACACAGCAAGTGTCTCCAAAGGTCACCGAGGTTTAATTTCCCTGCACCTGCCCAAAAAAAGCTTAAAAATCCATGTAGGGATGAGATCCTTTTCCAAGCTGACACAGCAAGAGCAGTCCTAACTTTCAAAGGGGAAAGGTTCTGGATAGAACCCAAAAGAACAGGTCTATCTGCTGGTTCAGTCCAAACTCTGCGACTGAACTCCAGCATGGATCTGAAACACCTTCAAGAATGTTGTCCAAGCATAACAATTTCTTTTTCATGTGAGGGCTACGCTACAGGAAAGTCCAAATTTTCTCACAAATCCAACAACATCCCCATAGAAGAGCAAAGCACACACCAGCAAAAGTTCCAGCTGCCAAACCACAGATCCCAAAACACAAAGACAACTCCTTAAAAATGACCAAACCATAAAATTGAATGTATACAACTGAATGCAATATTATCCCTGTGGGGTTTGATAGTGCATTTTCCATAAAATGTCATCTTATACTACACAATATTGTTAAGACATTTTCTCTCAGTATTTTGAACAGAATAAAAAATGTCAACTACAAACCAATACTATGACCTCGGGTTTTTTTAATCTGTTTTTCCAGTAAATCTGGTTTCTAGGCAAATCCACGGAGTCTTTTGAAAACCTTAAGAAAGTCTGGAATCAAAGCTACAAAAGCACGATGCATTCTGCTCTTTTGGAAAGGAAGAGACCACATTCACACTTCTTGGTGCATATGACAGCAGCTGCACATATAAAAACTGAAAAAGCTGTGACCTCGGAAGCAAAAGCAGCAATATTCAGAAGCAGAAAGTAAAACCCAAAAGAATTAAAGCAAGATACCTACAGAGATGGGATATGTGCAGATGGGATACGGAAAATACCAACATTATGAGCCCTGGGATTGAGAAGTGAGGAAACACAGATGGTTCTTCTGGCTCATGAGGAACCCCCTGGCCCACAGACACAGAAGCATGGCAGAGAAGACATCCCAAAGAAATAAAAACAGCCAGGGGAAGCTACACAGCCTGTTAGAGCAGTTCCTGACCTCTCTGCTGAGGTGTCAGAACATCAGGAGGAGAACACCTGGGACACATTAGACCCAAGTAAATAAATTCTGCCCAATCCATAGTGGCTCCATGCAGGCCAGGTGTGTCTGCTCCGTGCTTCTGGAATTGAGAGCATGGTGCAGAGATTCCCAAGTGGCTGTGGATAGTCAGCTGGCTCCACACAGGCTAATTTTCTTGGTCTGAAAATTGCAACTCTCAGAGCTGGAAGCAGAGAAGGTGGGAGCATGGAGAAGACAGTATCAGTTCAGGGGAGAAAGCAAGAAGGCAATTGCAGTATTTTTCAGGTAAGGATGCAAGAAAAGCAGGAGTTTGGGGGAAGGAAAAACAAGGATTAGGAGCTGGATCAAGTGAGATGCACTGAACTGCCAATTCCCTCAGCGGTGACATAGGTAAAGAAAGGTGAAAGTGCAGTAGCTGAGAGTACATGAAACTTCAACTTTGTGCCATCAGTGGTTCCCTGGTTGCTGGGAAATGCACTCGGGCTCAGTATAAATCCTAGTGACAGCCAGGGCTGAAGCTGGGGCAGAACACATTTTTTACAGTGTGGACCCTTAGTATGGACAAAGAAAATCATTATTAAATCATTACTCATCATTATTAAACCACTTATCTGATAAAGTATTTACACAATCTTCTGCTGAAAGGCTCAATCCTATAGGAATTTTATTTCCAGTGAAAGAATATGTTATCACACCAGCATACACTTTCATCTTAGTCAAAAATAAACTTACCAGAAAAAGGATTCTTGCCAATTATTAGCACATTTGGCAAAGACATCATGATCAGCTGCTGCAAAGTCTCCTATAAAAGTTAATCAAAACATTATTTACATCATCTGTACATCAACACCCACTAAAGAGAAATTAGTATTCCTTAAATAGTTTAATATTTTTCAGGACTTCATGCACAGACATTCAATACTTAATTATTTGCACTCCAATTAAAAAAAATCAAACTTACAAGTTACTTCTACAAAAGCCTTGTTTTACTGGTTTGCACAATCATCTCACACAGGAAAATCCTCTTGTGGCAATGAGCTGGCTTAGGGATCTTAAGCCAAAGAGATCCCAAGTCTCAGAATGAAGCAAAACCCTTTAAATTTATTATGCTCATGTTTCCCTGACTAATGTATTGATACACATTTGTTTTATTGGCTCTAAGGTGCATTTCTACTGCAAAGGATCCATTTCCTTTATTTCACGCTTTCTTTGGCCTCACCAAAACGTGGATGTGAAAATCCCAGGGGTTTTTGCTGCAGTGACACTGGACCAGCTGTGAATATAAAGGTACAAACCCCTGTCTGCACAATCACATGGAATTTCAGCTTGGAAATGCCACACACCAGGCAGCAGCTCTGCCTATCTGTTCCATGGATTCCATCAATGGAGCTCCTGTAATGGCTGTAATCGGGTCAAATCCCCAGTCTAGACAGAGTCTAATTCTCCTGAAGCAGAATAGTCTTTCTCCTGTTCCCAGATGTTTATTCCCATCCTATAGTCAGGCTTTTTGTTTTTCCACAGTGACAGATCCATTACTATATAAAATGTTCCTACTCAAAAAAACCATATTCCAGAAGAGTCCAAGGCACACACCAGGTGTCATATTGTAGGCAAAAACCTAACACAAGTCCACTTGCTTTAGGTCTAATTGAAAAAAACCCTGTATTTCTTTAAAAACACCTGTAGAAATTATTAGCCACAGCTATACTTGAAAGTTCCCATCAGTTAATACAGGACATTAAAATTATATCTGAATTGATTAATAGTAGACTGCAAAACATACATTCCTTTTGGGCATACCTAAGAAAAATTATAAGGAGGGAGAAAACAGCTTTGACCTCCTCAAATATCATGAATTTCAACCAACCATGACACCTGTACTTCTCAGACTTTGATAAAGACAATTTTCAAAAAGAAATAAGACATGAAGTGCACCACAGAATGCTTTAAATCAATACAAAACAGATAAAATATAAGGCATTTACTGAGTATCAATAGCTACTATGAAAGAAAATCACGTATTTTTAGAGTGGCTTTTTGTTGTTTTTTGGGGGTGTTTTTTGGTAGTACCTCAAATAATTCCATGATGCTGTCATAAAGCTGATCATGTAACATAAAGCAGAGTCTGAGCAGCAGTAACCAGAATCTGTGCCCTGTATGGACATGATCACCTGTTTCCTTACAACACCTCTGCCTTGCTCCAGAGATGTCTGACACCTTTTCTGTCACTCGGTGTTAGCCTCAGCACTGGGTTAGCTTGCACAAACTTTGACAGTTCATTAGCATTTATTGTACTGAAGATTTTCACATCCTCAGTCAAATCTGCTGAGAGTCACGGAAGCTCACTGGATTAAACCTTTCAAGCCCACCAAAAATTTAGAATCACAGTCCTGAATTAACTGCTCAGAACAGTTCCACACTCTTACCCTGCCAAGAAAAGGACATGCTCAAATTACTGGTTCAGGACCAGAAGTGTAATTCCAGAAAACAACAAAGATGACACAGGAACAAAAAAAACTTGACTAATCTAACATTACACCTTAATTTTGAATGTTATTTTCTACCAGTGCGGGCTTTTTGACAAGTACATCCACAGCACTGATGCAATTATTCCCTAAATTGAGAGAAGGTTTTCCACAGTTGTAAAACCACATGGAACAAACCAGCATGGACAAGCTCACAGTGAGAAGTGTTGAGAGTTAGGTTAACACACTGCAAAAATTCCAGATTCCCACATTCATCAGTGTCTGATTCCAACACTCAATGTCCTCTCTCAGTACAGTGAGTGCTCTCCTGTTCCCTCCCCTGGGATCCCAGGAATCCCCAGGGAACACCCCCAGGCACGGTGCCTGTACACTCAGCTTTCAGGAGCGCTCGGGTGTGAGGCTCCTGCTTCACCCCAGCCTAAGGGAGGCCTCTCAGATTGATTCCAAGGCATCCATCAAGCCCCAGCTTTCCTGCCTTGGGGAATTTCACAGGTGACAGGAACTCAACTGACCCCTGTGTGAAACAGTCCATCCTTTAACACTTCCACTACCACAAAGCACAAACCTCCCTGCAGGCACGAGGGCAGTGAACATCTACACAGGCAAAAAACAATTTTAAATTCAAAGGAGCTCTCCAGTTTGGAGAGTAAATGCCTCTACTCCTGCTAGAACACCAGCCCTTCAGTGTTTGCGTGGTCCCTCACGTGTGATCAAAACCCTGAAAGACTGGGGAGGGAAAGGAGGGAAAACTGTGTAAAACAGTTGAAAGGGCAGTTTAATATAGCTTGGACCACTGAAGGCATGGTGACTGTTTCTAACATTTCTTACGTAAGAAAACTTTTTTATTTTAAAAAAGCTCTAATAAACTTATTTCTATCACAAAGGTTTGGAGCAACATCCACAATCCTGAATCATCCAAAGGTACCTAAATGCCAGCAATTCTGCCTGATACTGGAGCACTTGGACTGGTGATACCATGAGGCCAGTGCAGGACAGGGAATGCTTTGTGTTCCAATAAAGATCAATCCTGTCAGTGTTTGTGCCTTCTGTTGCACCAGTTGTGGAACACTAATGCCTGGTGGAAAACGACTTCCATTAGGAAAAGGAAAAGCACATGGGCCTTAGCAGGCAACACACATATCCATGCACAGAGGCTGCTAAGGAAAGAGGGCGGGAAGTGCTGGGAAGATGTTCCGTGGTTGGTCACGGCAGTGACAGCTGGGAATTCTCACTGCACTCGGAGTTTTGGAAAGCACACGCTATGTGTGCACCCAGGAGGAGAAGCAGACTGCAGCACAGGCTGGCCAGGATGTGTGGGGAGAGGCAGAGCAAAGGTTTTCTCCCAGGTCTGGGCTCTCCTGGCAGGAAGGAGCAGGGAAGTGTGGAAGGGCACTAAAAGTCACACTAAAGGGACACTGGTGACAGCTGCAGTGCCCAGCTGTGGCATGTCCATGTGTACAACACCTATCCAGCTCAGCATCCAGCAGGCACAGGACCAGCATCAAAAAGGCATAAAACTTCAGTGGCTCTTTCACAGCTCTGACTTAGATCCTCACTGCATTTACTACAAATTCCCAAATTCATTCTAAGCCCAGTAAATTTCACCATGTTTTTCTTTACAAAAATTCCATTTACAAGACTAAATGCACATGTAATAATCTCTCTCACTGGCACAAAACTTACTTCAACTCAGAAGATACCAACCAATAGTACTTAATGTACTACAGGAGTAACTGAACACACGAAGTATCTATTCTATAAACAGATCATCATTCATACAAAAGTGTGTTCACACCACCCTTATACCTGTAAATAGTGATAAAAAATTTGACCAGATATATAAACAACCATCCACACAAATATCTCTTGATGATCTTATTCCTGTTACCCTCAAAGCCGTAACTATAGAAAAAAGTTTAGAAATAATTCCAGGCAAAACATAAGACAACAAACAATTACTGACCTGATAGTAAGTTTTTATTTGTTTCACCAAAATAGACAAATTTTGAATCCTTAATGATGCATCATTGTTTACTTTTTTGTTTATCCTCTGATTAGCAGACTTTGGATTGCTGCAAAAAGAAAAGAAAAAAGAATACATGAAACACACACTACATTAATCTTTAAAGCTTTCTCTATAAAACAAATGGTATAGTTAATGTGCCAGCACAGCCATTCCTTGTCTTGATTACCATGCCTTGTTCTCCTCTCCACAGATCAATAAGGAGTTGTGGAAGATGGAAATAGCCTGAAATGTGTCTTTGACACAGCCAGCCAGGCCCACACTCTTGTTTGCCATCAATGCAGCCTGAAACTGGGAGCACCCACCACAGTTCCCAGGGAATGGGTCTGACAGGGAAGTTTTTGTGGCTATATGATGTTATTTTACTACCATGAGGCACAAGAAACAAAAAGTAATTTTTAACTTTTAGAATGACGATGAATATGAAACACATCATGCTAGCACACACTACACTATTTTAAATATATTTACAGATCATTGAGATGTGTCAACAAAGGATTATTAATTGGAATTTTTGTCATGTAGTGTCATATACTACCAGATTTTTCTCCAGTTTGTCTTGGCTTTGAAGAGGAAATCAGTCACTTTTTCCTTCACAAAGCAGAGAGGATCTGAGGAAATGCAGGTGAGTCACCCTTCTTCAGTACCTTGTAACACACCGAGCTATTAACACACACAGGACAGCACTACAACCATTCACTGGGATTTCTCATGGAAAACCAGGCAGAATCAAAGCACCCCCCAACTCAGAAATGTTTAAAGATTTCGTAAGGGATGGCCAATGTGAAGTTTCTCACTTTTACAAAGATTCTTGATGCAGTTGCAAAATGTAACTTTTTATATTTAATGGTATTATTGTACTGTTTAATGATATTATTATCAGATAAATGAGAGCTGGCTGGGATGCTGCACTCAAAAACAAACTACCAACATTTCCCTGTCAAACCAGGGCTTCCTGCAGGGATATGTGTCTGCTGGCTCTGGTTTTATTCAACATTGTCATTAATGATTTAGACAATGGAACACAGAATACACTTTCCAGAACAGCCACTGGCAAACTTTGGGAGAAAAAAAAATAAAAAACAACCTTCAAAAAATACTATGGCAATGGAGAATGATCCTGGGAACGTGCAAAAGTAATGGAATTCAATAACTCACACACAGGCGAAGGATTAGAGTCAGAATCAAATGCAGAAAGAGGAGTCATTTGCTATAAAACAAAAATGACCTGAACATTGTGTTATCATGACTTACTCTGATGCAATTTATCACTGATTGGTAATTTCACATACTCTCAGTACAAATTACATATTTTTCACTTATATATAAGTTCCCTACACAAACTTTATTTGCCTTTTACAGCTTGCTTAACTTTTAGCATATTATATTATTTTTTAAAGACATATTTATGTCTTTTCTTCAGTTTATTGCTATCAGCATTTCCTGGCTTGTAAGCACAACTAGAAATAATAGAAAAAACACTGCTGGGAAAGGAAGTCAGGTCATATAAAAAATGCACCTCCAACACAGAGACATTTTTAAAAGAAAAGCAGTAGGCACAGTATCTTTTTTCTGCAATTATTATTACAAATCTAGGAAAATTAGGACAGGAGTAATTGCCTCATTCCTAAATGCTCATCACCATGTTCCTAAAAATATTATGAACAATTAAAACACATTTTAGAACATATTAGCCAAACCATGTGACTAAGATGTGACCTTGGGTTTATTAGTTCAGCCAACCTGTAGCTGAAAAAGCAACTAAATGGGCTAAAAATAATTATGCTTTGCAGATGTAAGGACTGGACTCCTTTCTATGCTGAATTCACTCAAATTTGTTAAAATCAGAAGAGAAAATCCACAATAAATCCTGCTGACCTACAGAGATCAGCTGAAGTCTCCCATTTCTACATTCATATCTCCAAAAGGCCGATTTGGGCCCTTAATCTTCATCTTTAATCTTAATGACCATGGGATTATCTCTGGGCTTTTTCATCATCTTCAGCAGCATTTCTACAGCCACACATTTCAGATGCCTCTCCCTTTAGAGCACTCAAAACAGGGCACAGGGGTTTCCTGGATATTGTGACAGCCCTTATTTTAGCATCAACACAAAAATTAGTGTGCAACCACAAGAATCCAGAACACAAATGTCATAAAAGCTCAGGCTTTCCATCTCCTCATTTCAAAAGCTGTGCTTGGATATCGAGATTGATCCTGGATGAGCAAAAACTTTAACATTTGCATAGCACTGGATCTTCCTGACACCAGGGGATCAGACCAAGCCACCAGGGAAGGCTTGGGCTGCTTTTAACAACCTCACCTTCCTCTATGACAAGCTGACTTGCTTAGTGCCAAAATGATTCATTCCTGTAGCTTAAAACAGAAAGCTAGGGTTTTTTTGTTTTGGTTTGGCTTTTTGTTGTTGGCTTAAATTGCAGGAAGCAGTTTAGTGAGCTTGTGAATTTTTGCTGGGAAGACTTGGGCCACAGATGTGCTCTGGAACTGTATCTTTACCACTTGAAAAACTCAACTGTCCAGTTACAAGAAGCTCTGCTAGTGCAGATGACCAGCAATTAAAATCAGAACGTCAGCCTTGGGACAACCTGGTGCACAGAACAAATTTATTTTAGTCATTTTAAACTTTTTTAAAAGATTGTGGTAAAGGGCCCAACAAAACCCCGAACTCCAAGTTCCCTTAACATTTTTCAGTAGAACTTTGAAATAGGAAATGGTAACAAGAAATTTAACCCACTGTTTTTGAGGTTCAATAAAAACAAGGTAGTGAGACATCAGTACTAACACTACTAATCTCTACCAATCATTTTAAATTTAATGAAACATGTACCCTCAATAACTCACTGTTGGTAGTAGATTACTTTTTTGGGTTTTTGGTAATGAATGTCCTCTTAGCTCATTATTCTACAACCATGGGAGGTCAGTTGTCTTTGACACTCCCAATTAATAAGTGTTAGCCATGACTAGGATGAGTGACTTGGCAAGAAAATTGTTTCCAGTGCTTCCCAGAGTGAAATCCTGCTCCCAGCACCTTCCAGTGCAAATAGGACTTTACCTCTGTGCTACAGTAACTGAGATCTTTCTAACCACATCAGGTCATCAAATGATTATAAACACAGACTATTTACAGGCTGCCTACTAAAATTAACCTCATGCTGAAAAGCAAATGTTTAAAACTGAGGGATTCTTCTACCAAGTGGCCTCTGTGCTGGTATTTAACAGAGCTCCCTCATCTTCAGTCACCGATTTCCTTCTACCTTTCAGATTGTGTTAGAACTGTCAGGTTGGTGTATGGAACAGCCAAGCACAGAGCTGACAGATCCCTCCTCACACCACTGTTACTGAAAGGACCGCGATCAGGTCCTTCAGCAGGAGATTCCTTATTTAAAAAAAATAACTAAACCCACCTTCACTCCATTACTGATAACCAGGTCTCATTTTCTCAAAGACTCCAACCTGAATGCTCAGCAGTCTCCTTAATCCACTAAACAGCATTTTAAATATTCTTCATTTAGTCAATATAGTCCATCATCTTAAGTACTGATGTCTTAATTTGTCCCCCTCAAAGAGGAAATAATACAGCAGGATGTCGGCTACACATTTCCACTACATTTTTGTAGAATTGTATTTTTCAGGCTGGTCCAAGTCAGGGGGTATTAATTTTTTTACCAAGCACTTGAAATAACTAAAGTAATCTGATGTGCAAATATTTTTCACACAGAAGGATAAAATTCTAAACATGAACTGCCAAAACCTTATAAGAGCACCTTTAAACTAATTTACAGTTCTTGAAAACTAATTTATTAAATATTTCAATGAAATACTTATACCCATATGTTGAACTGTTGAATTGTTATGACCAGTAAAATGTTTATAATGATTTTATTTTTATTAATGCAAAGCAATTCTGTTTATTAGAACACATTAGGTCCAATGACACTGAAATAAACTGGACACAAATTAAATAATTTTGAAGATAAACTGCTTCCAAGACAGACCTTTATACGACATAGCTTTAAAAAGCAGCTTTTTAAAACCGTAAGATTCTGGTGGCTACTATAAACATTTTTAAGGCCATCCATGCTCTGAACTGCTCCTTTTATGAGGTGGGGATACTGAGCTGCTTCAGTGGCAAACAGCCCAGCAAAATAGGGCAAATCTGTCTAGAAGTCAATAGGAAGCAGAGCGGTAAAAGATACCCTTAAGCAATTTTACATTTAAGAGCAACCTACTTATGACAAGATACATTAATTTCAATAGCAATAAAACCAGACAGGAGCATCTATCCCAATAATGCATTAGTTTAAAACTCCTGATTACAGAGAGAACTTCAGTGATTTTGAAATACTACCAGTATTCAGTCATGAATCACAGATTGGGACTTCATATAATCAGGGATTATGTGTCTTTAATTTTTCATTGACCAAAATCTATCAGAAATGGGAATGTGATAGCTTAATGGCCTCATGCTTAAATCTATGCAGACTGCAAACCAGTTGTGTCCTCCCTTGCCATCTGTTCCTTGATGGTACTTAATGATTAAGTCTGGTATCATAACACACCCTAATTTGAAATATACCATTGTTTGAATGTATTTGGTGAGTTCAGTGAAATGCTACCCTGTGGTTTAGCTTACAGTAGCACAGCATTCACTTGTACAAACAAATGCTGCTTGCCTAATAAAGTTATATTTTCTGCAAAGTCCTTTTACTGGAATGCTGAGGTTCACTCTTGGTATCTGTCAAATACTTCAATAATTACTGCTAACAAAATTTTGGGATAGATTTCAAGTAATAAAGGGGCATCTTCAGTATTTACTACTGGCAAGAAAATAATAAGCATGCTCAAAACGTGTTTTACAAAGAGATTTAATACAGTAGCGTCCTTTTACTGACAAAACAATAAAAAAGTCAAAATAAAATTGGGGCTTTCACTGGAGAATAATTGGTAGATTTGACAATCTACCTTTTAGTTGTACAACACCTGCATTTCTGCCCTCAAGACTGAGCAGCAGCCAATGAACAGCTGAAACGGTCATGTAGCTCTGCAGACATCTGCTCAAACATCTGAAGATATCCCAAACACTTGAGATACCCTTTGCCACAAAATCAGTACTGATACCTCAGTTTAAGGGCACTTTGCTAACTCTGCACTTAGCAAGGATCGACTGTGTGTGCCCGAAGTTCAGCAGCTGCATCCAACGTTTTCTGCCTCGTGATCATGCGAGCTCTAGGAAGCCCGCCTAGCATCAAAAGTCTTTTGGTCCTTGTGCAAAACCCCGCTTCCTAGGATTATGTCCAACATCATAAACTGTCAGGAGGCTGAAGCCCTATGCCTACTTAAAAATAAAAACCAATCAAACCATGACCAACTGGCCTAACCCAAATGGAGTGGCTGGTGGGATCACAGGGAGCACTGCCAAGAACGTATCCGTGGATACTGAGCATATGCAGACAGCCTCCCTCCTGCCAGCCTCAGCTCAGCCTCTGAGCGGGCTCAACTACCCAGGGCAGCTGCACGGTTCCTCAGCAGCCTGGCTGGCACTCCCAGCACAGGAGCTGTGGGATTCCTCACGGCTGAGGGTGCTAGAAGAGCTGCAGCACAGGTTACTGTGTCCTGCCCAGTAACCCTGCTTCTTCCTGCTCCAGGGATGGGGACCTGATGCACATCACAACCTCTGCGTGGTCCCACTGCAGCGGCAGTATCAGCCTGAAGAGACATCCCCTCACATCTCTACACTCCCAGGTCTACATGTGAATAAGCCAACAGCCAGGCAAAATCAAAGTACATTCAACAGGTCTGCTGACTGATCTTTAGTTTCTTCCTCCCAGGGTTTAAAAAAAAAACAAACTGAGTCCAGAACAGCCCAAATTTATTTCTGTTCTCTTTTGCCTAACAGCAGTAAAGAAGATGCATGCAGATGAACAAAATGTATGAGAAAACAAGAAAGAAGGTAAAACAGTTCACCTGTCATTGACTAAGCACACACTTGTAGCTGAATCAACACCCCCCCTAAAAATCCTAATTTCCAAGTTTACAGAGCAACCACTGTCTTTATCATCAAATAGTATGAAATGACTTTATTACTATTGTTTCACCTTGATCTCGACTATTCTTTTCCTATCACACTAGAAGGTAGTATGTAAAAACAATAAAGCTTTCTGCCACAAATTGAACCTAATGAGTCACTGCTGACGGTACCAAGTAACCTGGGTGAGCTCCCCACAACAAATCAATGGATGTGGAGCAGCCTCTGCTCCACAGCTGGCAAAAGGTAATCTGGCTGCCACCAAATTAACAAGTGCCACTCACAGAAAGGAAAATCTATAGGATCTAGCACAGCACAGAACACTTAACACTGATACACAAAATAAACACATCTAGGTATTAAAAATTTGACAATTCCTAGAAGAAACATCAAGAAACAAAACTTTTTATTCAAGGAACACACGAAAACCAAAAAGTCTGACAAACACACACACTACTCCATCAAATCTAAATATCTTTCAAGGGACATCCTGTTGGTTTACTTGGTTGGTTTGGAGGGGTTTTTTAACTACAGACAATTTAGCAGCAAATCTCATTTGCAAAGAGACAATTAAACTGCTGTACTTGCACCACATCACTTTCCAAACCAAACTAAACCCCACAGGTGCCCAGGATGCAAGAGGGTACAGGCTAAAGGTCCAGAAAGCAAGCAGATGGACATGCCATAGAAGCAAAATACTAAGGATCATGAAGCCTGAAGTTTTGACTTCTACTTCAAGCACTGCGTGTTATTTCCCCTCTCAGAGCCAACATTTTTTACTTCTGAGATGAGTCCAAATTTTCAAGACCTATTCAGTTCAGTACCAATTAACAGAGTAGTTGAGAACTACTTGACTTTGTGATTAACACCTCAAAGCAACTGACCACAGGAACGCTGCAAACATTGCCACCCCCAGAAATCCTGTCACAACAGTAAGATCGGCTTCACACGTAAGCACACCCAGATCTGCATCACAAGATGCAGCATGACTTGGCACCAAACATCCCAGGGCACTGGAGTGAGGAAGCGTTTTCACAGCGCACCTTGGTAGGATCGTTCTGCAAACATGTGGGTATTAGTTTGGAAGAAACATCAGGCACAGTTATAAAAGAAGCAGAATAGGGCTAGCAAGTTGTCATCACTGCCAGGAAGCAGCAAGCAGAGAAGACAATAAACACTTATGGCCCTGAGCAAATTACATTTGTGGAGCTAACATGCTTTCTAAGACATTTAAAATATTAATATAAGGGAAAATTACTATGTAGGATTTAAAAGCAAAACATATTTATGCAGTCTTCTTTATTTAAGCTTGAAAAAAACTTTTAAGAGGAGTTTGTAAGTACAGGTTTTTTTTCTTGTATCCTAACAGCACCACAGCAACATGTACTTTGCTTTATTTGATAATCATATAACTACCAAAAATAATTTCTCCTTTGAAAGACTTGGAAAAATGTTCACTGATTTTACTCTTGACTTTGAACTTTGCTGAAGCTACAAATTCTCAAAAAAAATTAGTTACTACTTCAGACTCACAGTAGTCTGACCACAGGTAAACAAACACCTCAGCACTGAATATTAAGAACTGCAGGAAATACTGATGTGTGATCTGCCAAGTAAGATGACACCAGAGCTACACAAATATTGAAGTTTTAGTGACTAGAAAGCTCTTCAGTTGTAAAAACAGCACCACATAGATTCCCACTAAGTACTTCTGGTTAGAACACCTTGACTTTAGATAATTTCCCATCCTTATGAAGGGAAAGAAACCCACTATAAGTAAATGACTAACAATAAAATACACATTTTCATCTTTCTCCACACCCAATTTTAGACTAGTGACAATGTAACATTTGCCTACATTCTCTCATACATCTCCTAGTATTTGTATTCTGGTTTTGCCCAGCACACACAATAAATACACAGCAAGTGTATTCCCAAGCTACCAGGAAATTCCACCAGACATTTTTTGCTCAGGGGCTTATTTAAGAAAAACAAAGACACCACACACAGAAAAACTGGAACAAATATTTCCCTGCAGCTTAAACCAAGATAAAATTCTGTAATAAACCTAAGTGGACTGTCTTCCATCACTATAGGAAAGGAAGCAAGCATTGGAGTGTCTCTAAATGTGCAGCACAAAGATTCACTGCATGGCCAGGAATGTGACAGACACCATTTACGAGTTCATCCCATACAATCTCCCAGCTCAAAAATACAACATCAGATAATTTTTGCTTGGGTCGAGCAGTAGCCTTGCTTCAATTCAAAGCCTTGGCATCAATTAATCCCATGAAACGAAGGGGAGGCATTTTTCAAATAGTGCTCAACAACAACTGCCTCTGGAGCATCTTCAGGATAAAGACTGGACTCTAAAACAAAGCAAACAAACACAGAGACTCTCACACAGTTAGTCCCAAATAATCTTTGACCACTGAGGTCATGTGCGTTAACAAAGCAGCATGTCGGAAAAATGTCTTGATCCCTAAATAATTACTACCTAGGGAAAAGTGGTGCATTATGAAAGACAAGGAAGGCAAGAAATTGCTATTTAGCTAACAGAAAAAAGAGGAGGAATCAAAAAGAAGAGGAACATATGAACAAACACAAAACTTAAAAGTCCCTTCTTAACAGAAGAAACAAATGAGGAAAATCTAGAAGTAAATCTCAAATTTGGCGTAGGATAAGATGAGCTTGATTTAGCACCCAAATTCAGTTAACGAGGTTAGTTTTTAAAAGAAAGATCAGATCAGAGCAATACTTTGCAAAGGTTTGTGATGGAGAGATCCCCAGACCAGCCACGAAATCTGAAGCAGGACAGCCTTGCCACTGAAGGGTACAAGCTGATCAGCCAGGGGTCTGTAACTAACTTAAAACTCTGGATTTTACTGCTGCTGTTATTCTCATGGAGTGCTTTGAAACAGCATGTAGAATGTGAAATGCAAAATTCTCTGAAAAAGAAACTGTAAAGCCATAGTGAATGTAGGTTCTTTCCTTGACAGAATGCTTTCAATGCTGAGACAAGTTATTTTGGTATTAGATCTAAGATGGCTATTTATGGAACAGGTTGACAGACTTAATAGAAACCTCTGTATGTATTAAAAAATAGTTTTTAATTCAGTTTTTATTCCCTGGCCCAAGGCAGTAGTCTAGAGTATGGATGGGCTAAGTAGCAGGCTATCAAAAGAAATAAGGAGACACAGTCAAAGAAAGATAATCAAGATGGCACATGAAGGAGAGGAAAGAAGTGGATGTGGATGTGTAAAGGAAGATTAGATTATCTAATTCCTAATCTTCAAATTTTGCAAGGAACAAGAGTGAACAACAGAGTAGTTTCCTGGTCAGAAATAAATCAGGGTAGCCAGGATGAAGGAAAGCAGACATCAGCTGTGGAAAAGAGCACAAAAGCTAACAAAAACTAGTAAAACAGAGACAAATGAAGATCAAAAACTTCAAGCATTCCATGTTCAACCCATGCATTTTTCCCCTTTATCTATCAAAAACCCAATCAGCTCACAAGCCCAGGTGTCAGTCTGTGTCCACCTCACCTGCCCAATTCAGAGCTCACTGCAGGCTGATGGTCCAGTCTGAAATTATTCATCATTACACTAAGAACTAAGTTTTCCTTTTCTCTAATCAAAAGGGTTTAATTCCAACAGTCCCAGGGTGCATTGTGCTGGACAACTTCTTAAAGAATTTGCTTCTTTACAAAAAAAGTGACTGTTACAAATTCAGCTTTTGTGAAGAAAAATCCCAGCCCTGCTGCTGCAGAACCATTCTTGGGAGCAACAACTCTCACAAACTCCAAGTGACACCCTGCACCTGTGGAAACCTGACAGAATACATCTGGGAAGTGTGAATCTAATCCATGAAGTGATAAAGTGTAGACTTAAAAATATCTGACCTTTTTCTAAAAGACATGCTCCTACTTCTGCTGCCAAAGCCACCCATTTCCTTTTCCTCAAAACTCTTTTCCATTTCCCCACCCAGCCAGAGCCTGGCTGAAGCTGCCTCTCCCCCCTTGGTCTCCCCAAGAAGGAGTTAACTGGACTGAGTGGCTGTTCCTGCACTCTTTCACAGAGCCAGGCAGCTGGCTCCAGCACTGGAGACGGAGTCCAGTTTTCAGGGGAAGATATAGGCAAGCCAGAAGCATGGGCTGGCAAGCTCAACAGCTCGGAAAAAAGCAAACAACTGAAGGCTGAGAGCTCAGAACAGCAGCCAAGGAAGCTGTCCACATTCTAGGCACACACCACCAGGGTGGTGGGAGGAAGCAGGCAGCCAGTCCACCTGGAAAATTTGATGGTGTGAAAGGCCTGCAAGTGGATCCAGTCAGCAAAAAACAGTGGGAGAATGGTAAAAGGGGAAAAACGCAGGAGAGTAATAAAAGACTTCATCTTTGAAGCAGTTTTCAGCATGTCTGGATGCAAAGACTGATATGGAAAGTATCACTTAATATATGTAATTAAGACCAAAGTTATAAACGGCACACTGGGATGCAAACAGCCAGGTTTTCCAGACAGTGGATTAAATTAACTCAGTTCCAGAGTTTGGTTCTGTACATTACCAACTTTCCATACAGTCTGGGTCCAATAGTTCCTTTAAACCAGATTTATTTCCACAAATACAAAGCATAGTAAAATAAAACAATTAAAGCTAAAATATAGTTTCAAGTCTTTGTTGCTTGACCAAATATTAATGGTGGTGGTAAATGTAATGAAAGCCCCAATCTTGTAACTACTTGCAGCTGTCTCTTTTTATTCAAAGGAACCAGCAAGACCCTTGTCAGTTTGGGAACCACAGCTCATACTAAAAGACTTTCAGCATTTCTTACACAATCCTATTGGAATTCAGTTAAAAAATATCAGAGAACAAGACCTATCAAAAATGGAAATAAATACCACTCAGAAAAAGAGTGTTTCTGTAAAAAAACCGCGATTTTTTTTGCTCAGAGGCGTTTATAAACAGTACAACACTAAGACTACTGAAAAAACCTGAGGTGGTGTTAATCAGGTTCTGGAAAAATATCTCTAGGACAACTGAGTATTATTTTACTGCAATTGTACTTGGGTGTGCAACAGGTGACTAATCCATTGAATCACACTGGTTCACTGATTTCAGTACCATACACAACAGATTTTATTCAAGCCTATGAGTACTTTATAATGTTAGAAGCACTATGATGCAGAGGTTCAGTGAAGGTATGAAGTATTCCTGGTATGTTTCTTCACCTCCCTACCATGGCAGAACACCACTGCAGTGATCTCTCCTGCTCTGATTTATTTCCAAGAAGCATGACCCCTTTTTTGTATCAAAGAGCACAAAGATAAAGGCTCAGATTTAGAAAGACAGATGGGTTTCTATCCACAAGTATCAGATGCTGACTGATCCCAGCAGAAGGTAAGTAACCGGATACTTTTGAAGAGTGGGACCTAAATTTAAACAGGAAATTAGAGACATTCTCTCAAGTTGAGAGCTAATATTATAAACACTGGAATTCTCCTTAATTAAAAATAAAATTTAAAAAATAATAATTAAATTGGCCTGCAGCATCTCCAGCAAGGAAGAGCCCTTCAGATGTAACTGGACACTGAACAGAATCTGTGCAATTTTCACATGTCCCGAAACATCCAAAAAGTCAAAGGTAAAAAACGTACAAGGAATGTGATGAATTCTCTCATAGATGAGGTACTAATAAACTCAGTGCTGATGCACCCCACAATCTCAGCACCACCAGCATCCTGCAACTACTCCAATGCTGACTCCTCTCTTCCTTGTTTGAATCATTACAATTGCTGAAAATAAAGTTGATCCAAACAAGCACAAGGAGAAACAAATGCTGGACTGACAAACTCTCACTTGCAGATGATGGAGGGCAGGATTAACTCTTTTTTTAACTGAACAAAAAACCTTCTCTAACTAACAAAGCCACTTTTTTTTTTTGACTGCGTAACTGTTTACAAACCATGCCTAATCCAATATTAACACTCACTTTTATGGTCACAGAATTTGTTTTTTCAACATTTGGCAAGAATAAAGTAAGTATTAAAGTATATATGCAGCAGGACCACAGCACCTCTAACAGCCTCCACTGCCATAGCTCCTAACCACAGACCTCTAGTTCTCATGCAAAGTCACTGAGCTTTAAAAAAACCCAAAACAAACAACCAAAAAATTCCCCAACCCCAACATTCTAAAGAAAAACACTTTTCTTTTGAAGTCACATGACAAATATTTTTCTGCCATATTTCCTCAATATAGGGTAATAAAGAATGAAAGGAAAATAAAAGAGAAATAAAAATGGAAAACACTGGAAATAATCTATATTGGTGATTAGTTAGAGCTGCATCTTTACAGTGTTTTTGCAAATGAAGGTGCTTAATAGGTGGATATTCAAACTGAACAGGACTAGAAGTTAACACAGGTTTCCACAGTGACTTCACCGCAGACAGGATCACACTGCAAAACATGAAACAATTTTTCCCCTATTTCAATCCTGGCACAAAACCCAAAACAAACTGAACCTTCCCAAAACATGAACAGAGATCTAAGAGGCAATTCTAAGCAGTAACCAGCCATAATACATCTCAGTTCCCGAAAGACCTTCCAGTGTAGGGACAAATTTCTAAAATTAATTTTATTTGTACACCAATGCTTTTACACACACCTCCAGTCTGAGGTAGCTTTCACTGTTCTGACTACCAAACTAGTTTTTTTTAAATTTACATCTCCAATGTGTATTTTGCACATGTACACACCCAGTGCTTCCTAAGTACAGCAATCATGGCATGGGGTCAAGGATGCACACAGTCACAGCCAAATTCAACACACAGCGCCTTAGGCATGGGAATGTTCCTTCTCCACAATTTTCCATTCTACATACATGCATCAGGTATCAATTTATACTCACTATTAAAAAACTGACTGATAAAAGCTTAACTTGAAGACTATATTCTTCAAAATCACCTTGTTCCAGTGCCAAATTTGCCTTCCAGCTGTTGAACTTTTTTATCCCATAGAAGTTCTACATATTAAATGCATGGCCACAGCTGACAATCTACTTACTTTACGTAGTCCAAGAAAAAAAAGAAGGAAGTTGTAAAATAAAAATAGTATTCTTCAGTGAAATGCATCACTTAAAATTCTTATTAAAGTGTGCCAGAATCCACTCAGGATTTTTTTTTCAAAAAGTTCCATTCCATCAAGTTTTCCAGTTTTTCAACAATAGAGTGAATATTAGAAGTGAATACTTGGGAGTTTTAGTTATACAGAAGTAGGTGGCAAGGAAAATATTGGTTTCAAAAGGCTGTGAATTCACACTTAAATGTGGTAAAGTGTTGCTCTTTTGACACAGATTAGTTGCACAAGCTGAACACCAAGAGCAAAAAGTTTTAAATCATTAAATATGAGTAAAAGCTATAAACGGAGCAAGAGGATGCCCATCCCTGAGCAGTGTTACTGAGGAACAGCTGCCAATTCAAGCTGCTCATGCACTGATGGATGTACCCAGCCAGCAATAAGCCCACAGCTTTTCATACCTATGCAGAAAATAGATGTACTTCTCTGTAGAGACTTAAAATACATTTAAAAAAAGGTATGTAGAAATCTTTGCACTAGTAACACTTTTATGATTATATCACTAGACACCTGACAAGTGTTACTCTCCAGCATGACAGTAGTGGGCAACATTCCAGTCAAAATTAAGATTAACAGAGAGCCACTGTAAAGGATTTTTTCTAACAACCGGAGTTTTCAATAAACAGTTTATAAACGCATGTAAGAATGTTTCTTCTGTGGGCTGTAGCTAGAAAACACTCTACACTCACAATTAAAGCATCAGCTTTACTGCTTAACTGCTATCTACTCTAATTTGGAAGCGTGGAAAATGAGAAGGAAGGAGTTTAAGGACAGCCCTTTCATGAACTCAGTGAACAACCCTGTTTGAGTTGCATGCCATCCTTAAGTTGCATGTCACGTGCACCAAGATATGGATTAGAATCTTATTAGCCAAGCAAATTTATTCAAAATTTTCTTTATAAGCATGACTTACAACGGGATGAACCTTTTTTATGCCTCTCAGTGGAAATCTGGGAAACTGTTTACAGTCATCCCATTTTCCAGTAAGTTCTACAATGATGATTCACCCTGTATCACACTATACATCCTGCAAATACATTGCTGGGACATTCAGCTGTGCGAGTCAGGATCTGCCACGATCCCAAGTCTCCTCTTAACTCACCAGATGACCGTGTCAAGCACAAATGAAAGTAATTTACCAAGGTCAATATGGGGAGAGGGGGAAAAGGATTTTTCACAAGGCAGCAAAAAAAATACAAGAGAAACAAACCAGCAAAAGATAACCCCAAAGCAGCGCTTGCCCACACTCACATTTGCAGCATGACTTCGTTCAGATACACTCCATCCACCAGCGCCACATATTCTTCCAGGTTGGTCCCATTTCCTCCAGCTAGCGGTCCGAATGTCTTCACCTGGAACAGAATCAGCAGCAGCACCGTGACACCAACTCCACCTCGCTCCCTGCCGCAAGGCTCTTCTCCTCAAACAATGAGCAAAAAAACCCAGGAACGAGCGAGGGGAAAACGAACGCTTACCCAGGTGACAAGAGGGCTCGACATGAACTGCTCCAGAAGGGGTGTGAAGATCTCGTTCTCCATTTTACAAAAAAATGGTTAACATCAATGCAGCTCCTCTGACGCAAAAAATAAAGATAAGTCCTTCACTGCAGCAACTCTCTGGAATGCTCCAAGGATTCAGCTGGAGTGAGTGAACCCCATTTTTACCGAGCGATGCAATAGCAACAAAAGTCAGTGCGCTGGCAAGCGGGATTTATCTTCCTCTTTCAAGAAAAAATGCATCTGAAAGTCCATCTACGCGATTTTCAGCCTTTCCATTGATGCCTCTCCCTTCCTACATAGCGAAGGGGTGGAAGGAAGGAAGGAAAGAAAAGAGGGAGGCTGCCTAGCTACTGGGATTCTGCATCAGACAAAAAAAAAGAGAGGAAGGAAAGATCTGCTTCAGCAGCGGCAGCGCCGCAGAAAGGAAGGATTCCAGCGAAACTCCGCAAGCTCATCCTGCCCCTTCCCCACACAAAAAGCCCCAACCCCGGGCGAAGGGAGCAGCGAGGGCAGCGACCCCCGCCCCGCTCGCAGCCAAACCCCCCGGGCTGCGGCTGCACCAGAGCCCCGCTGCCCCCCGGTGCAATGGCACCGACAGGGAACCGGCCCCCGGAGGGATCGGGGGCTATTTTAAATCAGTTCCCTTTTCTATCCCTTCCCTTTTCCACTAAACTACGACGCCAGAGAGCGGCAGGACCAGCACACGCCGCCCGGCCCCGCAGCCTCGCCCTTCCCCCGCGCTGGCCGCTCCCCTCAGGCTCCGCTCTCCCCTCGCCGTTCCCGGAGCGCCCCCCGACCCCTCCCCAGCTGTTCTCCTGCCGCTCCGCCACCGCTCCCGCGGCGCCAGCTCCGCTCCCCACCCCCCTCCTCCCGATCTGCAGAGCCACCTCGCCTCAGCCAGCGCGGCCGCGCCGCATCGCTCGCCTCGTCCTCTTTCCCTGCCTGCCTCCCTCCCGCTCTCCCTTCCCCACGGGCGGCTCCAGCGTGCGGATCCCTCCGCCCGGAGCCCGGTATCCCTCCGCCGCCGCTCGGGGATGGCGGCGCGATTAGAAAGGGGCGGGGCCGCAGCGAAACCGCTGCAGGACTCGCGCCTGGCGCGCGCGCGCGCGAGATGCGGCTGCGGTCACCGCTCCGCTTTAGGCGTGAGGGGTAGGGATCGTCGTCCCTTCCCCGCCCCGGGAATAAAGGTGCTACTGAGGGAGGAAAATGCTCTTCCAATGCTCCTTGTGGGGGAATAAAGGTGCCCGTGAGGGAGATGCTCTTCCATTCCCTTCTTGGGGAATAAAGATGCCTGTGAGGGGAAAACTCGGCGCCGGGGGGATATTCTCCATTTCCCTTAGGAGAATAAAGGTGCCCATGAGGGAAAAAGTGTGGGCGGGAGGGAAATGCTCTTCCATTCCCCTCTTGGGGAGTAAAGGTGCTCGTGAGGGGAGAACTCAGCCCAGGGGCGATATTCTCCATTTCCCTTAGAAGAATAAATGTGCCCGTAAGGGGAAAAAAGCTCGTGAGGGAGGATGAGAGGGAGATGCTCTCCCCTTCCCCTTTGGCGGACTAAAGGTGCCCGTGAGGGAAGGAAAAAGCGCGGGAGGGAGAGGCTCTTCCAATCACCTCTTGTGGAATGAAGGGGGCCGTGAGGGGAAAAGGGCGGGAAGGAGATGCTCTTCTTTTCCCCTTTGGGGAATAAAGGTACGCATGAGGGGAAAAGCATGTGAGGGAGGGAGATGCTCTTCCATTCCCCCCTTAGGGAGTAAAGGTGCCTGTGAGGGAAAAACTCGGTGTGGGACACAAATGACCTTCCGTTTCCCTCTTAGGGAATAAAGGTGTCCATGAGGGGAAAAGCGTGGGAGGAAAAGATGCTCTTTCATTCTCCTTTGGGCAATAAAGTTGCCCGTGAGGGAAAAAGCCGCTGCAGGAGCGGGATGTTCTTCCATTTCCCGTTTTGGGAATAAAGGTGCCCGTGAGGGGAAAAACTCTTACCCTCAGGAGGTGGAATCCAGAAGCACGGCAAGTTTCCCCCTCAGGAAGTGGAATGCAGAAGCAGCACAGGTTTTCTCCTCAGGAGGCGGAATTCAGACGCACTCACGTTAAGGCAAAATCCAACTTTCTGGAAGGGTTTTGTGGGGAATCAGAGGATGACAAGCAGTGTGCTGGCCTGATCCATTGTCCCTTCCCTGAGCCTTCTCCTGCTACTTGTGCTTCCAATATTCAATCCTGCATTAATATGCATGGCTATATCTGCTTAATACATTATGTGGTTCATTGACAAAGCATTTCACAAAATCTCAAACTAAATCCAGCTTCTCTTCCGTGTGGTATAAATTAAATTGCAGCAGCATTCTTTCAAATACCTTTAGTTTTGCACATCCAATTAAAAAAAGAAAAAAACAAAAAACCCACAAAACGTTGCAATAGAAGTGACTGAAATTAAGTGGTTTTGAAAAAAAAAAAATCAAGTAACAACTAAACAGGTTAGGCTTTTCTTAACCCAAATACTCGATATACATTTTTTCCTAATGTCCAAGATTGGGAAAAAAACTAATTCCAATTGTGACCTGTTTTCCATGAAGAATGCCTACGTAACAGATTAGAAAAATAAATTATGGGCCTTGCAATATTAGTCTGTCTTTGCATTCTAAAGATTTTTTTAAATTTAAACAATGTTGCATAATTAAATGACTTTGATTCTCACAATTTCATTTTTTCAGCAAAATTCCCTTCCAAACCAGATCTCTAGAGTGAACTCAGCCCTCCTGTGAAACAAAAGAAATAAGGAAGGGCAAAGGAAAACTCTGCAGTCTTGGTTCTGAATAAGAACCTGGTGATCCATGGGTGAAATAACTGCCAATAAATTCCCAGCCCTTAAAGGCAGCCACAAAAGCATTTTTGTACAAGCCTGACCAACCAACCGCTCCGCTCCCTGTGTCTGGCAGCAGTCTGTAAACATGCGATTGTGCCCTCAGTGCCATGGAACTTCCCTGGCTCATCCCCTTGTTTCTTGCGGGCTCTAATTAGGCAGTAATGACTTTGGCATAAAGCAATTTCTAGGAATTAGAGACCGGCCAGTAGAAGCTGATAGCCCACGTAGTAGTAACAGCAGCTGGCTCACAGAAACCATTTTATACTGAGATTCCCTAGCATTAAAAATTGAATTAAATGGTTGTAAGTATTTTTGCTTCCATCCACATCATGCAGTTGGCTTGTGTGCTCAGCATGGCTGTTGATCGCTCTTCCTGCAGAAAGACTGCTACATTTTAGATACAAAATGCATTGTCAGCTGTTTTATCTTGGATGATTTACAGTTCCCTATTTGAACTGGAGATTAGTACAAGATAAAATTTCGGTAAAGTTATCCAGACTCAGTCAGAGGAGTTTTGTTTTCGGTTTTGGTTTGGGTTGGGTTTTACTTTTTTTTTTCCCCAAGACTAAGAGCCCTGAAAAGCTGTAAAGAAGCTCTAAAGTTTCTTCTAAGTAGCTTCCACTTTGTCCCACCAAGTGTGAGAATATTCCCTCCTTTTCAGGTACACACAGACACCAACCAGAATGAACCGCTGCCAGGGCAGATGTTTGCAGTGGAGTCAGAGCCAGAAGAACCTGGATTGCAGCCACCTCAGCGAGGTGAGACAACTTGCCCTAGGACAGGAAGCTGTCAGCCTTTGATTGCTGAGCCCTTGTTTGACAGACAACCCTTAAAATGAATTAAAATGTTTGTCTTTCGAGTTGTTTCTCTGATCCTGAACTGAATACGGAAGGCTTTCATTTTTTAGCATGGCTGTTGGGAGTCCCAGGAGGATTGTTCTAGGAAATACTTAGAAGTCACAGCTCTACAGGGCTACATTACTGTAACCTGTAGCTTGTGATATATTTGGCTGCATTGTTTTAGCACTTTTTACCTGGGAAGGCTCCTAAAAGAAAGTTTCATGACTGCACTTAAGAGTGGTAAGTCCCAGAACTGTTACTAGAATCTGGTACCAGCTGAAGAAGTTAACAGCTGAAGTTAGCTGACCCAGAAACAGAGAAGAAACATTATTATAAAACTGAAGTTTTAATAGTTTTAACTGTTCTAAGAATGTACATTCAGGAATATTTTGGAACTAAAAAAAATATCCTTTTTATAATTTGAAAAAATGCGTAGAGAACATCTCCTTTTCTGGAACAGCACCATCAGTATTTAATACAGAGTGTGGCCTACTGCTTCTGAAAAAAACAGATTTAGAGATTTAACCTTGTTTGAAGAGCGGTGTTTGTTCTTGCACAGGTAAAGCATCCCCATCTCTTTTCTTCTGCATCTCCTATGTACCACAAAGACTCTACACAAAAGACATCAAAATTATAAATTATCTGTGCCTGGATCCCAGATCTGCAAATTACAGTTATTTCATCTTCTCAGTGAACTTTTTTTGCTGTAGCATCATTTCCTGTGCCTGCTA
Source organism: Aphelocoma coerulescens (assembly GCF_041296385.1). NCBI lineage: Eukaryota > Metazoa > Chordata > Aves > Passeriformes > Corvidae > Aphelocoma > Aphelocoma coerulescens. The sequence goes on from NC_091016.1 coordinate 3,176,279, forward strand.
TTGCAAAATAAAAATTGAAAAAGAAAGACTAGAACACAACCTGATGCCTTAAATCTGCAGAAAGCAAGAAAGTGTAACCATGTACAGCCCCCCCTCTTACCTTGTCAGGGTTTGTCAAAACATTTTGGGTCAGCCCTGCCCGCAGTGAGGCAAGGGAGGGGACAGTTTGGGGAGTAGATTACAACCAACCTGCCCTTTTTAGCTGATGCAAGACGCAGTGGTTTTCTCTTCCTCTTGTGCACAAGCAAAGGAAAGAGGTGACGCTGCTCTCGTTGCCTCCCCGTCAGCACTGCTGGGTTGGCGGCCTTTGCCTGATGGGACTTCAGAAAACAGGAAAAACAGGGACCAAGTGTGGATGTTTGGGATCCTCAGGAGGATTATGAAACCACAGCAAAAACTGGAATGTTCTGGATATGGGCTGACTTCATAGGACAGTGCCTAGTGAAAACTGCAAGCCAGTGACAAGGACAGCCACCTTCCTTGTCTTGTGTTTGCTCCCAGAGAATCCCATTTCCCTATCAAACCAAGACTATAGGAATAGATGGGGCAATAAAGAGAAGAGTAAGGGCACTGAGGGGTTGAACCTTTTTAAGTATGGCTAGGAATTCCTACAGGTCCCACAAATACAGTAGACTAAAAGTTGCTTTTTGTTCCACAGGAGTGGAAAGCAGGGGAAATCCCTCTGTAACATGAATAAAGAACTGAAAATTCCACAGCAATTCTTGAAGATGTCTTCCCTGCTACAGCATCTGCTCTGATGTGACCAAAATTCCCCATCAACTTTAAGGGAACTTCCTGAGAAAATTGTAAGTAACCTCAAAATGAGGGTATTCTGAGTGAAAAATTAAGAAGAAAACCATAGGGGCTTGGGGAAAGTTGGTGTTGACCATTTAAGATTTTGTACGGATCCCAGACATTTTACAGTTTGTGTCCAACTGTAGCAAGCAGCAAGAAATTAGTACAGAGACAGCAGACAAAGAATACCCTGTACTGGGTACCAGTGTCAAATGCATCAGAATTTCCTGTCAGGCACAGCGTTCATTGCAAGAACAGCTATTGACCATTTCTAGCCATGCCTACCTAACATATCCACACTTTCCTTCCAGGACTACATGGACAGTACTTAAAAGATTAAACATCTAGTAAAAGTGTCATATTTAATACTGCCATTCCTCTGAGGAGGGAGGAGCCTACAGCTTTTTGTTTCTCTTCAATCAGTTGAACAGGCTGGAAGAATGTTACTGTGGCAGGCCAGCTGATGTGACCAGAAATAAACCAAGTATTTATCTTGATTTTTAAACTTAATAGCCATTCCTAAGTATTTCCACAGGTTTAAACTCTTAAAAGGGTGTCAGAGAAAAACTCCTTTTCAAAGAAAATTCATTTGAACTTAGTATTACAATTCAGCTCTTTTTCCTGTTTAGCCAATAAAACATTTATCTGTTTCTGACTGTCATCTGTCAACTACAACACTGCCTAATAATGCTGTTTGTGAATTTCCCTTTGTTATTTGCTGCATACAAAGGAAATAGATTGTTATTTTCCAAAAAGCAAGCGTTGAGTATTACAGCAAGAACAGCAGTTACCAGGACAATAGCTTTGGTACTCACTTCTGTTGTGGCCAGTGGAGTGAGACTGAGCAAAAGCTCTTGCTGACATGCCTTCTGTCGGACGAGATCCTGCCAGTGCGAGCAGTGTTTCTTATGAACTGGGTCAGAAAGATGAATTACAGAGCACGCTCTGCGTTTCCTCTGATGAGGAGCAAAGTGCAGCCCAGGCTGCTCGTTGTTAGCAGTCACAGCTGCCTGCGGATCTGCAGATCCGTGGCTTAGGAAAGCAAGATACTGGAATTGTATCGACACCGCTAGGCCATCTCAGATCCCTGATGTACCGAAACGTTGAGCTGATTTTCTTCTCTAGTGTTTTCCTTCAGCATGGAGCACTCTCCCCATTCAGCTTCACAAAACAGAAGAGGTTTTGTATCCCCAGGAAAGACTTTTGTAACCTCTTAAAACTCCATTTGACTCAGTTGTGCTTTATTATGAGATTAAGTTTGCTTTCCCTCACACAACACCACATTCCTGGTAATTGGCTTCCTGTCCTTTGCCATGGACTCTTGCTGGTGCCTCCCTACTTTCACCCACGTTTTTGCAGTCTTGATGTCACTTGACCCCAGTAGCTTGGGCAGTGCTGCCATGAGACCCAGATTTCTGAGCTCAGGAGAGGTTATTAATTTCCAGAGCCCTGCATCACCTTTGATGTTAGCATGTCTCATTAGAGAGGCATTCCTCACCAGCTGGAGATGGATCTTCCCAAGGTCAGGAAATAATGAACTGGGTGGAGAGCATTTTGTCTTTGAGATTTCCATTTGTGTACATGGACTTAGTTATGAAAAAATATACAGCACTAAGAATGCAGCTGTAGTAGAATCATTCCAGTTCAAACCCCTGCTCTTCTGAGCTCCCTCCCTCAGGATTATCCTATTCATTTTCACGTCTGATTTTACCCCTGGTTATTTGTCAAATTATTTACGTCTGAAAACAGCTTTTCTCTCCATGAAATACTGGTGAAACAATTAAAAGCTTTTAAGATATCCCTATTTTGCCTTTGGGAAAATCATTTGACAAGCTTATAGAACAGGAAAACACAAGTTATTTACAGCATTACACTAAAAAGACTGATATTAAAATATAGGAACTAATTAACAGAAAAAACCATAGGTCATAAAAAAATAATTAATGCTAGATTAAAAAAATAGTAATTACACTTATTAGATAGCATTCCTGATGAAGCTTATTGCAAGAGGGTGGATTTCTGAGTCACCTGAAACTGGGAACAACCTACTCACTCACACCTCTTTCAGACACCACTGTTAACCGTGTGACCCCTTCGTTTGCATTAAGTCCAGAGGGTTCAAATCACTGTGATACCGGCTGAATTGTGAATTTCATTGGCGATGAACACAAAATTGGGATTCTTACCTATTCCTGTTCATCTCTGGAAAATATGCCATTTTTTAACCCAAATGTACCACCCTTTAAAATTTCTTATTGAAGTACTTTTCTACAACAGGTAATTTTTCTTCTGCTAAACCCTACAGTGATACATTTGGTCATTTTGTTTAGGCTTTTCCAAACCACTGTCACCAACAGCTATTTCCTGCCTATTCCTTTCCATTCCTTTCCTTTGCCGAAATATCTCCCTCAGGTGGATTTTTCTTGCCAGCTTTATGTACTTATAAAATGCTCTATTTTTTCCTAAGGTGGTCATACAATATTGAAGTTCTTAATGATTTTTACATTCCACTCTGTAACACAATTTCTGAATTAAGGGTATAGCAGTGTACAGTGGCTGAAAGGTCAAAGGATGGTTCAGCAAAATACTGAATTTCCTTCTAATTTCAGGCTTGTACTGAGATGTCAATTGTTTGGGATTTTTTTAATCTATTATGAAGCAATTTAACACACTCCTGATTATTAATGCTAATATTAATCAGCAATTACCTAAAATTACTACGGAAGCAGGGTGCCCAGGGGAGTGGTGGAGTTCCCATCCCCAGAGGGATTAAAGCCATGCAGATGGGGCACTTGAGGACACAGTTTAATGGTGGCCTTGGCAGGGCTGGGGGAATGGTTGGACTCGATCTTAAAGATCTTTTCCAATCTAAAGGAGTCTATGATTTGTTTGGGGTTTTTTTAATAACCTGGGTAATATTAGAATTCTGATTTCTATGTATATCAGTCTTGATTTCGGCACTGGATAATTCTTGTGTGGGCCAGAGAAGGTTTAATTTTTCTTGAGGTTATTACTTTTAAATATTAGTAACAGGTCAAAAATACATAAAGTATTAAAATATAATAGATATATTTGATATACAAAGTAAAAAGAACATTGTAGCTCTTTGCACACAGAAAATGGTCTACTACAATAATGAATAGTTTGAATTTAATTCTTTCTGCTATTATGATCTATAGGATATTCTTGATCATAGAATTAGTCTACCTTAACAGTCCGCCTTAAAAGGATGAGATTATTCAGCTTATTCAGGCCGTATCTCTGCAAAAGGAAAACACCTTAACAAAGAATGGTTTGTTGCTGACCTGCAGCTGGTTATGGTATTTCATCTGAAAGCCTATTTAAGTCCTTAATGGTAACATTTATTCCCTCTCCCTCAGAGGAGTATTTTACAAACAAAATTAATTAACGTACGAGGAGAGCCAATTTTGTGCTATAGTTGAGGCTGACAGTCACCCAAAAGGGGTGTTGGCAGTAATAATAATCATTATCCCAAAGCATGGAGAGGTCTCCTGCCTCTGATGAGATCCCTGCTGGAGCTGGAGCTCCCAGCCTGGGTGCCTGTGGAGCACAGAGAACAGGGAGCTGCTGGCAAGAAAGCAGAGGCTGCTGCAGAGGGCTTGTGTACTAACAGTGGAAATAGCCCACGAGTAACCTCTGACTCAAATTATCCACCTCTGCTCCCTGGAGACTTCCCCCAGTTCATCCACACTTCCATTAAAAAGATGACTGACATGCTTCCAGCTTGTGAGGCTTTTTTTTTTTTTTTTTTAACATTTCAGAGCTGATCCTTCTACACTGAGTGGAAACACACATTGCAAATGATTCAGATTGACTTGACTTCATAACTGCTCCGAGCTCAGATCTTCTGCCCTGTCTAGTTCTTTCTTTTACTGCTTCTGTCCTGATGCAGTTAAGTGGAAGCAGGGAACAGTGAAGTATTGGGAGTTCTGTAGTTCCCTTTGTAACAGCGACGTGGACTGTGTTTAAGAAATTAGTCAGGCATTTAGGAACTGCTAATCCTTCTTGTGAAGAATACAAGGCTTGTTTCTTCCAAGGAATTCCTCACTCAAGAGCCCATGACATAGTTCAGTTTTACCTACTAAATGTTCTTGCAGCAAGACAAAAAGAGAAAAAATAGGTGTTTAATGTAATTTTCTTCCCTTTCTTCCAATTTTTCTTAGGCTGTTTTGTGATGGCATTGTTATGATAGTTAATATATTTATATGTCTGCTCTTTGAACAACTAATAATTGTTCCAGTGCTTATTATTAATGATAACAAAGAGAAATCCAACTGGTCAAGAAGCTTAACAGAAAACAAATTTAGAAATAGTTTCAGTTCAATTATCGAGGGCTTGGGAAACGGACACAAGCAGGAAGCTTCCTCCAAATTACCTAATAAATTCTTCCCATAGGTGTCTCGGTTTTCCCTGTCACTGTGGGTTATACATCATAATCTGTCACAGCAGGAAAGCCACAACATCACATACAGTGACAGTTTATTTCTCCCCTGCTTCTACACACAAAGTAAGTAGTGGTTGCAAAAGAAATAAGAAAAACAATGATACAGGTAAGTCAACTAAACCCCAAATTTCTAAATAATGACCTTTCATTCCTACTATGACCCTATTTTAAGTGAAAGTCAAAATTCTGGCGGTAGAGATTATATAACTAGATTTACTTTATACCAGAATTACAAAATTGAAGCTCCTTTACCTTATGTAACACTTATTTTAGCTTATTTTTAACTGTGACTTGAAAGTCATTCTAGGAGCTCCTTAAGCTTTTTTTTGTCAGTGTACTACAAAGGAAAATCAAGATGAAACTGCACCTCCCCTACAATGTGCTTAAACCAAGAGTGCCCCCGTGAGGATTTTTAAAATATATATATATGCATAGGAGTAGACAGCTTGAGGGTGACTATTCAACTTCAAGGGAAATTAAACTTGGTACTTTTTCCTAAAAATAAGGCCCAGAAAGTTGCACAAAGTATTTCTACAGATTTTTTATTAGGCTGATGTGGATCCAAACAGGCCTTGTTGCTTCCAAACCTCTGTGTAATTTTGGCTAAACATAAAACTACGTAATTAAATGTCCACCTCCACAAAGCAATAAAAAAGTCTACCAAATCTTTAACAAAAATAACAGTGCTGATTTGCAGTAAAGACCAACATAAAAATGCTTTGATTCAAAAGATGAAAATGGGAAAAAATCCTCAGAAATAATTGCCGGTAAGAAAGATTTCAGAAATAAACAAGATTTATTATGATATACCACATTATGAGCAGAAAAGGAGAAAGCATGTTAAAACAAAAGTTCCCTGACATGGCAAAAGTATACGAGGAAACGGCATATGAGAAATTCTGAAAGTGTTGTGTATAAAATCTCATAAGAGAACTGCTGATTTGAAAATCAAAGAGTTGCTTCTGTTCCAGGGTGTGCCCACATAGGGCAATGGAACAAATTAATTGCACTGAGCTCAGTTACTGCTTATTGAAACGATCTGAATCCATACGATGCAGTCAGTAACTGGCACGATAGCACACATCTGCTTCTGCTACAGAGTGGGGATTTGCAGGCGTAGTAAGCTGGTACTGACTTTGATATTGATGCCTCAAAGCTGTACTTTAGTTTGCAGTCCTCCCGGTGCTTTACCACCCAACCTGCCTCCTCAGCAGCCCAGGCAGTTTGCCCTGGGATCTGCTGTCACCGGTAGAGCCCCGATGTCCTTTGTACTTACAGGACTGGCATTAGACTCAAAGAGCCTTATGCAAGGGACTGGCTGAGCCCTGAGGAGCAGCAAGTGCTCCAGTGGGCCCTGATAACAAATCTCTCAGCCCTTTTATCTGCCAGCTCTCAATGCCTGTGCACACCCAAAGATGCAGACCTGCAACTGAGATGCTCGTGTTTATCTTGTGGCTGTATGCCATCAGCATTACACTTCACTCAATATGCACCTGAAAGAAAATAACCATTGCCCTGTGTATCTCCAGTCACCTGCTCCTAGCCAACCCAAACGCCACTCAGCCTGTCACAAACCGTCACCTTCTCTTTCCAAGCTCCCTGTCCCGACTTCTTCGTGTCAGACCTCCTCACTCATGTATTCTGTGGTGAACAGTGAAGGCCTGGCAGAAAAACCCACTTAATTCACTTGAACCTTTTGCTCAACGAGTTCCTTATCTCATTCCTTCAGGTTGGTTCACCTTCAGAGTTTGCTACTCTGGAAGTACTTCTCCTTCCCATCCCTTATTCCCTCTGGCATCCTGGATTTACAAATGAAAACCCTACCACAAAAAGTGTTCACCCAGCTAAACACTTTGTGAAGGTCAGTTTGAATCACTCCATCCTATTATAGATTAATACACAACACCACACAAGACCTTCTGGAGGCATTTTCCAAGTAAAAAGTATGGCATTTCATCCCTACAAAAGCTTTCAGGACATATTTTTCTCATATAAAAGTATTCTGGCACAAAAATGCATACAAACAGCAAGGAGCCAGCAATATTAATACCAAACATGCTAAACTCTATTTATTTCAGTGAAAACCATGTGTATTTCTGCAGGGAATGTAAAATTGAATTTCAAGTACAGGAAGTGCTCTATTACTACACTGGCACCACAATGCAGAGCTGCTTTGTTGTTTGCTCTAAAATAGTGAACTAAGCTTGTCCAGCCAAGCAAAGTGTCAGGAAGGAGCCTTCTGATCCCTAGCTCCTAAATGGATCTGGCTGGTCTCTTGTCAGCTTTGCCAACAAGCACTTTTCCTACTTTATCACTGTGAACACATTACCGGTATTAAGACTCCCAGCAGAGTCTTAAATGCAATTTCCAACCTCCCCCCAACCCTTGTCCTCCATCCAACTCTCCTCATGGCATAAAGTCCTGCCAGGATTTCTGCCAAGAGTGCAAAAGCACGGATTAGCTTCACCCCGTGAGCCTCAGAGCCCCGTTTGCCAGCCCACCGTGGGCATATGCAAACCAGGAGAACTCCATAAAACCTCGCAGAGAAACATAGGGCAAACACTTCCAAACAGACACTGAGCTCTGAGGAACCAATACCAGGAACTGGCTAAGAAAACATCATAATCACCACCCCACCCCCAAAAACCCCAGCCCCAAGACAATAAAACCTCAAGAGCCCTAACCACCAACAAACAAGGAGTGATAATCTTGGTCTGCCAAGATCCCCAAAGCGCCTTCATTTTGGGGACAGCGGTTTATCTCCAAGGCTGTCCAGTCAGCCTTTCTCCCTGCAGGCTATTGAAAACAAAAGCTCATGGCTGACTTCTGACCCCTTCAGCTGAAAGCAGGGGTGGCTTTCACTCTTCTCCTCTCCGGAAAGTAGAACTAGGACTGGACAGAAGAAGCCAGGGCATAAAGCTTTGTGCAGCGGTAACTTCCCACTGTCCACCTTCCATCATTACACTACTTTGAAATCACAATTTTTTTGTACTACTCATTTCACCTCATTCACTGTGTTTCCTACTAAATCTGCCTAGCCTGCTTGTTCACATCTTTGTAAAGACTGGTGACAAGTTTTACACACTTGATATATTTGGGAAGTTTTTCAAGGTTAAAAAGCATGAGCAAGACATGCAGGGGGTGAAATACGTCCTATGCAATGACAGCACAGGCCCCAGCTCTGAACTCCACTGTGAGGTAATCCATGATCCAGTCACAAAATAACCCACAGTTACACACAGCATCATTTGAGAGTGAAAATTCTATAAAAGCATAGTTGCCAAACTGTTGGTTTGGGTTTTTTTTTAATCATAACATTAAAGCACAAGTAAAAATCCCATAGTCCACAAATACAAACTACTCAATAAATAACTCATGGTGCTTTCATAAAAATCAACTATGAAAAGTAACAGAACTTAATGAAAACCATGCACACACGGAAATTCTACGGTGTGTTCTCCAAGTAAGAACAGGAGCAGCACTGCTTATGCTGCTATCATTTAACATGCGAAAAGCTCCATTCTTCATCTCCCAGCTCTGGTTTTTGTGCCTTCCTGAGGTCACACCTACTGGTGTGGCAGCTGTATCCAGATATTCAGGGAGATACAGCTCAGCAGCTCCTGGCCACACCCAACACACCTCAGCTCTGTTCCAGAGCCTCCGCCCGAGCAGATGGCACCTTAGAAAATAAAAAGGAAATACCAGAGCGAGAGGGAAGCAGCAGCACCACAGCAGCACCTCCGTTCTTCCCAGTGCTGGCTAAGGTGGCAAAACCCCTTATGGAGCAGTGCCCCTCAAACCTGCAAGTTGCTGGAAGGCCAATTGCAGCAGTGATAAGAGTTAATGTGTGGTGTGAGGAGTCTGGAATTCCTGGTCTCTGCTCAGATCTCAAAACAAGTCACCCTGACACTCCTGTGTCACCCTGAACATGGGGGTCCATCACATCAGTGAGCTGGCACAGCAAGAGTATGAGCTGTGAGCGTGGAGTCCCTTCTGCTCCTGGGAGCCAGATAACACACCCTGGAAAATGGGATAAACTTCTGCTCTCCAGCATTTCTCTGCTAATCTAATTTGCATAATTCTTCCAATATCCAACTTGCTACAAGTCCTATACATCTGAAATCCATGAAATAGGACAGATGATGTTCTGTACAAAGCACTTCCATCTGTATCTCCATGGAAGTATTTCTTTCTTGAACATCCAATTGATTTTTTTGTTTCTGCAGTAGAAAGCACAGCTTCTGTGAGGCACTCCAGTGCATTGGCTTTCTTGGGGGTTTTCTTTGGCTTTTATAATCAACAATACAATGCAATTAGCCAAAGTTCTTGGGGGCAACTGAAACATGTGGGTAATAAAACTCAGAAATGCAAACTCCAGTTCTTCCCCAGAGCCCTCAGACCCAGCACTTTTGTCTGTAAATGCTTTCTTGAAAGCCAAACCCCGGAGGTAACACTAAATGACTCAAACCAAACTTATGTCTCAAATAAATTCTCTCTTGCACTGTGCAGTCAAGGAAACCCCAAGGCTGGGGAGCCTTCAGACCTCTTCTAGTCCCACTCCCGATATATCCTCAGGTAGCACTTCAGTAATCCTAATATTGAGGAGTCCTTTTTAAGGGAAGTTCTAAAATGAAATTAAAAATGCATAATTCTCACAGTGGTAAAAACTGAAGAGAAAGTGAATGAGTTTGTGTGTAGAAGTCTTTCTGCTTAGCTTTCATGACACTTGGCTGAAGGTGTTAGATTCAAAAGAGGAATCTGGGACTTGTGCAGAAAGTCTCTTGAGCTCAGAAATAGACAAGATCTTTCCCCAAAATCCATACACAACTGAAGGTTATAATTTTTTCTTTTTTAACTATTATCATGGACTTGTGGCGACCATGTTCCCTGACTTTCTCCCACTTATTCTGCAATGAGTAAAACGCCCACGCATCTGGCAATGTATTATTTTACTATTTCTCACCATCTCATACCCTTTTAGATAACATTTCATGCTCCACAGATGCTGCCTCTCCTGGTTCAGTGAAACTCTCCATTTCCAAGGAAAGGTCAGGAGGCTTTTTCTTTTTCCCCTTTTAACCTGCTCATGGCTGCAGAACTCCGTGCCAGAAGAGATTAGAATAACAAAGCTTACAGGCTTCAGATCAAACCATAGACTTCACCTTGCTGTAGTTCATCTTCCATCAATAACAATCAGCTGGAATTGGACAGAAAAATCTAAATCGTTACAAGGCTTTTTAGAATTCAAGAGGTGCACACACCAAAGGAAAAATAATGGTAAAAGCACTGCAGCAATTACTAAAACACCTGGTCAATGTGTGTGGAGAAAATCCCTATGAAAAGTATATATGGGAATAAATCCTGTTGTTGGTAAATAAAGAACAAAATTTGCTTCAGAAAAATATATGAAATCAAATTTATGCCTAGACTTCTGCATAAATGTGTGGGTAAAATGTGCATAGTTCGTGGCAAGTATATAAATGAAAAAACCGAAAAGTGAGAAAAAAAAAATTCTTGTAGTTCCAGTATCTCTTATATTCACAAGCTATAAAGTGAAAGCATTAGATGTTGGACACTTGAGATGCTTTTAAGATTAGATAATTTAGCTAAGAAGCATGATTATAGGAAAAGCAATGGCATATGTTTATTATTAGAAATTTATATAAGGAATGGCCTCTCAGGCAAGAATGGATTCTCTGAAACAGCCTTACATTTGTATAAAACCTTCAAGTCACAAGAGAAAAGAACAGCTTTATAAAGTGAAAGAAAATGACCTAAATAGGAAGATCTTTAGAAGTTCCTGCAGGAGCTCGATATCCCAAAGGGGAGGAAAATGAAGATAACTACACAATTCCTTACTTGACTTTAAGCACTTCTTCAATGCGTCTGCATTGCTCAGAACCAATTTCTCTTCTATTTTAGCTTTGACTAAAGTACAGTGAAGTCCCTGAAGTATAACATATTTAACCAAAAAATCTCCACACTAAATTATTGCCAATAAACCCAAACCTATTAGTATTTTAACTTCCAAGCTTTTATACAGAAGTCATGTTTAATTCTTTCTATTGGACTGAAAGGAAAGGTCTTTGCACCACGGGTTCTCAGAAGCTTGAGCTCAGGGTTCTCTTTGAGGTCAGATTTATTTTTAAAAATCCCTCCCAAACTAAAATTTATAAAAACAAACTGGAAGAGTAGTATTAAGTTTACTAAGGTAAAAATATTTATAGCTGTTGCAGTAGCAAGACAAATTAGGTGGATGGGGGAATTAAAGCCTAAGCAAAAGAGTAATTAAAAATAATACTGTTTAACTGTTAATCTGGGAATTGCACTTTGCCAATGTCCTTTAAATTATCCACACTGAAGAAATTAAAAGTTATGTAAAAACTAACTTTGGCAATAGCTAAAGAGCTCATCTGCCTCACTTCTTGCCTCTTTACTTATACATAGATAAAGAAATTTATAAATTCAGCAAATCAAAAATGGCATTCACCAGAAAGAAGTCAGATATTCTCAAGATTCTGGAATGTCAAACTTCTTTATTATTGTGCATGTGAGTGGAACCCACGGGATGTGAAGAGAGTTGGGTTCTGACATAAAGAATTCAGTGGAACACGGAGACTGGAAAGGCTTGACAAAATTTGCCTGTTAGTGTGTGTGTATATACATGTATATATGTCAAAATGTCTGAAGTAGCAACTTGCTCAGAGAAGACAGAAAATTAAGCAATAAATGCTTTTTGTGACTAAGACAGGGAGCATTTCCTGCTCTATCTTTTGTATTACTAACAGCTAAAACCCCAGCTCCAGTGTTCCCCCTGACATCTATGGACAGAACATGATAACATCAGGCAGTTTCCTGTGAGGTGATAAAATGGATTTGATTACAGTGGACAGAATTTTCTCATACTCATTACTGCAGCAATTTTTTCTTGTAACTGTGATGAAATGCTTTAACTTTTTATGCAACAAGTAGGAAGTGAATATCCTGTCATACTACTGATGCTCTCAGACCACAAAACTGGCTGTAGAAATGGAAGTGCTGATGGTGAAAAAAAGTGGCCTGCAAAAGGAAAATGTGAAGTTTTTCTAGTGCAGATTCTTATTTAAATGGTGATCAGGTACTTCTCTGCAGTTCTGAGGGCATAGAACTGTTACCTTTGAGAAAAATTAGTGATAAAAGAAATTAGCCTTCACCCAGCACTGAAACTTTGTGCTTTTTGTAAAATCTCATTAATGGCTACAAGAATTTTTCTTGAGCAAGCTAAAGCCTGATGTAACAAACTGGAACTGCCACTGTTTGTGGTCATTAAAATATTTTTTAAAGGATGAAGAGGTTATTTTTGGGTTAGGTTTTTTGTTTGTTTGGTTGGTTTTTTTTAACTTACCAGTGACATGCACCAGTAAGGCAAGCAATCATCCAGTATTAGGAAGAACATAAATTGAAACATTGGAAAAACTTTTCAGTTTGTCAGCAGTGTAAGAGATGAGGACAGAGAGAGAAATTATCTTAATTTTAGTGGAGAAAAGGAACGTGCCACAACCAGCAGCCCTAAGAAATATCCAAATAATTAAGTGTTAATGTAAACTTTCTCACCTATTGCCTTGTAAATTATTTCCCAATTCTAGCACTGTAGGGTATTTACAGTATTACTAAGTTACAAATTATCCGTGTTCTTATGAAGGCCCGATGATTGATTAACATTTTAATTAGAATTAGAGCACCAACTTCAACAGCTAACAAAAACACGTGTGTTCCTGTTCGCTCCACAATGTCACTGCATTCTGCAGGTGATAAAATAAGGGATAACAGGAATTTTCCATCGTCTGGGATAATTTTTTATAAAATTTAAATATATGAGCCCAACCTGGACTGTACTGTGAAACTGTGAGAGAGGTGTTGTAACAACTGGGGATCTCCGGAGGGCACAGGGCCAGTGCAACGCGGCTTCTCAGGGCCGTGTCCCTCATGCTCCGGCTATCCCCAAGCACAGGGAAGCCGCAGCCTGGTTGAACCGCCTGTTCCCGTGCTCCATTACCCTCAGCGCTGGTGACTACCAAGCACCGGAGTTACTAATTCCTTCTCTTTCCAGTGCTGTGGAGGAGCCGCGCGCCAGGCGGCCGGGGATGCTGCGGGCTGCTGCCAGCCGAACTCCCGCCGCTCCCCGCCCGCTCCTCCCGCGCCAGGTACACCCGCTGGCCCCATTCCACGGGCCTGCTTCCCACCGTGCCGCGATTCCCGGGAATGCCGCGAGGGCGGATCCCGGCCCGCGGGTCCCGCCCCGTGACGCCGGTTGCCATAGCGGCCGCGGCGCCGGCCATGGCGGCCGAGGAGGAGGACGACGTGGAGTGGGTGGTGGACACCATCGCCGGCTTCCTGCGGGGGCCCGCCTGGTCCATCCCCATCCTGGAGTTCATGGAGCACAACTGCGAGGGTGAGCGGGGACGCTGGGCAGGGCAGGGTGGGCCCCCCGAGCCCACCGCCGGGCGCCTGTCCCGTGTGCGGGGTGTCCCTCGGCCCCCGGGGTCGTGCAGGAGCGCGCACTCGGCCCCTCCGGCCGCGCTCCCGCCGGGCGCTCCCCGGGGCCGCGGTGTCCCCCGCGCGAGCCGTGCGTCAGGACGTGCCATTTGTCTCCATTAGCTCGTCCTGGGATTATGGCATGATCTTACGGCTGACACCGAGCGAGCGCTGCACCCTGCGGCGCCTCGGACCCCGGCACGGCCTGCAAAGCTCTCCCAGAGGCAGGAGTTTTCCTTAGGAAACTGGGCAGGACAACCGAAAGCGCCATCCGGTCCGTGGGACAGAGGAGGAGAAGGCCCAAAGTTAAATTCCTACAATTATCAGGAATGGTGTCCGTTAAGAGGTGAAAACCCCTAAGTTTTAGGACCTCGCAAAAAATGATGGTCAGCACTATCAGTGGTTACCGGGGATGTTTTGTAGGTGATCCTGTGTGTGAGTTTAGGTCGGAAGTAACTCCAGTTAAAACTTCCACTTCTTCCTTCCTATTCTTGAGACAATCACGGCATAATTTGGGACATATAGTAGCCTGAGTAAAGTAGAAGTACCGGCAGTGAGGGGGGCTGGGATTGCCCTGTAGCCAGGGGAGGGAGACCTGTGCAGGTTTGTGTCTGCAGCGAGGGAAGGAGGAAATAGACTTTCTGATGCAGAGATTTGGCTAAATTACTTCTGCTGCTTACAATTTCTTATGCGAAAAACCACCTGGATCCTTCTGGTAGCACAGTAGTGACAATTTGGGCAGGTCTGAAAGCAGTGCCTAAGCCCTTTGGGAAAAAAAGGCAGCTTTTGTTTGTGATTCTTGAAAAAAAATTGCTTCTCAGTTTCTCCCTGAATCATTTCTACTGCCCCAAACTTTGCATGAGGCATGATTGTTGTGAGTCCGTACGCCTTTCCCTCTTAAAACTGGGAAAAGAGGAAGGGAAAGCTCCTGGAGCCTTGACAGCTAGGAAGGGTTAGAGAAACCTAGACTGGAAGTTTTCTCCTGGGAAGTCTGCCTAAACTTGGGGTGGGCCAAACATTCTGGTTATCATGCAAAGGGTCTAGGTTTAGGTATCGAGGGAATTGATTTATCCCTCTCAGGAGCAATGATCCCTTCTCCTCAGAAGGTTGAGGGGAATTTACTGGCAGTAAGAAGATTTGTGGAACCGCTGTAAATTTCCACATAGTGTGAGGCAGGCTCTCATGATGGTCACTTCCTGCTGTGCTGATTCCATTGCTGGGTTTGTATTGACGTACTTGGTCAGGACAGAGTCTTCTGCATTTCCCCAAACATTTAATCTTTGGGCTGGACAAGCAAATTAGCAACAGTCTGAGTAACTGACACTAATTTGTGATTCCTTGAAAATACAACTTGGATTTTGGTAGTCGGTATGTAAGGACTTTATTTTAGAACTGTAGTTACTTAGGCCAAGTCCTTGCACTTCGACTTGTAAACTTACTGAAATGGTTTTCTATCTGTAAGCGTTTGCTTTCTCTCTCTCCCTCTTTTTGAGAATGTGATTAATTTTTTATAGCTTAATTAATTTCCTTTTACATCAAACCGAAATGAACACATTGACGGGTGTGTATCATCCTGTTTGAGGGGTGCTAGCCAAGATTTTCAGTTTTAACAGGAAAATAATGAGTGTCTCCCAGGACATCTGTGTCCCCTGGCTTGTCTTGATACCGTGGTTCTTCAGATCTTCATTCCTGTTGGGCGACCAAAGACTGTGCCAAAACCTTAAGGAATAATGACTGTGTGATTCAGGAGCCCTGACTCAAGAAAATCCAAGGCCTCTGTTCCAAGTACTCCTTAAAGCCACTTAGCTGGGAGGAGATGCTGACTACAGCTTGCTTTCCTTGGCACTGAACCTCATCCCGTTGTGTCCCGAGCCCGGGGACAGAGCACGGTGTGTGCCGGCTTCCTGCTCTGCAGCCGTGGGAGGAGGAACATCCCCTTGGCAGTGCCAGGCCAGCTGTCACCGAAGGGTGACATCCCTGTGTCACCCCTGCTTGGGATCCCCAGGGCAGGAAGGGTGGGAAAAAGGGAACAGAGAAACCAAGGTGAAAGCTGGGGTCTGCAAGAGCTGTGAGGGATCCCCAGCCAGGAGGAGACAACAGAGGCTGTAAAGTGTCTTCACCCTCCTGAGCTTGGTAATATGGTGATTGCCATAGGACTGATGTTTATAATACTTTTCCTACCAGGTGAATTTAATCCTAGATATTTGTTAACCTTTTAATTTCTTCGTAAAAAATTTTGCCTTGTGCAAAACCCACAAGTAATGTTGGTTTTCCAAATTATGATTAAAAAGCAGATTTTCCTCTGCTTTTGGGGGACCTGAACTGTGTCATTGGATTTCTATCATTGCACTGCTGTGAGGTGTTAGAAAGTGATGCAAGTACCTCCTACTCTAGGAAGTGCCACCTCAGCTCACACTGTGTCCAGGTTCAGAGTGACGTGGCCTTGGGGCTGTCACAGCTGGGAAAGATGTTGGATGCCTTCCAAAAGTCACTCTAAATTTGTATTTACACTGATTCCATGAGCAGCACCACCATCAGAGATGTCACGTACACATGAAGAATAAATCACGCTCGTCCACTAAGTGGAATTCCCATTTTTCAAATGACTTCAAAGGATGTTCCTGGGAAGTGACTTGTCCATGTGGCTAATCTTGAAGGGGATTGAGGCAGACTTATTTCTAAGCCTCCACTTTAATTACCAGGTTTTACATTACCTCTCTTCGTTGTTGGCATGAAAAAAATGTAAATGAACCCCTTCAAACCTTAGTTTTCAGTTTCTCTGATTTTCTGCTGCTTCTACCTATCCTGCAGCATCGAGATCATTTGCTTGAGTAGTTCCAGTCAGGGATTTTAATATGAATTAACATGAATATGATTAATATGGCCTATAGTATAGGAATGTCCATTCTTCCTAAATCAGGAGAGATATAATTAAAATATAATTTAACTGCACCACATTTCCTCTTTGGGTTTATCTGGTTTTATGCAGACAGGGACTCATTTTCCTGCATCACCTTGGCTTCTCACTACATGAATGACATTTTTTAAAAAGTGGTTTAAATCATTAATAAATAACATCTTCCATGTAAATACATGGAGAGTGCAAAATTTCCTGCTTGATGTGTCATCTGCTACCTTGGAACAACCTTACACAGGTTCATGGGGTAATTATTGTATTAAAACTTACTTTGTAGTGAATGTATCTTCTGAATCCTCAACTTGCTTACGAGTCTATTATGAAGATTTTCCCAATATTAAATTATGCAGCTTTATTACTTTCACTTATCAAAAGCACACACTTAGCCTGAGTGTGTGGAAAAACACAGGACTCTTATAACCATGGCCTATGTTTTCATGTGATTAAATATATTACCCTGTAAAGGTTAATCTTGCTATTTAGGGCATAAATTAATTTGTGGTGGTTTGTACACTGACTGCAAAATGTTTTTTCTTCCCCCTCCCCAGTTTTTGATGATGAAGAAGAAAGCAAGTTGTCTTACACGGAAATTTATCAGGAGTACCAAGCTCTGGTGAGCATTATTCACTATTGGTGGTAAATTTCTAAGCAAAACAATTTAAAATGTTAAGTGAGTATTTAGATGAACTTGTGATCAGGTTATCTTTGTTATTTAGAATTTTTCCAAGTGTTATTTAGAAATCCTGTGAGTTGTAGTTGTCATAGGCATTTTTATGCCTAAAGACCAGGTACACCGAAAAGAAACTGTAACACAGTCATAGCTCTTAGGCTGTTTTACATATTTTTCATTAAAATTAATATATCCACTACCTTCAAGACTGTTGTAAGCTTGATAATGTTATTTTCTGTCAAGTTAAAATGACAAACAGCAGGATGCCTGAGAACACTCACAACTGGTATTTTGTTCACTAATGAGTCTGGGAAATCTTTTCAATTATTTTTCGATTATCAGGAAAAACTACAGGAGCTTTTTGGAGCTTGAATACCTATAAAACAATACATGCAGGTTTCTAACACACCCTTTCTATAATGAGGCTGGGGAATATATGATATTAAAAACCTTTGATTGAATAAATACAAACCAACATTCATTTCTGCTCTGACCCTAAAGGCTTTCAGGCACAGACTGGCAAAAAGTCTTTTATTTAGATCAAAAAACCATGAGGAATACTAGCCAGGAGTCTGGGGGAAAGGTACACGAGTGAGAATCCTGGAAACTGGAGAAGATACATTAAGGAGTATCAAATTTGGCAATAAAAATGCTCATTTTGAACAGTTCATGAAAGCAAATGAAGCCTGACTTCAGAAAAATCAGTTATGCTATTGTAATGATTTTCCTTGGAGTTTAAGAACCACAGCATCAGCAGAAAAGAGCAGACAACCGTGACAAAAATTCCTATGATTCTCAGGGAAAAACCTTAGAAGGTAAGGTTTGTATTGTTTTACAGGTGGAGAGATTACTAGAGGACTACCTTAAAGAAGTTGGAATTAATGAGGAGAAATTTCAAGAAGCTTTTTCTTCTCCTCTTGCAAAGACTCACACCTCACAGGTATTTGCCTTCATTAAGGAATGTATGGATTTAATTCTTATCTTTATGCTTTCACTTACACAGCTGGCAGGAGATGAAACTTGGGAAAGCTTTCATGGCGAAACTGTAATTTTCAATTCAACTGCAGCTGTAAACTTACACTGGGAAAACCAGTTTTGTCATAATATTATAATATTGTCATAATGTTATTGTAGGCATGTTGATCTAAAAACATAACCCACCAAGTTATTTTCCTGACCATGAGCTCTTCTTGTATATCTGGAAAAATAGACAGATAGGAGAATGAAATGTAATTATTAAAAACATGCTGCTCAGAATTGAAAAATCAAGCTAATTTCAAACAGACTGAGCTGGTTAGGATTTCTGTGGGGGTTTAATTTTGTGCATACCTTTCCTCCCACAGGCCATTCTGCAAACAGTGTTGGCAGCAGAAGATTTTAGACTATTTAAAAAAATGATGGTACAGAAAAATATTGAAATGCAACTGCAAGCAATTCGAATCATCAAAGAAAGAAATGGTGAGAAGTGGTGAATGTGGGGGTTCACTGCAGGTTTTTAGTGTTCTTTTGATGACTCTTTAAGCCATTCATAAATGAGTGTGGAATGCTGGTTCTGTTCCAGTTCAAGTTACTGGAAAACATCCAGTTGATGTTACTGGGACAGGGATTTCATTACTTAGTCCTTGGCTTGCACTCTCAGTGACAGCTCTCTGTATTTTGAAGTTAACTGTTTTTTCCGGTCTGTTTGTCTAAATTTCTCTGTGAAACTTGACTGAGTTTTCTGCTGCAGAATTTTGGTGACAATTCTGAGTTAAAGCAGTTAGAGCAGTTCCTCAAATGTGGCAATATCAATTGGAATTCTGCTCCTTGCATGGCAAGGATGTTCTAGTGTCTGCTGTGCTTACTCTGCAATTCACACTGAAAAATCCATATAGAAAGCACAAGTTAAGGCCTTCATGATGCTAATACATGCATGAGAAAGAAGATAAAGAGAAAATAATCCACACCCAACTTTGCTGCTCTGGTGATGCTTCTGAAAGGATTTTAATCCCACTCCTTTCTTCCATGTCTTTAGTTTCACTATTTTGTTTTACCTTATTACTGTATGTGTGTTTTTCAGAGAATAATGTTTAAATTTCACCTTTCATATAACAACTAAATTTGGCATGGTTCAGGTGGCCATGGCTGAATTGCAGCCTGCAGGAAATGCCATGTCATGGTCAATGCAGAGTTTGGCCTTAACCTTAGATGTCAAAACTTTAATTGCCAGAAATCTTTGCCATTTCCCTACCAGGATTTAGGACCTTTTCCTCTATGATCTAGGACCTTTGTGGAAACAGTTTCAGAGGAAGAATTACATAGCTTTGGTTTTGTGAATGTGATTTTCTTGTGTTTGGGTTTGGTTTTTTTTTAATTTTCTTTTTTTCTCTGCCCATTGGCGCTCAAAATAATTTTCTTTAGGATAATGCATAAATCTTGCTGGTTTTTTCCAGGTGTGTTGCCTGAGTGTTTGACAGAGGGTTCTGATGTATTCAGTGAAATTGAACAGGAAGAAATGAAAATACTCAGGGAGGTTCTAAGGTAAGAAATCCATCAGTCCCACTTTGTACGTTATTTTAAAATAAAGGTCTGTAGGAACTAATTCTTCCAGCCTTTTCCAGGAAACTGCCTTCATCTTACAGATGACAGGAATATTCTTGTCAACATCCCAGCTGAGGGGAAATGGGTGGTGCTGCACAGTGGGTGTGCTCAGGAATATCGAAATAGTGCGTGAGAACTGTTGCTGTGATCTGAGATGTGTGAGATCAATGTGACTTCTGCAGATTCTCCCCCACTCCCAGTTCACAGACACATAAACAAAGAATAGCAGATGAATCCATCCAGGTTATATTAGATAGTGCTATTTTCCCTCTGTATTCTGGAAATACTTCCCTTCCTGTCTTTAAATTAGCAAATGAAATAAAGGGATAGATAAGCCCTGGAAATTCTTACACAATTATTTTTGCACAAAGACAGTTGAGGACAGTGGCCTCTTGTGTGTTTATCCCAATTATTTGTTTCTATTAAGACTTAAGTCATGGAAATATTTTGGATACTGACAAATTCATATTACCTTGTAATTGCTTTGAGAGTCCTCAAATATTTAAGCAGTGTTAAATTTCCCTGAAAATCACTAACTAACACTAAAGGAGTTTTGAGTATTTACTCATGTTTCTTGTTGCAGAAAATCTAAGGAAGAATATGAAACAGAGCAAGAGAGAAAGAGGACTGAAGAAGTGAGTATCTTACCTTTGCATGAGAGTTATGGGGATGATTAAGAAATCCCCTGATACTCCTGTCCTGGCTGTGCCTGGATCCCTTCCAGGCCGTGTGTTCCATCAATGCATGTATCTCACAAGAAGCAAATTCCCTGCTCAGCCCCTGAATCCTGAAATCCTGGTAACGGGTGTCAACCTTTCAGATCCAGAGGGCAGCTGAATTACTAATATTGTCAGGATCAAAGACACTTCCAAGTGTAAGCTGCTTGGAGATGACAGCACTCATAATCCTGCAGGAATTACCTTCAGCATCACTTGATAGACAGTGTCGCTATTCATTAAGCGTTCACAATACAGAACTAATCACCAGGACCCAGAAATCCTCTCCCAGAGAGCATCCCTTGGTGTCCATCAGAGTAAACCACAGAGAAAGGAAACTGAATGTAAATGGGGACTGGCCAAATTGAGGAATCATGGCAATAAACCTCTTCTTGACTGGGAAAACAGGCAGGTTTATCCAAATCTCTACAGACCACCAAGAATATCAATATTCTTGATAAACAAGCCAGACTGCAGAGGCCCCAGTCGAGTTCCCCTGGCCAGAGAAGGTGATAGTTAGTGCTCAGTGATATGTGATACAATTTCATATTTTAATGAATGCTGGGGGCTTCTAACATGAATTATGTAACTCACGAACAGCATAGACCTTTCCTGGGCAGAAATTCTGAGAGATGGGTTGCATTGTCTGTAGTGTAAACAACACAATTTTAACTGGAAGTTCTTTTGGGAGATTCCTTTGTGTGGACAGTTCAGTGCCTGAGGTACAGTGCCAGGAAGTGTAACACTTGGGTTTGTTTTCTAATTCAAGGCACGTGCTAAACTCAAAGCTCCAGATGTTACCCACAATTTTCCAGGAGATCCGAGAGAAGCTGTAAAAGTTAAGGAATCCACTGAGGGAGCTGAGGATTCTGAAGAAACTCCAAAATGTCCATTAGGTAAGTTAAGGGGGGGGGGGAGCAATGCTGAGTGGGGAACGTGATGCTGGTGTTAAATTATCCAGGAATCCACTGGTATCAAGATTTTAAGAACTTGGCTGGATAAAGCTGTGAGTAAAGTGTGTTTGCACAAGGTGCCCTGCAGGAATGCCTTCCAACATGGGATGTTTTACTATTCCATGGTATTTCAATTTCTGTTTTACTATTTTTATCTGATGTATTTCTATTCTTTCTAATTGTTTTCTGTGTCAAATTAGAGGGATCTCATAAATCTACAAAAGAAGACCCAAAAACAGTTTGCCCAGTACAAAAAGGAACCGATAACTTACCTCAGCCCTCTTGTACCAAGGGGAAAGAAGACACTAAGAAAAGGTCTGCTGGGAAAGGTTCGGAGAACACAGTGCAAAAAGCTGGGGTGAAAGGACCTGTAAGTTAAAAACAAATAAGAAAAAAAGCCAAATATACAACTAGAATGCAAAAAGAGAGATTACATGTAGAATATATATATAAAATAGTATTATATTGAAATACAGATTTTCTGTTATTGTAATCAGGTGGGTTTGGGTTATTTTGGTTTTTTTTTTAAACCAACATGTAAACACTTTCATGTTATTCAGAGTTTAATTAGCAAAAGTTCAGCTCATGATTTCTGGTTTCAGAGTAGAATTCAGCATTCAGTCCTTTGGTAATTTCTTAGGAGACAGCTCTGACTTGAAACCTCAACTTGGATTTGTTTTCACCTGGTAATTTTGGAGGCAGATAGGATGTAAATGTGCTTTTCTCACACAGGACATTGATACAAAAAAAAAATTAAAATTTTAATTTTTTTTCCCCAGAATTTATCAGAAACTGAAAAGCAGCAGCTGAAGCAACGTGAGGATTACCTAAAGAAAAAACGAGACCTGCTGCTGGCTACGAAGAAAGAGTCAAAAAATAATGTACCACCACCACCAAACACTGACCAGAAAGAGGAGGAACCACCTCCCAAAGAGGTGAAGGACGTTCATATAAACCCTCGGGTGGTTTCAGTGCAGGTGTCCATGCTGCTGCTGAATAGTGGGAATGGGTTAAAAGCAACAAGGGGAGGGAAGTATTTCCAAGTTACTGCTTTTGCAGAAAGTTTTTTTTTTGCACTGGAAGTTTCAGTGATGGAGTTGGCATTGGTTTGCTTCAGCATCATCCAATGCTCATGATTAACTTCAGTTTATGAATGGATAAAATGCCAGTTTGCTCTTAGTCTGTGACCAACTGTTTGGGCTCCTTAAATCTCAGGGATTTTCTTTTACTTCTGCAAATGCTTGAAAACTCTCTCAAAAAAGAGGAAAACACTAGAAGACCTTGAAACCCTCTTACATTACGAAACAATATAGTGATCTATTTCAAATCCAAAAATCATTACTCTCCTTTACAGAGCAAGTACTTAAGGGCATGTACTTAATCCCAAAGACTTTCTATTGCCTCACATATTTTTCAGAGTTGCTGAGTATTTTATTATGCTCAGAAGGTGCCCCAAATTCTGGTGACTGGAGAGCCTTCAGGACAATTGCTCAGTAGGAGCTGAAGCTGAGGCTCCCAAAACAAGGATCAGGGCAGTGGGAGAGGGCAGGGTCCATGGCGAAGGCTGGTACCTGCCAGGGAAGCTGCTCATTGCAGTGTTGTTTTCACTCTGTTTTTAGGAAATGTCAGAAGAGAAGCAAAGGCTGCTCCAGAAGAGGAAGATGCTTGCAGAAAAGCTAAAAGAAGAAGTAATTAATAAGCGGTAGTTTTAAGAGGCTCATTGCTGACCCCAAGAACAGAAGGATGTTTTAGAATAAAGTGTCAGTAAGTGAAGGGATTTCCAATCTTACACTCAGATTTATAGAACTTTGAGACAAGCAGCTCAGTCCCTGGTCACTCCCTATTGCAAATGACACTGAAACACACCATGAACACTCCTTTTCCAGAGTGCTGGAAACTCCCCGCCTTTGTCCCGCAGCGAGGCCGTGCCACCCCTGCAGAGCACAGCCCCGCTCCAGCCCTGAGCCTGCAGAGCAGAGGCAGAGATGGAGAGCTGGGAAAGGAATTCCTGTGGCAACAGCTCTGAGCTCAACGTTTTAACAGTGCAGAACTTGGTTCCTTTCCTTAGCCCATTATAAACAAATGGCTTTTCCAGCAGCGCAGTGTAATAAAGTCTGACTTCACAAGGAAGTGCACCCTCGACCACCTCATTTTTGAGAAAGCCAATGTACCTTGGGAGTCAAGACATCCACAAATTAACTCCAGGTTACAGCGTTTTACAGGCTTTTGGGGCAGCTTCCCAGTCCCCAGGTCCCAGTTTACAATAAATGCAACTTTTAAGTAAAAGGAGTTGCTTGAGTTTGAAAGCTGAGGCTGTTCCCAGCAATTCACTGCCAGAGTAGCAGAAATCTTTTAAAGTCCTTTACTTGTTTGGCTTTCACAGACTCAAAAAGAAGCCAGGAGTGGTCACCCTTTGCCCATGGCATGCCACAGCAACTCACAACAAAAGAGACAAACCCACCCCTTCAAGTTTCATGGAAGTTTTATTAAAACAACAATTATAAACAATACATGTTACTACAGGTACAGAGTCATTTAATTCCTGAGTTTTACAGCTCAGCATTAATAGGTTAAAACATCTTTACAAACAGTGTCAAACAAGTGCAGGGGGAACTAGAATACTGCTGGGATTTCCTCTGGGAAAGAGAAAAGCAAGGAGCAGCCCTGCAGAGTGGCAGCCACTGGCAGGCTCGGAGCACAGAAACCGGGGCCTACCTGTTCAGCTTCTGGCTTTGTCGGTCCTTTTCTTGCTCATATTTTGTCTTCAGTCCCTTGAATGTCTGAACATATTCAATAGATTCAAGTGCATTATAGAAGTTTTCAACTATATGTGCAATAAGGGACTTAATATCTTCCTGCAGAAGAACAAAGCAGCGTTTCAGCCTCAAATGGGCACAGGCAGAAGTTCAGAAAGCTTTTGAGTTCACTTTGGAAAGTAACTGATTCCTTATTCAGAGGCAAAACACTGTTGTATAGAACAAATGTGAAACAAACAAATTTATCCTTAATAAAAGAGGTGAGATCTAGAAATAATTATGAAGCTTCCCACAGAAACAGACAATGGACTCAGCAGTGTCTCAGTGCTGTTTGTGACTTCTTTAACCAGGATGTTGCAATTTTGGAGAGCTTCATTTTGCCTTTGGACCTGAGATGCTGTGGATGTGTCAGAGCTGGAGCTCAACTCACCACTGATGAATTCACACAGCTGAGTTGAGCAGGTTGTACCAGGTGCCATTATCCAACAGAACACTGATAACTGGTTCAAAGAGGTTTCCCTCTTTGGGATGGTGTAACTAATATAAAATTCATCTTTCGGGCCAATTATCCTCATAAAGTGAAGAGCCGCCTGTATGAAGAATAAACTCAAGAACTGGAGCAAGGGCTCCAATCTGCTTCTCATGGAAAGAACTGAAACACCTGCTGTTACCCAGAGGAAGATGCACCCCCAAACCCAGAGCATTAAAATCTCATTCACGCTCAGTAACACAAACTCCAAGTTCAAGTGTACACTGGAACACCTTGCACACAGTGCACACCAAGCCTGGAAGAAGGAAATCACAACAGCTCCATACTCACACAAGGCCAGAAAGGTGTGTTTTGAATTCATCAAGACCAGGACTCTGCTTAGCCTCTTCTCAGCCCCAGGACTCTTCAGCACTTTTCCACAAGCACACTCCCAGCTGGCATCACAGGCTGATCCCCAGGACCAGCACTGCCAAGTTACTGCCCAACACCACAGGCCTGAAAGGGGGAAAACAAATAAAATCATCCTTACCTATTTCATGTGTCTTCTGAGGCACTGGCCAGAAGTGGTGCAGTGAGAACAGGAACACAGGAAACGTAAAAGAAATCCAGGAATGCCAATATTTGTGACTCCTAAGAGGAAAAATCACTTCATTCAACACTGGCACACACATACACGTTCTAAATAACAGGAGAAGTAACAGAAGAAACAGCCTACCAAGAATGTAGGCTTTTGTGTTTTCTTACATCAGCTGTGGCCAGCAGATTCCCTGGATTGAGCACAGTACATCCATTAACTGATCATCTCCTCCAAATTCAGGATCAGGATAGCAGCATCAGCTCAATGATGAGAAGCATCCTGCAAAAAAAACCCAAAGCAACTCAAGGAAAACACAAAACAATTAGCTACAAGAGTATGAATTCCCTAAGTTTATATATTTTTAAAAAAACAAAATGTAAAATGAAATAGAAAACGGAGATTTTATTTGGCTGGTTTGTTTCCTGGCTGCCCTAAGACTGGTACATTCAACAAACTCCAAACCACTTTTACTCCGATGATCACTCTGCTGGACCTTTTGCATCACAAATTCTTGGACCATGAATGGACAAAGGTCGTCTAGATTTGACAATATAGCTGTGGCTGGCAGCAGATCTAACCTGCAGATGAGCCATTCCCTAATAAAGAAGAGATTCCTTTTTCAGAGTAAGTCAAGTTTGGTGTTTGTAATCAAGTAAAGGGGCAAAGAAACGGAGTTAAAAGTTTGGGAAACGTTTAATTACAAAGTTTCTATGAGAAACAGAGTAAGAAGGTTACAGAAAAACAACAGAACAGCAACATCTTTTCCCCACTCTTTCCCTCCTTTGGAAAGGACACAAGACTTTCTGTGGATTTAACAGCCCTAATTCAGGCAGGAAACATTCACCTCGTGCTACTTGCCAGAATATCTGAGACACTGATCTTCTGTACCTGTTATCCACAATTTACTCATTTTGTACCAAGTGACCAAGTGGACACATGACCTTGTACACAACTTTCTGTGCTCATTTCCATGCAACAGGAATGAATAACTTCCTTATGGATGTGATTTTCTCTGAGAAAAGAACAACTTCTCAGCCTGACACAGTAACACAACAGGACACGTTTGGACTGGGCTAGTCCTGGAACAGAATAATAGGATTAAGGCTGATCTAATCACTGAACATCTACAGGACCTTGATGTTTCCTTGCAGTCTGTGTCCCTTGGTCAGTCCACAGGTTATTACTCCAGCACAGAAATTCCCTGGAATTTCATGTTTCTGAGGAACAGCAGCACTCAAACAGGGAGTGCAATAGTCGGGCAGCAACAGCTGCTTCAACCACAGCAGTGAAAGACATTCCATTTTCCCACTGCTGATTAGGACAGATTAATCTGCTAATGACAGGATTACGGGATCTTTTGGGAGGAACCAGCCAACAGTTCAAGATTATCTAAAAATACTTTTCTGGCCCTGGGCCAGCACCAACCACAACAACAATCCAGCTGCCACTGGACAAAGAGCCTCTTCCAGTTCTTACACCCCTTGTCCCAAGGACTGCGCTGCCCACAGGCTCACACAGAGAGAGTGAAAATGCCCAGAGCACTGCAGAGCCAGGGGCAGCCTCTGGATTGGGAATGCTCCAATCAACTCCCACTCCCAGCACAGCAAAACTGACACAGGGCTCAGCAGAGCCAAAACTGCTTCAATGGCTGTGGCTCTTCTACTTGGGTTAAAATCAGCTTTAAGTTTCACTCACCATTACAATTTCAAGGGCTGGAGGAATTCCCAGCTTTGCCAACGTTTTGAAAACCTAATCTCTCCCCTGAGGTAACAGGAGGGAAAAGGCACAGAATTCCTTGAAAACCTTTTGCATAGGAAAAAGTAATTACAGGTGTATTTGGGTCAGGAAACTCTGTGAAAGGAGGAAACAGCTACATTCTGTGGCAGAGTTTGTGTGCTGGCTGCTATGGACCTTCCTAGAAAACGGTATTATTCCTTCCAGACTGGTTGTAAGGATTGGTTCCTTCCAGCAACAGGACTTCAGAACTGCCTGAGCAGATGTTAAACCCTAGTGCATGCAAAGATTACCAACACATCTCAGTTGCCCAGTTTGTCCCTAGGGAGCTGCTGGAAATCAGAGCTCTCTGGTTCTTTAGTTCACAGCTTTACACTGGGCCGTGTCACAGTCTGGGAAGGTTGTGATGATTCCCACGGGAAAGTGCTGCTTCTTTTAAGGACACACAGGTGCAGCTCCATTGCCTTGCTGCTCCCAGCGTTGCAAGTGTAAAATCTAAACTGCTTCATAATAAAACAACAAAGATGAAAATAGCCCTAAGACATGAGAGTCACTGAGATCTGCTCTGACAGTTGGGGGCTCATGCAGCGCTGCCACCTCTTTGTCTCTCCCTGACACCTCCAGCTCCTTTTGCCTTCAGCACATTTGCTTTTCCACTGCACTCCAACAAGCCACTTCCTGAGGCCAGCTGGGAGAAGGACAATTAAAACATGGAACTTTGGCAGTCCCTTTTTAATAAACACAATCACACAAACTGCCCCAGAACACCAACCACCTGAGTCCCACCATTAAAGTGATTTTTCAAAAGCCTGACATTTAATCATGAAAACAACTGGTGCTCTAAGCAGGGGCAGTTTAAGATCTTGCACAGAAAAGCCACAGAAAACCACAAATACTTGCTTACTTTACAAGCAGGCTTAAAAAGGATGCACAAATATATCAAGTCACAGAAGACATTAAAATACCTGAAATAAAAGTGGGATGTTTCATGTTAACTGTACCTGGCAGATTTTTTCCCAAATTTCATCACAGCCAGCTTTTTTTGAAAGCTCAGTGCTAAATCATAGTTCTCTGCTTCTGACCAAACAATCAGTGTGTCTTGTTTGAGATAAAACCAAGAAAAGAATTGTTTCTGAAACAGGTCTGCACTGCATATTAATCTCTATTCCCTTACCATATATGCCTGCAGAAGACATGTATTAAATCACTTGTTCTGTCATAAGGGACATCACCTTTCTTTGGACCTATTTTATGAGCACTGCCTTACACAGCACATATTTAAACATACTTCTTTTTCCCCATACCTGAACCACTTACACAGGCAAGAACAGAAGGATGTTTTAGAATAAAGTGTCAGTAAGTGAAGGGATTTCCAATCTTACACTCAGATTTATAGAACTTTGAGACAAGCAGCTCAGTCCCTGGTCACTCCCTATTGCAAATGACACTGAAACACACCATGAACACTCCTTTTCCAGAGTGCTGGAAACTCCCCGCCTTTGTCCCGCAGCGAGGCCGTGCCACCCCTGCAGAGCACAGCCCCGCTCCAGCCCTGAGCCTGCAGAGCAGAGGCAGAGATGGAGAGCTGGGAAAGGAATTCCTGTGGCAACAGCTCTGAGCTCAACGTTTTAACAGTGCAGAACTTGGTTCCTTTCCTTAGCCCATTATAAACAAATGGCTTTTCCAGCAGCGCAGTGTAATAAAGTCTGACTTCACAAGGAAGTGCACCCTCGACCACCTCATTTTTGAGAAAGCCAATGTACCTTGGGAGTCAAGACATCCACAAATTAACTCCAGGTTACAGCGTTTTACAGGCTTTTGGGGCAGCTTCCCAGTCCCCAGGTCCCAGTTTACAATAAATGCAACTTTTAAGTAAAAGGAGTTGTTTGAGTTTGAAAGCTGAGGCTGTTCCCAGCAATTCACTGCCAGAGTAGCAGAAATCTTTTAAAGTCTTTTACTCATTTGGCTGTGAAAACTTTGAAGAGAGGAAAGAGGCTGCCCTTTGCCCATGGCATCACCTCCCTGACTGCCACAGCAACTCCCAGGAAAACAGACAAACCTACCCATTCGAGTTTCATGGAATTTTTATTAAAATAGCATTTGTAACTGGTACACGTTGGTAGATGTTCTGTTCTTTCCCCAAAGAGTGGCAGTGGAAGGAGCCCAGGCAGGAGAAGACGGCTACTCACGAGGGCAGACTGGGAACCAGCACCAAGGGGTGACAGCCAGACAGTGCTGGGTGTCACCTTCTCCTGGGACTGCAGGCTTGTGTTTAAGGGGACATCTAATGCCACTTCAGCCAGTCCTTTCCTACAACTATAAAAATTCATTACATTCTTGGTTTTGCTGTGAAACAATCTCCTGTTTGTCTGAGGATGTTTTTAAAGCTCCTGCTGTACTGCAGCAGCCATTGCTTGGGGTGGTGAGGAGCAGAGCAAGGACTGACGCTCCTCGGGAGTCCCATGGAGAACTTGGCTTGGGAGGCTGTTGAAGGGAATTGGGAACACGGGTCCACACTCCAGGTGATGCCACTTCTCCTCCTCAGGTGAGTGAAGGCACATCCCAGGTAACTGCTGCTCTCATGGCCTGTGAATCATCTTTACTGATGGAAAGACCCACTGGGAAGCAAAGCAGCCTAAGAGAGCACACAGGGATGATGCTGAAGCTCCTCTTTACTGGCAAAGGCTTCCTTGGCTCTGGAGCTGACAGGGTGTTCCATCAGAGTCCTGTGCCGGGCAGCCTGGAGCTCTCCAAGGACACCACGACTGTCCCCAGGTCCATCAGAGCGCCTGTGTCTCACTTATGCATTGGGAAGAGCTCACCCGTTCCCTCTGGGATTCCATCCAGTGGTACGGAGTTACTTTGAAATCTGCATGGATAACTAACCTTAAACAATATCCTACAACAGCCACATTGAAAATTCTGAGTTCACTTACCATGTGTAACAAACCAAACAAAAGCACTAATTATGGAATTACAGGGTCACATTTTAATTCCTGAATTTTACAGTTCAGCATTAATATCACCACATGTATACAAATGGTGTAAAACAAGTACAGTGGTATCTTTAATACAAAATAAACTTCTGTTTTATGGAAAAAACTATACTTCATATCTACACAGACAGCCCATCTTTTTTCAAACAAGAGCTAAAATTAAAACTAACTACAAAAATCTCCAAAACAGAGAAACTGCTTCAGTTTAAACTATTCCAGGAGAAATGGACCCATAACACATATTACAAGAGTGATCTATGTGGTGGATTGCAGCTGGTTCCATCTTTTAACATCTCTGACACAGTTGCTGGGAATCTCCTCTCACTTTGTCATGATCTCAGATCACATATGGGCAAACTAACATTAAAATATTTACAGTTCATGTGCTGCTCTTGAAAATAAAACCTGGACTGTTTGCCTCTGTCACCTTGCTGTGAACTCACCTATTCCTATCACAGTTCACTCACCTATGTGGAATGTGCTTTTGTGTTTTAAAAAAGCAGCTTTTGTACCACCCCCAGGTTCAGGTGCTGCTTGTGGATTCCGCCTCCAAGCCCTCAAGGTGTTCTCTTGGCAATAATCCCATCTTGGTCCAAACTGACTTTGGTGTTAAAATGCTGCTCAGTCCATCACTATGAAAAACCTGTGAGTGTTTTTTATTCCCACCTCACCCATGCAATTTCAACTCCCAAACAGGGAAGCGGCTGCTCCGGGAGGAGGCGGCCCTTGGCACAGGGCCGAGCGCAGCTGGAATTGGGGCTCTTCCCGACCTGGAGCCGACAGCTGAGGGATGTGCCGGCTACAGCCCCACTGTGACACAAGCAGCTCCAGGACACCCTTGGGAAGCCACTGCTCCTTGGCATAGATATTTCTGGACGTCTCACTGACAAAACAAGCAAAACCTTCAATTTTGAATCCAGCTTCCATTCTCTCCTCTTGGAAAATACAAATTAAAACTTATTTTAACTGTTTTAAACAACTCAACATGCACTATAACTGCAGTGTCCCTCCCTCCAACCATGAGAAATGCAGTTTAGTTGGTAATAAATGGTCCCAAAATATGGATTGTTCTTATGCAAACAGAGTTAGTTTTCCCTTAAAATTTTTTTTAAAAGAGGCATTGCTAAAAGAACACAACTGACAGCACCATTACAAAATTAAGATTACTGGGTTCAAAATTTAAGCTTGAATTTTATTTTTTTTTTCCTAGTTCTGTTAAACACTGGGGAAACCCTGCAATATTTTAAAAAAAGTGTTTGTTACCATACCTTTCCCTCCCCCTTTCCCTCCCGACACCTGAGACTTTCCTTGCTGAGAAGCCATCATCCAGGTTCTGAGAATACTAACCCACCTTTTTTTTTTTAATTTTTCATTTTTTTGACAGCCTGAATGGCAGACTCCTTACTTTCTAGAAAGACATTAAGTTCCTTGGAAGCTTTGTGTTTACAGAACTAACCCTTTCTAGCTGATACACCGAGTTTCTTTTGCTACTCCTTGTATTATCTTACATACTCATGGGAGAAAGCTTTCTGAATCAGATTCTTTTTAGCTCTTAAAACGGTTGCAGCATTTGAAACCCCGTAATAAAAGTTCTTATTCCCAAGTTTTGGTTTCTTTTATGAACCCAGACGAGGTCTTTTTCTTGGAGATGTCTCCTCCTCTTCATCATCGTCTTCATCGTCAGGATAATCCACTAGCCCAACTAGACTTCCCTGCCAATCAGAAACAAGGAAAAAGGAAATTCTCACATTGAAAAAATACCCAGGAATGTGCAACTTTAGTCCTCAACCTCCAGCCAACCGGTCTGGGACACACCAGCCTGCAGAAGGTTTCTTGGTGATGCCTTTGGCATTCCAAGTCCCATTTGTCTGGAGAGTGGGTTTGAACCTCAAGCTGCAGGAAGTACTGGAGTTTCCTCGCTCCTCTGGGTCTGGACTGCAAATTGTTTAAAAATCCCCTTTAGCCCAGCTGGACAGACATGAACTCCAGCATGCAGGCTGACATCCCTTTGGCTGCTCAGCCTTAGGGTGGGAAACCAATTCCTGCCACGCTCTTTTGTAGCTGCTCAGGAGCTCGAGGGTTGAGGATTCCAATAATGCACAGCTGAGTCAGGCACCACAGAGGGGTCACTCACTGCATCTGTCCCCTTAAAAACACTCAATTCCCAATCTGGAGGGGCACTAACAGAGTTCCCCAAACCGCCAATTTCCTTTGTACATCAGACACACAGAGCAGCAACTGGGCAAGGAAAAAAGTGGCAACAGTGAAATGATGCGGAGGATGCAGGATGAGACTGCACCCACCAGATTCCAACAGAGTCCAGCCCTGCTCAGACCTCCCCAGAGCAGTCAGGGATTCACTGGAGGGCTCAGGGTGAATTTATCACCAGCTCAGCCCCACTGCCCACAGGCTGTTGCTGCTGTTACCCTGGGACAGCCCTGCACCAGGACAGCCCCACACGAGTTCTCCCACCTTGGGGGCCGGCACCGCCGGGCTCAGGGCCGTGTTCTTGGAAGAGGAGCCGTTGGAGCTCGCTGGTGATGTCTGAGCTGCCACAGATTTGCTGTTTGCACCGTTCGCACCGTTGGCTGAGCTGGCTGAGTGGGAAAAAGTGAATTTGAATCCCCCAGCTGAAGTCCTTTTCGGAAGATTTTCTTTGTCTTCACTCTCCTTAGCTGAGGGACAAACATTGCCACACTTAGGTATCAGCTGCACACCAAGGAGTACAATCCACATCACAGTGCAATCGCGGGGCAAGAGCCAGCAGGTTTTTTTGGTTCCAATTCTGCTGCAATTCTCAGTTCCCCAACCAAGCCCATCCTGAGCCCACCAGCAGCAAAACTGAGCAGGGCCTGGATGCTGAGGGCACCAGGGACATGGCTCACCTGGAGCACACAGGCACATTCAAAGTCCTGCTTTTAAATGGCATTTAAACCAGATGCATGCTCCAAGCAGTTTAACTTATTTTAATCCTAAACTGGCTTGCAAGGACACGTTTGGATCTCATGACTCAATCACACAGAATGCCCTGTACTGCTGCTCGAGGTACAGGGCACAAACCACAGGCTGGTTTAGGTGATACTCCACGAATCTGCCATGGAGCACTTCCAGTGCCAACAAGCTCAAACCGAGTAAATACCTTTTTTAGTTTCCATAAATTTTTCATAGCTATCTGGAAAATCATCCTCCTGTTTTGACTTCTCAACTGGAGGTACAACAGCTTCGCCTTCTTCCTCTTCATCTTCATTGAACCACATTTCTTCATCCTCCTCCAAGGCTCTGGCATCCCTGCGGAATCTATTGCTACGCAATATGGATGGGACACTGTAAGAGACACACACAGTGATTCCAGCTTGGCTGCTGTTTCAGACTCGGGACCAGAAACGCCTTCCAGAGTTTTAGAGGGAACTCAGTGTATTTGAGAAGGCAATCCAGCTCCACCTCTGGTTCTGCCCTCACCCCAAGACTCACCAACACCCCATATGATGATGAGCCAGACTGAATCCCAAATCAGAGCGACAGAGCAACATTCTGTTCCTCTTAAGCTGAGAGTTTTCTGAACATAACATTTAGTGCACTGGCCAACATCAGCTCTACTACACTTGGCCACAAGGAAAGGCAGATGCAGCTTTCTTCTAATCCAAGAAGTTTTCACCAAGAATGAAACCCAACCCCAATCCCAGCCTCCTGCTCCTGCTGTCCTCTGGGAAAGAGAAAAGCAAGGAGCAGCCCTGCAGAGTGGCAGCCACTGGCAGGCTCGGAGCACAGAAACCGGGGCCTACCTGTTCAGCTTCTGGCTTTGTCGGTCCTTTTCTTGCTCATATTTTGTCTTCAGTCCCTTGAATGTCTGAACATATTCAATAGATTCAAGTGCATTATAGAAGTTTTCAACTATATGTGCAATAAGGGACTTAATATCTTCCTGCAGAAGAACAAAGCAGCGTTTGAGCCTCAAATGGGCACAGGCAGAAGTTCAGAAAGCTTTTGAGTTCACTTTGGAAGGTAACTGATTTCTTGCCCAGAGCCAAAGCATTATTGTACAAGATTATACAAAAGTGAAGCATGAAATCAGATTTATCCTTAATAAAAGAGATGAGATTGAGAAATATTTATTAGGCTTCCCACAGAAACAGACAATGGACTCAGCAGTGTCCCAACTGTATTTGTGATACTTCTGTTAAACCAGGATACTTTATGTAGGACAGCTGTGCCCTGTTCTCCCCACAGGCTACAGCTCTCCCCAGTCCTCAGCAGCTACAGCAGCTCATGTGGGACCAGGAACCCTTTGGTCAGTCCCCCTCTAACAAGTCTCCCACCATTATCAGGCAAATCCTAACATTCCTAATGTTCTTCTTGCTGGAAAAGACAGCAGCTACAATATCCTACGACTAAAAGCCACCCTTCACTTTCACAGGCCACAAAGATTCCCAGCAAAGCCTCCCACACATCAAGGCACTGGCAGCAAGTGGCTCAGGAGCTGCTCTAAGTCCTTGTTTTTCAAGGAGCTGGGTGCTCCTCTAAGAGCTGGAGCTGCAGCTGGACTCACCACTCTGATGAACTCAAACAGCTCAATCACAGCAGAGTTGAGCAGGTTGTACCGAGTGCCATTATCCAGCAGGGCATTGATAACTGGCTCAAAGAGGTTTCCCTTGGTGATGTAACGGTTATAAAATTCATCCTTCAGGCCAATTATCCTCCTCATAAAGCGAAGAGCACCTGTGGGAAGAAAGATTCAAGGAGTTAATAATCACATGCCAGGGCTCATGGAAAGAACTGAAACACCTGCTGTTACCCAGAGGAAGATGCACCCCCAAACCCAGAGCATTAAAATCTCATTCACGCTCAGTAACACAAACTCTAAGTTCAAGTGTACACTGGAACACCTTGCACACAGTGCACACCAAGCCTGGAAGAAGGAAATCACAACAGCTCCATACTCACACAAGGCCAGAAAGGTGTGTTTTGAATTCATCAAGACCAGTACTCTTCTTAGCAAATCTTTGTTCATAATGTAATTCTTGATGTGATATGTGTGATGTTCCACACAAAAAGTGAGCAGTTCCAAAATTAAGGCAAGTAGTTGTGCTGTTTGGTAATTATCTGCAAGAAAAATTAACATTTAAGCTTTCAGTAGCAAGGTTGACTAGGAAAAAAAACCTCAGTAACTTAAAACCAGATGAAAATGTTCCTTCAGCTTCCAGTTGTCCCAAGTGAAGCAAAGCCCTTACATCTATTTCAATAAAAACTATTAAAAGAAATAAAGTATGGGCGTACCTAACTTTTTTTTTCAATAGAATACCGTACACAGCACACAAGAAAAGTTTCAAAACTCAAAATCAATTCAAACTCACCAGGACAAATTGTATTACTCTTAGTGGATCCAACTACTGCATCTGATAGAGAGAAAATAAAAACAAATGTCAGAAAAAGGTTTTCAAAGCACTGTCAAGATTTAAAAGATGGGGATAAACAATAAATTCTACCAGATGGTCAGATTTTTCATCAGATCAAAAGTTTCTGTGAGCTACAGGGACATAAACGTGCAGCAAGAACACAGCCAGTTGAGATTTCTGTATTTAATTTACCTTACAAAGTTTTAAATCCATCTAGGTGAAAATGTATAACCTAAAACTTAGGAATATTATATAGGATAAGACCACCAATCCTAAATTTTTCAAATAATGCATTAAAACGAGTACTACAGATTTTAGATGGAATGTGCAAAACTGTTTTTAGCTTAACATTTGAGACCTACAGACAGGCTCTGCTTTACAGGAAGTATTTTTTCAACAACTGTATATTTGCACGATGAACATCAAGGAAGTGCATCTTTCACAAAGCACAGCACGAAGCTACAGCAGCATCCAGAGCTGCAGGAAGGAGCTGAAAACTGCTGCCCACAGAAGCCCTGTCCCTTCTGTGCAGTTTTCCACAAGTGCATTCCCAGCTGGCACCTCAGGCTGATCCCTGGGACCAGCACTGTCAGCCACTGCCAAACACTACAGGCCTGCAAGGAGGAAAAAGAAAATGGAACTATTCAGTACCTTTTTCACATTTATCTTCTGATGTATTGGCCAGAAGCGGCGCGGTGAGAACGTGCATACAATGGTTGTAGAAGAAATTGAGAAATTCACTCTTTTCTGTTTTCTAAAACAAAAACAGCTTTATTAAACACTGGGATTTGTACACAGGCTTTTAAATAAGAAAGAACAGTAACACAGGAAACAGCCCACACAGAATTCTATTGGCCCCTTCAGGTCTGCCTGTATATTTGTTGGGCCTGCAGGACTGTCTTTGCTCAAAAAAGATCAATTTCTTCATTCTGGGACAACTAACCAAGCTCACTCACCAAAAAATCCCCACCATGCAAACATCTACTGAAAAAACATCAACAACTCAAAAAGCCTGACAAGACTTTTTTAATAAACACCGGCACAATCCCCCAAAATGGAAACTTTAAGCTTATTTTTGGCTTGTTTAAATTCAGTATCAGAGCAAACACAGAGAATATCAGGTTTTCAGCTTTGCTGGGACAGTGCAGTGTCTGCACTCCCCACATCTCCTTACATTGGCTGTGGCCAGCATATTCTCTGGGTCAATCAGAGTTCTCAGCAGCCCCATTAACTGAACAGCTCCCCCAAGCTCCGGATCCGTGTCACAGATCATCTGCTCAATGACCACATTGATGAGGAGGATGTCCTGCAGAAAATCCCAAACAAACACACCAGCAAACAATTAGACACAGTTTCAATAAAGGAAAGTAATTTCCATAGTTTCTGTCATTTTTTGAAGACAAATTTAAATGAAACTGAAGAACTGAGAGTTGCATTTGGATACAGAAATTCTGTTAAGCACAACCCTCCACACCTACAATCCCTGTCAGTCAGACCTCCAAAACTGTGAACTCACGCAACACCAACAAGCTCAGAAGTGTATATTTGTATATTACATCTACTTTTTCCTGTATTTTTAGAGGTTTGTTTTGATGTTTTGTTTTGTTTCCTGCTTGCCCAAAGACTGGTATATTCAACAAACTGCAAACCACTGTGACTTACATCATCACTCTGCTGGGCCTCTTGCATCACAAATTCTCGGACCATGGATGGGCTAAATTCTACTAGATAAGAAAATATATCTGTAGCAGCAGATCTAACTTGCAGATCATCCATTCCCTAATAAAAAGAGAAGTTGATTAGCAAGAACAAATTAAGTTTGGTATTTATTATCAAGTACAGCTGCAAATAATAGGTAGTTCCAAGTGTTGAGAACATCACATTACAGGAGTTTCTATGAGAAACACAGTAATAGGGTTACAGAAAAACAACAATAAACCAGCAAAATGAATTGCAATGGTCGGGCAGCAACAGCTGCTTCAACCACAGCAGTGAAAGACATTCCATTTTCCCACTGCTGATTAGGACAGATTAATCTGCTAATGACAGGATTACAGGATCTTTTGGGAGGAACCAGCCAACAGTTCAAGATTATCTAAAAATACTTCTCTGGCCCTGGGCCAGCACCAACCACAACAACAATCCAGCTGCCACTGGACAAAGAGCCTCTTCCAGTTCTTACACCCCTTGTCCCAAGGACTGCGCTGCCCACAGGCTCACACAGAGAGAGTGAAAATGCCCAGAGCACTGCAGAGCCAGGGGCAGCCTCTGGATTGGGAATGCTCCAATCAACTCCCACTCCCAGCACAGCAAAACTGACACAGGGCTCAGCAGAGCCAACACTGCTTCAATGGCTGTGGCTCTTCTACTTGGGTTAAAATCAGCTTTAAGTTTCACTCACCATTACAATTTCGAGGGCTGGAAGAATTCCCAGCTTTGCCAACGTTTTGAAAAATGCATCCCTGTTCTGAGGTTGTAACGTCTGAGAAAAGGCGCAGAATTCCTTGAAAAAGTTCACCTGTTGCACAGGGAAAAAGTAATTACAGGTGTATTTGGGTCAGGAAACTCTGTGAAAGGAGGAAACACCTACATTCTGTGGCAGAGTTTGTGTGCTGGCTGATTCTACAGAAACCCCCCAGTGACTGCAGAAGAGTTTCACTGTTTCTCCTTCATCCCGCTCAGGTAAAGCCTTGGAGGCACCATGGGGAGCTGGGACTTACCAGTTCACACCGTTTGTCATCATCTGTAGCTTCATCTGTTAATTGTGCAAAAACTTCTGATAAAAACTTCTCGTCTTCCTGTGCAACACACAAAAGGAACACACCTTACACAGCGCCTCTGGAAAAGAACTTCCATCTTTACAGGATCCAACCCTGCAGAAGTCCAGCTCTCCACCTCTCCATCCAATTTATCCCAAAGAAGGCAAATGCCAGAGCACACATCCAGCAGCATCATTCCCAGGGCATTGTTTCAGCACTCCCTCTGAGCAGCAGAAGCAGCTCCAGGAGACCAGAGCCAGGTGAAGCTGAGCTCAGTGATAGTCCCTAAAACTGCAACTACAAAGTGCCAGCCACGGGACAACTCTGCACCCATGTCCCCATTACCTTTCTTACAATAAAACAATCTTTCCCACTTGCAGACCCTCTGCTTTGCCAAGCTGGGAAACTTTATGGACCATTACTGGCTTTTCATATTCACATCCTCTACTACCAAGAGATATTTAAGTATATACAGGACAACACCGCACTTCTTGCAAAGCATTTCAGATACCCCACTGCGTAAGATCGAGAAGTACCCAAAAACCAGGGTGAACATTGGCATCTCTCAAGGGTTTGGGCACTTTGTGACCTTTGATTATTCTGCACTCTTTCACACTGAAAACTGTTGGCATTCTCTCCAATGTTTCTGTTACCTTTCAAAGACAATACAAATCTGACAGCAAACAGTAACATGCTACAGCTTTACAAAATTTTGCATCACTGTACCAATTCAACTCAATCAACTTGTGCATTGAACAAAAATGAACAAAATAGCAGCATTCCAAGAAAGGTACATGAACTTTACATTGCATAACACAGAGCGTGCTTACCTCTCTATTTTGCTGTGTGCTGTCACTAACATCTCTGTGCTTTATTAGCATAACTTAATACAGAATTTTTACAGTTACAGCAATGCCAACCAAAGACTGGCAAACTTTTTCCTGACAATTTTAAGACGTGGGGATAGAAGTGCTTTACAAACAAATGATACCTGGAATCAACATCACAGGGAGTGCAACATAGTAGTTTAGTAGATTTAGTAGTTTATTTTAAGCTCTGCTGGCTTAAACAGCTTAATTAAGCCTGTTACAAAAAAAACCCCCAGCCATACTACAATCAACAGCAGATACGGTAGAAAATCCCTACAGCAGAACACCTAAGCACAGAAATATCTCCTGCATGTCTAAGGCTGCTACACAGCCCAGTCCTGTGTCCTAAAGCACAGGATGGATGGAGGTTCCTTTCCCACATGGCTGCCCTTCCATCAGCAGCAGCACTGGGATCCAGTGCTCTGTGGCACGTAGAAAGGAGCTTTGCTGCCGTGGCAAACACAATCTGCTGCTCCTCTAAACTGCCTTCTCCCAGGGAGCTTTGCCAGTGTATTTAGGGTAACAGGACGTCCAACGTGTTCCCCAAACCCAAAGGAGCTTTAGAGTTCTTGTGCCCAACAAGCTGATTTACAGGGCTGCAAAAGCAGTCCTGGACCTGAGGCCCCCACCACCAGGGAATTCTCCTCAATTGTGCTGTAACATCTTCTCCATGTGTGCTTTCTTCCCAGTCTGTAATTCTCAAGGATCAACATTATTTGTAAATCATCACACACCTCAATTACAGACTTTAGAACAAGCAGGCAAACCTGTGTGCCACATACCCCATCTGTGATGGCAAGGACAGCCACGACAGAACCAGCAAAGAACTGTCAGGATTTCAGAACCTTCTGTAAAGAGCACTCGAGGTAACACAAATCAGAGTTCTGTTACAGCACAATTAAACATTCAGTACTGTACAGCCTCAATGAAAAATAAAGAACTCTACAGACTTAATCTCTAAATGTAAACAGGACTGTGGCCTCAGGAGAATAATACTGCATTTATTTGTAGTTTTTGAAAACATATGCAAAAAGAATTTAAAGGAAAATCTTTATTTAACACAAAGCCATTAATTTTGCAAGAGGGATTTAATTTTTTGATTCTTTCTGCTATTGAGCCACAAAGAAGAAAGTGCAAAGAAGCCAAATAGCATACTCATGCAATCCTCTGCAATTACTCGGTTTTGATTTATTTTCCAGTCCTGTACTGCACTCTTTACTGTATTTCACCCATATCTGAGCTCATTAACATACTCCATATGGATACATTATGTCTCCAGTGCCCCTCTCTTTCCACCATTTTTACTCCCTTCCTCTTCTCAACTCTTCTTGGTGTTTTACAGAGGCTCTCCACACTCACCCCAAGAGGTCTGTGACCTGTCCTACACAAATGTACCATTTCCGGACACAGATAAACACAATAAAGCCACTTCAGTACCCGTTCGTTTGCGTAACGCAGCACCAACTGAAAACCCCAAAATGCCATGAAGTTCACACAGGCTCACTTCACCGAGGCTCCTTCCAGGGTCCCAGCCACCTTGGAGCCTGCTTCTGACTACAAAGTGTGCAGGACAGCTTTTCATAAACTAACAGCTTGGTTATTTATTAGTTAGTACTTCTGGATATATATTCTCATAGTATGAAAAAACCCCAGCAACTAATTACTTAATTTTTAAGACAATATGAACATTTGAAATTAGTACCATGATGTAACAATAGTGAAACAGGAATGGGTCTGAACATGCTCTTTTGGATCACAGATCCAGAATTTGTTACAAAAACAGTACAATGTCCCTAATACAGAATACAAGAAGTTGCCTGTTCCCTAAATACCTACACAAACTTGACCAAAAGGTGTATGTTGGTTGAGAATCAGGGAGAAAAATCTTCAACTTTACAGCCCATTAAAAAATATTAATATACTCACCTGAAATGTACCTTTACAAAATACAAAATCAAAGGTATCAGAGAGCAGTGGAAGCATTCAAAACATTGTGCAAATGAAGTGTGTGTGATTAACTGTAATCCATTTTGAAACTACATCTACAGGTATCTACACACAATCCATCCAGACCATATCAAAAACCACTTACCTGTAACATACTGACAATCTCAACTTTGTTGAAGAAAATAAAGGAAGTGAGGGTAGAAAGAAAATTCTCTTCAAAAACAGATGGTGTTGGCAAGATGATGTCCTGAATATACTGTACCCTGTAAGTCTGGTGGATTTTTTGCCTGAGTTCAGAGTCTGTAATAGGAATAACCTCCTTAAATTTTGCTGTTTTGGTCAAGAACTCCCTGTGCCGTTTTGGCTGAGCCAAAGAAGGATCGTACTCGAGGCATCCGACCACATCCATAATACACTCATCAGAGAACATCACCTCAAACAGAGTTGCTTTGTTGAGGAACAAAATCCCTCTAATAATTTCGTACAAATGATGCAAGCCTTCGGTGTTCTCTAAATTCTCACAGACTTGGAAAAGCTGCAACAGTTTTTTAATGTAGCCTTCGTTCTCCAAGGCCAGCGCCAGCTTTTCCCTACGGATGGGTGAGGAGAGAACAGAGGTAACTAGGTCAGCAATCTCTTCAAGTTTGTTGAGTTCACAAGTAGGAAGGTCAATCAGAGGACTGGTTTCAGGCATTTCCTCTATGTGTTCCTCTTCTGACTCAATGAGGTCCTGCGTGACTTCCACCGAAGGATCCTTACCCTGAACCTAGGAAAGAGTGCACACAGTTACTGTCTGATGCCAAACTACACCCAGAAGTCAGCAGGTCAGTAACTGAAATAACAACACATCTCAATTGCCCAGTTTGTCCAAGGAAGCTGCTCTGGAATCTGAGCTCTCTGGTTCCTTACAGCACATTTGCAGTTCCACTGCACTCCAAAGCGCTGCTTCCTGAGGCTGGCTGGGAGAAGGACAATTCAAACATGGAACTCCAGCAGTCCCTTTTTAATAAACACAATCACACAAACACCACTCCCTTCCCAAAAAAACACCAACCACCTGAGTCCCACCATTACAGTGATTTTTCAAAAGCCTGACATTCAATTAAGTAAAGAACAACTCATGTTCCAAGCAGGGGCAAGTCAAGATCTTACACAGAAAATAACAATGAATATTTGATTCTTTTACAATCAGGCCTAAAAAGGATACAAAAATACATCAAGTCACACAAGACACAAAAAAATCTGGAATAAAACCAGGATGTTTCATGTTAACTGTACCTGGCAGATTTTTTCCCAAATTTCATCACAGCCAGCTTTTTCTTGAAAGCTCAGTGCTAAATCATAGTTCTCTGCTTCTGACCAAACAATCAGTGTGTCCTGTTTGAGATAAAACCAAGAAAAGAATTGTTTCTGAAACAGGTCTGCACTGCATATTAATCTCTATTCCCTTACAGCCAATGTCTACAGAATAAATCATTTTAATTAAAGCTACACTTGTCAAAAGAACATAAGACACCAAAACACTAAATCACCTGTTCTGCCATAAGGAACATCAACTTTCTTTCTTGTTATTTTATGACCACTACCTTACACAAACCATATTTAAAGATACTATTTTTCATATGCACGCCGCTTATGCTGGCACTTCTCTGCAGGACACGTTTCTTGAACCAAGTCTTGAAATGGGAATGCACACACTAGATTAAGAAAACCTGCAATATGACCATTTAAGTATTGTCATATTTAGCAAGGCTGAAACAAACCCCTAAATTTCCATTTCCCCCTTAGAAAGGGTTTAAGACACCTTTAGATATGTGAGAGATAATGCCTAGCTAATGTTCAAATATTCCTTTCTGAATTAAAACTCCTAAGTTCTTACTAAAGTTACAATCATCTTGCTAGTTATTTTCATTTGAGCCAGGTTTTTTTTCTGTGTTACTATTGTCTCCATCAATACAATTTGTGCACTTGCACAGTAGATCTGGAAGTTTCGATGGAATTTCTGAATAGACTAAAATGGTTTTTGAAGAGGTTTTACTAGGACACTTGCTGCTGTCCTGTAAGGAATGCAAGCCTGTACTTCAACATTCAAATAGAGAGTGGTTGTGGTTTAACCCCAGCTGCCAAGTAAGTACCATACAGCTGCTCACTCACTTCCTCCCACCACTGGGTTGGGAAGGAGAATCAGAAAAAGGTGAAACTTTTACTCTTGAGATAAGAGCTGTTTAAAAAATGAAATAAGGTAAAATATAATGAATAATTATAATAGTTACAGCAATGAAAAGGTAGGTGAAGAAAGGAACAAATCCCATGACAGACAAATGATGCACAATAGAGCTGCTCAGCACCACCTGAGCAGTGATTGGCCCCTCCCAGCCAGCCCCCCCAGTTTATCCACTGCCCCTGTTATCCCAGGATATGGGATATCCCTTTGGCCAGGTCAGCTGTGCTGGCCACGCTCCCTCACAGCTCCTTGTGCAGCTCCTCACTGCCAGAGCATGGGAAACTCAACAGTCCTTGACTCAAGGTAAGCACTGCTCAGCAACAACTAAAACATCCCTGTGTTATCAGTGTTATTCTCATCCTAAATCCAAACCACAGCACTGCACCAGCCACTGGGATGAAAATTAACTCTGTCCCAGACAAGAGCAGGACAACAGCTCCCCATCCCACAGCAAACTCATCTTCATATAAAAATATCCAAACTGAGCAGCTCTCTGCTAACTCTCCACTATATTTGATGAGCTTCAGCAAAACTGTTCAACATTCCAAGTTTGCTGACTTCCTGAACTGTTACCACAGTTTTTTAAATACTGAAGTGTTTTTAAAACACTAGCAAGCC
This sequence comes from Aphelocoma coerulescens, assembly GCF_041296385.1. Taxonomy (NCBI): domain Eukaryota; kingdom Metazoa; phylum Chordata; class Aves; order Passeriformes; family Corvidae; genus Aphelocoma; species Aphelocoma coerulescens. The sequence continues at coordinate 3,220,252 of NC_091016.1, forward strand.
CTTGCTTAATGGTCAGTAAGGTAACTTAGTTCCCTCATTTACAATGTTCAATATTCACCACACAATTCATCAAGGCTGGTTAGATCTTTACCTTATGCACCACTTTTAGTGAGCACAAAATATTAAGAGTGGTATCTGTAAGCTCAGCAAGGAAACCCAAAGAAGCACCTGATTATAGATACCTGATACTCCTTAGGAAGCTTCAGGGGCAGTGAAGTTTAAACAGCCCTTTGTAAATGCAGTTATCTGGGCTTACACGGGTCAGGGAACACTTGTGTATTTCCAGGTGTGAGGACACTGACATTTGGGAAGGACTGCTGGCATGGGACAGTAGGTTCCCTCTTCAATCATCAGGTATTTGGAAAACACACATCTCCCTCAACAAGCACCACTTCCCAGCTGCTCCAGCTATCACTGGAACATGAATGAACATCAGCAGCGCTGATACAGCATTAATCCTTCAGTTCATTTCTACAGTAATCCTAATCCTTCAACATCCATGGGGAGTAGTATATCTTGGGGGTTTTGTCTTTGCCTTTTTTTTTTTTTTTTGAAAATAAAGTTTAGAATGACATCACTGTTGACAAATGCTTACCAATAGATCTGCTTCCTTCTCCCAAAATAATCACAGGCCACACTAAAAACAATGGAATTTGCACAGACACAGTTTTTTTCCTTTCTTACTAATTTTTAAACATTTCTTTAGAGAAACAAAGTTTCCCTCGTGGAAAGAGCAGAGTTCAAGCACTGTGGCTGGCGCACTGTTGTCAGTTGTTTATGTATATTACATTTTTCTCCTACAGTGACAAATATTAATAGGGAGCCTCACTGCTCTCAGGCTCCGACTCACGAGCACAACTGGTCCAAGTTCTTAGAGCAGACATAAGTTTTCACTCACAGCTGTCCCCCGTCATCTCCAGCTCAGGACAGCTGGATCTCTGTGTTTACCGTGTGCCATTTCAGAGTCAAGAGTTCAACTGGGCTTCCAGGGAAAAATAGTAATTGTCAACTGCATGCACTGAAAAGCTTCATTGGCTCCCTGATCTGGTTCCCTTTCAGAGATTAATCAAAAAATAATTATTGAGTACAATTTTATGGCTGTTACAGAATTCAAAATCTGAAACGTTTATCCTGAAACATTCTGTGCAAATACTGATGCCCTGGCACTCAAAATCAATGCACTCCCAGGTAAGCTGAGCCTCAAAGGTGCTTCACTGAACAAAGAAGGACACACACATTCAGCAGCCCTATTCATAGCCCAGGATGATTCAAGGAAGAGAATTAATGCAGTAACTTAAAATGACTCCAGGCACCCAGAGACTGCAGTCAAAAATTTGTGAAAATTCTCAAGTTACTGAATGGTACTCGTTACAATCTGTACTGCCCACACAAAGCAGAAGTTATATAAGCTTTTCCAAAAATATTTCAGAAAGACTGGAAGTTGGTTTCAACAGAAAATAATTGTCCAATACCAATATAAGATGTACTCATCTGGCACACACTTCCTGCACGACCTCAGACAACCCACCAATAGCACAGACAGACATCTTCCAGGCCTGGCTCTACCACCCCCACATGCTTAGAGGGGATGATGCTCCATCCATGAGCAACAGCAACGTTCCTTAATTCACTCAAACACCATATAAAGACAAAAAATATTCATTTTGAACAAGAACTGCAACAGCAGTTCAAACCCCTCTGCAGTTCTGGTACTGGTCTGCACAGTGCCTGCTGCTCCACCTCTCCATGTTCCTGCACTGCACCACATCCCCATGCCAGCACCAAAGTGCTGCACAGGGCAGCGGATGGGGAACACGTGCTGATAAAAATGAATCCAGCGGGAAGACATGTTTCAACTGACTCAGTTCTACATCTAACCTGCCACACGGTAATGTGAACGCTCCTGCTGGCATGAAACAGGAGTGAAGAAGCCCTCTGGCAACCACTCAGGCTGGCTTTAACAGCACCTCTGCAAACGTGTTAAATCCCAGCCGCAAGGAACTCCGATTCTGCCTCGAGCAAAACGTTCTGTTGTCACAGGAGTGATGGCAACCCTGGGCAAAAGGCAGGATTTGCGCAGGATCTTCATCTCAGAGCTGCAAACAGAGCACACCTACAGGAAAGGTAACACCGGAGGACAGCACTCCCAGTAAGGATTTCTGCAGCAGTTCAATGTCTTTCAGCCATGGACACTTTCTTCTGCCAGGGAACAGTAACCTCAAGCAGAGGCTGAAACAACAAATGGGTGTGGTGCCAACTTTTAAAACTGCTCCTGCCAGAGACTCGAGAACACATCTGACCCTGCCCTCTGGCTATTGTGGGGTGTCCAGCAGAGATGTGTAACTCTCAAAGCCTATGCTCCAAAATCGAGGGGGACCTAAAGCTCTTCAGGCTCTCGTGTTCTTTGCATTCATCTAATTAGAGATAATTTTACACAGTGTATGCTGAGCAGCTTGGCACCTATGTCCCATCCAAGCCCTATTTCCCTCGAGAAAGAAGTTGTGATGACAGCGTGCCTAACAGCTGGACAGAATGAATTCCCCAGGAACCGCAGACACGACTGGAGCAGGAGGTAACAGGCCTGTCCTGTTTGGGGGTTAGTCAATAGCTACAGCATGACTTGGCACCAACAGAGTAATACTGGAAGTCACAGATGGATGCGCAGCACCGAAAAATCAGTGGCTGGTTTCCTTTTCTCACAGACGCTGTTATGCAAACCACAATTAAGCATTAAGTACCCTCTAAGTCCACTCAAGTTATTTACATGAGGACAGATGTGTAGGCAGGGCACGCTTCTTTTCCATCAAGCTGCACCACCTGCGGCTTTCCCCAATCCAAGACCATCAACTTGAGGACAATGCTCTGTGTGAAGCTGCACGAGGTTACAGAAGCCTTAAAGAGCGAACAGCAAAGAAAAAGCTTTCTGCCACAAGGACGCAAAAGCATTAGTATCAGAAATAAAAAGCCAGCCAAAATAAACCTCAGCTTGAGTTTTCCTAAACTATGATCTACCTTTTCCACAAGAAAAATGGCAACAAAAGCTACTTAAGTCACTTGAAACTTTGCTACCAATTAAGTAAAAAATGCCTACAACTAATCAGTTTGTAGTTTCAGGAAACAGGGTGTGAAAGGAAGCATTTTAAAACTTTGCAGCCACAAAACTGGCATTTGTATTTCTCTATGTATAGGTTCCCTCTAGTAAACAGGAAGCAGTTGAAGACTGTCGGCTTCTGGAACTCTGAAGAGCTCCTTCCTCAGCATGGCCCACCCAAGGAAAGCCTCCAGCCACCAATCCCTAACAAGTGAAAAGCAGAAACCACAGCAAACAGCCTCCTGGAAAGGCTGACCCCAAACTCCACCTCAGTCCTAATCTAAAGTGAGCCAACCAATGTTCACGAGATAACAAAGTCTCTTTCTCAAATTCTCACACTGTAACTTGTCACGATAACAAAATCCTTAAAGACATGTCCCTCTGTGACTTAGGAAGAACAAAATTACTGTTTACTAGTACTGAAACAGTTCTGGACACCATAATGATAAAGAACAGTATCAAACACTGAATGAAAGGAACAGAGACTCTACTGTAGAACAAAGGAACAGACAGAAAAAAGTCCAGAAAACCCATGAGAACAATGCAAGCAGAGACATCAAAAATTAATGCTGAAAAAAGGAAAACAATAAAAGCAGAAGAGATTCAGTAAGCTGATTTTTTTCAGTGGATGAAACAAAAATAACCTATTAACACATCTCCCAACTGTTTTCCTTCTTTGTCTTGCAGCAGGTTTACCTCTAGGAAGGGTAACTCTCACCATGGCTTGTGGCCTTACCTAGGACAACAGAAGCTTTCCAGGCTTAAAATAAAAACTAAACAGCAACAACAAAGAACAAAGTCCCATAAAGACAAATTCCTTCACGTTATTTCCAGAAAAAGAACTCAAGAGGTAAATAAATACACTTCAACAGACCTGGCCAAAGTTTTGCCTCCCTGATTTTGCAATTACTTCAGACAGCCTGGGATGGGAGACAAAAGTCACATATATTCGTGACTTTTCCTTTCCTGTAATGATTTCAATATTTATCCAAATTGCGTAGATTAACTTCAAAGCCTGAAGGCCAAAATGTTATTTTTCTAGAAGACCCACGTATTAATTCCTAGAATGTGAAGTGTTTAGCACCCACAGGTTTCTAAGCAAGTTTTTCACCTCTATAAAAAACACCATCAACAATTCCATGTCGTCCTGCTTTTCCTTTCTTCCTGAAAAATGCAATTATTCCGAGCACAAAACAATTCCTCAGCATCAGCACCCAGAGAAAGTAAAGCCTAGCAGTAATACTTGCCTGCTGTTTTTGATATGCAGTATTTGGATTTATCTTCGATTCTAACAGTAGTGAACCTGAAAAAGGTACGAAGAGAGATTTACTGAACTCAACAAAACAAACATCTCCACACATCTCACACCACTGCCCACGTGCCAGCCAACAGACCCTCAGCTTAATCCAAATCTCACAGAAAATCCGCAAGAACCGCCTCCTTTAAATATAATTTCCTAAAATAAGCCAGATAAGACAAAATTCAACAGAAATATCCCTATTAAAATACATTTTTCTCTTCTAATTTAGTCCAAAACCCACTGCAGCACTCTCCTCTCCTGAAATCTGATGCAAGAACCAACTTGTTTAGTGGTCTTTTAGGCCACTTATACAGATTCCAGCAGGTAACGCGCTGCCCAGCATAAAAATGTTTTTGCCCAGAGAAGCCACGTGGGCCACTTGCTTTTATTCCCTTCAGCTGCCCTTCAGAAGTGAATCACCCAGCTACTATAAACGCAGGGACTTTATCTTGTGTATGCAAGTAGTGTATGTCTCCTGGCAACAGCTCCGGAGCAATTTATACCAGTCTTAGGTGGTTTATTTAGCACATTAGCACCTGTCGGCTGACAAAGTGGGGAGCACGTACCTCCCCCCTCTAAAAAAGACCCTTAAAGGTGACTTTAAAGTGCAATAAAACACAAGGGATGCCACCCGACTCGAACACCACCAGTGAATTCCTAAGGGGGGAAAAAAAACAACAAACAAACAACTTTTTACAGAAGTAAGAAAAGAGCACCTCAAAAGCAAAGGATATTGCTCTGAAAGCGAACAAAATGTCGTCACATGTCACAGCTTCAGCTCTGTTCAGGCTGGGGAGCTGCAGCTGAGTCAGGGGAGGTTTGGGATAGGTATCAGGGAAAGGTTCTTCCCTGAGGGTGGTCGGGCACCTAACAGGCTCCCCAGGGAGTGGTCACGACCCCAAGACTGCCAGAGCTCCAGCACAGAGAGCCTGGACAACGCTCCCAGGGATGCCCAGGGTTGGGGTGTCTGTGCAGGGCCACGAGCTGGACGGGATGATCCTTGTGGGTCCGTTCCAGCTCAGCATATTCCATAATTCTGTGAACTGGGAGGAGAAAAGTCTAGGACCGCGGTATCAAACGCTGCTGTGGCTTGTGGGGGGTAAGGAAACTTCACATGGAGCCGCAAGATAAGGGAAGGCACGGAGGATGGAAATAATAATAATAATAACAATAATCCTGTGGGGTCTCCCAAGGGAAGGCACCATCAGCCGAGTCCGGCGACGGTGGGTGGAAGGCCCGGCTGGGGGGGCCCGGAGCCGGGCGGGGGGCGAGGGGAAGCGGCCCGGACGGCCTGGGCAGCCCCGGCCACGCTCTCACCGTCCGACTCGGCGCGCACCAGCAGCGACATCCCCTTCAGCCGCTCCACGTAGCTGGAGGAGACGTGCCCGGTGCCCCTGTCGTCCCATTGCCGATCCTCGTTGAGCGTGTAGACCTTCACTCGCCGGCGGGTGTCCGACATGGTGCAACCCCGGGCCCGCTCCGCCTCCGCGGGGGTGATGGAGCGAGGGCGCCGGGGAGCAAGCGGGGCCGCCGGGCCGCTCAGGGGCACCGCGGGGCCCTTAACGCGCCGCTTCCCATGGCGAGTCAGCGCCGCCGCGCCCCGTGCCGGGCCTCGCTGGCGCCGCTCCGCCTCAGCAGCTACCACAGCGCCGCCGCCATCTTGTAACCCGGCTCGGGCCGCCTTTCTCTTCCTCCCCGCCCGGGCACGGGCTCCCCTCGCAGGGGCTACGGCGGCCGCCCGCTGCCGCCGCGCCGCCGACGGGACGGCGGCCACAGGGGCGGGGCGGGGCGGGGCCCGCGCGCGCTCCCTCACGGCCCCGGGCGGCGCCGAGGCGGGAACGGGGAGGCGGGAACAAAATGGCGGCTGCCCTCACCCCCAGGGGGGTGTGGGCAGATCACTGCCTTTTAACCCCCACAGCGTCTAAAGGGAGAAATGGCTCACATGGCCCCCCGAAAAAACTTTTTTTTTTCTTTTCGTTTTTTTTTTTTTCTTTTATAAGTTTATCTAGAAGCGGTGGAGCCACCGCTGACGAAGCACACGCCTCCCCCCCTCACGCCACAGAAAGTGCCACCCACCGCCGTCACACAAAATGACGAGCGAGCTCCACACCCCGGCCAGGGTAAATTTAAACAGCGCATGCGACACAGCTTGAATTTTTAGGAAGAAAAGGTGTCCCTTGCAACACGAAACAGCAGAAAGGTTAGTGAGCGGCGTCTCCTCACAGCAACAGCCATACTGTAACATACAGTCTGTGCATGCTTTGTACATCTCCACAGAAGGCTCGAAAGCTAAACTGAAGTTGAAGCTTCAAAATGAGAGAAACGTGCTTAATTAGCCCTTACACACACTGTACAATTTAAGACAGACCACTTGCCAAGCATCGTGGAGTCTGTAAATCTTAAGTTTTCCACACTAAACACAATCTACACGTTTCCTCTGTACTACAAATAAATAATTACATCTCCGTGCTTGCGTGGGAATAGGGGAAAAAGGACACAAAAGTGTTCAGGGAGTCAAGCTGTGTGAAACAGCGGGAAATTGGGGACGAGGGGAAGCTTGAATGCGTCTCCGAACCCAATTTTTGAGGCTCTGAAGGGGAAGGAGAGGGGAGGGCAAGTGCTCCCGAGGCCAGGGTGTGCCTCATTCCCAGACAAAGCCAGACTTTCTTGGCTCTTGCCTCACGGTGAAAGCAGTTACACCGGTATGGCTCTTATTTACACGACTGGCATTTCTCTGCTCGCAAGTTCAATTGTCGTTCCAGAGGAAGGGAAAGGAAATGTTTCCAACAAACTGTGCCACTCTTAAGTAACTATGTGCAACTTTTCCAAACATTCTCTAGGCAGATTTAGAAAACTTAGCATCTAAGTAACATTCAAGTCTCAGCTTTTGCTCTGACGTTCATTGTAACAGGCCTCTACAATTCATCATACAGTCACCAAGAAAATACAAGATACACCTCTGAGAATTATCATATACACTTATATTTAGCTGTATATGAGCATACTTTGTGTGCATCATTATGGATAAGTGAGTCAGTAACTATAAAAAGACCACGTTAAATGGTTTCAAAACCCTGGATTGAGAGTCACATGAACCAGTTTACAGTCGGGTTCCACACAAACCTTCCCTGCTATGTTTTAGTGGCCTTTTCTCTCAAAGTTTTACACACTGAGCATATTTCTAACTTAGAGAAAGCTCAATAAAAAGCAAACACACAAAAAGAAACACAAATCCCAATGGCCACAGCATATTTCTGCCCCAGGACATCTGCTGCTCATGAACCCCCTCTCTCCTCCGCACGACTTCTGTGCGTGCTTTTTAGCTCTTCAAACCAAATGCACAAAAATAAAAGCATGACTTCTATTCATGATTAAATGCAGCACTTCTCGAGATATAGAAAACAGCAAGACACCACAGCAGAGTATTTTGGAGCAAGTTCTTATGGTGAATAGCTACAGAAAGGAGATACGTGAATTAGAATTGGCATGAAAAACTATTTCTCGTGCTTCAGCTGTGAAATAAGTCCATGATCTCTCCAGGCATGAACTCAATGACCTCTGTGGAAAAATATCACTCCAGAACACACCGGGATTGCATTCACTCAGATATGGGGCTTCTCTTTGCCCAAAACAGCATCCAGGGGGTTGTGAAGCCCAGCATGGCCCCGCCATCGGTACCCACAACCAGCAAGTCAGTTCTGGGGGTTTTGCCTGGACAAGAGATGCAATACTTGTCCCAACAAATGTTACATACTAGATTTAAACCCAGGCTAAGACCAGGAAAGCATCTGAGTCTCTGCTCTCTAAGACAAACAGAAAGCAAAGCCATGTTTTCCATTGTGGTGTTGCGCCTGCCAGCAGCTCATCCTTCCCCATTACCACCATCAAGTTATCAATGCTGAGAATTCTCTGTTCTTCATCAAAACAAAGGATTTCATTAGGGTAACAGCAGACAGAGCAACTCCAAGTGTCCCAACACCAGCAGCAGAGAGCTCCTTTTTTTTTGTTTTCCAAAGCAAGACAGACAACTCATTCCTAAATCACTTAAAATTTCTTGGAGTGAAATTAAGAGACTCTGTCATTCCCTTTGGCATGTAATCCCAGAAGTACAATTAGGCCAGCTCTTATACTTTTATGATAGCACTTGTAATATTTACTGATAGCATTTAAAAATACCCCAGCTCTTGACTCTGCACCTGCATGAAAACTTCAGACTTGTCAAATAAAGGCATTTCTGGCCCTCCTGACCTGTTGCAATGCTGCACCTGCCCACCTTCACTCTCCAAGGCAATTCCTTTCAACAGCTCCATTTAAGACAGGTCATTACTGAAGTTAATTATGTTGAGCAGTAAAAAAAAAAAAAAGGAACTAAATCGCTATTTCAAACACGAAAAACCAGTTGCTGCAAAAGGACTGAGCTTGTCCTCTTGAGCACTGTGGACCCACCTGGTTTCTGATCATAGCTGATCCCACCTGAGATCCAAGTGCCTCCTGCCGTGGCCCCAGCGCCGGCTCTCGCAGAGCCCGGGATGTCCTTCCCCCAGGAAGGGTCACACCAGCACACGCTTACTCAACTCTTGGCTCCCATTGAGCTTCTCTCCTCAGGTAAGAGCAGCTGCTTTCTGCTCCTCCCAGACTGGTCCCAAGTGTGTTCTTCCCCCGCCCCTTCTCATAGGGCCTAAAGCTGGTTCCAGATGCAGAAAGCCAGGCTGACTGTACAGGTTCTGCCACAGCCACATTAAAGCCATTTTGCTCCTTTATCATCCACCAAACAGACAATGCCCCAGCACTGCAGTAGCTGCTTTACTGAGACCAGCACTACAATGTAGCCTCACAGAAATTAGTGTACAATTAAGGGAGATACACCTTGGAAAACCACTTTGATTGGGGAGGTCCATTTCTGGGAAGAGTTACCAGAAATGGAAACATCTGAGTTTCTATTCAGACACTTTAACATTGACCTACATAATTTTATTAACACTATTCGTATGTAACAATGATGGATCAGTCAACTGTCACAGTAAGACGTGACATCTGAATTCTTACTAAGAAATAATAAGACACAGCCCTCAAAGAGGAGGAAAAGATTGCCAAGAAAATCTTTCTTTGATCTTTCCCAACTTTTCTCAAATTTTCAATCTTTCATAATGAAAGACAGAGACAACTACAGAGAAGTACCAGTCTTTTCTTTCTTCTTTAATACTTTAACTTAGAATAAAAAAAAAGAGAAAAAGAGCAATTTTTACTGTACTGTCACATTTCTCCTCTACCCAGTGCTTTGTTTTTACTTTCAGGAGGTTCAGAGCCCACTTGCCATCACGTGGGAAGCTGATTTTCTTATTAGGTCTGCATACAAATTGGTGAACATCAGAAGGACCCTCTTTGATTTTCAAAGTCTGTACCTCACAGTAGAAAAACAAGTAATTCTCGTGAGCCCCTGGGAAATGTTTTGAAGTCTAAAAGAGATCAGTGAACTCACTGATGCAACATAATTAATGGAGGGATTAGGACACTCTTACAGGGAGTGTTTTAGGGGAAAATTTATCACATCAATTGTTCATTCCAAAAAAGTATTTTAATTTTAATGTTTTAATTATGTATTTTAAAAGTCAGTGCTAACAAACCCAGGTAATAAGGGGTGATGTTTCAGCCAAGTTCTGCTCAGGTATTTTAGCAGGTCTGAACCTTTTGAAAGTGATGTCCTGATCTAAACCAGCATCCATCATGTTAAAGGTGATACTTCTAAGTCTTAATGTCTTGCTCAACATTCTTGTACACTGAAAAGCCAGTAAAACCTTGGCCAAAAGTGTACAGGATAATTCCTTCTCCCACGAAAGAGCTATTCAATTCTTACTTCCCATATTCACAGTTTTATTTTGAGTGGATAACTCAGAAGAATCTATAGCACTGAAATACCATCTTCTCAGTCTATAAATTCCATGTTCTTATAGTCTCATCTCAACCTTGCTACACAAGATGAGGGAGGGCATTGCTTGTTTCTGGTTTTATTTTAAAGTTTTTAATCAATTTGAAGGCTTTGAAGTTCTACATCACCTTTAAGCATAAATAGTGTCTATTTCATAAATATGATTCACTACCATCCACCTGCAGATTCTTGCGAGGACATGTAGAGATTCTAGCAAAGGTCACTTGTATTTCCATGAACTACCACACCTGTTTTCCTGAAAGAGAGAAAATACTCTGTAACCAACTCATTATATCAAGGTATGAGATTCAAAACCATTTCTTAAAAACAAGATTTCTTCAGTGAATTTTCCCTTCTTTTTGTGCTGGCAATCGTTCGTAGAAGGTTGCCACAGATGGCCTTGAGTTCCCACTGCTGCACTGTGCCTTTGCATTTGCCAATCTCACTGTGTAACTTCTCCTGATTTTAAGATCAGACACCTCCCTGTTCTAGCAGCTTTCTAAGAATAAGAAAACCGACATAAATTTTGGGAAAAGTTGAGGCATAAGCCTTCTGACAGTCAAATACATGCTGGAAAACTACTTCTAAGGAAGGGCTTTGGCCATTTCACTAATTGACTGAAATTTTCTCCACTCATTCACTTAATAGAGAAAGCAACTTATTTCTCCTGTTCCTCTGCCCTGTTTGTTTTTTTAATTAAAAAAAAGAAATGGTGGCAAGGTGGAGAAAAAGGACATTGTAGATGAACAAATAAGTTTGTTTTGGACAGAGGGGGCTGTCCAGACTGCCTGAGACTGGCATTTGAACAAATTGTATAATATCAACCTTTCTACAGCTACAGCACGCGATGGGCCAGCTGTTAACTCCCAACGAGCTACAACACAGCTGGCAAGCAGCACCTGCACAGCACTGAGGGGCAGCTGCTCAGTACAGACCCAGACTGACACAATTCTTCAGCAGAGCTGTAAAGTGCAGTACTGAGTCAGCTGAAGCTGCTCCTCTGGCCTTACCTGTCACTGGGATGACGTGGATGTCTGTGGAACAGCCCCTCCCAGGACAATGCTGTTTTTGTCAGTCAGGGTTTTCAGGGTGCTGGTGGCTGGGGACTGGAGAATTTTACGTGAAAGCCTCATTCTGCCATCAGTGGGATCACGGCCAAAGTACTTAACCTGATAAGGAAACAAAGCATTTTCACACTGACCAACTTAAAAGAGCTGGAAATAGCATTTTCCTTAAAAGATGGGGGGTTGGGGTTTGATTTTTTTATCAATTTGATTCTAGAAAAGCCATGAATAGGCATCCTTTAGCCTATATTGCTGTCAAATAATGTGGTGCCTAGATAGCAAGAGTATGACACTAAGTAAATCTAATTTGAATGACCAGGCCTTTAACTAGCACAGAAAGGGAATCCATTATGGAAAAATATTTTCTTCATAAACACTAAATAAATAATTATTAAAAAAATCAAATTTTAAAATAGGAACAGCATTTTATTAGCATTTTAAAGTTAAAAAAATAATTACCTGAATTTCTTGTCCAACTTCTAATCCCAGGGCACTAGGGTGTTTAATCTAGAACAGAGTGTTTTTCAGAAATAAAATTATCAGAGTTAGTTATAAAAATCCCTTCTTTCAGGGGGTCTTCATGCTACACTTCAAACCCAGTGGCTTAGCACTACCTTAGGAACAACAGGTTTCTGAATATTCCTTGGAAAAGGGTATTGCAGAGCCAAAGAACTCGGTGTAAAAAGGACTGCAGCAGCCACACAGCCGATTGTTTGCAGCTTTTAAGTATAGGGCAGGCAGAATTAAACAAAAAAGTGCTGCTAATTAACAGCTTCTAACCTGGAAATGGACTGTGGAACAACAGTGAGTGTGTTACAGCCATGACAACTGGTTAAAAATAAATATAATTGCCCATTTTATACCTGTTTAAGGATGGATTACCTTTCTTTGATCCAGCTGTGAATTATGAAGTAATACTGGGGTCATATTCGGATACAGTTTTACCATCACTCCAGAGTCTCTGCAGCAGGAAACAGCACAGTTATTTCAAAGTGCCTCAAGAAAAGTCCACATTTCCCTCTGCATATGGTCCCCAAAGCAAGCATTAGTAAGCTTCTAATAAACAAAATTTTACTCATCTCTTTTAAAAAAAAATCTTTTATTTACCATAACATGTCCACTCATTTTTCCTTAATTGGAAGTGAATGAGAATTTCTTATTTCAGGACAGTATTTCAGTAATAGGTACCATCCAAAAAGTACTTTTTACAAGACAAATATTGGGTTGAAAAGTGAAAAGCAAATTCATAACCATCTCTTTCAGATTCAAAGATGAAAAAGGCCTTAAGTTTTATAATTTAGAGACATTCTAAAAACTAAACAAGCAGCAAAAATAAAGAGCTTTATCAGGAAACAATATTTTCAATAGAAAAAATATCAGAAATTATGTAGGTGCCAAGAGCCCCAGCATAAGTTTGGCACCTTTAAAAATCATTTACTATTCCACATCATATTTAGATATCAGGAACACAGCTGTGTAAATAAACTAACTTAAACTCCAAAGCAGTTTTTATACCTTAGTTCAGTTATTGTGGCTGTATAAATTGCCCCAAATTCCAAATTAACTTCTTGCTGTAGAAGAAGAAAAGCAAACAGTAAGACACAAAGTCACAAAGAGCAAACTGAAGAAATTAACAACAGAAGTCTGTTCTTACATCGTCTTTGCAGATTTCCCCAATAAATTCTCTGGCTTCGTGCATTGCCCCCGGTGTGGGAGCAAACACAGAATAGGTCTCTTCATCCAGCTGACTCACAGTCACACCTGAAAGTGGGCATTTAGGAGAGCATTGAGGTGCAGGCTGCAGAAAGTCAGGCTCAGTAAAGACCTGCACGGAGCAGAATGGTTTTGCACAGACTCATTAAGATCTGAGTTCTAATCATCATTTAATCTTGTTCAGCTTTACATGCAATTGCACGGCCACCACCTTCTTGCAAATACTGCGATAAACTCGTGGGCCATAAAGGAACACAAAATTGTTTCTATAATCCTTTAAAGGCAGGGAAAAAATCCTGAATAAATGCTGAGGGTTATGAATCAATTTCCTAGAGAATTTTAATAAAACTTGCAGTAATAGCTGATGGAAATTAAAGTGTTTTGGAGACAGAATGGTAAAATTCTTTGCTCCTCTAGAGTAGTTTTGTGGCCAGACCACACAGGCTTGCAACCAAAGGGAAATATGATTTTTCCTCCTTTTCTCCACCCAATCCCTTGAGAAGAATTAATCAAATTCACCAGACCATTTTCAGGTCCAAAGCAGAGCATCTACCTGGTACTCTACAGATATCAGTATTTTTTCATTTTTAGTTTGCACTGAGCTCAATATACAAGTCTGAAACAAAGGGAAACACATCAGGATAAATTATCACAGGAATCAAGAATGTCTCACCAGTCTGTGCTTGCAGTTTTTTCAAATTATAAGCCCCAGGACCAACGAATCTTAATCTTTTTGATAATGGAACGTGGATAGTTTCTGAAAGAACATTTTAAAATCCTTTGAAATGATAAATATAATCACCTTGAAAGCTATCACACAAAAAGGCACATTCCTTTAGCTTTTAATCTTTTACAGCTACCTGTGGTATTTGCTGAACATGAGTGTAATTATAGGTAAGAACTGAAATAAATGAAAACACAGAATACACTTTGATGACTGTAAATTACCTTAAGCCATACTGATACTCTCATCTATATCAATTCTGATTTTGTGAGAGCTTCACATAACTTCACTCAAATTCTGTTTTCTGGTGTGCACTGAAATAGAACAGTGCTGCCCCACATGGCAATAAAAATCCCCCCAAAATAACCAAAAATAACCAAAACCCCTCCACAAATTAAAAATAACCCCACAGGGCAGGAGCAAAAATATATAACAATCATTAAAAAAAAAAAAAAAGCTGTTTTAAGCAGAAGCTTATTGTTAAAAAGGTAATTATGAAAGCTATGAATTCACACAATAGCATTACCTACAACTGGTCCACTTTCTTTTCTTTTAGGTCTGGGTTTTGCCAGTGTTTGGTTCATGATTTGTAAAATCTCCCTCTTTGCAGCTAGAGGGAATAATAAAAAAAAAATCAGTAATTTTGTATATGATTAAAATAAATATATGAAGTTTTTGTTAAACAGTAGAAAAACATTCCTTATCAAAACCTGTCTCCTGCCTAGCTGGAGAATGTCAAGCTGAAAGTTTTCCAACTCATTAAATCCTTATTAAACCACGTAGCTTCATTTTCTCATGTGCTTTAAGAATATTTTAGCTGCACATGTCAGAATACAGATGGCAGTAAGTTTCACTTGTAAATAGAGCTGAATTTATGGGAAATGAGAGAAAGTTTGCTGTTATTTTGATAACATTATCCTGTTGGATTTAAACAAAGTCATGTAATGTGTGTTAGTCCAAATCATGCAATGTCTGAAGTTACTTTAAAGTTAGTTTGGAGCTTACTGATTAAGCCAAACCCATTTTATAAAGATAGAAGCTTGTTTTTTTCCACAACAAAACCAAAAAATGAACAGTTTATTGTTTAGTTTCATACAGCTTAATACCATTTATCATTAGACATGATAAAATGGGTGCAAATCCAAGTATGGACCTACCTGTAGCTTGCTGAATAGCTTCCACCACAATTTTTATTGGTATTCCTGGCAGCTTTAGATCAACCTGACATGAAAAGAATGAAGTGGCATCAATATGTCAGGAAAGCTTTTTTAATACTCTCTCAAGAGTTTCACTTGAGGAAGATTTCATGTCACAATACCTGCAGTGCTGTTATCCCTTTATTAGTGCCTGCCATCTTGAAATCCATATCTCCATAGTAATCTTCAATTCCCTGCCAGCACAGACAGAGAAAACCAAGTTGGAGTCATTTTATCACAGTGCCAGGTCCCACTATACTGAAAGTACAGAGGAATTGCTTTTGAGACTTCCAAGTTTTCTTCAGCTTTATTTTGCTGCTCAGGATTAACACTGTTCCCTCCTCTCTTTAGAAATTAGGAGCTTTTGTGAACAAGTGTCTGATCGACAGCTGATTTTGTGCTGTCAGTGGCTGCACATTTTCCTCCCCAGCCACTCTTCCAAGTGCTCATTCTCCACCCCCATATATTGTGTCTTTCAGTAAATTAATAATTTTTTTCTCCCACGAGGAAAAACAAAATTCATTGGGAAGAGAAAGCTTATGAATGCTTAAATAACTAATAACACACACAAAAAAAAAGAAACATGACTGAACATTTCACAGAGATTTTTCAAAATAAGGGAGGAATTTAGGAGATAAAAATAGAGAAGATACAACCAATTTTTCAGTAGTGATTTTAGTTCCAGAATGAACTAGGTAAAAGGTTACAAAAGAAGGCCAGAAGAGGTATTTTTCAGCACTCAGCAGCAACAATAACAACGTGAGGAACACTCACCAGGATGTCTGTCAGCAAACGATAGTCCTCAATGTCCCCTTTTCCCTGACTGCACTTGGTAATAAGGCCTATGGCCACACCGGCAACTGCATTTGTTACTGGAACTCCTAAGAGTGGCAAAAAAACCCAGTTTTGAAGCCTGTGGTCATTTCCAGATCCTGTAACACATCGTCACATGCAGTTTATCCTTGTAAGTGCCATATTTTGTACCTGCATCCATTAATGCCAAACTTCCACCACATGCAGAAGCCATGGAAGAGGACCCTGGAGTTGGAATACAGGAAAAAAACAGGGATTAAATACTGAAAAACGGGCCTCAATACAAGCTAGAGTTATTTTCCTCAACCTGTAGCATAAAAGTGCCCCCAAATACCATTTTATTAAACCAAGAAGGGTCCATTGTTCATGGACATGTACATGCTTTTTATTTGAAGTGTTTCAGGTAATCATTATTAAGAACATTGAAACTGAAATCTATTATTTAACATGCCTATACATCACATTTGTCAAACCTACACTTTCTAAGAACCAAATTCAATCTCTAGCACTAGGGTAAAAACAAGAAAATCCTAATACCATTTGATTCTAGGACTTCAGAAGTAACTCGGATTGTGAATGGGAAATCCTGGGGAATAACTGGTTTCAAAGCTCGTTCTGCCAGTGCACCTGTTTAAAAAAGATACCAAGTGATCCATAAATAGAGATCAGATAAAATATTGAAACTTCCAGCATGGGATTTCTCTAGGCTGGACTTACCATGTCCAAGCTCTCTCCTGTTCATCCCAGTAACTTTGCCAATCTCATTGGTTGCATAAGGTGGAAACTATGAAGCAAAAATGTGTATACACCGAAAATTATTGTGCATTTCTTTTCCATTTTAAAGCATACACTTAGAAAAACATCTTTGAAGTTTTGGTGCATCTCAAGGTAAAAATAAATTAAAAATAAAATAATTTCAAACCACCACATGACTTCTATCACTTCTGTCACTTGGTTTGCAAACCAGGACCAGTTTAGGTAATGTTTAGTAAATGTTTAACTTCCACAGAACAAAAGAGAATAAAGCAGTTGCAAGGTAGCTAAGAGAGAACACAAGCAGCTTCCTCCAAATAAACTTGTCAAACAACCTAGCAGAAATGTTATTTCTGTCACAGATAATGGAACAAGATATGCCTGTTGCCTGGAGGAAATACTCCGGGCAAGCTCCAAAGGCTGAGAGAGATCCAAGATGTAAAAGCATTTATTTACTACTGCTGTGGCATGTCAGCTGAACATATTAATAGAGTTTACTAAAAATAATAGCACAGGTTAATCCTGCTTTCAGTAAGAACCTGTTCTGAAGGAGCTCACCTAATGTTATAGCATTAAAAACGCTGTATAAAATGGCCATTTACAAATTACCTGCTGCTTTTCAGGAAACCAGCACTTCTGGTCATATAAATTCATGCATCGATTAGCATAAATACATTCTAGCAAATCTAGAGATAATTTATAACCTTGGAAGTGATCAAGTGCACCTTTAAAAGCAAGACATAAAGCCCTTCTGTGAATCATGCAGAAAGCTGTGACACAGGAAAACTCTCACCTCATAATGCAGCATGAAGTTTTTATCTTTTATTCCACTATTAATTAAAAACAAGACCATGTTAAAAAAGGAGCAACCAAACATGTTTTACACACAACAACTAGTTCAAGCTGATATTGTGATGCTTACAAATGGATCAAGCCAAAACCAACAAATCAATACATTTGCTGATCACCCACAGTTACCAAAATTAGCAAATGTGGACGAATTCTTTCAGGGTAATAAAGATTTAACTACAGTAAAGCTGAGACATTAAAATGTAAAAGCTCCCACACTGGGATGAAATCACTGAACTGTGGCTTTAAAAGGAACGAATTTCACTTCAGCCTTCAGCAATAAAGTGTTCAAGGCAAAAGGACTAGCTTGCTACATCCTAAATTACATTTTCCTTGCTCCAAAAAAAAAGAACTTAAGTATTTAAAATATATAAACCAGACTGAATGTTCCTCCAGTTTCAAGTGTGTGCCTATGGAATTAATGTCACCTTAACACAAACCCAATGCCATGATCTGTGGAAAACAGGCCACTTCAAAGTCTAATTTTACACAATTTTCAGTCCTAAGAAATGTATCTATGTCAAAGTTCAAGGGAATTTAATCAAATGTGCTTAAATGCTCACCCTCTTAGTACCACTGCCAAAGCACCAAGATATACATACCTCACTGCTGTTGAGATAACATCTGATTTTACACTCGATTCTAGAGAGTCAAATGTAACTGTACACAGAACCTAAAATAAAAATGAGCTAAGATAAAAAATAAACCCCTCTTAAACCCTTCCAGCCTTCACAAAAGTTACTGTTTATGAAGAATCAAAAAGAATGACTTCAGCAACAAGTAAGATGCCATCAGCTACCACTTGTACGGACTTTTTTCCTCCATCCCACAAATTTATTCATAATCTGTAAAGATCACATAATCTTACAAGCAATCACATTTAAAAATACTAACTTAATGCTTCTTAAGCAGGAGCCAAGAGCACTTTGCTCCCTAAGAAACATTTAAGAGACAGGGCCAGAGGCAGCCACGATGTTGTTTGTGCCTGTTTCCCACATGATTTGCAGTGGGCAAGAGGGGACAACACTGAGGAGTAAATCACTGTTTGCAGCTGCCACCCCAAGTCAGTGTAATAAGAAGTCAGATCAATGGCTGACAGTCTTCTAGCAAAAGGAGCTATAAAAATAGAGAAGGCCAAATCTTGAGTACAATCTTAAATCCATCCACCCAACAGCTGACACTTTTGGCAAAGAAGAGGAAAAAAAATAATCTCATTATTGCAATTTTTTGGGTAAAATTTCCCTATTTAGTTCAGGTTGCATATGAAGTTGCTTTTAAAAGATTTCTCATGACGTGCACAATTTAGCAGTGCCCTACACACCAATGTACTTACCAACCTACACACCATTTCTACTTATTACTATTTAAATGTGAAGAAAAAGGAAACCTGGCATTTAAATGAAAGACCCAAATCTTTCAGCTTTTGATAATTCATTTATAATTTCTGATGTTCAAGTGACACTACCTGTGTTTGACCTCTTTGAAATAAGGCTGATCCATGAAGCATTTTGAACATGTTCACTTCACATTTAATGTCTCTGAGGGAAGTCAAATCTCTCCCATCACACCTGAAGTGACAAAGAGAAATTAAGAGATCAGTTAAACCATAGTCTTGGATTAAAAGATGACAGAAGTATTATCAGTAGGAGTTTGACACACCCACCTTCTATATTCATTTAGAACTAGATTTCTAAAAATATCCTTTGAAACCACATTGAAAGATTCCATGATTTCATAAGGCTCAGCCTCCGGAAATTTTTCTGGGTATAAAAAAGAAATTGCATCTGAAGTTGGAAAATTAATTTTATACAACTTTTACTAAAATAGCTTCCAACAAAGAGCACACTGTAACTCCAGGCAGTGCTACCTCCACTGAAGCACTCTATAAATACAAAGAAAACAAAAAATACCTTTCAGCTCCTCTTCTGTTTCAAGCCTTATTTTGTTGATTGCCTCATCTCTGGAAATCTAGAACACAGGATTTGCAACCAGTTAACTCTACAGGGCAGAGCAACAACAGAGGGTTGGGGTTTTGTTTGGTTTAAAGATCTGTAAAAATTTAAGGAATAAGAAACAGAACCATCACACAAATTCAAAAATCAATAATCAGGTTGGAAGGGACCTTAAGGGTTGTGTGGTCCAAGCTTTCTTGGCAAAAGTACAGTCTAGACAAAATAGCCCAGCATCCTCCCCATCTGAATCCTAAAAATGTGCCACGTTGGGGAATCCACCACTTCCCTGGGGAGATTATCCCAGTGGCTGATAATTTTCCCCAAGAACATTGCTCTTGTGCTCAATCAGAACCTCTCAGAAGTAACCTGCACCCATTTCCCCTCATCTTTTCCATGTGATTCCTTGTGAAAAGGGAGTCTCCACCTCCCCATAATACAAACAAAATATTGTGGTAGGTAAGAACTTACAGAACAATTTATTATTACTATTACAAATAGATGCAGGGAAAGAGACAAGCTTAAATTACAAAATCACAGAATCACTGAGGTTGGGAAAGATCTTTGAGATCATCAAGTCCAACCTATGATCACCACCTTGTCAAGCAGACCATGGCACATCCAGTCTTTCCCTTAACGCCTCCAGGGACAAAGCTTAAAGAGCTGAAAGCTTGAAGAACTCAATCCTCTACAGTTTCATTCTGATATTAATAGAGAAAATAATTATATATGAAATAATTATAAAAAATAAAATGATTGATTACTTACTTTATCATGGCTTGAATCTGTGAACACTGCATAGATCTTGTTACAAGCAAGTCTTTGGGAAGAAAAGGAAGAATTTTTGAATACACAGCTTAAAAACCACTTCTAGAATTAGAGGCTCTTTTGAGGACTAAGTATTTGAAAAATATTTAGTGAACTATCAGTCTGGTGAAAGCACCAGACTGATATTTAGAAACATTGCTACATCTGCATTATTTGCTCTGAACTCACTTCTTTGCCATTTCCACGATCTCTTCAGGAGCAATAAATAATTTCTGGACAGTTCTCTTGACAACGCCTCGCTCCTTCACCAGCTGCTGAATGCCCTGGATTATCTGCTGGGTCTGCTTCACCCCCACTTTGATGGCATGGCAGAAGTCTTGCTGCAAGATATTCTCAGCAGTTGCTTCCAACATAACTGCAATGGAAAGATAAAAATTAAGTAAATTCCTGTTTTATTGTTCAATAGCAACCTAACTAAACGGAGGAAATACAGATTAACATTAAACTGCATAAATATGAGAGAATCTACTTTACTTAACCAGAGGTTACCTATCGTTGTTTGCTGCTACTATTGTATAAAAATACACATTTCAAAGATATGGAAAACATCTGCAAAGATTTCCAAGCCCTCAACAGACAACAATTAACCTGCTTACCAACTTGACTTTGTGGAGCTCCAGCAACAACTAAATTTAAAGCACTAGAGGCCATCTCTTTTCGAGTTGGATTGATAACAGTCTCTCCATCCACCAGCCCTACCCTCACTGCACCTGCAAAGAAACTCCAGAAAGTTATTTATTATCATAATAAGGAAGTTCTTTAAGGCATTATTTTCCTTTGAAAGTTACACAGCTAATAACAATAATTAAAGCTCCAGACTAATTTTAAAATATCAGCATGTTGACTGCATATTAAGAACAAATCTAGAAGACAAAATTATCTATTCTATTTTTCTTTTGGGTACTATTACTGGGTAGGGCAAATAATGCCAAGTAGTATTACACGCAATGCTGTGAGTGTACTGGAGATGAAAGGAAAATACAGTTAAATACTTGTTCTTGGCTAGGTCTTTTCCCAGAAAAAATTCACAATGAAATAAATATCTTCTTGAGTTCCTTGAGGAAAAGTATTCTGAACCAGCTATTTTCCAAACAATACTTTTCAATAAATACGTTTCTCTAAAGAAAAAGTTAATTTATTGGTCTCTATAGTACACTCTTTCTGGATTGTAATTCCTCCCAGAAGTGTATTTAGTCCAGAAAAAATAATCTCTTGAATTGCAATAATCCTATCCATTGTAAAATTGTTTTCAGTGCTTGAAATTTAGTATGTAGATTCAGCTTCTTGTTAAAAAAGCAAAGCACCAGCTGTGGTCTAAGTCTTCCATTACATTAAAATCACCTATAATTTCACAATGTTTATTTACCAATAGGACCATTCCAGGGGATATCAGACAATGCAAGTGCTGCAGAAGCTGAAAGGAAGACAAAAATCTGGATTAGAAAAAAACTGATCTCATTAAATCCCACAGAAGCAGTAACTTCTCACAGCCCTCTTACCTCCATTAATTGCCAGAATATCAGGATCATTGACACCATCTACTGCTAAAAGATTACAAAGGATCTGGCATAAGATAAAAGACAATGAATAATTTTGGCCTATACATTTTTATTAGCTGTCAATACAAAGCTAAGGACACTAAAAAAAAAACCACATTCCACATATCCACACAAGCTTATGCTACACATGGAAAATTTTTCAGGTATTTAAAGTAGAAAGCTGACAAAAAAAAACCCACTAATGGATAATATTGTATCACATCATATATAAAATATTCACCATTAGCATCTTTCCTCTGTTCTACAGAGGAGATTTTCATTTTGTTCCTGCACCTTGACATTTCCAAAATTTGAAAAGTAGGATGTAATAAAAATAATTTAAGACAAGGAGATGACAAACTAAAAAGCAACTTTACATTTGTTTGTAAAGTGCAAACCCCTCCTTAATGTTAACAAAAACCATTTTTCTTAAAACAGGGCCTTTATTATGTGAACTTTTCATTGGCCATATCCCAGTTTTCCATTTTGAAGGTAGCATGACCTACCTGTGTATCATAGAAGTAGCCTGCTGGAAAGAGTGGTCTGATTGACCGATCTGCAAAGGAAATAATCAAACTCTAACAAGCAGTTTGGTTTTATAGTTAATATTCAATATGTCTTGCAATAAACCCCACAAGAAACTGACAAAATAGGGTTTTTTAAACAAACAAACAAAAAAAACCAAACCAAAAAAACCACACACAAAAAAAAGGCAGAGAACCCACAAATGTATTTAGCATGACCCATATAACCTTAAAATTTCAATCATATTGATAAACAATACATTACAAGTTTGTCTTCTGACAGCAGTTACAAACGACTGTATTTTCAAACACTCCTGAGAAAATTACAAGGTCTCTAAAATACATTGTAAATGAAATGTTTCAGCCTACCTATTACTCTGCTTGTAAGAATTTCTTTATCAGTGGAACCAAGCTCTCTTCTTAGATAGTTTGTAGGAATTCTTCCTGCTGCAGCAGCTTTCTGACGGTAGTCAACCTTCCAAAGACAATTCAGGGATTATTAATGACACCTGATTATTTACTGCAGAGCCACAGAAACCCTCACAGGGGACCCTAAGGAGCATCCAGTTCCAACCCCAGTTATCTACTTCCCTCCCATAACAATCACAGCCCTTTGAGCCCCACAATCCAACCAGTTTTCCACACAACCAAACCATAACATCTGGGCTTGGATGTTGTGGCAAAGTTCACAAGGGCTTTGAGGAAAGCAAGCCTTACTAAAGCCAAGGCAGACAACATCCAGGGCTCATCCCTCACCCACACAGGGATCCTGGACATCTAGACATTTTATCATCAGCTGCAATTCTGAAGTCCAGGGTCTGTTATTTACTGTTTGAATTCCTCACTCTCCCCAGCATCCTGAACTCCATTATTTAAGAATTATCACTGCTACGTCGACCACTGATTAGCACAAAACTAATTCTGTCATTAGTACTTACCACTAATGGCATAAACTGAGATGGAGAAGGCTTGGTTTTGCTGACTGCTGTGACCATCACTGCTGTGTCACCTAGCTGGGTTAAGAAAAATAGAAAAAAACTGAAGTTACCTGCAAACAAAATAACTCCAAATGTTCTAAACTCATTCAAAAGCTAAAATATGAATAAGCATTGTACTGTGCAGAAAACCACCACATAAATCTGCACTTCAGGCCATTATTTTTGCTTTTCAAACAGAATTTTTTCCTATAAAATACAGCTGTCCCTTCATTAGGGATGACATTGCCACTTAAGGCTTGATATCCCACATATAGCAGGCTCGGATGCCCAAACAATTACTTTTAAGATACAATTTGTGCAGCTTCAAAATTCCTGTAACTGTTTTTTTACCTGAACAACAGCAGATCCATCAGCAAACTTTGCAAGTTTTCCAGAAGACAGCTCCATCTTTCTAAAGGAAAGAAACAACCTGTTACATGAATTCATGGTGAATTCACATAAATTTCCCAGCAATTTCTACATTCATCTGCAGCCTCAACTGCACAGAATGAAGGCTATGCTTCACAAGATATTTAAAAATCCTCCTTAGATATGAAAATTGAAACTCTTTGAGCAAAAGTGACAAAATCCTCCTAAATTTCAAGTGCTTTAGCCTCAAGTGTCCTGCTTCTTTTACCTTGAAGCAAAGCCTTGTAGCACATCAGCTGTCGCCAGGAGTTACATCCAAGCCTTGGAGGCAAAGGTGAATCACCACCTGCTCCAGCTGGGTTTAGCCAGTGGGAAACACCCTCACAGGCCAAGGGGAGCTGCTTGCACACCCAGAGAACACCACGTCCCCCCACGGCTGCAGAATATTCCCTCCTTCATGGCAGAGAATGGAGCACAAGGAGACGATGACACGCTCAGGAGTGAGACATGGATTACTTATTCCTGAGTTGTGCTGGCTGCTCGGTGCTATTCCACAAGCCCAGCACACCCTCCTGACTTTCCATGCCATTATTTATACAAAGAAATCCAGAGGTGGTCCCTTCCCAAGCACAGCCCCTCTGGTACAATTCGTTAGTAATTTCTATACAGATTATCCCAGGTAACTTGTTCACATGCTCAGGGCAACACTTGGGCAGGGCCCTTATAACCTGCAGGTATGAATTCTACTGTTATAATAATGAACACAGTTCAGCTACAGAATCACAGAATGGTTGGAATGGGAAGGGATCCTGAAGATCATCGAGTTCCACCCCTCCACTATCCCACATTGCTCCAAGCCCTGTCCAACCTGGCCTTGAATACTTCCAGGGAGGGGGCACCTACAGCTTCTCTGGGCAACCTGTGTCAGGACCTCACAAGGAAGATTTTTTTCCTAATATATCATTTAAACTACTGTCTTTCAATTTTAACCTGTTCCCCTTGTGCATGCCCTCATAAATAGTCTCATCATTTTTCTATTCAGCTGCCTTCAGCCACGGGAAGGCCAGGATTAGGTCACCCCAAAGCTTTTCTTCTCCAGGCTGAACAATCCCAGTTCTCTCAGCCTTTCCTCATGGGAGAGGTCTCCATCCCTCTGATCAACTTGGTGGCCTCGAATATTTTGCTAAGTTGGCAATGTACACATAGACATCCATTAGCATCTTGATTTTCTACATCCTTAGGGCTCGTTAGCTCCCGGATGCCCCTGGCTAAGCGATGACAAGGATGATTCCACTGATCCGGTCTCCTTTCTTGCTGATTAGGCTTGCCAGCACGCCAAAATCCGACACCAAAGAACGTCCCGACTGAGGATAGCCTCGACACGTTCCGCATTTTGTACCACTTTCTCCTCACGTGTGCCTCACTCTCCAGCCGGGGCAGCGCTCCGTACTGCCGCCCCCCCCCCCCCCCACCCCTCAGAGCCCCTCACCTGCCGCCCACCTCCACCGTCACGGCCCGCCCGGGCCCGGGTCCCGCCGCGGCGCCGCGGGCGGGCACCCACGGCAGGGCGGGGCGGCCCGGGGGCAGGACCCGCCGCCACCGCGCCGCGGCCCCGCCGCCATCCCGGCACAGCGCGCCCAGCGCGGCGCGGCCGCAGCTCGTGGCGGCTGCCATAGCGCCCGCGGCAGGAAAGGGTGGCCACGCGATTGGCTCGGGGGAGCGGCACCGCGCAGTAAGAGCGAAGCGGATTGGCTCCTGCGCCGCCGCGCCGGTTTCGGTTCCGTACGGGCGCTACAGCGGCTGCGGAGGGTCAGGCGGCGTAGGGCGCGCGAGTGGCGCTGCTGCGCCACCCTCGGATCCTGAGGTAAAAAGCGGCAGGAAAAGGTCCGAGGCGGCGCCTGAGGCGGTCTTGGAGCCAGCTGGGGCTGGAATCTGAGGAAAACCCGCTCGAACGGGGCTCGGAGCGAGGGCTACTGCACCGGGCTGCCGCCTCTTCCCGCCACTGGCGCCTCAGGAGCCAAGGTGGCGCCTGGGAGACCTGGTAACGTTCCGCCAAAAGTTCCCGACCATTCCTGAGGGGCAAGCCCGAGCGCCGGTTTAAATTCATGAGGGGAAAAATACATGCATTTGAAATTAATTTGCCCCACAGACCTTGTTCTGGAATACACCCACAAAAAAACCCCCAAACCAAAACACCCTTTTAAGGCAGGAACACCAAAATAATCCGAAATGTGCAAGAAGGTTAGAACACAGTTATCGCTTATCACAAACTTCTTGTTCTCTTACATGCTCAGAGTATATCACAATGACACTCAGGGAACAGTGGTTTTGTTTACTAATTATTTCTCAGTGTAATGCAAAATAGATTAGTAATTAGTGTTAGTTATGTCACTGAGGTGAGTGAACAATTATGTGATCATGGAGATATGATCACACCAACAGTGAGATAATTTATATTCATTTAATCCCACATATATCTGTCACACATCACCTTAAACTCACCTGCCATCTGGATGTAACAATTTAAATTCAGCAAGTAATTAATAAAAAACGTAATCATTTACTACTGTTTTATTTTTAATGCTATTTTGATATTGCTTGTTTACTTAACTGGAGTTTTCTGTCCAAGCTGCATGTATAGGAAACAGATTCACTGGGAGAACAATCTAAGCAATAATTTTTCTTTTGTTCCAACGTGTTTCTTATCTTTTTGGCAAAACACAAAAGTGAGAAGTAAAATGACCAGAAACTAGGGATTTGGCCTGGGCAAAAAGGCTGTTAACTTTATCCAGATTTACAATTTATTGGTACAGTTTTATTTGGTACAAAAATATATTAGGTGACAAAGCAGGAATGTTCCCCATGTTCTGAATTCATATTCACTTTGTTGCTGGCAAACAGACAATTGTTTGGAAAGTTTTTAATGTAACTATTACTCATTAAAATTGCTATTCCCACACTCACCAACATGATAAGTGAATATTTCATCACTGTCATGGACTAACAAACTATGGCCATACCACTGTCATAGGAAAAGGATATCAAAGCTGGGATTTCATTCAAGATACTAGGCAGCAAACAAAATTAATGTTCAACCTCAGGAAAAAACCCAAAACTATGGTTAATTTATTAAGAAGGAAATGAAGTGCAAATCTCTCTTCATTAAATTTACCCTTTTTTTTTTTTTTTAATTCCACTGTTGGAAATTCAAACAAAAACCCCAAAACAAACAACAAAAAAAGTCCAGCCCAGTGTAGACACCTGCAGCTATTCAGCATAAAAAGCTTGAGCCTGCCAAGAATTTTTCAAGTCCATCCTTAGTAGAGAGTAAAGTTCACCTTTTTTCTTGTAAAATGAGATTTATGTGCTGTACTTGAAAATTTAGCTTCCACAATAATATACAAATGCAGTTTTCTTCTCAGAAAGCCCTGCTGTAACCATTCCAAAGTCTCCCAAGTCACACAGAGCCTGGGAGGTTGTTAAGGAAAACCCTGAATTCGTCAGGTGCCTTCTGCCCTTTGGAACACCCAGAGCTTGGATGTGTGCACAAGTGCCTGTGGAAAGCATGGAGTTAATACAGCAATTTGATTTTAATATGCTAAATTTAATTGATTATTGTTAAAGCTTCCAGGAGAGCAGCAGTAGTTTTTTAGCCTTTTCTAGCAGCCTCTGCCACAGTGAAATTAACATTTTTAATATCCCCATATGACATCATTCCGTGTTTTTGTGCTCTATGGGCCCTACTGATATCTATCCTGTGGTTGTTAATAGAAGGAGGGGTTTTATTTAGGAGCAGCTTAAGCAGCTCCCTTTTAGCCACTTTGTCTATGCCCTAACCTCTCCAGCTCACTGGGTGTGCTGGGGCAGCAGAGAGCTCTTCTACATTAAAGCTTTCTAAGTTCCTTGAGAGAATTAGCTATGATCCACTTAGTCTTAAGCCACTTCCTTATTTTGGCCAGGGCCCATCTGCAGCTGATCACCCAATTCTATCCATCCCCATCCTGCAGCTCAATAAATCTCTCGTTTCAAGTGCTACAGACACTTGTTAAAAAAAAAAAAAAAAAAGACTTGTGGCTATTTTAAGGAATGGTAAACATGGAACCAACTGCCCTAGGAAGAGGCAGTGACCATTTTCCATGCACCCCACCGCTGGATGGCTTCTCATGGCTCTATTTTTTCCTGAACTTAAGTTTATATGCCAAACAAGATTAAATTGAGCCCCTTACATAGTTTTGGCATAAAGCTCTACACACTTATTATTATTTTATTTATTATAATTTTGCTTTAAAGATGAACCCATTGCACAGACCTAGGTCTGTGAAAGCAGCTCAATATAGCACTTAAATTAAAAACCAAACAAACAGCCTGACAGTGATTTACTTCCCCCCTTTTTTCCACCATTGCCAATAAGGACAACGCTGATAAGAAATTATACCTACAGCTGTTCCAGGAAAGATTCCCAGTAGTGTTCCAGCCATCCACCATGCCCAGGTGGGGCACCCCATTGTTCGCTTTATTGCAAACTGTGAAGAACAATTATGGCATCATTAAATAGTCCTGGGAGCCCCAGGATACTGCACCTGAGCAAGTAACTTCTTTGGAACAAATAAACTTGTTTTAGCAGGATACAGATCTCATCTTAACTTTCTAAAGAAGCCTCAGGAGTATCCATTGAAATTGCATTACTTTAAACCAACTTATTTTCTACTTTACTTGATTTTCTCTCCTTGGTCTTGTCACGTTTAGCTTTACCCTAATTTGATTTCCTGCTGTATCTCTTGTGATGGCTTTCAGATGCTGCTAGATTTCTGTAGCTGGTAGAACTCGAGTGTCTCAGTGTTCTGCAGAAAACTCATGTGGATGAACTTTGCAATCACAATGTCTGTGGCAGGTGGGTGTAATCTTTGATTTGAGTGAAATAAGAAGTGGGGCTGATTGCATTTGACAGATTGCCCATTGGATTTCTGATTCTTGTTGAGGGCACCTGTGTCTCATCCTATTTTAGGGCAGCACTAGTCCTATTTCCTTTCTCTCCCAGCTTCCTGAGGGCTCTGTGCTGCTCTGCTCCCTGAGCAGGAGGTGTGAAATTGCAGCATTCCACGTGCTCTGGGAATGGAAGGTGGATCCGAGCAGGACGTGTAAGTGACTAAACTCAAGCCTGTGCTCATCCCAAGCCTTCCTGTCCTGATGAGTAAGTTGGAGATCTCCACAACCATTTCTCTTAGGGGAGTGCTTGAACACATGAGAAAGAGTTACAGGTGTAAATTCTCTTTTCCCAAACTGGTGCTGTGGTTTCTAAAATGAGCTGGGTGTGTTGTTGTTGTTTGGGGTTGGTTTTTTTTTGTTTTGTTTTTGTTTGTTTTTTTTATTTTTTATTTTTGCACCCTATAAAGATTAAGTAAGGCAGAGGGTTGAACAATTGTCAGAGGAAACTTTTATTTTCGAGAAGATTTATTTGGCTGTGTCAGTAGTCAAGTGCATGCATTTATGAAGCCTCTGTGTCATGCCCACAGTTTAATAGATACATAAGGTATTATCTTTTTTTCTTTTGAGGGAGAAGCTCCTAAGCAATTTGAGTTATGGTTTTTATTGCTGTGAAGTCTAAACGTAGTGAAGGACTTCAGGAAAACTGTTGTGCTTTTTTCCCCCTTGTGGTAAGAGATAACAGAAGCATAGCACTAAAGCAAAGCTCCTTACTGGAACTGGTGGTGTCAACTCCTTCATGTTTTCCTGAGCTCTCTTTTGTCCTATTTGTTATCTTAAGGTGAGAATTAAAGTGTCTTATGTTCAGCAAACTGTTTAGCCAAGCCTTCCTGCTGGTGTATGGGATGTAATGTGTCTCTATAGGCCAGCTTTTAGGTGTTTGATGTGAAAGAAAAACCCAAACCTGGGCAATTGGAACTTCTGGCAGGTAGAAACAGGCTCAGCAGATGCAAAGGGCGGGAGCACCCTCTAAAACTGAGGGTCTGTAGAGGAAAGTTCTGTATTCAGCTGCAGGGCCGTTGTAGCTGTGCAGGGGATTTGACTCAAAGCTGTCCCTGTGAGCTGGCAAGGGCAGTCCCGCAGGGTAGCGGGCAGTGGTTATACATCTGGGAGAAACCCCTCTGCAGAGCTTGGAAATAGAGGCTCTATGCAGTTCTTCTTTACAGGAATTTTAAATGTCCTTGGCCAGGTACTGAACTAGAGCTGCGATGGTTTCTAGGAGCTGTGGATTTGGGTTCTCTGACACTTAAATTCACTTGAATTCACTTGCTCAGATGTCTTAAGTCTGCATTGTGCTGAAATCATTATGTACATGTGCTGCAAGATTGTGTTAAAGTGTATTTCTATCTAATGAAAGAAAAACTATTCCCTTTAACAAATGCTGTCCTCTTAAAGGTGTTACCTTTGTGGTTTATACCTCTTTATTGAGCTGCTTTCTCTTTCACCACCTCCCCAGGAAACAGGAATATTCCAGGTCAGTGGGACAGGTACTGTGTGAAGGTTCTGCTTGTATATAGTTACTTACTAAACACATAGACCTGTTTGTTGTAGCATATGAGATTCTGAAAATGTTTCTTTTATTTGCAGCATGTCTTTGAAGTAAACATGCTTTTATTGAAGTGGTGAATACACTTTGGCTGGGGGTGAGGTGTGTGCTGGGGGCTGCTCCTGGCATTGGTCAGAGGGACGAAATTAGTCGTGGGCCTGGAGCACTGGCTTCACCAGAAAATCAGAGGGATGAGCAACCACAGTGAGAGTTACTTTTTTTTTTTTTTTTCCCTACCAGTTCACTGAATAACAACTCCTTCAAGGCAGTGTGAAACATCACATTTTAATTCCAGAGTCTGTCCCTCGTGCTGGGTTTAATTCCAGAGCCTGTCCCTTTGGTGGGGGATCCTCACCATGCCCTGGCTTTTCTATGGTACAGAAATTGAGAATACCGTGCCCACGTTGGCAGGAAGCTCCCCGGGCAGAGTAAAATTCTGAAACGCGTGATTTGGTGTGTCTTTACTTAAAATAATCCTCGGCCATACGGTGGCACTGGTGAGCTGAGCACGGGCTGTGCCGGCGCGGTCCCGGCTCTGTTCTGGCTGTTTCCTGGTGGTGCCTGCAGGGTGCAGCTTCTGCCCACGCAACTCCTGCATGGCTCGCTTGGAGGCTTCCAAGGATAGACTGAATATTTACGGAATAATAGAAAACAACAGCTTGGTTTTCATTTCATTTTTTAATTTGCATGGGTGAGTGATTGGCACAGAAAATATTTTTTATTTGAAGTGAAGAGATAAATCTACAGAAGTAGTAAATTTTACAGAGATTACTATGGACAGTGCTCTTCCCTTTTTGTGTGCAGTGGGAGTGGAGAGGGACTGAAGAGACCCTAAATTAATGGATTAGAGAGGAGCACCTAGAGGTGTGGTTTTTAAGCCTTTTCAGGCATTTCTGTGAACTCTGATTATTCACTGCTGTGCCCTTAACAAAGGAGTTGGGCAAAGCTAACTGCAGGAGCACTCTGCATGTGTGGGGTCGTGTTCAGATTCCTGTTTTCTAAACTGAATTAGCATCACTTCTAACATTGCAGATGACTTTGATGATCTGGATCTTAAGTTGATGTAAAAAGAAATGTACGTGAACATCATGTGTAATGCACAAAGCTTCCTGGTGTGTGTCCTTGCTCTCTGTCAATCCAGTTCTTGGGTGTTCAAGTTAAAATGATTTATACTCTAGAAACACTCCAAAAATCCTATCTGAGGGCTGAGCACTGCTCAGGGCCCCTCTCTGTGTCACCCTGAGAGGCTGTGCAGGTCTTTGTTGGTTGTGAAGAGCCAATGGTCTAAATTTAAATGCTTATGATGGGAATTATGGTACCTACCAAGGAATACAAGAAGTCTGAAATGACCCAAGGCCCTGAATTCCTTGACTGATTGAAGAGCAAAGTGTGATTGATCTGTGGTGTGTTGGGTGATGGCACAGAATCAGTAAAAAAAGGTGAATTTGGAACTCTTCAAATCCCATGTTGACATACTACTTGTGATTGCTGAGCTGTGGATGTGATGCTTTGAAAGGGCTATTTAATGGTTGCTTGGGCTTTCTTTTAACTTAGTGTGTTAATTTTAAAAGGCATTTTCAATTAAGAGAAGCAAAAGCAAGACAGTGATTCATAGAGCCTCTCAAACAAAGCTCTGGAAGCTTCCAAGCTGCTGGAGGTGCCAAGCAGAAAGGTCCAGGTAGTGGAGAAAGACAGGAGAGGTTTGCTTGACTACAGCTTGTCCATCATTAAAGTATCTCAGCCACTGAATCCTTTTTTTCTTTGCTCTCTGACAAACTCCAGGAGAAAGTCTTTGAAATCTTGTTAAAAGTTGGATGTTGATGAAGTCTGAACTTGCAGCAGTGCTGAGTGGGGTGGACAGCACGCTTGAGATAAAACAGCAGCCTTGCAGCTCAGAGTCCTGTGGATCATGGCTGTTCCCCTTTGGCATGATGCTTTGCATTTTTCTCCTTAATTTCAAAGCAAAACTATAAATAGGAGTTGGGAACTGTGTGGATGTGGTGATTGATATGGGGTTGTTTTTTTTTTTCTGTTCTCACCCACTTGCCTTAAAAAGGAGGTCTAAGCTTAAATTAAAAGCCAATGATGGAGGAGTTTGTCAACCCATGCCATGTCCTTGATCCATTTCCAGTGTGTTTTGCTCCATCCTCTTGCTGTGACAAATGTCACTGGTTTCACCAAGGCTGGGTCAAGCTCTTTGTGTGGAGCTTTTAAATTTTACCATGAATGCAAATACTTATTTCTTCAAAATGATTCCTTGGAATCCCTAAATGTTTGCATTATTTTTTTTTTTCTTGGGAAAAAATCTGTATTTTTTTTGGGGTATGTAGTAAGAGCTACACCTTGATATAGGCTCTCCTGATGAGAGGCGATATGACATAAAATGAAGGATGAAAACAGCAATAAAAAGTTTGAGGCTGATAAAAATATGATTTATATTCAGGACCCAGTTATAAATCCCATCAGCACTTACTATAGCGATACTTACATGTTGCTACCTTGTTGAAAGAAAGGTTAGTGAAGAATTCAGTGTGTGGTGTTTAATTCCTACGGTTACCTGCACAAGTTGCAACTGGCTTGAAAAACGCCAGTGTTAGTAAAAGTAGGAGAGTGGTAATTGTTTATATTAATAGGGGTATCTGCCATTTAAAACCAAGTATATTCAACCCTGTTCTGGGGTCTGAAATGTGCAGAATGCGTAACATTTTTATAGGGTAGTAGCAGCTGCTCCCAGTAACAGGTATTTGCTCCACAGCTGGTAACAGTTCAGTGGTTCAGCTGCAACCTTTATTTTATTGTCTCATAACTTCATACTGTGTTTGGCATTGATCTTATTTCAGGTGTTGTCTTCAGAGCCTCCCAAACTTGATCTCTGTTAGTTGTGTGTAAGTTTTTGTGTGGTGGGTGTAAAGAGCATCTGGATGAAACCAGGGGTTTCTCAGTGGTACACCCTGACTTTAGCTGTGTCACTGGAATGATCTTATTGACAACTCCCAGCATGTTATTCCCAGGACAGGTGATATTCTGTCCTTCTGGCTTCAGAGGTTTCACCACAGTTCTGAAAAAAACCAAACCTATTAATAAATGATTTTTTGGTTCTTACTGCCATTTTCAAGATATTAAAAGTGATTGTGTGTGCTGGCAAGTAAGAACACAAAGCCAGGACAGCAATATCCAGTGTATCATTAACCACAGGCTCTTTGCCGAATCTTCTCTCAGTGACTTTTTTCCTTTAGGGCTATACCTATTTTCCAATTCCAAGAATTTGTTGAGTAGTTTGTACTTGTGAAATCCTCAAGCAGATGTAATTCTGCCCCTGCCATGAGTGACAAATAATCTCTCATCTGGAAGTCTTGTTATTTTCTTCCTGAACCTGATACTTTTGAGAGCAGTGGCACATGGTCAGCTGGACCTGCACAGCAATTTCTACTATAACAGGGGTGCAGTGCAAGATGCTGATGGGCACCAGCAAATTCACAACCTCTAAGGAGGCTGTGCAAAAAAAAACAATGCCAAGAAAATATTCTCTCCATCTGCTTTGTGCTCTGAAAAGGAGTTTGACTTGCCATCCCACAAAATTTTGATGCGAGGGCTGATTTTTTTAACCCTGGGAAGAATTTGAAGCCTCTGAGGTTTGTGAGCCTTTTGCCCTGAGTGGCTGAGCTGGGATAAAACCCAATTTCTTGGCTGACTCTGCAAGGTTTGGGGATTGTTGGCTTCTGCATTGGGATCCCTGGCCAGGGCTGGCCCTGAACACCAGTGGCCTTGGTTACATGCAAGAGGGAATATGCTTTTGAGGATTGCAGTAAAACACTGCTGAGGGTGCTTTTGTGGCAATCTTGGGTCTGTTCAGCACCTGCCTTTAGCTGGGGGGGAGTTAATTGATGCTTCCTGGAGGGAGTTTCCCTTCTGTGACCAGGCAGCCTCCAGCCTCCTAGGCTGACCCTTGGAGCTTGACATGGCCATGCTGCAATCCCTGAATTCCTGAGGGGAGCCCACCTGTGTCCCCTGGTTGGTGTTGCTGCTGGCAGAAGGAGGGGATGGGACACCTGTGTGCCCACTTGTGCTGGTTTTGCCTGGGGCAGAGTGGGCTCAACACTGAGCAAATGTCAGAGCAAAGCCTTGCACAGATTTAGTCTCGTTCAGGGACATGTGCAAATCTTGGCTACAAATTTAGGAGCACAAATGTTTGAGGGAAGGAAAATGAAGGATTAGTGCACACACTCATATCATAACTGTGCCTCCAAAAGGACTTAATTATGGATATGCTTCCTCAGCCCTCCTGCTCCCCACAGGTTTTCCTTGACTAAATGAATTGTGAATCCTGTTCCTGTTGTCCGAGTTAAGTGGAGTGAAACCTGCCCTAAGTAATACTGGGGGGGAAGTTTCAGTTGGAATTTTTTTATGATGAGCTTTGCCATTTAACATCATTAAACTCAGTTATCACAATTAAGTTTGCTCTAGGGTTTTTCTTGGTGCTTTTATTGGATGTTTTACTTAGTTGATTTACTTCAGTTCCTGAATATAGAGTTTTAAGGTTCCTGATTTTTGTCAACCTTCTAAAAAAACTTCAGCTTAAAAAAAATTGATTTCTGAGAGCTTCCCAAATCAGAGAAATAGCACTCTTGATTTCATCATGAAGAGTCTGGAGTTGTTAGTGATTAAACTAACGAGCTGTATAATTATAGCACAGGTTGAGGTGCAGAGGTTTTGCAAGCCATTCCTCCCCAGTTGCTGTAAAGCCAGTGCTTTCTGCCCTGCTGCTCCAGAGACTCTTTCCATGCAGAAATTGATTACATTTGCAAAATTTGCTTGTAAAATCTTTTCCCTTGTAAATATACTCTTTCCACACATCAGTGCTGATTCAGTTAGAAATGGGTTTGCATTTAGAAGAAACTTGTTCCCTTCTTCCAGGTAGAGCCTTTCTCACAGGTCCCAGACTGGATCTGGTAGGCAAAATCTGTGTGTAACTATTGCCATCGTCATGATTCCTGGTCTCCAATCCTTGTTGGCTCTGGATCATGGCAAACAGATGGTGTTCAAGTTTTATTTGAATATCTGACTGCATTGGAAACGAGGCTAAATGAATTCAGCCATCACTAATAGTAACAATGCCAAACCCTCAGGAAGTTTCTTTCCTCTTCTTCTTTTCCATGGTCTTCTTTGTAACTCTGTTACACAACTCTTACATCTGAATGGTTTAACCAATGGCTTTGGAGGT
Source organism: Aphelocoma coerulescens (assembly GCF_041296385.1). NCBI lineage: Eukaryota > Metazoa > Chordata > Aves > Passeriformes > Corvidae > Aphelocoma > Aphelocoma coerulescens. The sequence goes on from NC_091016.1 coordinate 3,255,616, forward strand.
GCATCTGCAAAATTTCTTGGTGTTTTGTGAGCTGAATCACCATGATCATGGTTCCTGTGCACACAAGTGTCCCTTTAGGTCTGTCCATCTTGGTGGTGTGTATAGAAATGGGATTTAATCCTGGGGAAAAAAATCTCCGTAGAGTTACTGTTCTAGCAAGACAAATGCAGCATTTTAATTGCATTTATAGTTTGAGCCCAACCAGTTGTGTATTAGTTAACTCTTTTCCTCACAGCAGTAACCAGCAACAACCACAGGCATTGAGCTTTGTTTGATCTAATTTTTGGAAAAATTGTTTAGCAATCACTGCTAATAGCTGGATGATACTTGCATAGCATCCAAGTTCAACTGTACATTTGCCTTTCACAGGGCAGACTTGCAAACATGATCTGGCACCCAAACAGGCCTGTGCTAGACTAAAATTATTCATGTATAGTTGGATAAGTAAACAAATAAGGAATTTGGAGACTTTCAAGATTATTGAATATTTTTAACTGGGTATCTGCTTTTTTAACTTGGAACCATTAAGAATGGTCTTGAAACCAAGCTTTTAGCCTTCAAACAGTGTTTGTTTGTTTCTGGGATCTGTATTTGTGATTAATTAATGGATTTCATGAGCTCAGAACAGTCTTAAGAGGGAGAAACTCTTCTCCAGGATGATGGATCTATCCAAGCAAACAGGTCCTGTGCACTTTGCTGTTAGGTTGATGCCCCTGCGGAGTTGATATCTATGGCACTGATGGTTCTGTCCTGTTCTTCGGCAAAATATTATTCCCTTGATGTCTCAAAATCCCAGAAAAGGTGTGTGAGCCCTTAAATGGGAACAAGTGCCTTTGCGAAGGGTGACGTGAGGTGAAAAGGGGAAGTGGCAGCGCCGGGGCTGTGCCGGCTCCGGAGCTGCAGAGCATAGAAAATGCTCCAAATATCAGATGTGTAAGTTGAAATGGCCTCAAGGCAGCTTAATCTTATAGGGGAGGAATTGGCATGGTGCATAAACCAAGCAGAAATGGGCCTTGGCAGCTGCGGTGCAGCAGTGGCGGCTCTGGGACAAGTTGTTCCGAACAATTTATCACTCGTGGGACTCACGCTTGCTGCACTGCTGACCTGGGCAATGTGTCTCCTGCTTTGATCTCAGCCCAATATCCCCCTCAGCCAGGCCATCCTGTGCTTTATCCCAGCCTGAGCCAGCTTTCCAGGGAAATTCTCCTCGTGGCCTGGGATTTGCGGTGCTAGGGAGAGCTGCAAAGCCACCCTGGGGTGGTGAAGGAGGTGGCTGAAGCAGCCTTAGGGTTGCAGAAGGGGAGAAACCAGTGGCATGGAAATAATGCTTTCTCAAATATAGGCCATTCCCTGCCTTCTTTGGGGATGGGGTGGGCAGGTTCTGCAGCATCTCCGTGTTTAAATCCACTTGGGCGGTTTGGTGCCTCAGGACTCATTTCTGCTCTGCGATTGCTCCGTGCTGGGACATTGTGCAGGGGTTATTGGGGCAGAATTAAAAGCTTTTTTGTTGCTCTTCTGGATGGTTTTTGGCACTGGGAAAACCTGTAGCTCTTGCAAAATGTACAGCATCCCTGAGCTTAAACAGTATCGTAACATCAGACCTCACTGGATTTTGGCTTGAGGCTTGCATCCGGAAGTATTAAAATGCTTGTGTTAGACAAGAATGTTACCCTCGATATAAATTTCCATATAAAAACCTCGATTTGTCGTTTCTCCATATATTCCCCCTGTTTGTCTCACCCTGATTTCTTTTTATTGCTGTTTCTGCTTGGCAAACACTGCTGTGGTCCTAGCTGCATGTCAGCCTTCGAGGGAGCTCCTGCAGGGCAATGAGGCTTTCAAAATTAACAAAAATGAATATTTTAGGCTTCGTGTGTGCTCTTTAAGGCTTGTCACTGCCTGGTGAAGGAAATGTGTGAGCAATGGGTTGAGGATGATGTGGGGGTAACCCCACAGACTTCTTCCAGTGCCTGGGTGGCCACAGCTGTGGCTTTTCCCTGTGGAATGGGGCACCCTGTCCCTTTCCCTGTGCTCTCCTGGTGCTGCTGGGCTGGGTGGGATGGCATTTACACCTCTAAAGCCTCCTGAGCTCTGCATTGGCGAAGCGCTGTGTGGTTGTTGGCTCCGGCCTCGGTGCTGCAGGGCATGATTTCAACCATGTCTATGGAGACCAATTTTCAACATCAAAACAAACCAGCGTAAGTGGAATTTATATTACCTTTTAAAAACACAAGTCAACAGAGCTGAGGGCTCTGCTTCGAGGAAGCCTCTTGGGTTTGTTCAGGGAATTACTACAAATATTTTATGTCTTTTTGGAGACTCCAGGCAACCTCAGGAAGCTTCTGCTGAGGACAGCTGCTGAACTATCCCAGGTTAAATAGCTGATCAGTGGAGGTTTGGGGCCTGTGGCGTGAGACAGCACCCCCCCATCACCAAATACCTTCCACTGCTTGAAAGCACTGTCTAATTTTCAAGACTGGGCTGATAATTCTAAATTTCTAGAAAGTGTCTGAGTGTGTGCAAATTTGGGTGATCCCCGAGGTGAAGAATTTTTTAGCTTTGCAGAGCTAAAAAATATCCCTGCAGCAGTGTAACAGCAGTGGAAGTGTTAAATTCAAATAAGAAAATGCTGTGGTGGGGGATGTGTTGTGATGCTACCCAAAGCCCATTGAAGAGGCAGAATAAAGAAGGGCTGGGGGTGTTCCACCCTGCTCTGAAATGTGCTTGAACACTCAGTGCTCAGAATCAAAACAATCTTGTAAACTCAGTAATAGAGGCTAAAACCCAGAATCTGCAGATTTTATGAGTATGTTTTGTGTTTTTCCTGAGCTGGTTAATGCTTATCCCAGTCTGGGGAAGAGAAACATACCAAGCTACTGGACTTAACATTTGCAAATAGCCTGGTTTAGGGGTTTTGGCCTAGGTACAAGCATCAAATTACAACAAGAGGAACAGCGACTTAAGTGCTTTATTTTGTGCCAACAAGCTGCCAGCTTAGACACATGTTTCCATTACCTGGGTACCTGCAGGCAGGTGGATTTGGGTGGGATGTTGGTACTGACTGGATCCTCATTTCATGTATCATACACTTGTAGCAGGTATGTGTGAGTAATCCTGCAGGAGAGCTTTATCTGCATCTTTGATTGCCGTGCTGGTGCCCCTCCAGCTTTTCTTTACATTTACATGCAAACAGCCTTTGTGCAAAGCACAAAGTGGAGCTTCACAGGAGTGTCACTGTGGCCTCTTAATTTCTGTCACCCCAGAAAATGGGGGTTACAAATTTTTAAAACAAGTAAGGAAACATATTCCTGCAAAATGTTTATTTGTGTTAGAACTGGGTAGCTTTCACCATGGTATGGTTGACTGTCCATGAAACTTCAGTGCCTCATTGGGGATATTCACTGTATAATTCAGATATTCCTTCCTCGGCATACCAGAGCAGAGGCAGAAATCTCCTGACCCCGTTAAAGTTTCATGTTACTATTTTGATCCTCGTGATTTGGTTTTTAGTACAAAATCACAGGCCTTGCAGGGAGTGCTCAGCATGTTGGTTCATGTTCCTCTGCCTACCTACCTCTGCCAGCCTGTAGAGCTCTCCTGAAACAAAGCAGCCCTACTCTAAATACTGGGGGGCAGTCTCTTGACTGACCCTGCGTTGCAAAATTGTCTGAAACCAGGTTTATTTTGGGAAGAGAAAGCAGCAAATGCAAATCTCAGTTTTAATCACTCCAAGGACCAATTCATGCCTAATAAGTGTGTGCAGAAACAGCTTTCCTGGAAACACCATTATCTGAAGTGATCTGGTTCCTGCTGCCTTCCTCCAGGCAGTGCCTTTAAATGGGGCAGAAGTGAAATTTTTCTCCCTTGAAGGTGACTTTTTTTTGCAAAATACCATTTGCTGCTGGCTGAATTGGCTTTGAGGCAGTTGTGGCCACTGCTGAGCTGGGTGTGATATTTGGGCATGGAACCTGGTGCTGGCAGCAACTACACACAAACTCACTAATGCAGGTGATGGATGCAGCACCAACATGCTCTGTGCAGGCTGCCTTCCTTCTTCTTTTGGTGGGGTTTCCAGGTTTTGGGTATTTGGCATCATAAGAGCCGGTGCTGACGGCAGAGCTCCTGGCAAGGGCATGCAACAGCTTTCAGAGCTGCCAATGACAAACTGGAAATGCTTCCCCTGTGCCCACTGGTGCCAGGGGAGCAGCTCCTGTCCAGGACAGCCACGTATTTAATGGCTCTTGGGAGGCTTTCCTGGGAATGTGTGCAGTGAAATCTCAGCCTGGTCTGGGCTTTACCATTGCCAGCATCCTGCTGTAAGAGGGGAACAGGACCCAAGCTCCAAGCTGTGTTTATGCTGCAGTGCATTTACACAAGTGTGCAAAGGTTCTGTTTCATTCCCTGCTCTGATCCCCAGTTATTCCTGATGCGGAATTACTTTTCTGGAGTTGTGGTTTCCTCTTTGAATGGTCTGCCATAACCCTGGTGCTCTCCTGGGAGGTGGTGGTCAGTCCAGAGGCCTTTGCTGTTCAAATAAAGCTGGGATAACTTCCTGCATGTGCATCACTTTGCATTTACCCCCTTTGGTTTTATTTGGCATTTCCTGCTTAATATTCAGAGCACTGTAAGGGCTCTGTTTCCCAGACGATGCCCATCTTTACCTGAACAACTGGATATCGGAAGAAAAATGTTCTGTTCCCCTTCTTTTATCCATTTCTTACTCTGGGGCAGGTCCTTTGATATGTTGTCTGTAAGAGCAGCTCTGGCACAGTGCTGTTGTGCCAAATTCCTCCTCCAGGCACGCAGTAGAAAGGTTCACTTCATTTTTTTTTTTTTTTTTCCTATGGCAGTATCTCTTTTGCTTGTCCCCCTAATATGTGGGTCCCCCCTTGGCCCCATCAGCCTCCTGGGATGTTGCTTTTGCTGTGGCTGGGAGAATTTTGATTTGCCAGTGCAGGCATTTGCAAGCTGCTCCTTTGGCCTGCCGTGTTTGTTTTCACGTGTGACCTTCCAGAGCTCAGGAACATTTCCATTTGCCTTGTTCATGTACAGCCTCAGCTTCTCAGAGAATGACTTATTGATTTTAATAATGCCTTTTACCCTGCTGTTTTGGTATGTTGGCTTCCCCTCTGCAGCCCTTGCTCTGGGCTTCCAAAATTTGTTTGTTTTCCTAGTTTCCATGCCGCCTGCAGGAATTTTGCTCTTTTGACTTCCCACTTGGGTGTTTGTTGTATATATTCTGTATAGGAAACATTCCTGTACGTTGCACAGAGATACTCCAGAAACACTCTGGTGCAAGAAGAAAATGTGACCCTCCAGAGGAGGTGGTCACAGGTTCAGATGTTTCTGGAGTGGCACTGGTAGGATTTAAACCTTGAGGTGGCTGTGTAACTTCCATGGCTGTGGTTTCAGAGTTTAACAGCATAAATATGTCGCTTTTGTCAACCCAGCTGGCAGGCTGTTCCATTTGAAAGCCTTTCTGTGTGCTTGTTCAGGTGTATGGATGGGGATGGGGTATGCCTTTGCTTTGGGAGATTTTATGGACCTGCAGAAGCTTTAGGGGGTGTCTTAAGGGTTGGGATGAGAGGAAAAAAATTGATGTTTTATTACAGCACTGCAATGAAGTGCAGCAGAGTGTGTTTGCAGGGCAGGAGCTGCTGGAGTGCTTAGCTGAGAGCTGCACCTTTTGAATGTTTATCCTGTTTGACTATATATGCACTGTGTGGTTATGTAGGAATTACAGAAGTGTTATTAACATTTAAAAATATTAATTTTCCAGATGCATTTCTGTGAGGGACCAGAGATGCAGAGTACTGGTGTTGCTTCTGGGACTGTTGGGAATCTGGATGAGAAAGCAAAATAATTTATCTCAAGAGAAACAACATGTGACTGACATAGTGAATGTGTTTGCAAACACAAACCTGGAGCTCACGTAGTTTCAGTATTTTGGTCTGCAGGGAGCATTGCTGGGTGTCTTGGCCCCTCATCCAGTATCAAGGTGATTGCTGAGATAGCAGAGAATAATCAGGGAGTGCCTTCAATGCTACCTTGTCATATTGCTGTGGCATGATGTTTGCAGCTTTTTCTGCTGAGCAAATACACACAGTAAGTGTGAGGCTTTAAAGAGTTAACTTTGAGGTCACTTACTTTAAAAACTTACTTGTTTGATCCACATAATTGATGTCAATATAAAACAGGATTTTATATCTTTTCCCATGCAAAAATTACAAAAGCTGTTGTACTGCCCTTCAAATTTGCTTTGGCAACTCTAACCCAACCCTGTTTTATTAAACAGCTCTCTTTCCTCCTAATATATACAGAAATGTTTGCTGTATAAACATCTTAACTAGACATCTGCTTTTCCCCAGATATAAAACACAGTTAACTTTTTGCCCTGTTCACTGAGGCTGATCACTTTTTTCTGCTGGCCAGATGAAATAAAATTGGGTTTTGTAGCAGATGCAGCCCAGTTCAGTTTTGCATGACGCAGGTGTTCCCCCAGCTGGGAAGTGTGGAATTGTGCCATTTTGCTGAGATGATGGGGAGGTTTAGATATGTGAGGGCGTTAAAAATAATTCTCCGTGTTAACAGTGGGCTTTGTCCCTGGTGGGCTCCATATGCTCAACAGCTGACTGGGGCAGCAGCTGTTCTATATTTTATTAGGAGACTTATAAAGTTAGAAACACGGATGATCATTCAAAACACAAGCAACTCTTTGCAGCCATGGAAACGGGATTCAACAACAAACTTGCATTTGTGAGCCTTCCAAGCAAAATAATCCCACTGCACTGTGTTCAGGTGGTCCTGGGGAAGTGAATGAACTTGCATTTTGATTTCCTTAAGTTCTGTTTACTCAGTCCCATTTTTTTCCTCTTTTCTCCCTGTTTTCTGTTTCTGAGAAGGTACTAAACTTTGCATGTGATCCTGATTTAGATTCTTCTCCAACATTGACAGATTTATATGAGAATCCTTCCTGGAGTGTGCTCTTGGTAATGGTCATGGCAGCGGGATACAGAGAAGGCTGAGCAAACACTCTGCTGTCAAATAATTTCTTGGGATTTTAGTGTCCCTTATAATCCAAGTAGCTCTTCAAACTCTTGTTGCATGTTTGCTGCAGTTCCATACAATTTGCAGGGAACAGGTGAAGCTCTGCTTCCCTGGAGAATTGGTGAACCTGCAGGTTTCCCTCCTAAAAAGGTGCAGTTTTTTTGGTGTACTAAAGCTCTTCTTGGTCAGGCTCCGAACCATCTTCTCATTCTGACTATGGGCTCCTTTCAGGCTCAGTCATGTACCCCACCCCTACCCAAAACAAAACCAACCACCCCCTGCCAGTTTCTGCACAGCTCAGCTCTGCTCCTGTTTTGGTTTGGAGGGGCTGCTGTTATTCCAGCTCCTGGCTCTCATGGAAGCGCTGCCCACACCCAGTGACCGCCTTCAGGCTCAACCAACCTGCAGAATAGTGACAAGTGGCTGGATCTGCACTCCTGAGCTGTGTGATCATCTCTGACTTGGCCAGTTTGGGCTCTCAGTGGTCTGGTGGACACCTGGCTATTGCAAACAGGGAGCAGGGTTGGCAGGACAGTTGTGTGTAAATAAATTGGATTGAGCCAAGCATCTGAGCACTGTGAGGTGTGGAGAACTTTGCATGCTGAGGATGGCTTGGGAATGTGTGTGAGGTACAACTGTTTCTGCTGCTCCTGCCATTTGAGAGGTGTATAAATATTTTTATATGTAGTGATCAATTTTGGGTCACTGTGAGATGAGCAGAGATTTAAAAGAAGGCTTAAAAGTGCTGGTGATGAAATGGATGTGAAAATTGGAAGAGCATGAAGGTAGAGTAAATCCTTGGGGCAGAGCCTGGCAGCTTGGCGACTTCAGGGATGGTTTGTGGTTCCTTAATTTTCTACAGAGACCAGCCTGGTGCCCTTCAAGTCTGGGGTCTTAAGGAGGCAAAGCCACTTGAGCCTCCTTTGAGCACTTCTCAAGAGAGATCTGCCCATTTTAAACTTAAAAGCACCAATTTTTATTTTCTTGTAGTGGGCAATACTGAATTGCACAATTTGGAAGTTTAAAGTTGGTGTAAAAGAACAATGCTGGGGGTGGAGGGGGATGCCTGAGGGGCAGCACAGCCTGTTTGTGAGGAGAGCCTCCATTGAGAGAGAAAGTTAATTAAGGGACATGTGGAGGTGAGCATGTGCTGTTTGCCACAGGAATTGCATGGAGGAGCAGGAGCTGGAGGCATTTTGCCCAGTGCTTGTGTGGAATGAGGAGTTGCCTTTCAGACTGAGTGGATTTGTAGTGATGAATGGGGAGGAATCTCTCTGGGGAGAGGAAGGAGCTCCCTACAAGCCAAACACTTTATCAGAGACTTTTCACCATGGCAAACCCCAGTTAAATCCCAGTACAGAGCAACTGGATTTGTAGTGGTGAGCCCCTCCCTGCAGGGAGGGACAAGGGGTGCCCGGGATCTCACCCCACTGCTCCAGGGCCCCAAGCAAAGAACACGACCCAGCACCAGCACGATTTTCTGGCCTGTGCTACAGCCACGTGCTCCGACCCTTTTGGCAGATGAAGTATTTGTTTAAAGCCACAAATGACTTCCTGAAGGAATGATCATTGGATAATGGGGTCCTGCTCTGCAGTATGCCCGGGCGGGGGGGGGACGTGGGGACGTGTCACCCTCAACCACAGCGGTTGTGGCCTGTTCTAAGTTTTGTTCTGGAGTGAACTTTTGCTGTCAGTAAAATGAAATCTCAGTAGGCAGCAGGCTTGTCCTTCTACAAAGGAATTGTGTTTTTAGTCTTCCAAGAACTCATCATGTATGGGCTGAGATCTGGATCCCTCTGACTGTGCAGACCTCAACGTGGCTTTGCCAACTCCCACAGTACGTGACAATAATGGCAGTAGTAATGAACTACCTCAAAATAGACCAAATACAATATGGTAAGAGATCTTTATTAAAAATTTTGTACATCAAAGGATTAACTACTACATTTTAAACAAGAAATAAGATTTTACATATTACAAAAGATGTTATTAGTTCTTGAATTAGAAATAAATTTTATGAACACTGTACATGATACATCTGAGTTGTAGGAGCAGGAACAGGACTGAGTGCCTGAGAATGATATAACTTAATAAGAAAATGCACTCAATTCTTAGTATACAACATAATATTTCTGGAAAAATAGTATGTTAACTTCAGTCTGAAAATGCTGCATCCCTCTGACCAGTAACTACCAACAGTGTTCTCATGGACATTTGTGCCCTGCCTGGTGATTTCCAGTTTGGAGTTTCTTTCTTTGTTGGAGAAATTTTCTTCCTATGCTCTATTTTTCTTGGGGAGAGCATAATGTTGTTCCATGGTATGGTTAACACAATCTGCATACAAAAACCTGATGCAAAGCATTTCTCACAATGTAACTTTACCTCCAACCCAGGTTAGAAAAACCAACTGTGATGGTACAAAAATGTCTACAGAAGTAGATTTTTATTGACTGTTACCTTTTGTTACAAAGTAGTTAAAAAGAAATATATTTTAGCTTATCAGATAACCGTTACTTTGTGTATCATTCGTACTACATAATTTTTTTCTTTTTTGAGATTCAGTGTAGCTGCATTAGAATTTAAAATAAAAACAAAACAGAAGATCACTTTTAAATTGCATGACCTATTTGGCTAGGAAGGGTGTGTGAAGTTTTACAGGATAGTATGAACATACAGTTCTCATATAAAAGCGTAGTATGTATCTAGTCCAAGGAAGGTAATAAAAAAAGATTTAAATCTTTATACAGAAAGTGACAATGCCCATGTTATACTATGGAACACATCTACTAATTTGAAATTACAGGTGTAAGGTGTGAATAAAAGATACCAACTTACTAAACAAATTCTTTTAAAAAAAGAGAGCAAAATCTATAAATAAAAATAGTAAGTGCTTTTTTTCCGATACTATTCTTTGGCTGCTGCGAGTGCCAGTGGAGGGTTACTGCGAGCACTAAAAGGCGTAAGGTCCCACTATGATCGTTAACCTCAGCACCGAGCTCGTGCGGTAGTTCAGGCTGTTCACTGTCAGCATCTCCAGGTCCACGATGTGCTCCCTGGGTCCTGAGAGGGACTTCACCAGCACCAGCATTGCGCTCACGGCGCTGGTTTGCTGCAACAACACCACAACAAAGCCCAGCTCAGTCCAACCCACAGCAACTCCCAGCGGCATCAGCGCTGCTGTGTCACCGCACTGTGCAAGGCTCGGTCTCAGAACAGGCATGCACGAGGCAAGGCTTCTTTTAACACTTCCAAATGGCCATGACTAATCTCACACCTGGCTTTGCTGCAGAGAAAACTCCACCTGACTGAGGCCCAGAGGAATAAACTGCTGCAAAATCTGGTCCTGGTTATGCTGACTTTCCCAAAGGATGTGGGAAGTGCTAATCTATCCCAGGATGGTCTTTGTTTTAACCCCATCCACCAGCTTTTAAAATAGAGAGAGAACGAGTAAAACAAGAGCCCTAATGACTTTAACAGTGAGGTAGCTTGTTTAGTGGAGGGAAACTCAACACTGTCTTGTGGCTCGTACTCCAGAAGTTGTACTGTCCCTGTAAACACTGGGAATGTTTGCAGCTGGTGTGTACCTATTGCCATCCCCACTTTGTACTTCTCCCAGTCTGGGATTGCGCTGCTGGTTTGTTAAACAGCTTTGTCATTTCCAGATGATAAAAGGGTCAACTCCATCTCTGCCTTTGCCTACTACAAATATTTTCTCCCTGTGTGACATGAGTTGGGTGCACAGATGAATCCAATCCATCTGCTGCATCTGGGAGCCAGCTCAGCATTTTACTAAAACAGTAGGAATAACTTCCAAGCAAGCTTTTGTTTACCACAGTCCCCTGGCAGGAATAAACAAGTGCTTCCTCATTTAAGGCCTGGCCTGTGATTGTTGGATGGCAACAGGAGATGGGAATTGTTACTCCAAGGGTCAGTCTGACAGCCACCCTGGGGTCTAACCCAAGTGGCACCTGCAGTGATCTTGTTTTTAATTTAAGTAAATAGCTTGTATTTTGGGGGTAGTTAGGGGGTTTTTGCTGTGTAACCAGTGATGCAGTGCTTTTCCCTGGATTTGTTATGTTACAACAAAAGATATATGGATGAGTAGTTCCCTGTTCCCACCTTGGGTAAATGTGGTCTAAATAGCAAGGCCATAGCTTGGTGCACTTGTTGGCTGTACTATCAAAAGCCCCATATCTCCTGTTTTGAAGGAAAAGAATTAAAAATTAAAACTTTACAATTAATGTATTTCTGATAGAAGCTTTTTGTGTAGATTGTTTTACTAAGTGTAAAGCCACATACAAAGGAAAAAGATTTCCCAGGAATTTATAAATATTAGAAGGGTTCAAGAAAATGAGATTTCTTCAAAAAAACCCCAATCCCTTACCAAGCAGATGTTCTAGACACTCCTATTCACTCCTATTCACATCTACTTGGATGCATCCCACCTACAGGACAGTACTGCTATCCCAAGTAATTTGAACTTCCTTGGTTTTACTATGGGAAATAAAGGTTTCGTTATGTCTCAACATAAAACCATTGTAGTTGGCCTGAGCATAGCTTGGGATGGGGCACAGATTTCTAGACTGCTGTTACTGATTTCTTCTTTTGCAAAATGAGAAATGTAATTAAGGTAATTGTACAAGGAATGTTTCTATGATTGTGTCATAAATAGATTTATCTGGGGTGTTGGTACAGAAAGGGGAAGGCAGGGGAGGTATTTTGTGTGAATCTGACACAGGTGTCCCAGGATTGCTAAATAGTCCTGAATTGGAAAGAAACAGTTTGAGTCACAGTTTAGGGTTTTCAGGTAGGAAAGTAAAAGGCTTGTTAAAAACTGGAAACCAAGCACACTTAGTAAGGAAGCACCAAGAAGCTGCTGAACTTTGGGGTGCTGGGGAAGCCTTATGGGGACATTTGGGGTTGTCACGATGGGCAGTGTGGAGGCAGGGTCTGACTGCCACCAGTACTCACCCTCAGGTAGAACTCTCCGTTCTCGTTGCCAGACTTGATCCGGAAGGTGTTGATGGTATTGGGGTAGATGGTGGTGGCCTGGATCTGGAAGATGTCGGAGGGCACGGTCCTGTCGGAGCGGATGCTCATGTACTTGTACACCACCGAGTAGGGCAGCTCCCGGCAAATGGCGTTGGACACCGGGCACAAGCAGCGGCTGCCACACGAACAGGGGTAAAAGCACATGAAAAACCATCAAATACAATTTTCTGCTTCATTCCATCATGTCCCCTCTTGAGGATGAGCCTAAAACCACAAGACTTAATTTTTCCCTTACTTCTCCGAGGTAAGAACATAGGGCTCTTGACAAGGATTTCTGGGGTAACAACGGAACCCTCCGTGGTAATTCCAGCAGATTTCATCCTCTCTGCATTCATTAGTGGTCTCACACTCGTTTATATCTAGGAGGAAGGAGAAAGGACTGTGTCAAAGCAGGTGGAAATGGGCTTGCTACAAAGGTACACCTGCTTGTGAGTTGAAACCCATCAGCTTTCTGTGTCCTTGTCTTGTTTTCTGGGACCTGGCTATAAAGGGTTTCTCTATGCAGAAGTGGAATAAACTTGTTTATTGAGTGTTAAGCAAGACTGAATGTTTTTAGTTGACTGGAGATGCATATTAATCATCTGTAATGTAACTGTGGAAATGCTGTCAAGTTTATAATTACCAAAGCATTGTTTTACAGCCGAAGGTGTCCTGAAGACAGGGAAAAAGTCTCAGGGAAGAATTGTTTTCCTGCCCTTTACATCTTCTAATTTTGAATAATTTTGGTTTCATGGTCTAAAATGCTTCATTAATAGTGACATTTTAACTAGCTTTAAATAGTGACATTTAAAATAGCTTTAAAAGGAATAGTGAAAACTTGCTTATTGTGCAAAGTAGAGCTTCTTTTGCCTGGGAAAAGAACCCTGAAGGGAGGTGGGGACTGTGAGCCTTGCACTGTATTAATGCTGTATTTCCTGTCAGTGCCAGAGCCCCACTGTCTACCCACATGGTCTCCTGCATTTCACAAAGGCACAGAAAGGCTTTATTCAAATGTAATCTCTTGGAAGGCACTAACAGGTTTTTAGATGCTTAAATCAACTATCCTGCAATGCTCAGCTGCTGTTCTTAAAAAGGGAACAAAATACTGATAAAGAAGAGTTATTTTCTTGTATTTTCTGCCCCTAATTGTCACATCTCTTTATTTCTAAAATTAGACTGCTAAATCAGCTTCTGCATTACAGAAGCAATAGTTCTTGCACTTAATATATTGTTCTGCAATATTCTCTAATAAGATGCAGGGACTTTTAGCACCACTGAGGAAAAACCACAAACTTGAAAATCCTGGCATTTGGTGGCACCTGGCCAGAACATTTATTTTTCTACACATGAATTATCTAAGCTGCTGAAGGCTTGCATTTTTTTTTCTCCTGTTATCAGAAGAAACATATCTTTACTTCTACTGTGACAGGATTTAGGAATCTCTCTGAAAAGAAACATGATATAAAGCCATGTTTCATGTCTGTAAAAAATGGCCTGATTTTATTCAGGGATGTTTATCTCAAATTAAAGCCACTACCTTGACATCTAAGACAAGTTTTACCTGTGGGTTGCAAAAATTGAAATTTTGTCCTAGGAATCTGAAGGACTTGGAGCTTGAGTTGAAGGATTCAAATAAGGTTATAAGATATTTAATGAATCATCAACTGCTTCATCAACATATCTTCTGCTAACAGCACAGTAATCCTGTCACAAAATATAACCATTTAGCTAGCAGGCACCCTTAGCCTTGCCTGAAATGGTGTAAATAATGCAGGGCTGAGCCTGCCAAGGGGAGGGCACCTACCTTGGCATGTCCTGCCTCCTACTACCTGGTATCCTTCAGGGCACACACAGGAGAACTTTCCTGGCTCGTTGACACACTGGTACTGACATATGTAACTTGAGGTTCTGCATTCATCAGTGTCTGCAGAGAGCAAAAGAGCTTCATGTTGTTGGCTTTGAAAATTTACTTTGTTACAAAACTAAATAGAATAGTTAAATGTTTGAAAAAAAAAATCTGTTTAAAAAGAATTATCGAAAACCTGAAATGTGCTGTTTAATGCCTTGAGAATGGAAGGGTGAGTTCTGCTGGGGTTTCGTTAGTAATCCTCCAAAGGAAGAATTTTGGATTTGAGGAAGCAGAAGCTAAATTAGACTTCAGAACAGGTTTGGGAAAATAACTCTTGAAATTGTGTATACTTGCAGTATTCCAAAGTGCGATGACTTTGAGGAAAAAACCCACAGCTGTGAGATTAGTTAGTAAGGCAAAAATGTTGCCTTTGTACTTGTGCCCTACGCTCATGGAGTAGCTCTCTGGGAAAGAGAGAAATGTCTTTTTTTTTTTTTTTTTTTTTTTTTTTTTTGCCTTCTAATAATAATCAGTGGATGCCATTCTCCTGCTTTTTTATCCTTGTGTATCCATCAGTCCCTTGTGAGGGAAGCCTGGTGTGAAACAGAACTGAACAGTGTATGCCGTGAACAGGAAATGAATTTAAACCTATCAAGAGGAGGGATTGGCTTGGAAAGCACAGAGCTGCCTCCTACTACCTCTGAGCTGAGTCCAGCTCTTGGGCTGGGGTCAGGGATGTCCTTGGAGGCTGCATACTTGCTGCTCCCTGTTCTGTTCAAATAGGATTAGCTTAAGCAGCTTGGCTTAGCAGAGGGAGGATCTGTAACAGCTCTTCCAGCTTGCTAGGGAGGGCAGTGGTGAAGCAGGGACCTCTCTGGCTCCAAGGCTGGTAGAAAGGATATGGGCTCTAAGGGTGAGGTCATCATCTGTCCAAAAGGAGATTAGGGCACCCCTGTGGAGCCTCTGGCAGAGGAAATAAAGTGTTGATTGTATAATCATCAGGAGACATGCTGTTTATATACACAAGCTGCAAAGCACCTCAAAAGCAGAATTGTTGCTCCCTTAAAATCAGAAATTGGAGGTTTTGTTTTCAGAGGAGCCTAACAAGCCACAAAATTGCCCTTGTTTTTGGTGTGCATTCCTTTCCGATTCATTTAATGGTCATCAGCATTAGACCACCCACAATTCCAGGGAGTTTGTGCAATCAGGGTTCAGAAACCTCTTTCATCCCACTTTGGGATATGAAGTGCAGCAATCTCTGTCCTGTTTTGCACTTGCTATAGAGAGACCCATTCCTACCTGTACCTGAAAGCAGCTGCAGCTACTCAGGTGTGAATTAGCCCCATTTGTACCATAAAATAATAAATATCTTAAGGCTTTTGGCTATAAACTGTACCCACAGAGTGTCTCCAATTCTGTTCCTTAGTTCACGGGCTTCTGGGAAAACAAAACAAATGAAAAAAATTGCTTTTCCAAGACAAAAAAAGTCTTACCTTCACAGTTGATTCTGTCACTGCTTAGCTCAAAGCCGGGATTACACTGGCAGATGAAAGAACCCAGGATATTGTAGCACTGCTGTGCACATGGGTTGTTGGCATCACATTCATTTATGTCTGAAAGGAAAAATTAGATATTTATCTTGTGTAGGTGGTAATTAGGCTCGGTGGATTAGTCCTTAGGCTGGGCCTGTTGCTCAGCAGAAGCTCAGTTGGCTGTAGCAATGTAGATCTGCAGCCGCTGGAGCAATGTTAGATCTGTGCTTTACGTTCCATGTAAAAACCAGTATTTTTCCAGGAATGAGAGTTATTCTAATGTGTGATGAATTCTCCCAAAAATGTTTAATGTGGCTATTAAACTCCACATTCCAGTGCCTTTTTTTCAGGTATGAAATGCCAAGTCTCTATAAATAATTGATATAAGGAACACATACTGATAAGACCTCTCAGCATGCAGTGGTTAAGATTTATTTGAGCTATTTATTACTCTGAAAATTTGTTCTTTTAAATTCCATTGCAGTTATAACATGAGCCTTTGAGACCAGTAGAGTTCTGCAGAGCTCTAAGGCCTAGACCATATTGGGGGAAGGTATTTTTCTGTGCTACATTTTCCATGGTGTTGCCCATCCCAAGAACATTTTGAGGACACTGGTATGAGAAGAGAAGCAATTTTTAATGGGAAGTTTATATAAGTCTAATCACTTCTGGAATCTATTGCCCTTGTTTTGCACAGACCGTTGATTAACTGCTGCTCCTGTCAGTCTGTAGATTTTAGTGTTTTCCCTAGTATTCCTTGTATTTCCCTCCTGCATGTTTTCCATTCATGTTTGTGTTTATCAGATATTGCCAAGAGTAGAGAGCTGTGCTTGGAAAAAACCTTTGAGTTCATGGCTTATAATTGTCAGCAACACTGTAAATTTACAGATACAACTAAAAACTGACAAAGGTGAGGCATTCAGAAAAATGAAAAATGAAACCAATGAAGAGGATATGAATTCTCTGCATGATGAACCTTCTAGTCCTGAAAATGAATGATAATGGGGAAAACTCATCACAACATTTTTTTTTTTCTTCCTCTGAGTTCATTTCTGGCAACAGTGCAAAGGATGTACATCATTCCTCCTCCAATACCACCAGGAGGAATAAATTAGGTGGCCAAAGCCCCAGTTCTTGTTAGTTTTCCAAGAAATATTGACCCACTTTCAATATAGGCAGAAGGTGTGACACAAATGTAATGGCTACAGCTGTCAAGTATCACTGTGACAAATGTGAGATTTTGTCTTGATGCAGCAACCATTCATTTATAAATTTTCTCCTTAGCTTTCCTTTCCTTTGCCTGGTAGAAATGTGCGTGATGAGGCTGGAAAGCCAGGGAAAACACCAGGGTGTTTGGTGGAGTGCTGAAAGAATCCACCTTCCATTTGAGCCATGGAAAGGGACAAATAAGTGACTTCTGACACTTGGTTCTGTTGTGTCCATGGGCAATTTTTAAAATCCTATGATTTGGTGAGAACCAAGCAATTCCTGTCTCAGTTCAGAGCTGTGCAGTGTCCCAGGGTGATCGATGAGGTCTGGCAATGCTTGGAATGATGGTAGAAGCTGGAAGATTTCTCTATGTATATAATAGAGTTTTTTTATATATAAAGTACATCTCTGAAGAACTTCTGACCATCTCCACCAATCTCTTGATTTTATAGCCATTCTGTCAGTGCTTCAGCAGACAGAGTTACCTTTTTATTATTGCTCTAATCCTTCTAGAACAGATTTTATGATTTCAAACTTGACATCAGTCTTAAAGTTTTACGGTGCAGCTTCCCTTAGTGTTTTATTTCTAAAGGCAACATCAGTGCTGAAAGGTCACTCTTAGCAACCCTTGTTTTAATTTTTAAGATTTTCTAGATATTCAAATGTAGCCTAGAGGCTTTCTTTACCATGTGCTGAGAATAATTACCCTTAACAGCACAGGTATGGTATTGATTCCCTTAATTCCCAGTTCTGGCCTTTGTTGTGTGAGCTGGGAATAATATCAGGAAAGCCAATAATAAAGCTGAACTGAAAGAGTAATTAAAGCTAGGATTGAATACTGAATATAAGGCTTTAGATGTTCCTTGGAAATCTGCTATGCCAACAAAATAACAAGTGATCAAGAAAGCTCTAAATTTTTCTCCAACCCTCCTGTAATTCTGGGATCACCCACAGAGGAGATCACACTCAGTGCAGTCTTTTACTGGTTGCTGTGTATTTCCTTTAAGTTTCCACCCTGGCAGCCATGTGCCAGTGTTTGTGTGTCTGGGGGAGCTGCTGTGCAGGCTGAGGAATCCTTACCTACACAGGTGTGGTTGTTGGATGCCAGCTGGAAGCCAGCGTTGCACTGGCAGTAGTAGGAGCCGGGGGTGTTCACGCAGCGGTGGTGGCAGTACGGGGGCAGGGTGCACTCGTCGATGTCTGGGGCACCAAAACACAGCAGTTAGTTCACATGGAATCCCAGCACTTCCCTGCTGCTCTCTTGTGTCCACAGAAAGTTAATTGCACTTGATTAAAAGCAGGGGAAAAGCTTATGTGAGTAGGGGACTGCTTCCATGGATATTGACAAGATACAGTTTAACTTTTCCTGTAAGGGACTATTTTGTAACAAGCTTTTATGCTCGTTGTCTTCACTCTGCACTCCAACATTATTTTATTCACTCAGTCCTGCAGTAGTGCTTGGTCTGGTTTATTTTATGTAGGTAGAATTCGGTGTTTTGTTCAGCTTTGCCATCAGGATCCCTCAGGATCAGACATGGTGCCGACCAACACAGCCAATGTGTCTTGGAGCTCATTTTCCCAAGAACTCGCATGCAGCGCTCCTGGCACGTACTAAATCTTTTCAGCTCCATTAGGAACAGTCCAGATTTTCTGTGCAAGTACAGGGGAATGGCAAGGATAGAGAATTAATGGGCCTGAAAAGGAAACAGGTGGTTGTGCTTCCACAGGGATCCCCAGAACCTGCCTTGTTCCCCAGGGGGCTCCCATTGCTCCCATTCCGCTGGCTGCCTGTCCTGGATGCCTTCCCACCCAGCAGCACCACACCTGGCTGTGCATCTCAGGCACTGAGAGCCTTCCACAGCCTCTCCTTGCAGGTCAGCCCTGCTTTTGAGGTGGAGCAGGCTGCCTTTCCAAGAGTCGGCATTCCTGGTGTGCATTGGAGCAGGGGTTTCACCTGCCAACCACACAAAATGTGCACCACCCCATTCTCTTACCCCTCTGCATTTTAAAATGCTTCCCTGCATTCTGGAGGAGATAGTAGCTCTGGTTTTGCCTGGAAAACATGTTTTATTATTCCATTTTCATGTGTGTGTGCAGTGGCTGTCTTGAGCTGCGGCCTGCTGGAGCTTGGTGAAGAAATCCACGCCGTGCTCCGTCCTTGTACACAAAGGGACATTTCAAAGGATCAACACTCACACAAATCAGACCAGTATTCACTGGAACAAAGAAAGGCACTTCCCATATCCATGCCAGATCTTGAGTTTCCTACCTCCAGCTGTTTCCACCATAGATGTGTTTAAAAAGGGGCCAAGTCTTTATTTTTTTTTTTAATAATGAGGAAAGTGTTTGTTTTAATATCAAGTGAAAAAATACTCTTTAGAAGTTAACCCTTTCTTTGTCAAATGTGGGGCTGAACTTAGTGGGGTGTTTTGGATGATTCTGAATGAAAAGGTTTATGCTGGAAAATTCCTGGCTATCCATACAGTAGCAACTGTCACTGTAACTCTTGTTGCAGAGAGAAATTTGGAAGTGGAAGTGGAATAAATTAAGGAGGCACAGTAGATTTCCATCCTTGACTTTTACAGGACTAAGCTCTTTTAAGTAACTTTTAAAAAAATAGGATTATACATATGAGCAATGCTTTGCTGCATTCATTAATGCTTTTGGGATCTGGCTCTTATTCAGTGGGAATTTTCCTTGTGGGATTAGGCACATCAGCTCTGGGCAGATCTAAGGGCTGAGATTCATCTGATCCATTGGACCAAATCTGTTTGAAGTGATGCTGGAAAACAATTTATTCTCTTTGCAGTCATGCATTTCAGAAAAGACTCATTTGGCAATATGTGAACAAGCAAATTAAAAAAAAATCTCAGAAAAAAAGTCAGAAATTATTAGTGAATTTAGAGTAAAATCAACTGATTGTTAGAAATGTCTTTTTTTCTTCCCTCTACCTTCAAGCCAAAATAGTCTGGAAAAATTTCTTTCAAATTTGAGAAACATTTCCTCCCATATGGAGAATCTCTATCAAGATCTGGCCCTGAGAACATTTTCTGGCTAAGTTGCTATAAAATCCCCAAAGACAGGCTTTATTCTGAAATGCTGACAGTACTAACTGTTGGGATGTACTTCTAATTTAGGTCAGTGTGTAATATGTAACACAGGTGTTATTCTTGGTTTTGACCTAAATAGGAGAAGGGAAATTTCACTTTCCAGACATCTTTGTGCATAGATTTAGATGCATAAATGTATTCACATTTAGATACAAGGGTCTACGACTCTCATTTCTTCTCAGTTCTGTCATGTTTCCAGTGAGGCTTTCATTTAGGACCATAGGTCTTGATATCAGAAGTGCTGTTGCATGGCAGTAATGTAATTTACCTGCTACATAAAAAAATCCAAATAAATCCCAGATATTAAAAAAATAAATCCATGACCTTCCAGAACTATTCCTCTACCTACATTCCAAATTAGTCATCCTACTCCTGCACAGAGAATGGAGAAAAATCAGATGCACCTGTGTTTACACCAATTTGACAGTTCAGGGCCTGATCTACATCTCCTAGGAAAGAGATAAGAATTTTTGGGTTTATTTCTACAGCCCTTGGATTGGAATCCTGAAGAAAGAGCCATGCCCAGAAATTTAAGTTAGTCCAGGTGTGTACTGAAGTCTCCCCAGTTTCTTAGCTATGGCCTTAACAAGGCTTTTTGAGGAGATTAAGAATAAAAATTTAAAAATTCTCATACACTTTGAAATGCAGGATCCCTGAAAGAGCAACACCTCGAGTTTTGTTGAGGGCAAAAAACCCCAACCCCTTTTCTCCTATACTGCATAAAACCAGCGCAGTGTCTTAGAAGAGGCTGCCTTGAATATCAGCTCCTGATGTGCAGATTTGACTCTCTTCTTTCATAGTTGTTTTTATTATCTGACAAACCCAATGCTTAAGGCTGGAGTGCCTCTAGAAACAATTTATCCATTGAAATGGTGATTAAAGAGGTGTTAAATGCAAGCTGAAGGAATAGGGTAATGGCACTTCGGCGTGATGTCCCCACCTGAGGATGGGATAGGGAAGATGCAGTGTTTGCCCTGCACTTGGATTTAATTCCGTGCTGTACTTGCGGAGCTCCCGAGGGTGCCGATAGCTTATCTTGGCATGGAGAATAAAGCCTAGTGGGTTTTAGAGGCTGCAAATCACCTGTACCTGCATTCAGATTTTCCATCTCTTTCATTTGTGCCCATAAAGCTGAGTCCTGGGGTGGGAGTGGGGACTGGGGGGAGGGAGTGCTGTGTCCCACAGACCTGGAGTTGAATCTCAGCGGAAAGATGTGCTTTGCTTCGCTGCCATCAGGGACTCAGGGCAATATCTGGGACAACGGGCAATGCCCCAACACAAACAATCAACACAACGGGAACTATTAGCAAAACTCAGCTTGTGAACTCCAAGTGTTGATTATCCTTAAAATAGCTCCTCGTCCCATGTTTTAGTGATTAATTATTGTGGTAAAGTGACATTCCATTGCATTCCAAAGCGAGACAGCTGTTTTACACCACACATACCCATCTGCTTTATGACCAGTATGAAGTTTGCAACTGGAGATCACGAAAGCAAACCACTGAATGGAAAGCAACACTTACCAACACATTGCTCCCCTCGTTTCTGGTAGCCTGGAGGGCACTGGCAGCTGAAGGACCCTCTTAAATTGACACACACTTGGTCAGCTCTACAATTGTGGGTTCCAGTTGCACATTCATCTATATCTTTATAAAAAACAAAACAAGTGCAATATTAGTCATTAAATTTATTTAAAGTATTTAGCCTGTGGAAATGCTTTATACATCTTCCAGCTACCTACAAGTGAAGGCAGAAAAGTTCAAATGCACTCCCAAGATGTCATCTCTACACTTGCAGCTATTGGAAATCTGGTAACATTTCAAGTCTTGTACACTGCCTTTGTAGATATTTTCAGCTATGGCTATTTTAAACATTTATTTGTCAAATACCATTAATATTTTGTACTTGTCAGTCTAGAATTTTCTGTAAACTTCTTGCAGCTTCATCATATTTGAATCATTTGCTTGTTTTGTTTTGCTTTGGTTTTTTTCCCACGCTGGTTGGATGTTTCATGCTGAATTACTCCAGAAAATTTCAGCAAATGCCATTCAGCTCTTTCTCAAGGAGGAGAGGAGTTAGAAATATGTTGTTTTGCTGGTACTAAAAGGACTCTGCTGCTCTCTTGCATGGTTCCCGTGCTCCATGCTTTGGACAGGGACTTGGAACTTGGTATGTGGTGGCCTTCTCATCAGGAAGAGATCTGCCTCTTGTCATTCCCGTGAAAATTCCCCTAATTCAGTCAATCTGTTCAAGTCTCTGGAAGCAGTTTATGTATGTTTGTATTTGCACAGTACGGCTGAAAACGCGAGCTCTAGCCCGGTACTTTTCAGAGTAATTCAGGCAGCTTTTAGTTTGCACTGAATGCAGGTCTATACAAGTATAAAACCAGCATTTTTATTTTGCCTGCTCATAATGAGTCCTAAAGGTACTTAATTATAATTAAACTGCATGTGCTGACAAATGAATTACCATTTGCTTTCTCATTTGAACATCCAAAATGTTGGAGAGCTTTTTATTGTAACATGACACAGTACAGTGAGATGACTTTTAATTTTGGCATTGTACACAATTTTTTTAGACTCTAGGCTGAATAAACAAATTCCTTAAAACTTATGATCTCTAGTTTACAAATCTCAGCTGACCTCTCTATTTGTATAGGCACTGGGGATGTTAGAACATCACCAGTGGCAGATTCTGGGTGGTGCTTTGGAAAAAATGATGGATTCTTTCTCATAACAAATGAAAACAATTTTGACCACACGATTCAATAAAAAATAAACTATCAACAGTTTGAATTAATTCTCAACGTTTGCCCTTTCCCCAAATGTCCAAATATTTTACATATATCTTCCCTTTACCTGACAGAGAAGCTAAAGCCCTTTTATGTTAGGCTGCTCTTTGCATTTCTGCACAGAGTCAGTCCTGAAGCTGCTGTGCTGGTGCAGGATTTGCTGAGCTCACTGGTGTGTCCTGACACTGAAAAGCACAATTTCAGGTGTGAAGACTTTTGGGGACTACAACTGGCTGTCTCCTGCCACCCCGGCACGGGGCAGCTCAAGGCAAAGGTTTTGCAGGGACCTCATGAGCTTTGTACTCCTGGTTCCTAAAAGCTGGAAACAAAATACTTGTACAATTCCAATCCTTTTTGTTCCAGAGTGTGTTGGGACAAAGAAAGTTTATTTGATATTTAGGAGCTTCATATATGAGTAAGTGTGAGTTGCCTTTTAAGATGGATTAGTTAAAATGCATTGAATAATAAGCTGCTCCAGCTAAAATGATTCATAGATTTACTTATGCACTCGTGGTCTCTGGCTGCTCCTGATGGTAAGTTCAGCTGGACAGAAACACAATTATTCCCAATTATTGCCTGCTCACTGCCTCCCCATTTGGAAACCCTTGGAGGGTTTTGATGTTCTGGCCAAGATCTGGGTTTATAAAAGGTGGGAAGTGAGGGTGGGCAGGAGAGCAGACTCCTGCCTTCCCTGGGAAGGGGTGGTGTGCTTGCCATGCTTGGAGTGGGTCTGCTCCCACCTGTGCAGGGGAATCAGTGCTGGTAGAGCAAGGCTGGTGGCCTAAAGGTTGTGTTTGAGGGAAATACTTTGTGAGGAGAGCAACAGGCACCTGGAAAGGTTTCAGTGCTGGCATCTCCAGTATTGTAGTAGTTACAGATGTGTCCTACTGTTGTGACTGATACAGGAGTGAGGAAGTGAGTGAAGATTTCAGTGCTGAAAGCAGTGCCAAATGTGGATTGTGTTGGTGCAACCCCGGAGCAGCCCAGCCCTCGTGGAGTGTGGGAAGGAGCACTGGTGGATTTAGCAGTGATGCTGCAGCTCTGCCTGTGAGCAAGGCCAGAGAGGAGGCTCCAGCTCTTGGCACTCAGAATGACCCAGATCACTGTCCATTACAGAAATAGTCTGTTTCCTAACTGTCCAGAGAGTTATTGGAGAAACAGAGGTGTGGGAGTCCTAGGAAGGAAGCAACAGCAACATTGGAGTTTCCTTGAGATGTGGCAGGGCAGCTCCATTTCTCTTTGAGGTGGCAGAGGCAGAGTCCCTTATTTACCACTACACACACACACACACACACACACACACACACACACACACACCTCTCTGTCCATGGGAACTGGCACCATATCACACTGGAGGGACCAATATTGATTTGGGATTCCCACTATATGTTAATGGCCCTGGGATAGGTAGATTGCCTATCTGCAGTTCTTCAGGGTCTGACTGAACTCAAGTTTCCAAATTGCTTTTCCAGTTTTGGCCCCTCTGTAGGATATCAGTCAGTCCCACGTCTTCATACCATTATTTTAAGAACTTATTTTTCCAGTTGAAATCAGACTTTTCCAATCCATGAGATTCCTAGAGTCGCCATGACTCACACAGTGCCCTCTGACAGTGGTTTTGAGGTTCCATCAATTCCTGCTTTTAGTCTGTATCAAAGGCAATAACATGGGAAGGAGAGAGTGGGGGTGATATGAAGCACATATTCTTCTCTAAATTCTACCACTTCATTCCATTTGATGTTTCTTGACAGAATCCCTGGGCTTAAGTGTGAACAGTAAATGAGGACATTGGCAATCACAGCTTTTGGTTTCTGCCTGGTGCAGACACCCATGGCCATGATTTGGTCCCTGAGAAGACACTGCAATCTGGGGCAAGGGTGTGATACAAGGAATATCACAGAGTTCACCAGCTCTGATCCTGAGAGCAAGATAAATTTATCTGACCTTTCCTCTCTAGCATGAATGTTTAATAATGTGTTACGTGCATGTGTATTTATAATAATTAAAAAAAATTAAAACAAGGCTCTCCACTGCACACACTTGTCCCTCTGGGGAGAGGGTGAGAGAACAAACATGTGACAGATGTTTGTCATGTTGCTTAATGCACTACTGGAAAGCACTCAAGATACCACAGTGATGAGTGCAGTATGAAAAACAGATCTAGAAAGAAAATATGGGGCTTTTACAAGCTCATTCTTGAGCATCTTTCCTCTACATCCTCTTTTCCAAATTTAGTGTCATCATGATAACGTTCATCTCCAGAACTGTTTCAGCAGCTCATTCCATAGCTGAGGCTTCTGCCTTAAGTGAATATCTTACGTGATAAGAAAACACCTGAAAACACTCTCGAATAGTTCCTCATCAACTGTGTTTAAATTTCATTTCTAGATGTTGCACAAGCATTTTTTTGCCCAGGTAAGCCATATAAATTACACCAGTAACGAAAGTGATCTGCTCTTTTTTTTTTCTTTATATTTTCTAACTGCAGCTAACATTTCTAAAGGTTGTGCTGTTCACCACACAGAAACAAGGGCTATAAGTTTGTATTAAGTAGTTAAAAAACAGAATGGTATTTGCTTATTGACACATGCAACCTGTGAAATACAGTGCATTTAAGAAGTAATCTGTATCTCTGAGTCTGACCAATTTACTCCCAGAAAGGTTTCCTCTGGACAGTTACACCCTGTGTAGGTGGAAAATTCCTTTGAAACAGCCTGTGTGTCTCTAACAATCCTTTTGCAGATCAATCTTACTTGAAAATGGAGCTGGGTTACCTTCAGTGTCTTGACCGTTGTGATAACTGAACTCAGGTAATTATGTAGTCTTTCAGTAGGCCACTCAAAATCAAACTTATTAGGGGATTTATTTGTACTTTGGTGAGAAAAAATATTTGCAAAATGAGTTAGGATTGAGTACTTTAATTTCTGCCTTTTGCCTGTAAGTGGTACATCCAGAATACTGCACTGAAAGGATGTGACAGTTCCAAAGTCAAGGATTTGGGGGACTGTAAAGCACAGAATTCAGGTTCTCTGAACACTCCGAATTCAGATCCATTAAGCATCAAGACAGAGTCCTTAATTATAGGAATCTCACTCTGATTTTCCTGCAGGCTTGTGCTTGGTCAAATCTTGCTGTGCCCAGAATAGTTTGGGTGATGTGGGCCTCTATTGAGTTGCTGGATAAAATCCTTAAATTAAGGTCAAGATCAGAGTCTAAGGAGAAGTGGGGCAGAAGCACAGCAATTAAAGGACACCGTGTCTCAATTAAATGACACGGGAGCCACACTGCGCTCTCAGAGATGTGGATGGAAGTCCTCAGCTGTGCTGTGGTAAATAGGGCCATCAGACCCCAGTGACTCACCCTAACATAAATACTGCCTTTTGCAACCATTTCCAGGGCTGTTCTAGAAAGTTCCTTTTGTAAGACTTTCCTATCCATAACTCTCTGCAAGGTAAGAGAATGCTCTGATTTGCACTGGCAAGTGACTGAGGTTTGCAGGGTGCCACAGCCATGGTGTGAGAACCGTGGAGGGCAGTAGAGCTTGTTCCTGTATTCCTTCAAAATATAAATCAACTTGCATTTCATAGTTCTAATTCCACAAGCCTCACCAATGGCTATACCCAGTGATTCCCTCATTTTCCAAAAATGTGCCCGCACTGCCTCTTGAAGTGATTTACACAATTCTGTCCCTCCACTGCTGACTTTGGCAGCCTGCTCTGTATTTCAACCACCAGTTGTGTACAAAAATTTTGCCTGACCTGCTTTTTAGCTATAGCTTTCTCTAACCCTCGTGTATGGCTGCCTCTTTTAGAGGTAGCTTTTCTGCTTCTCTCCTGCACTCCATTCCCTCAGGCTCTTATCTAGATCCTTAACATTTTCTTGCTAGTCTCTCTTTCTGAGCTACAACCCTGGCTCCATTCCCTTCCCGCTGTGACTCACTTTTCCCAAAGTCATGCTGCTTGCTCACTTATGCAACAGCTTAATCTCTGCAATTTGCTTCGTATCATTAGAAGCAGCACATAAAACCAGGAGATGCATTTCACCAGGGCTTCAAACTTCTAGGAAAAAAATGCCATCCACATCCACCTTCATCTTACTTAAGCCACTTAAAGCTTTTCTCCTCCTTTCCAGCACATACCTGTATGTTGTGCTCAGAGCTGCAGAAATGTTAACTAACTCAAGTGTGTCTTACTCCTGTGGCTGAAGTGTTCAGCTTCTTGCTGCTCACTGGCTCTCAAAAATATTGCAATATATGATAGCATCTTCTTGCTCTCTGTGTCCATTCTCCTCTGTCCAAAGAAAATGTTTCCAGGTTGCTTTTCTCTATTCTGGCCCGTAACAATCTTAATATTCCACCAGATAAAACAAGGAGGCTCTTAAAATATTTTACAGGATTGAAATTCTTATTTCTGTCCCCACTGAGGAGCACCAGTGGAGAAGCTTCTGAATGGTTCATAGAAATCCAAATCCATGATGGTCCCACCGATGTCAGTCTTGCATTTGTCATGGACTGCAGCGAACCTGTTCTCAATTTGTTTTGAATGTAAACCATAAATATTTTACTTAATGGGTTTAAATTTTTTGAGTTCTCAGTGTGAGTGAGGCTAGAAAATGACTTGGTCTGTTTTTCTAATGGACTCATCTGAAGAGCAAACATCAACTCCCACGTCAGCAATGGCACCAGAGAGTCTGATATCAGACATGCAGTGATCTGCATGGTGCTGCAGCATCACTGACAATTTACTTAACCTCAGGGTTCTGTCAAACCTTTCCCTTTCTGCCCACTTCATTAACTTTTATTCTGTCTCTAAGATGTTTATGCCAGTATTTTTCAGAAAGAACCATCTGAAGATAACATACTTGGAGAAGTTACACCTTTATAGTTTGTCCATGAGTATGGGCTTATTTTATTTGACCGAATTAAGTATTCTGTCCCCTATTTATGTTTCTTATACTGTTCTTGCAACTGAAGCCAAGCTCACTGCTATGTCGTTTCCTGGATCCTCCCTGATCCTTTCTTACACATAGGAACAACATTAGCAACCTCCAAATTCCCTGGTTCCCTCCCCAGCCTTAGCAAGCTATCAACAATTTCTGTCAAAGGCTTTTCTATTTCCCTTGCTACTTCCTTCAACATTTGGGATGTTATTCATCTGGGCTGGATGCCCAGACAGCTTTTAACTCATTGGTGTTGGGAGGTTGTGCTCTGTGGTGGTAGAGCCCTGCATAAAATTGGTTACATAACATCAGGGCAGGAGGTACCAGGAGATGAAATATCTGGAGAAATTTCCCATTTGTGGAGTGGCAAAACCTGCTAATGCAGAGACCTTCATTCCAAGTGCTGTCACTGTCCAGTGGTGTCATGAGGGAGCCTAATTCTGCACAGTTCTGCAGGAGCCCCAAACCTCCCCCTTTTCTGCTGGTTTTTCCCTTTTAAATTTTCCTTTGCCCTTTCATGTGAGGTATATTGGCCTGATTGCCCTGGTAACAAGTTTTCACAGTTGAGCGAAGGTAACCTGCACAAATACTTGTTTGCACAGGAAAAAGAGATGTGAGAGCCAAGACCTACATTTAAGCAAATAGGTGAGGTAGAATGTTTAAATTAATGAGATTTTCCTGAAAAACGGCACGACTCCTTTGGTGCGCTGAAACGTTTCCCCTCTCCACTCTGAGAGTGCAGCAAAGCAAGTTCCTTGTGGATTCATCTTTTACTGCTCCTGGATGTCATGGCAGAACAAAAGAGAAGTAAAGCAAAGTATTGATGTGAGAAATGTGCAAAAAGATAATTGAATGCACTGCAACTCATTGTGTGATTTTTGTATTTGGACTGCAAAAGTGTGAGCAACTTCTGTGGATTTGGGCAAGTTACCCAAGCATGGTGATTCCAGGAATAGGAAGGTACAGGAAAAACATCCCTCTATTAACAGAACAGAGTTAAGAAGCTGTAGTAAGTGAGCCTGCCCTGCAGTTTTCTGTCACAATTATCTATCATCTCTGGTATGTCCAAAGCAAACTGACTTATCACACAGAATAGCTCAGCAAAGGAGTGAGCCATAGCTTTCAGTGCTAGAACATCTCCCACATGTTTGGGAGCTGCAGGCAGCTGAGAAGGGAGAAAGAAATGAATGAAGCTTTGAACTGATGCATTTCTTCCTTTCTCCTGCTGTTTCCCTCTGTGTGAGATGCTCCTTCCCTCTCCAGCACACACCAAGCACTCTGGGAGGTGCATTGCACACAGGAAATGGCTCCTAATTCCAAGATCCTTTGGAATTCCATGGATACACCTCATTATCCAACCACAGCCACAGCGAATTAAATGAATGTGACATATAAAACATTGGTCAGGTAACACAGGAATTGAAATGATCACTGCAAGTGACAGTAGTGGTATGGCTGATATGTTAGTCTGATACAAGGCCACAAACTATTCCCAAAAGGATTTTCTATCCGATGTTACTTCAATGTGTATCCTTAAAACAAGAACATGGACAATAATATATGTCCTTGTGTTTAAAGTTTCTCAAAGGGAAGAGCACTTTAATCCCCCATTAGAAGACCACATTGTTAACTATTAGTCTTCCTACTCATCAAAAAGAAAAGTATTCTATGCTTTTGATGGATCTAGATTAATTTAAGATCTATATTATTTGCTTTATTTTTGCTAGAGCCATAAATGGAGTCATTACAATCCATTAATTCAGGGCAATGTATCGGTGAGTCTCTGAGTGCTTCAAAATGTGAGTTGTCATAATGGTAAACTTTTTGATTTACATTTTGCAATAGCTTATTTTTACTTTCAGTGGAGTATTTCCTGCTGTTGCTTTCTTGTGATTTTATGCTAGAGGTCTAACAACTTGTGCTTTTTGGTTCAAGCCTGCCCAAGTGAGGATCACCCACCCATGATGACCAATACATTTGGACTGTGCTCAAAAACAACAAGGGTGGATTAAACTATTCCATTATTGCAGATGAAAGAGTTCTCCCGACATCTGGCATATCATCTTCAAAACTGATATGGAACATTTCCATAAATTCAGCTTAACATTGTTTTTGTGAGTGTTCCAAGGTATTTTTAACATGAAGAAATAGCATGCAAACTAATTTCCTATTTGAAAGTAAATGTCTTGTTCTTATTTCTGATTCACCCACTTATTAAAAAGGGAAAAGAAAAAAAGGATGTTCACTTAACTTGAAGCATACTGGTTTGTTTACTTAAGTTAATGGAAAAGCTAGTCAGTGTTTGATGTAAAGCTGCCCCCTTGCTTGAAAGAAAACCAAACAACTGCTTATGAATTATGAATATCTCCTAATATTTTCCAGAATTATCTGAAGGATGTATTTTTTTTTCT
Organism: Aphelocoma coerulescens; assembly: GCF_041296385.1. Classification (NCBI taxonomy): domain Eukaryota; kingdom Metazoa; phylum Chordata; class Aves; order Passeriformes; family Corvidae; genus Aphelocoma; species Aphelocoma coerulescens. The sequence continues at coordinate 3,285,534 of NC_091016.1, forward strand.
TAATTACATACACTTAAAAGTTCCAAGTTCCCTCTTCATTTCCATTTTGTTTATTTCTCTCCTTGGAAACCTCATAAGCATTTTCCTTTAGCTAGGCTTGACTGAACAAAATATCACTGCTACAACCTGTAATATTGGGGAAATCAAGGCCTGAAAGCTCATTGTGGTTTTTAATTAGGAAGTTGAAGCTCATTAAAGCTTTGCAAGCCTTTTCACAGCACTTGCAGTGGCAGCTGCTGGATCCCTGCAAAGGAAAAAAAATATAAATATCTACCCAAAAAGTGAGTTCAGGGCACACTTCAAAAATCAACTTTCATCCTGAGACAGCTCAGAAAACAGCTCCTGCAAAAGATGTTGCTTTTCTTGTGTGTTGGCATGTTTTCCACTGGTTCAGTCCCAGTCAGAGCTACAGGAACCTGATTTTGGGGTGGTTTTGGAAGTGGAGGTGCAGCTGATCAGTGCAGCTCTGCTGACATAAGAAACAAGGGACCTTCAGAAGGACCTTCAGGTGTAAGACAAGCAACTTAAGCTATTTGATATGAGATCAATTTTATCAATACCCTCTCATTCCCCTTCAGCTTTTGCAGGCTGAATGAGCCTTTTTAGCAATTACAGTTTCCAAGCTGAGAACATTTAAGTTCAAGCTGAGTTCAATAGCAACTCTCAGAAGGAGAGGGCTTATCTAAATGATGATATTGTTTTTAGCACTAATCATCCTATCTGTTGGCAGTACCAACATGCTGCAATCTCCACAGCTCCCTACGTAAATAAGCAGATTCCTGATGCTGTTCCAGCTTCAGAAATGCCTTTGAAGGCATTATTTAGTTCTGAATTTTTCCTATGTGGTTATGTGATACTTTTAGTGTGTGGCTGGACATACCCAGAGATGCCTTGTTTTGCAGAAATGTATCTAAAACTTATTTAAGGTGTTATTGGAGGGCACCGGGCTGTGAAATAGAAATGGTTAAAAAAAGTTCACTTTCTCGCTTTCTACAACTTTTGAATGATAGAGAAATAAAAGCAAATTATGGAAATAGTACTTAAAAAAAAGACACATCAGTTGATTTGGTCCAAAATATACTCTAGGGATGGGAGGGGACTGGAGAGCTGGGATAGAATAACACAATGTTCAGGTTGCACAGTTCAAGTGAAGTGAAAGGATGTGCAGAAGTTAAGGTTTCTGTGGCAATATAAATTTGACTATGCCAAAACCAAGCAGTGTCAGACAGTTCTGCTCTAACAAAACCATAGTGAACTGGATCTTATAAATTTTTGTTTGTCTGTTTTGCCCTAAGAATTCTTATTAACTGCCACCCCCTTAGAACTTAAGTGGAAAATTCAATTTTCCATGTAATTCTTCACATGAGGAGGGCTTAAAATTGAGTTTGAAATTTTAAAAATTCTTTGTTTGTAAGAGAATAGATACAAGAGGTGAAGCCAGGCAGGATCAAAAGTGAGGCAGAGGCACCAGGGGAAAAGAAATCCATCCTCTGAAGGTAAAATTTTAAAAAAGAGAAAAAGCTATATGGATACTAATGAAGGAAGGAGAAAGAACATGGAAGAAGCAAGACAGGAGGCCAGGGGAGGTTGTGGAAAAGGGGAGATGGATGAGAGGGGCAACTGAAATAAGCTGAGGGTGTGCAGTCTACTGAAGATTGTAAGTTGGAGCGGTGCTTGGGAAGTATTTGTTGTTCTTTCAAAAACCTGACAAAAAAATTCTGAAAACTGAAAATTATTATTATTTTTGGCCCCACTCTAAGATTCTTCTGGGGTTTAGCCACGCTTTTTTTTTTTTTTCTGTGTTTGGGAACAAAAAAAAAGAAAAAAGACACTAAAAAATACTTTGTTCTTTCAATGAGTCAGTAATAAATAAAAACGAACATTTTAAAAAACAGAAGTTTCCTTGGGAAGAGAGAGCTATTTCTTCTTCCAAATTTACTTTGCCTTAAAATTGGGATGTGCTCTGCTCTCAGGCTGAGGATCTGCCTTCCCAGCTGCCTTTAAGCAATCAAGTAGAAGTAGCAATTGGGACAGCTTTGCTCCTTTCTTTCTTTTTTTTTTCCCCCTGGTGTTTGGCTGGGAATTTACATGGGTTTGCCTCAGAATAGATGCTGTGCTACCATAATCCTGGCACTTTTCACTGAAAATGAGATTTCAGCAGTGCTTCCTAGAGTAAGTGGAGGACTCCTGAACATCCAGCTGCAGGGCTGGCGGGAGGGGGAAGTGCAGCAACCTGCTTTGTTTGCCTGAGCATGTGATTCTTTTTCTTTTTTAAAATACCTTGTGATCTTCACAGACTCCTGGCGAAGCTTAAAAGGTTAGTTTGAGAAGGGAGTGGCTATCATTTGTTTAGAAAATAAATAGGAAAAAGTAGGCCAAATACCAGTAAAGTTCCAGTTTTAAAATATTAAACTAACACACAGCATTGCTGACCTGGAAAGATCACATGAAGTGGGAGAAAGGATGTATTTAGAGTGATTGCCAGGCAGGACGTGGGATCTCTCACTGACTTGGCAGTAGATACTTCAGCTCTATTTGCTGTTTCTAATGCTCCTTATTTGCTAAGTTCTTAAGTTTGACAAGATCCATGCTTTATTTTTCAGTATTTACATGGTATTAAGCAAGTGTGTAAATCCATTCAGAGGGTAACCAAGGCCTACCCTTCCTGCTTTTCCTGCTTCATCTTTGGATATAGACAGGATGTGCAGAAACCTGGGAAAAGGGAGGCTTGGAGGGGGTTTTCCTTTGGGGAGTGCTATTAGATAACAGTGTTATTTGTGACAAGTTCAAACTTGCTAAATATGGTGGAATAGGTTTGGTGCTTCCAAATCTATCAGAGTGAGGAAAGAAATGACTGCTTAAATGACAATAGAGCTGTTAGAATTCCTTCAGAAGAAGCAGGAGGATGTAATGGAAATGTAAAGATGTCAGCATCCCTCTCTATGACCTGACTGTAGGGCTTTTGGCAAGTGTGGAGGAGAAAACCCAAGGCAGCAGATAAATAATTGCTGCCACATCATCCCAGCACATCATCATCACTGCTGGTTGAGATGAAAGGTATTTACAAACCAGAGGCTGCCAGCAGAACACAGGCAGCCCCAGCTTGATCCAACTCCAGCTGTAATCAATAGGAGCCTTCAGCTAAACCAGAGCCTGCAGAACAAACTGACAGCTTCTTGAAATGTCTTACACGGTGAGTTCTGTAAAGGCAACGCTGGAGCTCATCAGCAGTGGGACATGGAGGGATGCAGTGGAGTTTTACTCCACACATTGTTTGGTGGGCTTCAAAATTTCCAATGACAATTGAAGCCCCATTTATTTTCTTCCCCTTAAATCTCCCACTCTTACTTTTCTCCTGTTTTCCTTTCCCTTTTTCTCTAAGTTCTGCCCTTCTAATTTTTCAAGGCAGAGAATGGGCCTTTGTTTGTGAAGAGCAAGGCGAGTTTATGGCACCCTATTCATTATATTTATGAATCATATCTAACTGAATTTTCCCATAGCCCAAAGGTGGCTGATTGCCCAAAGGCACACTGCTCCTAATGCCTGTGTTTTCTATTTATAAGGTGTATTTTAGTTTACATCAGAAGCTGAGGGAAAGACTTCTGCTTGATATCACTTCTGCCAAATGGAACCCACAGAGAAACCGTGGCCAAAGGAATTCTGTACAAAAGTTGTCCAGGCTCTGTAATTTTGTTCACGTGGGTGCATGGTACTGTACACTGGCTGCCAATAAAAACATTCTAAAATAGATACAGCCCTGGGCGAGTCTCCAGATGATCTTAAAATGTACAGGACACAGGTAAGGGAGCATGGGGAGAGAACCAGGCTTTGTCAGGACACAGCCCAGTGAGAAAATCAGCTTTTGTAAGGTGGTTGTGAGAGGAGAATCTCTGACAATCCCTGCTACTCCCTGCAAGTTGATGAAATTCCTGAAAGAGCAGTTTACAACCAAATTAAAGAAAATTGTTGCTTTTGAAGCCATTTGTGGTTGTGACCAAGTGCGGGTGCTCCCCAGAATGTGTTGATGCTCCGTGGACAGCAGAGCCAAGGACAGGGAGAAATGAGCCCCTCCAAGGAGGGAACACTGGTCTGGGCCACTGCTCCATGTCAGGAGAGTCTGGGATCACTGGCAGGGCTTGGAAAGCTCTGGCAGCACGGAGCCCAGGATACAGGGAGAAGATCTGTGGGATGATCATTAGCACTGATGCCTGTCCAAACCAAGCTTTTTGCCTCCGGAGAATGGCAGGAATAAAAGGAATTGGCTTTGCAGCTACTGGGGGGAAGGGAAGGAACAGGCCCTGACGGATTCACTGGACAAGTTTTTTAATACTTTGTGGCTTGAGATGTTCTGTTGCTTTCTGGCCCCAGGAAGAGAGCTGAGTGGGAAGCTTTAGAGTCATAGAATGGCTAGGGTTGGAAGGAATCTGAAAGCTCATCCAGTGCCACCCCCTGCCATGGGCAGGGGACACCTTCCACTATCCCAGGTTGCTCCCAGCCCCATCCAACCTGGCCTGGAACACTTCCAGGGATGGGGCAGCCACAGCTTCTCTGGGCAACCTGTGCCAGGGCCTCACCACCATCACAGCCAGGAATTTTTTTCCTAATATCCAATGTAAACCTACTCTCTCAATGCCAAAACGTAAATTGTAAAAAGTCCCTCTCCGTCTTTCTTGTAGCCATCCTTCCTGAAAAAGCATTGAGGACCTTCTTCATCCTTTATTTCCCCCCCCACAAAGGTTCTTTGCTTGGTTCTCTGTGTGTTCCATTCCCTTCTTTAAAAGGCGTGAGATCCCAGATATTTATGCTCTTGCAAATGGAATGTATGAGCCAAGTGCCAGGGATGCCTGTCTGCATCCTGGCACATCTGAGGGATGCCCAGGACATTGTCAGTACAGCATTTGGCCCTGCCTGGCTGTCTGGAACTCTAAGTAGACAGCCACGAATGTGTGATTAAAGCCCACTGCAGGCTTTCCGTGACCACTGCAGAGGTTAATGACTGGGCAGGATCCACAGGGAAACATGAGGGCCTCAGATGCTGCTGGACACAGGCCAGTGTTGGTTGGTCAGAATAAATTCTGCTCATAAATTCTTGCAGGATGGGAGAAGAGATTTCTCAATTTAGACTTTGATCAAAGCTATTGGAAAAAGCTGTCAATCACACTTAGGGTTCTCAGAGATGCCTTGCTGCCTCAAATGCCTTCCAGATGGATTTAATTCCAGTGCATTGATCAGCCACTCGGCTTTGCAGCTTTGGGGGAAGTCCATGCCATCCTCATTGAGCTGCTGCATGGCAACAAAATTGACTGGTGGCTCTTTCCTCATGGAAGTGCTGTCTTCCAGGAACTGATGAGGCAAGAGGTGAACTGGCAAAAGATGAATCTATGGGATGCTAATTATATCCAAGTAATTAATGCCAAGAGCAAAGAATGGAATGAAGAGGTGAAGCAAGGAGAGATGTAGCTGAGTATTAGGAAGATGGTCTATTTATAGTGGAGAAAGAATAAATATCTATGAGCACATTAATTTCTTACCTATAGGATAAAGGGGGGAATTGCTTAAAATTCTGAAACTAAAGTGTTTTAAAGTAATTTTAAAAAGTTATTTACTAATCCTATTATTTATGCAATTATATTTGTTAGCTTGAATAACCCAAACCAATGTGTGCAACATTAAGCTTTCTGCCAAGCTAATCAACTTCAAATTCATTGTGTAAGTTGTGTAAGTTTGGGAGGTCTAACCTAGAACCTGGATTTCTCTGAGCTCTTGGCTTTCAGAAGCTCTGGCTGTGGAGAAGGATTCCCCTGTTCTGCTGCTCCAAACCCTGAACTAAAAGCCAGGACCATGTTTAAGCAGCCAACAGACTTAGAGAGGGGGGGAGGGGTTCATAGGACAGCAAGGTGTCAAAAGTTGTGGCCTGTAAAGATTTAAAAAAAAAAAAAAACAAAAACAACTTTTTCAAAATACAAGGTTTCCAGACAGGGACTACTGAAGAGGAGGGGAAGTTTTTTAGTAGACTGAAAACATGTGGGCTTCAGTACCTTGAAAACTTTCATAGATAACATTTAACCAACTGCCTTGGTTTAAAGGCTGAGTTTAATTAATCAGATGCTACCAATAAATATGCAAAACACCAGTGGAAGACCAATGGCAAGATTGATTTTTACCAGTTAACTGAACATCCTCTGTAGTGAGACCTGTATCTAGATTTATATAGGACCCAGCAGACTGTTAGTTTGCTTTGGAGATTTCATGGACAGGCAAAAAAATCAGCATGAAAGAAAAGAAACAGAGTGTCCCAGCTAATAACCACAGGGTCTTCTGAACGGATATCAGAGGTTCAAAAACACCTCTGACAAATGAAAAGCAGGTCATGAAAGTTCTTGTACCCTATTATTTTCTGGACTGGGAAGTGTTCAGTGTGTTTTAGGATCAGGTCCAAATGATTTTTAAGGACTTAAGTCTTGTTTTCAATGAAAGGAAAATAAAAAGGAAGCAAAACATAATAGATAAGTAAGGTTAAATACATATTAAAAACAAAAATCTTTTCAAAGCAAAGAACAATGAACTCTTATCTACAGAAGGTTCAGTAAATAGGTTAATTCTTCATATTGGCTTGAAACTCTTGGGCTTGATTTATTATTCCCCTTATTTGTCCAGGAATTTTTATTTACCCCACAAGGCTTCACACTTACTACATGTACATGTGCTTGCCCAAAATGTCCAGTAGTGGAGAGCAAGGCCCCTTGAGCCAGAAAAGGAATCTGAGAAGTTCCTGGAAAGATCTCTGTGGATGCACAGCTACGTGTCATTCTGTCCCAAACCAGCCACTGCATCCATCTGCTTCTCAGAAGGGACAAAACAGATCTGGTTTGCAGGTCATCAACGAGTTTGAAATTCAACTTCCAGAAGGGATGAGATTTTACAGAGAAGATGGTTCTTGTAGCCAAGCCAGGCCTCACTTCCTACAGAAGTGGCACGAAGTATTTATTGAATAAAAGTGACAGCATGGCCTCATCTGGCACTGCAAATTCTCGATGCTGTTTGGAGTCTCCATAAATCATCAACTGTAAAGTATCTGCTTTCCTAAAGGAGCAGCTTTATTTCATTAACATTTTGAAAGTGACGTTGCTAATTGTACAGTAATTTATCCAGGATCACAGTGTGAACTGCTGTTTTCAGCCAGGTTTTGGCACTCATTGCCAAAAGTTTAAGTGAAGAAAAGAGGAAAGCAGAATAAGGAATTAAATAGAAGCAATAATTGAAGAGTATCTAAAAGGGGCAGCACTGGTAGATGTGAGACAAGCTGGGATATTCAGCAGAGTGATCTGAAAACTGTCCCAGCAATTGAACTGCAAGCTGAGTAAACAGCCAATTCCTCCAGATCAAGGCTACTCCCTCTGCTACTCTCAAGCATTTCCTACCCACCCATGAGTAGGATCAGCCTGTGCCTGGTATTGCAGGCTTGCTCTGGCAAGTTTGTTAGTGAGGGGTTTTAAAATAAAAGTTCCTAGCAACAAGGTGAAGGACTGATTGAGGACAGCAGTGAGGAGCTGTGTAAACTGAGGCATGTGCAAAGGTGTCAGGGAAAACACAGGGATCTAAACGTGTGCTTTAAATCCTGGAATGCAACTAAAGGTATCTTAAAATGACACTTCAAAGTACAAACAGTGATTTTGTTTATTAAAATCAGTCTTGATGTGCTCTCAGTACTTTGAGAAGCTTGGTGGGCACTAGTTATGAAAAAACTGCAGCTATTCAGAGTTCAAGTAAGCAACAGTCACTGATCAGCGAAACTTCACTTCTTTCCTTCTTTGTGGATACACACTGATATTATTTATTTTCTTGTTTTTATCTGGAAAGGATAAAGCTGCCGAGATTCACTTGTAGCAGGAGTTGGGTCATGGGAGGTTGGGAGTGACATTCAGCTAGTCTGCTCCTCAGGAAAATGTTTTCATTCAAACCCAGGGAATTGTTACCTTCCCTTATGGAAAACACTTCCTCACCTACACATTTGTAAGAAAACAAACCCTTTTCCCTCCACATCTGCATTTTTAGCAAATCTCTTTTGTCTGTGTCAATCCAGGGTGAATTGGAAGGAGGGGTTCTGGGTATATGGAAAACCTTTTTCACCATTAGGGCAGTCGAGGTGTGGAATAGGTGCCCAGAAAAATGGTGTGCTCTCCATCCATGGGGTTTTTCAAGTAGTGACTGGATAAATCTCCCAGGTCTGATTTCAGAGCTGAGCAGGATGTTGGGCTGGAGACCTCCCAAGGTCCCTTCTCACCTGAATTATTCTGGGCTGCTGTAAACATACTCTGAGCTATAAACCAGAATGAGAACTCTACTACCTTTCTTTCCTCTGGCTTTTTGTAGCCTTCTTCAGGCAGGAATTGAGTGCAGTGAGGTTTCTGATTAAAACATGTGGAGCCTGTCACACAACTTTTTTAATGCAACCTAAGCACCAAACTAAATAAATTCAGCCCAGCTGTGAACTAAGAGAAGAACTGTAGGGAAACCAGTTGGTCACCACTGGGCCAAATTGTGAAATTAGTGCTAAGAATAGTTAACAATGGGACATAAGCATTTAATTTTTCCAATTAAGGACAAATGATAGGAATGGAAAAACCTGCATATTATCATTCCAGTTTTTAAGGGCTGTTGTCTGTGCAGCCCATCCCAAGTGCATCCCAACGGGACAGTAATGCTGTCTTGAAGCTGGCTTTGTGTGACAGAGGCAGTTCTGCAGCTCTGGGCCATAAAGCCGAGTGCGTGTGTTGGTGCGTTCCGCGGGGATGGGCTCCATCCAGGCAGCTCCCACGGCTGTCCCGCTTGAAACGTTACAGCCAAATTAGAAACCCTTTTTTGTTTTGTGCTGCCTTTTTGCTGTTTTTCCTGTTCTTACAAGCTTAGGGTTGTTCTTGCTGGCTGAGCCCCCTGGATGGCCGTTGAGTATGTGCAAATCCCAGCCGGTCCCTTTGGTCCCTTTAATGCTTTGCTTCCAGCCTACTGCTCAGGGCTGTAGCAGGAGTGGGACCCCACCCTGAGGACCAGGCTGCGGAGTGGCCCCTTCGCCCCTGCTTGGTCACACGTGAGGCATGTGAATGGAGCCCCCGGGGCTCTCTCAGCCTCCACCAGCCAGAATGTGTTGAGGCCACTTTTTGGCTGGGTTGGACATGACAGATACTAAAACAAAGAATGAAATACAAGGAATGATATAAGCTGCTCTTGCTGCTGCTGCTTTTGTCCCAAAATGCACCACTGAACACAGCAATTGTGGGGTTCGATGTGCTGGTTAAGTCACAGATCAGAGAATAGTCTGAGTTGAAAGGGATCATCGAGTCCCACCCTTAAAGGAGAGAAGTGTGTGCCCCACAAGGCTGTTTTGAGCAGGACAGTTCCTTCTCCATGCACATGTTGTCCAGGAGAATGGGGCCTTGGAGGGCCCCTGGAAGATGCACCAGTACTCAGGGTCACTGAATTTCAGTATTGCTTGCTCTGCCCCACAGTAACAAACCATGATTCCTGTAATTACAATGTTCTGATATCAATACCTGATTTTGATATAGAAATTGCACTTGACAGCTACCAATCAGATTATTTACACACCATTTTGTCAGAATTACAGAAACTTTTGTTTGAATTTCCCAGTGGTTTTAATTTTTAACAAAACTGCACTGGTTTGTGCTCTCCCAAAAAAAGTCTCAGCCTTCTGCAGCTCATAGGGCCAGGAGTGGTTCCATTGTGGGACTGAACATCTGATGTCCACCAGACTAATTAGCCAGGGCTTTGGGGAATTGGCTTTGTGCTCAACCCACAGGTAACAGCCACCAAATCCAGCAAGATGGAAAACTTAACAGACTCTGCTTTCTCAAGCTGGCCATTGGGACATACCTCAGAAAAGTACAGATATCACCAATCTGCCCTTCAACAATCAACCTCATCCTGACATCCTTTAAGAACTGAGGATTGCTCTAAGCATAAATTAGGTTTGTTAATCTTTCCAAAAGTTGCTGCTTTTTAACTTCTGCTCTCACTTGTATAAAACAGTGAGCTTTGTTTAATCAAGTTCTTAAACTGTTCCTCTCACTCCTATCCCATGGCAGAGATTTGGGAAGCGTTTCCTTTTGGGGGCTGCTCCAGCCATGCCACCTTCCAGCATCACAAATAAAGACTCAAAGTGGGAAGCAGCAGCTACAAACCTGCCTTGATTATTTCTGTATGGTTTTGCTACACTGTTCTCTGCTGTAAAAACCTCTCTTCCTCCCCAAGCTGCTGCTTTCTCGTGCTGCTCCTGTTTTTCAGTATCTCCCCTGTCCCAGACTCTGCAAGCAGCTGCCCTGCTCCTGAGCTGTTTGAGAGGGAAGAAGACCAAGCAAGTGAACTATTCCTGCATCCCAAACAGTCCCTGCACGGCTCCGGAGCTGGGGAATCCCCCAGGAAGCTTTTAGGAGGGTGGAGAAAGCGGAGACAAGATCAAGACCAGCGCTCTTAAGCTGTGCTTAGGGGAAGAGCTGAGGGTGTTCGAGGGTGTTGCTGGGTGGATCTCCTTGGCTGGTTTTGGGGTTTGGCTCTATTACATGGCTGTGCTTTCAATTTATTTCAAAGGTGCCTGGAGCCTTATAAATCTGCATACATAGTAAGGAAGAGATTCTCCTCACAGTGGATACTGAACTCTGAGTGTAACCAGAATGGAGGGAATGTTTTTATTTAAATACATAATGAAGCAACCTTTTCATAAAAATATCTTTTCTAGAAATGGGGAATTTTCCTTTTTATAGACACAGAGAGCCACAGTTTCTAATAGAGGAATACTTTGTCTTGGAACATGCCCAAAAAACCAGCCCCCCTCCCCAAAATCATCCTTTTCACATGCTGATTAATAGATTAAAACTTATGAATATAGTTTCTGGATTGTTTAAATAATGGTCAGTGTTTGCAGTGGGGAAAATGGGTGGCTTTTTCCTGCACCCAACTTTTCCTACACAAATGCTATCAGGAGTGTGGTTCTAGCTCTCTTCCACCTCAGCTTAATTCAGGCTGTAAAGTTCTTCTGCTTCTGCAAACACCAGAAACCCAAGGGGTGCTCAGTGGTGTTAAGCCTATCATTTTTATCTGCTTGTGCAGTGCTTTCTGCTCCAGGGAAAAAGTGCTGGAATTGTCAGGAATATCTTTGGAATATCAACCATCCCCAAATTATTTTCTAGTCCAGTAACATATAAGGAGAGAGTGGGAAAGAAAATCTGTCTTGATGCTTCAAATTAAGCCAGATAAGACCGAGGAAGGTCTGGATGCAGAGTACATACAGGCAGGATGATGTCAGAGAAGAACACGTGTTTTCTTTTCCCTTGGGAAATGGAAAGGACTTTTGGATTCTGCTCTCTTTCCTGATTTAGTCTCCAACAACTTCTAGGAGGAATGAAGTCAGGTGCCATCCACAGCCCACAGGGGCAGAGCAGAGGTTGCTCCAAAGCACTGCTTATTTCTGATGTGATTCTGTGCTCACTGCCCTGTGAAATATTTCTATATTCCTGCTTTTAACTCATTCCAGGCGTGACAGGCAAGTCCTTGTTTCACCCAGGTCACCTTTATCATCTCAAAGTTCTGTGGAGAACTGGCTCCTGATAAGGAAGTCCCTTGAGAACAAATTCATTTATGAAGAAAGTGCTTTAAAAACTACAGGCAAGTATTTGTTGCTTCTAAAAGTGTATTTAATTCCACCTACTCTGTATCCCAGATACTCAAAATTCTCCCCAGAGTGAGTTTAGACAAGAAAGAGATTGTTTCTCCTGTGTATTTTTTAAGATAGGTCAAGTCAGCTAAAATCACACTTAAATTTCTGCTTGCTTTGCCATGTTTGATTCTTTTGCTCTGTGCAAGATTGCTATTAAATGTTACCTTATTGGCAACCTCTTTAAAAGCACGCAGAACGTTGTTACCTGTCAAAAGTCCTTGCACTTCCCAGTTCTGAGTACTTCTGATAACAGGCAGCTGTTACAGTATTGGTAAGGAGCTCTTTCTAAATTTATAATGCTACCAGATATCCAGGAACTGATTGTACAAATTACTTCTTTTCTGGAATTATGGAGGCTTTATATCCCATCAGATGCCTCCTTTTTTTTGTTGTTTTTTTTTTTTTTTCCCCTTGGATTTCTTTAACTCTGGAGAATTTTAATTGAAATTTAAGCCCAAACTTAACTCTTGGTATAAGGCCCAGATTTGCACAGCAATCTGCCTTGTCAGAGTTTGTCTTTGGGTGACATCTGCTAGTGGGATTGGTTTGATTGCACACGTTCTGCCCAGTTACCTGTTAACAGGAATCCCATCCGTGCAGGCAGATGCACATAAGGACCCTGGAACAAGCTCTGTTTGTACTCAGGAATCTCCATGGAACATCTGTTCAGGCACGGGCTGAACATGCTCAAGTGCAGTGTCACATTTGCTTAAATCATCTCACACTGGGTCATGCACCACACCAGGGGTTTCCTTCAGATTAAATTCAGCTTGTAAAGGAAGGTTCAGCAGTATCTTCTCCTCCTTAGAGCTGATCAAAACAGGCTTAATTAATTAATATGTCCAATCAAAGGCATGATTTCTTTTAAATAAGGAGTTAATAAAGCCAGATTCAGAGTTTCCCCAAGTAAACATCTCTTCCCAGGAGATAGACCTTCACACACTGAAGCCTTTGTCATCCCATTTAAGAATTTTACTTTAAAGTTATTTATTTAAGCCATGCAGTAACAGCAAAAGACAAGAGGCTACTGAATATCTAATTTCAAAAATGCCTAATTAAGAGCTTGGGATACATATTGCTAGAAAACATCTAATTCATTTCTGAGCCTCAAGAACTTTTTCTTAGCACTGTAGCTTATAAAAGTGTGTGTAACTGTAGTGGTTACAGGTTTTCTTAGTCACTTTTTTCAGCGTTGATGCTACAGCTTTGACCATGTAATTATACCTAACAAAAATTAGGACATCTCTCTACTCTGCTTACAACAGAACCAACCTTTAACGTGATTTCAGATTAACAAATAAGACACAAATGTGGAGGAGCATTAAAGGTATTTTATAATAACTACATGTGGGCTAAAATACTTCAGAGCTCTGTAATTTGCAAATCCCTCTTGTATTTTTAGTAAAGTTAAAAGGTAGATGAAAGAAGGTACAAGCAGTATTCTTGTGTATTTAGGATGGTTTTTTTCAGGTTACATTTTGCTGTCTATAGAATCATGACAAATACCTTTCTCTCCAAAACTGTTGCTTTCTGACTGCTATGAAAACAGAATTTAGCAGATGAAACAGATATTTCTTTGTGGGATTTCATACTTTTTACTAATGAACTTTGTATGTCTGATTACCTATTCCATGTATTCTTGTCATACAGAAAACAGAGATCTTACAAGCCCAGTTCAGATCTTCCAGTCTTGTGGATAGAAGCATCTAAACTTTGACAGGTACATGGCAAAATTCCCTTTGATAAAAACCCTTCAGCCTAAGGGATGCTTAAATTTCATTTGACTTATTCTAGACCATGCATAAATAGTGGTAGCCCAGAAAAAGTAGCTCAAAAAGCATCACAGAGGGGAAAAAAAAGAATAAATTTTAAGTTTAATGAAAGGAGGTGGTCAGGCTCAGCTTACATTTATCCCATGATCAAAAAGTACAAACCCTTACCCAGTTAACACAGACATGGCACAAAGGGGTTGCCATGACAAAGTGCAGCACAAGAGGAGTTGACTACACCACCAAAAATGCGGAATGTTTAAGATGCAACCTGGTAGGTGAACTCAAAAATGACACTCTCCTTGTGGTTTTCTACCAGACCAAAAATATCTCACTAGAAAGGAGTCCTGTAACACTCCCACTGCCTTTGACAGTAGGAAAATGGCAAACCAGCAAGTCTAAACAGCACTCTTGAATGAATTCCCACAGTGCTGGAGACTGGGGTGCTTGGCTGTGGGGCAGCAGATGGGATTCCCTAGCAGAGGACAGGGAGAGGAACACAGGCATCCCTGGGTGGTGCAGGGAGGAATCAAACAGGCCTCTGCTGCCTTTGCAGGAAGCTTTGTTCTTCCCGTGGGGCTGCTTTGGCACACAGAAACTGCAGCTATCATCTTCCCTGGCCAGCATGGGAAGGGAGAAATCACTTGGAAAGAGAATAAAATGAAGGAATTAACAGTTTCAAATTTCAGCTCTTGAACTAGTTTTCCAGCTTCCTAAATTTGTGACCCATCACTGGAGAGGCTCAAGAAAAATCTTGGATCTTTGAAAAATGTGTCTGCAATGCTGAAATCCTTTAGAAATGTTCCAGCAAAGGTGACTCAGTAACACAGACTGCAAGAGTGAAAATAAAACACAGGCAAGAGCAGTTCCATTATACACTAATTAATCTGAAGTAGGAGTCACCACCCTCACAGGTTTGAAAATGGAGGAAAAAAGTGGTGGTTGAGAGAAAATCATCCTGAGCAAAAAAATGGGGAAAGGAAGAGCACAGAGCCTTTCTCATGAGGCTGAGGAGTGACAGTGCAGGAGACTGGGAGGAAACAACTGCCCAGAGCAAACACAATGAGAACATCCCAGTGGCAATAGTGGCACTATTATCTGAGAGAGGTGCTAAAAGCAGCTGCCAGGGTGCCTTGGCACTGCTGGGGCAAGTGCCTGTATCACTGTGATGCTGTGGAATGTATTCCATTGAGAACAGGTTTTGGCACAGGGAACAAAAGCCAGCCCGTGCTGCCCCAAGTCCTGCTTTGTGCCCTCTGGTGCTGCCGCCGAGTGCAGCAGGTGACAGCCCTCACTCCTTGTGTGGTTCTCCTGACTTGTAGGATGCTCGGCTCTGAGTGTCTGCAACAGGTACAGGGAATTCCTCGAAGAGAGAAATAAGTGCTCTGAGCTGTTTAATGGGGTGCCAAGTACTCTGGGATGCCAAATCAGGATCAGGCATAAGCACATTCTTCCCCTTTGCTATCTGGTGTTATTCCTGATTGCATTGTGGAAAAGACCTCCAGCTTAGAGAAAGGAATTCTGAAGGAGGACAGATGGCTGGAGCTTGGACTTTTTTCAGGCCATGTGCCTTCTGAATCCATTTGCTGTGTTTTGTCTGTCAAAACATGAGCTTCCTCTGAGCTACTAAGGCAACAGGCTTCAAAATCAACAAATGCAGCCCACGAGGATGACAGCCGAGGTGACTACTGTGTGATCCCATTCTTCTGCTGCAAGAAGCCATGAGAACTGCTAATGAGTTTACTTAAACTTGAAGTCCAGTGCTTGCCTGCATAATCCCAATTCAGGAAGCTAAGGTAAATACAACTTGGGGAAGCTTGCTTGCCTCTAGGACACTTAGCACTATAAGCAAATGGGAGGAATCTTTAGCTGCAACACACTGAGCGTATTCCTGCAGGGGTCAGGACAATGGGAAAGCAGTAACTAACTCAGGAACGGAAAGCAGCTGCTAGTATTTATGCTTGTAATGGATGTTCACAGTAAAGTGGTCAGACAGAACAGAGAATATCTCTCCAAGGTCTTGACTTGACACCCACAGCTGTGCAAACAGCACAGATGGGAAGATGATTCAGAGTGGCCAGATTTCAAAAATGCCCAAAACCAGGCCCTCAAAACAAGATGGGTTTTTGTGAACGCCCCTCTGGACCCTCAGGGCTACTAAAGAGATGCTTCCTTGCAGTAGAATGCAGCAGTTTGACAGATTAACAGCTTGAACAGTTGGTTCGGGGTGGGCTGATGAAAGACTATCTCTGCATGATGTATCCAAATGTACAAGGAATTAATTGGAAACTATGAACAAAGAGCCGTGAAAGTGTCAGCTTGTGTCCCTCCGTGGATCCTCTTAGACCTGCAGAATTCCTGGGGTTTGTCCCAGTAATGAGCATTGAAATGGCACATGTAACTAGGTTGGTCTCTAAGAGTGGCTACAGCTGGCAACAAGTGTTCCCCAGTTGCTGGAGTGCTGCACAAGCACATGGCCTGAGGGAGCACTTTGAGCTACTGCCATCCCAAACCAGATAACCAGGCCTTCTTTTTCCTGCCACAGCCTCTATCCTCACCCTATCCTCAAACTCAACAGGCTTAGGGGTGTTTACAGAATCGTAAAATAGTTTTGGTTGAAAGGAGACCTTGAGGATCACCTCATTCTGCCCCCTGCCATGGGCAGGGACACCTTCCACTATCCCAGGTTGCTCCCAGCCCCATCCAACCTGGCCTGGAACACTTCCAGAGATGGGGCAGTCACAGCTTCTCTGGGCAGCCTGTGCCAGGGCCTCACCACCCTCACAGGGAAGAACTTTTTCCTAACATCTAACTTAACCTACTCTCTTTTAATTTAAACCCATTCCCCCTTGTCCTGTCACTGCATGTCCTTGTAAATAGTCTTTCCCTAAGAGGAACAACCCTGGAACTAAACTTGTCACACCTCAGGCTCTTTTACAAATAGCCCTGAAGCATTTTAAAAAGTACTCCTTACCTCTACAGGAAGGGGGAAAAGTTGGGATGGTGCAATATTTTACAAAAAGCTCTCCAAAACATTTCCATGGCTAAGGAACTTCTCTAGCTGTCTTTTAGGCTATGTCTGTATTAGCCAATGGATTGAACCCGTAAGAGCAGATCCAAACTTGGTGCAGAGGCTCCAAAATCCCAGTCCAAGCACTTCTGAGGCTCCTTGGAGCCTGGCCCTGAAGGCTGAGTGCTCGTTAGTGGTTGTGGCACATTAGTGGCACCCCTGGGGTGCATTTCAGGTTGTTTCAGCTGGACTGGATGTGGCTGCACGTTCCAGGACCGCTCGGCGAGGGGAATCAAAGCGCGGTAAGTGGAGCTCATTAGGAGCTGCAGCGCAGAGGGGCTCCGGTGCCCCAGCCAAAAAGCCAGGGAAGAGCTGTTGCCAGAGGCACAGCCAGGCTCTGCCAAGGGCAGCCAAGTGCACCTGCACTCACACATCTTTTGTGCCCTTTATATGCCAATTGCACATCTCTGACATGTGTAAATATATATAACATAAAGTGATTTCTCTGTGGAAAGCAGGACATCATGAACCGCTCCCCTTTGTCCCTCCCTCCTTAACAGGACAACAACAAAAAGGACTCTACAGGTGCAAAATTTAGCCTGATTTGACTTCTTCACACTTAATTAACTTGAGTTAAAAGCATATCTGGAGTATGGTAAGTTACTTTAAAAAGTACCAGAAAACTTAAATGAAAAAATCCCTAACTCTTACCAGTGTAAAGATACCTAAAATGATTTTGTAGGGAGAAAAACAACCACAGCACAGAAAACAAATTCATTTTTTTTCCTCCTTCCACAGAGGAGGAAAAAAGCAAGCAATGTCCACCAGGTCTGGGCAGAACTCTGGAGAAATGTCTTTCTCCCACATAAGCACTGATCTCTTGTATTGCAATCTGTCTCCCTGCTGTACTTGACATTGCAGCAGCACAAAGAGTTACAGACAGACTGGAGAAATATCAAAAGCTAATCTAGCTGAGGAGCAAAAAACTTTGCTTACTTTATTGCTTGTATTGCCACCATGATAGGAATTAAGAAAAATAAGTTCTTTTCCCTTCTCAAGTTTACAGGTTATTTGGTACCTTTTTTGATCCTTTTTTTTCATTCAAGTGTCATTAACATTCTAGGAAAAGTCAGTACTTTCTTACAGACCAGGTTTGACAAAATTGAATTAATTGGGTGATTTTCTTTTGACTTCAATAGGAGTAGACTCAAATCACAGAGAGCCTAATAACAAAGCAAAATACAACTCAGTCCTGTATGCAAGCACAGAGTGTGGCTATTTATGGTTTTTATCAGGCAAAACATTAGTAAACCTAATGTTCCTGTCTGGGGAACATTAGTTTAACTCAGTAATTTGCTTCAAATTATTTCTTACTCTCTTTTTTGCTCTTCCTCATTACAGTGATACCTCACAGTGGCAGGGCTGAACACCCAAGTATGACCAGATGCCACATATGGGAATCTCCCTCAGGGACCAAATTTAGCAGTGACAGTGAAGTGGGAACTGATTGGGATGGGATGGAATGGGATAAGTTAAGGTCATAAACTCAGAATTTAAAGTACAGTTCAAGTGTTTACATTGAAGAACAACATTTTCCACATGAGAGATCTTCCTCCAGAATAACCTTCCTCATCTTTGCTTCAGTTTGGGGGGTTCCTGGCACCACTGCTCATAAAGAGTATCTTAAGGACATCCCAGGAAATGTTTGCTACCCCCACTTCTAACATCAATAGTTATAGAAATCTGTATCCTCACATCACTGGCGTGAAATCCACCAGGACCAGTGTCATTTATGTTCATTTATTCCAAGCACAGGAGCCACAGGAGTGTGTTTTGTCTGTCATTCCCCCACTATTCCATGTTTAAAAAGGGAGTGGACATTTGTGTTAAAACAGAAGGCCCCTCACACTGCAGCATGATGTCACTAATTCAGCTCCTCAGAGCATGTTATTGTTTGAAACAGAGGTCTCCACACTTTCACATTGGTTATAAAATACTTAGTGCTGCTGGACTGGAAGGAAAATGTCATACATCTGCAAACAATTAGAAGGAGCTGGACTTCGTATTTGATTTACTAAACAATAAAACAAGCTTAAGTGTGACTATATCTGTAAGTTACACTCCCTAGGAGCCTTGAGCAGTTATCACAGCAAAGTCTTTTAACCATAATTAAATAAATCCGCAGAGGGACCATTGCTGATCAAGATTATCTTTTATAAGATACTTTCAGCAGTGGAAAAAGCATGAAGATCATGAAGTTGAATGCATGCTTTAAGTGCTCCAAAAGTCTTTCATCCTTTCTTTCAAGCACACTGTCCACTACCCTTTTTCCAGCTGGAATGCATTCAATGCAATACATTTCAACTTTTAAACACTAATATTTCCATGCTTTCTACATCTAGATTGAAATTTTGGCATGAGGAAATGAGTGGCTTGATTCAGTCAAGCCCAAGATTTCACCATAGGTTGTGTGCCTGCTGGTTAAAAGTTCTGGTACTGTAACAACACTTAGTTGTTGTTATAAATTAGCCAAAGATTTGTGAATTGAATAGAAATATTTAGTTGCAAGTTCCAGGAAGCCAGAGCATGGAGTAAAGTAATAGTGATGTATCACCACCAATTTCTCCTCAACAAAACAGAAACCTCAACCAGTTGTCAGTCTCTAACTTAACACTCCACCTTTATTTGGAGGTCAAACTATGGGTACTAAATGCTGTCAAATTTCCCTACTGTATCCCAAATTTATACACCTAAAGCCAGCGTAGCAAAAGGGATGGGTATGTTTTGAAATTTTCTAGCATAACTTGCATTTTTTATCAAATACAAATGTTGTTATGTGCTAAAGTTGGAGCAGTTTATTGCAGTTCACCAGTGAAGAGTAGTGCCAGCAGCATCACCTGAAGGAAGGAGTGCCAGGCCAAACCCAGCAGCTCTGCTCCTGGTTCTGCAGCTGCTTTACCAAGTTAAACTAAGGAAAAAAACAATCTTCCATCCTTAGCATTGATTTTTCCTTGATGACCCTCAGTGAACACCCAGGGTTAAGGGGATCTGACCTCCTGTGGTAGGTTCTCGACATTCTTGAATCAGAGTGACAGAAATGTTGGACATGAGCAGATAAGCCAGAAATGCAACTCTGAGGCTTCGCCCACAAAAATAACTCCTCCAGCCTCCATGATGATTGCTGTGCTCCAGAATGACAGGGAATTTACTTACTAGTGATAAATAATGTTCTGCATACATGAATACCAGGGAGAAGGAAACTACCACTGTGTATTACAGCCTGCCCTGATTATAGTCTCTCAAGTACTATTTTATGTGATTATACTGTTACAGGCCACAAAGTGGAAAAGATGAACCACAGGGTCAGTTTTGCCCTCTCTTTGCATGGGTGTCCCTCTAATGTGCTTGACAAGCAAGTTTGTGAGCAAGTAGTAGAATATATTTCTATGAAAGAAAACAAAACAATGGCTGAAACATTTGTTACTTCAGCAAGTAGAAGAGTAAACTATTTATATAAAATAATAAATGAAACAGTCTTAGTTTACAGTAGTGCTTGTGAGGCTGATTCCTGAATGCATACAATTAACATTGCTAATGCCCTGAGAATTTTTGGCACTGTGTGTGGTGTATGTACACTCAGATGAAAGCTCTTCATTGCCATAGTTTTCAAGAGTGGCCAAGCTCAGACTGGAAGTAAACTGGCAGGGTCTGCCAGGCTGTTCAGAAGTTGTGTTCCTACTCCTAGAGGAATATTCCTTATCCATGATAAAAACACAGGACCCTTCTGCATTGCAGCCTGCTCTAAGCAAAAGTTCATACTGTGGTTATTTTTTGTTCATTCAGCATTCACTTACTGACAAATACAGAGTTCTGCAAATCTTTCCAAATTGTTTATGCCTTGCTGCATTGCCCACTCTTTGCAGAGCACTTCCTTTCCTAGACATACTTAGTACAACACAAAATGCTTCACTAGAGTTGCTGTCAGGGTTTTTTTTTTTTAGGAGCTACAGACAACAGAATTAATTTGACTTGTTAGCCCAAAATAGATGGAACAGACTGTAAGGCTGCAACAAGCTGCACATTCTGATACCTTGAACAACAACAATAACATTTCTGTATTTTATTTATGTATCTTTAAAGGTGTTAATGGAGCAACAGTCCCTTTCGATCAACACAAGGGCTACAGGCTGGCATTTCCCTGGGTCTCTTGTCACCCACGCTCCGACTGCAGCGGAAGCAGAACCGAGGCAGGCGCTGGCTTACCTTGGCACACATTGTGGTCACTTTGCTCATACCCAGCTGCACACTGGATTTGGTGGGTAGGGTTGGGAGGGGCACGCTGAGGGTCGGCCGGGGTCCGGCGAATGACGCTGTTTCGACCACTTGTGGATTCAGCTGCTGCTTCTTCTCGTTCATTTACAATAATTTGCGCTGTTCTGGGTAGACAGAGGTATCCTCCATAGTGGTTAACACATTTCATCCCACCTTTACATGCATCTGGGACTATTTCACATTCATCAATATCTGTGGTTAGCAACAACACAAGTCATGCTTTTAACAGTCGAACCTTCTGCAACAGCCATTAACACAAAGAACACGACGAGACATGCACGCACACCTCCGTGTCCAAAACAGGGGTGTGCAGTGAGAATACTTAAAGAATACCAGTGGCAAGTCTGTCTTTGAAAATTATTTACTGTACCTTTGCACCGTTGCCTAACAGGATCCCATTCATAGCCATCTGTGCATTGCTGTGGAGAAAAAAAAAAAAATTGGGTTACTTGGGATTCTTTGTTTTGGAAAAACAGTTGAGTGTATTCGGTGAACTCAAAGTGTGACACAAAGGGAAATGCAATGTTTGCATACCTTGGTAGGCTAGAAAAGTGGCAATCAGTACAGCACTGCTGTGCAGGAACAGCAAAACTTGGGAGTCCCTGCCCACTCGGAATGTTCTATGACTCTATGATACACAGAGAGCCTCTGTCTCGGGAAGTTCCCAAGATATTGTTTGTTGTGAGCAGGCTGGGGAACAAAGTGAGAAAAGCATTGCTTTCTCCTTGCCTTGTCCCTGTACCCTGTGTTACACCCTCTGTCCTTGGCTGAATCCTTGGATGATCTTTGGTGTGACCAAGCTGACCAGAATGAAAATCTTCTTCTGAAAAAGCAACAAGTTTTTCTGAGTTTGGATCTCGTTCCCTGCCTGCCAACAGGTGAACCTCTTTCATTCCCAGACCCTGTTTGCCAGAGGGACTAAGACGATTCTGTGCCCCTGGACTTCATCCTCTCTCCCATTAGCAATGGGGAAGGATCCCATGACAGCTGGAAGTTCATTCACATGCTTTTTAGTCACATGACTCCAGGAACTGCAGTCTAGGAAGGACAATTTATATTGTGAGACACACAATAAACGGTCAGAGTTTATAACAGAAGGACTACTTATTTATACAAGACTTTGCAAAATTCAAACAAGGCTATACTCAGCAGCTATTCATATCAATGCACACCAGTGAGTTCAGGAAAGGTTTTAAATATTCAGCTCTGCATCTTCATTCTTCATCTGCCCAAAAACATGACATTGTCCAGAGGGCAGTCATTTAAATCACAGGTTGCAGTTACAGAGTCTGATTTGCAAAGTATCACAGTACTACCAACTGCAGCAGAAACATTAAAAATATTAAAACATGATTGAATCAACCAGGCTGTGCTGTGTAGGTGCATCCTGGGCTGCTCGGGCTATTACTTTAATGGCCCCATACAAAAAGAGAATGGAGTTGGCTAATGTAATTAGTCACAGTCAAGCAAGCTAAATCTTGTTGCAACTCTTCTGCTGCTGAGGGACACAAACTTGACCTTCTGATGCCAAGATCCGCTTGTTGCAGGTCCTATCTTCAAGTTATTTTGAGGGACCTGTTACTGACGGACACTGACTCAGCAGGAGGACTGAAAATACTTTCTTCTCTTGCAGGTGGCACCAATGATTTGCCAGACGTGGCGGCGAGTTGTAATTTGGAAGGGTTTTTATCCCCAAGGGGTAAGTGGACTCTCTCTAAAGGATTGACTGCATGCTGAGATGACAACACCAAAGTTACTGTAGCTATGAAAAGGCAAACCCAGGGGAAAACAGCTAATTCATGCATTTACTGAATCACCCAGTTCCTGTTAAGGCACAACAGAAGTACTGTCTGTTTAACTGCAAGGAGCCAAGTCCATCTATTACTGCAGCCAAAGGCTTTTACAATAGCAAAGGATTTGGCCCTCCATGGATACAATGTGTGCATGAGAAACAGTAGCATCCCAAGACCAAAATCTCCCAAAGCTGGGGTTTTTTTGTTTCATTTTACATGATTGGAGTTTAATGATCAGTGAAGTACCTAAATGCTAAAACCTCCTTGAAAATGGAGCATAGGTACCCAAGCCCTGTAGACTTGCTGGAAATGTTCAGTTGGTATAATCAGAATTATGTGAAATGCTACATAATTAAAAACCCCCTCATACAATAACTGTGGGAAAGGAGGAGGGTGGGATCTCTGTTTAGTCCAGATTTTCAAAAGGTACTTACATCTTCAGTTTCCACTTCTATACAGGGACTTAAAAAAAAAGTAAATCACAGAAGCCTCTAAATAAAAGTACTCCTAGCCTTCAAAACCCTAATGCTTCTAAAGCCCAGTGTTAAAGTATTTTATGTCTTACTTCCTGATGCTCACTTGAGGCTCCTTTAAGCCCTGACTTCTACAAGAAGGTCCAACTCTGCAATATTTACTTGCTTGAGCCATCCCACTGACTTCAGTGGGATTACTTGTATAAGACACAATCCTGGGCTTTGGCTGTGGTTCTCTAACTTTTTGCATGTGTGCAGAATTTTCTGCTTGTGTGGCATTGGGCTGATGTCTGTGCACATATCCAGAGGTCCACCCATATGAAGCAAGTTGCAGGGATTACAGCTGTAATCAGATGTGAAAATGCGGGTTTTTCCCCAGCCCAAGCCGGGGTAATTGCCACTCCTTCCATGACATGCATTATGCAAGCCAAGCACCGAACACAAGCAGATTGAAAAGAAAAAGCCTGACAAAAAGGCCTTTAAATCTCTTAGCCCGTCACTTGGTTGCAAGCAGAACCTGTTGCCAGTATTCTTGTACAATTTTATCAAGCCACGCAAAGCCACTGCTCAAAAGTAGCTCAGAAAAGAACAGTCCCATGATCTCTCCACGATTCAGATGCTTCATTAAGAGCCCCAAATTTGGAAGTACTTGCATTTTGTTTAAAACAGCATGAAATATCCATAAGAAAACACAAAAGAATGTTTGACCTAATTATCTGTCAAACTCCATATATTTCAAATGAAGGTCCTGGGGACCCTGTCTTTATGAAAATGGATTAAAAATATTAAAACCTCCTAATTTTGTTCAGTCCCTCAAACTGAGTTCATGGATAAGCTTTTCCAAACAAGCAGTTGTAACCTATTTTCCTCAATCTTGTCAACTTGAACTTTTAAACACTGCTTCAGGGCAGGAACAGCTTATTTTATGGTTAACATTCGAATTCAGCGACCTCTGTAGCACATGCTATACATTGGCAAGAAATTAAGTTTTTCTTAAGGGTCATTTAGCAAAGAATCCCCGCAAAGCAGTAATTATCTCCAAGTCTATTAAACCTTACCGTGTACGTTATGGTTTCCTCAGTTTCCTGCGAATGTACTGTAATAAGAATGAGCGCAGCCAAGAACAGAGCTGTCAACATCGTGAACCTTGAAAGAAAGGAAAAACAAATCAAGCAGGAATGTTTTTAGCGGTCTCCTTTGCTGGAAGAGGCTGCAGCACCCCTGGGAGCGGGTCCTGCCCCGGGGAGCCCACCCAGCCCCTACCTGGGAGAGGCGGCCGGGCACTGCCCGTTCGCTCCCGCAAGGAGAGGGTGAGGCTTAGCCGTACTTCCCAGCCCGGGGATTTTATCCAGCTGGGAAGGGGGGCGGAAATAACCAGTCAATGGAGTTTAAAACACCCCAGCGCTCAACGGGAGCAGCGCCGGACAAGGCGCGGGCAGCGGCACTGCCCGGCCGGCGCACGCTTTGGGGTGGAAAAAGCAACTTTTCGGTTAAAGCAAGGCGGGGGGGACGCCGCCCACCTGCCGGGCTGTGCCCGGGACCCGCTCGGGCAGAGCCCTGCCCCGGGGGCGGCGGGCACGGAGCCGCCCGCGCTGCCCGCTCCTACCTGCGGGACCGGGCGGGCGGCGGCCGCTGCTCCTGTCCGCTGCCTCCGCTGCGCTGCCGGCGGCCGCCGGTTCTCCTTCCCCCGCTGCCGGTGCGCTGCCGGCGCCCGCTCCTTCTCTTTCCCCCGGCGCGTGTGCGGTGCCGGTGCGCTGCTGGCGGCCACTCGTTCCCTTTCCCGCGGTGTCGGTGCGGTGCCGGCGGCCGCTCGCTGTCCTTCCCCCCGGCGTCGTGCGGTGCCGGCGGCCGCCCGTGCCCCTCCTGTCGCTGCCGGCAGCCGCTCGCTGTCCCTGCCCCGGCGGCCGCTGGTTCCCCGCCGCTGTCGGTGCGTGCCCGGTGCCGGCCCCGGGCTAAATAGAACGGGCGCCTGCCCCGCCGCCGCCGCGCGCGCCCCCTGCCGGCCCCGCGGGCGCGCGTGAGGCAGGTGCGGCCCCGCCGCCATGTTGGAGCCGTGAGGGCAGCGGCGCGCGCGGCCCCGGCGCGGGGAGGGGGAGCGGCGCCCCGGCGGCCCCGCGCGGGAAGCGCTGAGGGGACGGCGGCCGCGGCCCCGGGAGCCGCTCCCTCACGCCCGCTGGGTGCCGCGGCCAGGCTGTGTCCTCGTTGGGATCTTCGTGGAAGTGCAGCACGGCCATCGTTGGGGTCTGTCGTGAGTCATGCAATCAGAGAATCGTTAAGGTTGGGAAAAAAGACCTTTAAGATCATCAGGTCCATCACTACCATATTCACAGTTACAACCCTAACCTGATGTGGAAATGAGACTGGAAAACTGGTTTTCCAGGAAGGAAAATAAGGTTTTTCGTCAGTCCAAGCTGGTGTAATTGCCTGTCCTTCCATGACATGAATTATGCAAGCCAAACACTGAACACAAGCAGATTTAAAAGAAAATAAACTTACAAAAGGCCCTTAGACCTCTTATGCTTTGCTTGGTTGCAAACAGAACCTATTTCCAATATTCTTGCCCTCAAGTCCCACATCCACGCATTTTGAACACTTCCGTGGGTGGTGACTCCACCACTGCCTTGGGCAGCCCCTTTCAGTGCTTTGTAACCCTTTCCTTGAATTTTTTTTTTTTCCTGTAATATCTAATCTAAACCTTCCCTGGAAATTTAAAATAGCGGGACTGATGTGTTTTTGTGCCCATTATAAATGCAGTAGATGAAAGCCATGAGGAACCTTCCACAGGGCAATGCCTGTTCCTCAGACACTACCTAAGTTCAGCAATCATCACGTTTAAAAACCTTTTCAGTCTATGAAATGCTCTTATTTCCCCACCCAGGGGGAAAGTTGTTGGACAGAAGGAAGGATGAGGAGGCATTGGAGGGATTTAGAAGCTTTCGTGGGTTTTGGTAAGGAGAAGGTGTCCAGGAACTTGTTCTCCAGAGGGATAAGATGGATCTTTATTTAATTCCCTAGTTTTGATTCTGGGGGGCCTGTGACACAGTAGAGCAGCTCTATTCTGTTCCTGTAGTTCAACATGAGGTCTTTAGTTTTAAAATAAACTTTTGCCTCTTTAATTTAGACCTTGAAGGGACTGGAGAACTGGAAATCTGAAAAAATGTCTCATTAGGCTGCAGACCTCTGGCACTGTTGGCCTAGAGAATGGCTTTCCTATATAATGCCTTAAATTCTTAACAGTAAATTATAGTTGATCTTACATAAAGCATGAGTTCTTTTTTGGATGGCTGTACAGTGCTCATTAATTTTGTCTCTGAATCAAATAAGCTCTTTTCTTATCTGTTCTAGAATCAGCAAAGCTGGTAGTTTCAGAATACTTGTAGCTGCAACCATATGTTGCCTATCTTTTATTTTTTAGGTAGTTGTGAGAGAAGACAGGATTTTCCCTCTCTTGTTGCAGTTTCTGTGCTTACAGGTAAGTGGGACTCCTGAAAATGTACTTACAGTCCACACACCTCACTGGTAAATGAAGAACAGAAGCAACAACATGGTGAAATAAAGAAAATTGAAGTTGACTACTTTATAGGACATTTTGCATGTACTTTCTTATGCATATTTATTTCATATTTAATAGGCTGTCTTTTGACATGTGTCCTCCTGCTCCAAAATGATTCCTTTAAAGCCTATATTTCGTTATTTAGGAATACAGCTTCACAGTGTTAGATTGGCTCTGAGTTATTCACTTCTGTTGGTGTAAATTGGATTCCTATTTGTGACGTGGTCCCTCATATATTTTCAACTTTACTGTTTCTTGCTTACAGAAAGAAGTACAAGCATTTCTAATAATCTCATGAATGCAAACTAGTAACATAATTGCTTTTATCTACTTGGCAACACCACTTGGTGAGTTTTGAATTGTCATTTGTATTGTCATTCATGCCATGCAAAGAGAACAGAATTTAAGTTGTTGGGTTCTGGATTAAGTAAAAATTTTAAAAAGTGTTGTCTTAATCTACTACATAGGGAAATGTAGTACATTGCCTGTAATACACTGCCTGTATTACAGGACTGCAGTTGGGTTTTTTCTCTCTGGAAAGATGTTCTGCAAAGCAGAAAACAGCAGGAACATCCTTTTGGAGGATGTCTGAATGCTGACTGAGCAGGGACCCCTTCCCTTGGCTTCAGCCAGTGTTACATGTTTGCTGAAATGCCCCGTTCTGCCAAGGATGGTTGTCAGTCCTTTAGATGGAGGTGGGAGACTCAGTCCATGATTTGGTAGTTCAGATATTCCCTGCTGAGACAACTGGAAACTTGCCTGGTGTGGGAGAGCAGAACTTAAATGCTTAGAAATGCTGATGGGAGTGTGAGGTATGTGAACGAGCTGAAGGGCAACTTATTTACATATCTGAGATGTCTGAAGATGTCCAAGTGGTCAAACAGTCCCTCCTTCCATGCTGACCATGAGCCCCTTGGCACTGCTGAGGCCAACAGCTACAAAAGTTGAAGAAGCCCAGTGAGGCTGATCCCTAATTTTGCTTTTTTTCCTTGCTTTTGGCTCCTTCTGAAAATTTTGCACTCTATTCCCTACTGCTTCAGTGAACTCTTTGTCACATCTCAGTTTCTACTTTCTTTAAACCCCACAGTTTTCATAAATTCTTTAGCTCGAATGTGTTTCTGACTTCAGTGTTCACATTTTTTCTTCCTGGCAGGATGTGTTGCCACCCCCCATTGTCCTCAAAAACCCAAGGATAGGTAGGCTGAAGGGAGACTGTGTGTGGTTAAAATGTCACTGCACTCCCAACTAGTTCTGGCTGCTAGAATTGTCCCTGGGGGCAACAGGCAGCTGGACATAATTTAGAACAGGCTGAGATTGATACTAGAGGCTAGCCCGAAAAGGAGGAAAACAAAACTGCAGTTTAATCTCTTCTACTCCCAGATCTGACCCCCTTTTCCTGTTTCAAACATTGCTCTCTAGGACAGAAAATGAAGCACATGGAGAATTTAAGCAACTCGTGTTTGTCAGCTCAGGGGACCATTGGTGTCAATTTAAGATGATTTCTGTTCCTGAGCATGTCATATCGAGTAACACTGGAGTTGTCTAAACTCAGAGCTGGAGTGGTGGGGATGTTATTTTCATGTTGGACTCACAGGAATTTTAGAACATAAATTATTTTGATAACATGGCAGGCTGCCTTTCTGCCACGCTGCCTGCAAATGTCAAAATTTTTTCCATCTTTCAACTTGGAAGTGACATAGTGTTGGTGAGGGATAAATTGTGAAGCATTAGATGTCTGACTTTATTGCTGATTAAACATGACAAATGTTAAACTTTTATTTGAGGTAAGATTTTACAAGTTTATTTATCTTCAAGGGAGGTATCCTGAGCATGTTGTATGTGCCATGAGGTGTTACTTTACTGTAAACTTAATTTGAAATAAGATCTGTGTTAGGAAATTACTCTCACTTTTCATAGAAAGCTGACAGAGAGAGGTAAAAATTCTCCTTACCAGTTTCTTATCACAGGTGTTGAAATGACAAAGAGGTAATAAGGACCAAAATGTCAGTAGCAAGGGACAGAGAACAAATCCTCTCCTTCTGCTTAATCCTCCCATTAAATCTAAACATATATTTATTATTATGCCTTGTTTATTGCTTTACAGTAGAGCAGATGATGCTTTACAGATGATGCAAACACAGAATTAGAGAAAACTGACAAGGAAAAGACATGAGAGTTGGATTAGAAAAATCTGGTAGTAGAATTTCAGCCTTTATTTTCTGAAACTTATCTCCTGTATGAGAAAAATTGCATGAGTTTTGTTGTGCTGAGGCCTCTGGCTAACTTGGGCTAACCCATGCTTTCATTTTTAAATGTCTAACAATGCTCTGAGGATATTAAAGTATAACGTTCTTGCCATTTTTTATTTTGATTTTTGCTAAAGATCAAGCTTGTGGTCTGCATACAATTTGTCAAGCATGCAATTTGCTTGTCTGCTGCAATTTATGGGGATGTGATCCTGTGTTTTGTGTGTTTCTCTGGACTCCAGCAGAAATCTGGATGCCCAGATAAGGTGGTGACTATTCCCACTGGAGTCCTTTGTCAGTAAACAAAACATGAGGGAGAGAGTGAGTGAGTGGGAAAGGCATCTCCCAGAGGTTGTCCATCTTTTTTGTTGGTGCAGTTGTGCAGCCCTAATAAATTGGGACTTGAAGGGCTTTGGAAGGGTGAGTGGTTTTCTGATACAGCTGAAAACAACACAAGAAATGAGGGTGTGCTGGTGTGGGGGAAGGATGAGCCCATTTCACTCTTCATGTGTGGTCCATCACCTCTTGCAGCTTAGGGAATAAGGATTTTCCAGGACTGCAAACCCCTCCTGTTGATACTCACGTGTGATGTTGATTTTAGGCTACCCATTGGAAAATGAGAGAATATGGTTAATGGGTGTTTTCTCAGTGTTTTCAAGGCTGTAACTTTGAGGCCCAAGTTAGCACAAGTTTACTCACAACCCCAGAATATCTTTTTTTATGGATTAACCATACAGGTAAAGACCCTTTGATGTGGTAAGAATTTCAGATATACCTAACCTGGGCTGTAGCTTAAATTGAATTGTGAAGATTTGCTTTTGCTTAGAAATTGTATCTGCAGTTTGAACATTCTCCCTCTCTTTAGCTTGTATTTCTGACTTCTTCCATCTTTTTATACTGTGAAGCAACTCTTTTCTATTCTCTATCAGTGATTTTCCTTCTCTTTTTTTCTCTTTCTCATGCCAGATAAGAGAAACAGCAGCCCAGAAAACATTCATCAGTGTAGATGTGTGGTTTTTTAACACTGGAGTTGTCATTTCTTCTCCTTTTTCTTTTGGAAAACCGGCATTGCTGCATATAGGAGTTGAAGTCTGATGCTGTACTAGGTTTCAACCAATTTGGTTAAAATGAGAACTTTCTCCCAGAAATGTAACCCGTCTGAGGAGTAGACAGCCTTTCTGATATTCAAAATCCGAGCTGGAATATATACTGTTGTTCTGATTAAACTGTGTCAGTGTGGTTCCTTGCTCTGGCTAAGAGGCAACATAGAAATGCCAGAATTCAAATCCAGTATCACCCAGAATATGTTGGAGACAGTTTTCAGCTCTAGTTTTTGGCTTCCCATGAAGCTTTGTACAAATCATTTAATCTGTTTCTTGGTATCCACTCTCTGTGAAATGAGGAAAAGATGTGGCACTTGCCCAGGGAAGTGGGGTGGGTGCATTTGCTTACCTGTCTAGGACTTCCAAAGACAGTTAATTGTCTTGGATACTCAGATCCCTTTCAAGGTCCAGGAGTTTGGATCCTTGTCTGTGAGGCTGCCTTCAGGCCTGCAGTGGGCACCTCAGCATCCACTCAGCTGAAAGGAGAATCGGGCAGAACTTACCTAACTGCAACATTCATGGGTGTGGATGAGTAAAAACTCTGTGCCCTCTCCTTATCCTCCCTCCATGCAGGAAATCCATTTCCCTTCCTCTGTCAGTTCTGAGAAAGGTAACTGTGGGTTGATATGAATGGAATGCCTGTGTATGAGCAGCATGGATTTCTGACTGGCAGGCCAGCTCCAGCAGGCTATTCAAGCCCTAGTTTTAATTCTTGCAATTTTCTAGTATTGTATTTAGCTCCAGATTTTGGGAATTAATTTGAATAATTTAACCTTTCTCAAGAGGACTTCGAGTATTCCTGATTGTCAGAAAGCACTAAAGACCTTCAAGGCAGACGTTCATGTTTGAAACCCTTAACCCAAAGCTTTCTGCAGAGCCTTGTGGGCCTAAACCTGAGCGTGGCAATGTTGTGATCTTTCAGCACTACCAAACGGAGACCTCTCAGAAATGCTGTGGTGAAAGAGGACCTTAGACAAACAGATTTGTGAGGCAGAGCTCTTGCTAAGGACTGTTTTGCTTTTTACAATTCAGGAACATCAGGATCAGTAGAAATATTAAACAATAATTTGGTTCCATAAGCGTCTTCTGAGGTCTCTGAGTTTGCTGTTCCTTTCTTTCCTTTTTGAGAAAAAAGTTATTAATTGTGGAAAAGCAGGAGCATTTCTTATTTATATTGTATGGGGGTTAACTTGGCAAACAACCTGCCCAGTTAACCTATTAACTATTGTCCAGAGACACAACTTTTCTGCTCAACATCTGCATGTTAATTCTACAGAATGTATATCAGAGCATTTGAATTCCCTGGAATATTAAGCTTAGTGCTTGTCTGTAAGCTGTCATACAGAAAGCAGAATCAACATACCAGTGGGGATTTTCCTCTCTGTGAGATTGA
The DNA here is from genome assembly GCF_041296385.1 of Aphelocoma coerulescens. Lineage (NCBI taxonomy): Eukaryota > Metazoa > Chordata > Aves > Passeriformes > Corvidae > Aphelocoma > Aphelocoma coerulescens. The sequence goes on from NC_091016.1 coordinate 3,316,937, forward strand.
TGGGGTTATCCTCTCACCCCTCTTTGCAGATACATGTGGTTGAAAGGGATCAACATTCTGGAAAAGTCTGGAAGATGATACCTCTAAAAGCTGGCACAGAAAAGCCCATAACCCTGTATGCTCCCAAAATATGCTCTGTAGGAGTTTAACCACATCAGGGAAAAACCTCAGTTCTGGGAGTGAGGCAGTGGGAACACCACATCTCCAAGTCATTGAGGTGGAGAGGCTGCAGAACAAGCCCCACATGTCATTTGTTTAATAGACTAACACATCACTTATTATATATTCATTTTAAGGCACGTGTAACACAGGGATTCTTCTTTTAATTAATCAGTTCAAGTTCTCACTCCCTGGAAGCCCAAAGCCCTGACAAATTAATTCCTGCTCATTCGCCCATTACTGTGCTTGAACTGTTGTAATGTAGAAGTGATAAAGGCCCAAAATAACCTGATGGATACAAAAAACCCCCAATCCCCCTCTCCACCCCACTGCAGGGCAGCCAGTGCAGTTCAGTTCACTCCCTTATGTCACTCCAGAAACCCCAGAGCTCTCTTTGGCCAACAATAGTCTCAGTGTGTCAGGGGCCGTGGGCCTCTTTGGCACCACAGCTGCAGGTCGTAAATGCAGTTCTGGAGATTAAGATATTAAATTGGGCCTCTTTGGAGGCTGCACAACAAGGCCTGAGGTATTGCCTCGTGTCCCCAAGGCAGCCTGGTGGCTCCCAGGGCTGTCAGGTGCTGACAGAGCACACGCCAGGAGCCTCCCACATGAGGATTTGTCCTCAGCAATGGTGTGGTTTGCCATTTCCTCTGCCAGCCAGGGAGTGTTTGCTGCTCCAGGCTGCCACTTCCTGCAGAAGGCTCCTGAAGGTTGGTGACAGAGGTTTGCTGAGCAGGAATTCAGTGAACATCAGGCAAAGGAGATGTAGATGATTTAAGGAAATCACTGGATGCTTTGTGCAGACCAAGCTGCAGTTGGAGCACTGCTCTGTCCTCATGGCTTTCCATGCATTTATAAAACCCCAACTAAAAGAGCCAGAGGCATGTGGCAAGAGTCACTTGCATCAGTGCAAAGCAGGGGAGTGTATTAACCTACTCAGTGTCCTACTAGCACTTACTTCCAGGCTTCCTATTTATTACCTTTTATCCCATTTTATGTAGAAATGGGATTTTTGATTTCCAGCTCCCTTGCTCTTGGAAAAAAGTGCCTTTTTCACTGTAATGTTTGACAGCACTTTAAACAGTGAGCTGTGATTGTAGAAATTTTGACTTCTAGAAGCAATAATTAGAATGTGTCAGAGTTTTAGGGCTTGGTCATTTCTGCTCACGTTCATCCTTCATTTTTCAGATGTAGGTCTTTTAATAGAGCTTTTACCATAGAAATTTCACCTCTGCAAGAAAACACCAGAGCAGAAAAAGCAGAGTTGATTGAGCTTAAATCAAAGGGAGACCTTGGTTCAACATGTTGTCAGCAAATTGTGGCTGAGTTATTAATTGTCTGTCTCAGTTATTAAGTACCTGGAATCTGTAAATCTTTCAGAAAGGCATTTAATATACAAATCTCTGAATATTACTGGAGCTCCTGACTGATATCTCTGAGGAAGCTGTGGACACATGGAAACATGTCATCCTGAAGATGGATGATTTAAGTCTGTTGAAGCAGATTGTTTGATTGTGTGATTGTAAAAAAGCTTTTTTGGCACTTGTTGCTATAGGACTAAGGGTCAGATTCTTTCTCTGCCTTGCACTTGAGATGCATCAAAACTTGTGTGGTCTGACTGCAGTGTGTTGGGAGTCTGTTCCATTTTTGGGGGTGACTGTGCATGTGGCTCTTGGGGACAGGTCCTGTTGTTGCTGGTAAATTCCTTGCTGCTTTAAATGGAAGGGCACAAAAACAGAGGAGGTGGCTTTGGCCTCAGGACTGTGGCACTGCAGTTATTAAGAAGGGCCTTTCCATGTTTTTCCCATGCTTTCCTTCAGTGGATTCAAAAGGACATAAGCCAAAAGCAAAAAGAGAAATATAATTTTGTTTCTCTGAAGGTAGAGGATTGAGGGGGTTTACGACATTCCTTTGGAGCTAATAACGATTCAAAGTTAAGTCACATTATACACATAATGTGTATGAAAAACACTTCCATGTAGAAAATGTCAGTGGCATTTCTTTGGATAGAATTACTCCAGATTCTTCATTCAATTGACTTTTTTCTCCAACAGGGCTGTCATTATTTAGTAAAAGCCTTCTGTAGTGCAGGAAATGTATCTGTGAGGAAAGCCTGAAATGTAGCAAGGTGTTCAAAGTGGGTTTAAAGTGCTAGAACACACTTCATTGTGTCAGTCAGATTTTGCATTGTTAGGTGAAGAGGAAGGACAGGATCTTCTCCACAGCAAAACAAATCTTTACTTGGTGTGGATTAACAATTTCTCACTGTTAGAAATTTGGGGGTTTTAGTGTGAATCTTAGGAAGGGAAAAAAGTGCTATTACAATAACTTCATTTGGAGTCAGGAGGCCTTCTTTCACTGCACTGCTGCCTTTTCAGAATGACTTCCCAGTGTCAGGCAAAGAATATCGTGGAGGCATGGAAGAAAGTGGAATGGATTTATTTGCAGTAATCTTTATTAGAGAAAAACTCTTAATTTTCCAGGAGGAAATGAAGTTCACACACATTTCCTTCACAAAAAGGTAGGGTTGTTTTTTTGTCCACCTTGAGATCTGAATGAAATCTTTATTCCCAGTTGGCAATGTGTGACAAAGCATACCTTTGGTGACAGGCTGCAAAAGGGATTAATCATCTGGTGAATTAATTAACAGCAGTAATAAATTAGAGCTCTCAGGGATCCTCAGTGATTTTACTAGCTTGAATTTAAAAGTATGTGAATGGAGTAAGTGAATTACAAGATAATACTAATTAGAGATGTTTGCTCACAATTTAACTTCTACTTCTCAAGCTATCAGTTGTTTACTGGTCTGGACCAATGACGTGCTAAAAGCTAAATACTGTAAAATGTTAAACTTTGATGAAAGATATGAAGACAGAAACTGTTTCTTTTGCCAACATTGTGGTCAACAGCAGTGCCCTGACCTGATTACTTAAGCTGATGTTTTTCCTAAATCTGTCATGAATCAGTAATTATCAAGTTTTGCAATACTCAATGATTCTCTTGTGAATAGCAAAATTATTTGTTATTTTAGGTTGGTATTTTCTAAAAAGAAGTGTTCAACTCTTGCATCTGCAACCTCTATACGGTATGTTTGGCCCTTTTTTTTGCCTGGAGAACTGTGGAATGCCACAACAAATCTCCTGAAGAGTTTCACAAAATGTGAGGAGAATTCAATCTGGCCTAATCTGGAAGTGACCCCTCTGGTGTCTTATAAAATAAACTTTCATGTCAGTGTGTTTTTCCAGTCACGGTTGGAAGATTTCCAGTACAAGTATTTAGTTATGGGGCTTGACTTGTAGGGCTTCTAATAGGAAAAGGAACTTGTACAACATATTGTTTTTATTAGTGGGGTGTTCTCATAGCAATTTAATATGGCAGTGCTAGAAAAAATTCCCTTTTGCCTTGCACCAAGTGCCATGCAGTTGTGTGAGGTGGGTGTGCATGGGGTCAGAAGAGGGACCAGGTCCCTGAATGAGGCTGGAAATTCAATCCATGCTTCCCAAGATTGTGGTGGCATAATACTGACAGCTGGCTTTGGAGCCCTAGTAATCCTCGCAGCTCCTGGCTGAGTTTTCTGAGACATAAGAGACCAGAATTAGGGGAACTTATCTGATAAGGTGCATGAAAGATGTGGTAACATGATGCATTGTCTGTTCAGTCATTTCAACAGAAAAGATGGGATGGCAAAACCTCTGTGTGGGGCTTGTTTGATGGATGTTTTGGGCTCTGTCCATGCACATCTGTGGCTACCCCCCCATGGAAATTGGACTGCACTTCAAGCCATATGTGAAGCCACTGTGGAGCTGCCATCCCTGGATCCTTATCCAGGGAATGCTACTGAGGATGTGGCGACTGGAACTGTGCTCCCCACTGGCAGCAGTCGGGGGAGAACGTGCAAACAAGCAAATCTAAATGCAAATGTTCATGTCTAACCTTGGTGGAGATTTATCCAAATGATAGGGGAGTTGATAGCAGGAAAATGAAAAAGAAGAAAAAAACGAGGAAATTTGAGCCATCCAGTTCTTTTCGGGTGAAAATTGCTTAACTTAGATTTGTGGTTTTAAGTAAACGTGCACATTAAAAGAATGCTGACCTTTAAAAACATGGGTTTAGATGATTTGCTATTGTTGCTGGTTAGAACATATGCACTTACAGGCAGCAGAAAATACCATAAGCCTGTGAGATTGGGAATGCACCATGGAAACAAACAGCACCCTGGCAAAATAAAGAGATGTTTCCTCAGTGGATCTCCATGAAAAAGCTCAGCAGAGATCCTTCTGAACTCTGCACGCAGGGATACTCCAAACTTCTCAAAGAAAAATGCACAGCAAAGAGGGAAATTAAACAGTATCACCGTGCTTTGCTGCAAAACAAAGAAGGCTTTTATGAGAGTCTTGAGCCCAAGTGATAAGTTGTGGATCCATTGTGTTGGAATGCGATGAAATTAATTCCTCTGGGAGAGAAGGAAAAGGGTCTAGAAATGTAGTGCTGCCCTCCAGTGGCGGCATGAGGGGGTTTGTCTCCAGTGCTCGCAGGATGTTGGCTGGAAGGCAAACAAAAACGTGCAAATATTTCCGAAAGGACTCGGTAGTTACAGTTCAAATGTCAGAGCAGCAGCGGAGAAGAGAGGATATGAGACACAGCCGAGCTTGCCCTAGGCTGGAACTGTTGAATTGGTGGCTTTGTCCAAGGTTATTCTCAGCTAGAGGAAAGAACTCTTCCCTGCGTGCTACATTAATCCTCTTCACTTCTAGTTTGCAGTCTTCTGCTCTAGTTCATAAAGAAAGGAGTGTTCATGGATGAAGTGAGCCAAAATGATGAATTCTCTGAACAGACTCACCTTAAAAAGGGAGATGATGTCTTTATGGAGAGTGCCAGCATAGTCTAACATATGCAATTAAACTAATTTTCCTCTTGCTTAAACTGTGGTAATAACTCCCCTCCACACCCCTTAAGTCAGTTTGCCTCTTTAACATGGCATGCAAGAGAAAAGAGTAAGTTATGTGAGTGATGTAGCAAGCTGCCACCTACCAACATTGTGTCCTGTGTGAGGCTTCATCTGTTGCCTTGCCAAAGGAATTACCTGTCCCTCTCTGATATTAGGGAAAGCACAGTTAGCACAGTATTAGGGAATGCCTACAAAGGTGCCTTTCCATGTGATCTGAGCAGCAGCAGGGCTGCTTAGTGAGGGTTAAACTCTGCTGTCCTGGTATGGTGTTTTCTGAAGCTGCTGCTCCATCTTCATCTTCCGTGCAAAATGTGGTTTCTGTTTCCATTTGGTTAAAGTTGTCTAAGATAAATTTAGGTAAAGAATCTGAGCCTGGCAAGACTAGGAATCCTAGTAGGAATACAACCATTTGTCTTAAGGTTCAGGTTCTGGGAACACCAGACTGTTTCAGATTCACAGAGTGCACCACAAGGGAATCTGGGAGGGGCTTTGTTACTCCAGTGTGTGTTTTGAGATGACAATGGATGCATGTGAGGGAGAAGAGCGAGATTCAGAGGGGAAGGGTATGAAAGGCTCTTGCTGAAAAGTTTCTTTGGGTGTATTAATATCAGTGTGGATGAAAGGAGAAGTAAAGATAACATTGATGGCAAGGAGTTTTGATCAATATTTGCTGCCTGTGCAGTCTTCAAAAGACCCAAATGAGAGGGAGGACTTCTGCTGGGGAAGTCAGTGTAATAGGCAGAGTCTTTGGAGCACTCATGAATCAGGCTTCCCTTTATCCATGCTTATCAGGAACATCTCCTTCCTATTCATGTTTCCTACAGTCTCTTTTGTTCTGCTCTTAATGAAAGCAATGCTGCTGAAAGGCAAAAATCCATTTCTGGGGGTGCAGAAGCCCTATAAGTATGGACAGACCTATGAACACACAGGTACCTGCACACACACACAGAGCAACTGCAGCTGTGTTAGGGCCTTTCTGGTAGCACCTGCTCTGTCTGTTTCCATGGCTTCTGCAGAGGCTTCTCTGTGAGGTACACAAAGCAGGTGCTGCAGGTTCTCTCTAGGATTAGGAGTTAGGAGGAGCTGGAGGCCCGAGTCAGACCTCACTCCACAAAATCCTGGCCTTCTCTGAAGTTCCTGTGAATGAGGCCAAATCTTTTCTTTGGTGGGCTGATGTTTGACTCATCTCCATGACTCTTCTCCTTAAAGGGATACTCTCTTCTATCAAGGTAAGGTAGGACATTGTGGCTCAGTTCCATTGGTCAGAGTATTCTTTGGTCTGTCCTGAATCTGGCTGAATGAAGAGGCTGACTGCAGTATCTCATGCTGATTTTTGATGTAGGGAGACACAGATGCTCTGCAGAAACTGCTGTGTGATTTTTATAGACACTTGGGAGGCAAGTTGGATGGAGATGGAAACTTCCAGGGATAACTAAGTCCAGTTACGCAGTTATGGTCAGGGAGTAAAATATCATGTTAATTCATGTAGATGTTAATGCATACAGATGTTAACTCATAATCCACTACACTGATGTACACGTAATATTCTTATAATGACAGCCTGAGGCTTTAAACCTTATCAGACTTCTGGGCTTAGAAGATTAGTCTGAAGCACATGACAGCTGAAGCTACTACAGATGAAACAACAGTGAAATACTAATTTGTTAATATTTTGTTACATCTGTCCCTTCATGTGGATATTTTGTCCCACATCACACAGTACAACATATCCAGGAGTAAGTGCTGTTTTCCTTGCTCTTCCCATCCTTCCCATCCCCCTACCCCATCTGGCTCCTCAGGGTTCAGTGTTGCCCCTGTGTTACTTTGGTGCTCATTGATTTTAGTTCAGCAGGTAGTTTGGGATATCTCAAACAGAAGAAAAACACTCAGCAGAGAGCAAACAACTGCTCTGTGCTTAGGGACATCTTCACCTTTCGTCAAGCCTTGCAGAACTGCTCTGAGGCTGGAATGTGAAGTAGTTGCTGGCTCCTCTGGTGTCTGTTTTATTTTGAGTGAGATACAATCTGTATCAAAGATCTTCCCCAGACTACCTGCGGAGGTTAATTTGCATGAGAACCACACTTGCAGCATCCTTCAGGCATAGGGTAGAAGACAGAGCAGTTGGATCTCTCAGGAAGTTCCTGTTGCCCTGTAGCTACGGAGCCAAGAACATAACTTCGCTTCCCAGCACAGCCATTCCCTCTCCTGCTCCGGGGCAGCGTAACCCCTGCAGCGGAGCTCGCGCTCGGTTCAGCAGCGCAAAGCTGCGAGCGGCAGGAGCTGGGAGCTGTTTTCCAACGGGCTTGGCAGATCCCCACAAACAGCAGGTATCTGTCGAACTGAATTTGCCAGTTCCTCCAGCTGCCCTGGGGACCTTGTAAGTTCCTTGAGCCTCATTCCTGCCCGCATGGAAGTTACAAGATGTGAGACTGCTTTGCCAGCAGGGCTGGTAAATTCCAAGAAGCCCAGATACTGGATTCGCAGAAATTACAGCCCTGCTGACCACACTGGTCGAAGCAGAAATATTTTGGAGTTTCATGAGCCTTAGCTGTTTCTCCATGTCATTTACAAGTTCCAGTTGTGCATCTGCATAAAGGGCTTTGGCACAGGCAGCCGGAGCTTTCAGTGGCTGCAGTCACAGCCAGCACAGCGCACAAGCAGCTCTTGGAGCCCTTGCAGTGCTGATGGATTCTCAGCAGAGCTTCTAAACCTGGTGGTCTCTGGCCAGGGTGGTTTGGAGAGTGTCCCTCCTGTTGATTTAGCAGCTTCAGGGATGGGATATAATCTAGCACATCACTAATGACCTTGTACTTTTACTGGAGCCTAAAATTAATCATTTGGGGAGATAATAAACTCTGCCTCTCAACCAGCAAGTTTGAAAACCTCTCTGTAATATCTTGATGTGGAGGGAGATTGGAAGTGGAAATGTCAAGTTACCAAATAATGAGAATGTGATTTTTCTACAGAAATATTTAGATGACAACAGTTTCTAACTTCTGTCAGTGTTTTCCTCTGGTGAGAGACCAGACATGCTGTATTTAGATGCCAAAGAGGGGGGTTTTTAGTTTTATAAAGTCATGGTAAATTGACTAAAACCATGCCTTACCCTCATGTTTTGTCTCTCAGAATTTACAAGTACCCTATCAACTGTAGGTACTGCATTGAGAAAGAAAAAGCGCTCCAGTTTTCTTGAAATATCTGACATTTGAAGAAGTTGTTAGCAAAAAAAAAATCAAAGTGCTGCACTTTTTTTTTATGGACAGGCATTATATTACATCAACCATTTGGATCAAAGGATTCTAAATAACCTTGATGTCTTTTCCCTTCATGTTCTGTAGACACCATTGAGGTAGAAACAACTGAGTGTGTAAAATGTACAAGTTGAACCTTGCCACCTCATGAAATTTGGAGCCTGGACTTTGCAACTTTAACATTCTTTCAGCATTGTTTTTCAGGGGTGTAGTTATAAATATAAGTATTCATAGAATATAAATTGATGAGAACCAATAGAGTATGTGATATATATTTAAAAATAACATGGCTGCCACAACAGATTGGAAAATGGCAGGAGGAAAATAAGTTTGTATTTGGTATTTATATGGTATATATACCAAATAAGCAGAGGAAGAAAAATTGATCCAGATGGGGTGTTACTTACATCTGTGTACTTTATCACCTAAAACTGTGTCTGTTTTATCAGGCAAACAACAGTAATGATGAAAAAGGAGATTTCTAGTTGGATCTGCATTTCCAGTGCCTTCCTTTGTGTTCCCTTTGCAAACACGAGAGGTTTTGTTCCGAGGGTATCTCAGTACAGTGGGGAGGTCGAAGAAGCTGATCAATCACAGAAAATATTCTGGAAATGCTTCCTTTGGTAGCTGACACATGGGTTGTTAATCATTCCCCTTTCCCTGAAAAAGGGAGCACGGCAATATATCTTTATGTCAGAGCAGTTTTCTGTGTCCAGGGTCTCTCACTCTGGCTCTGCACGTGACAGGAGTCGTGCCAGTGTGGCGTCTTCCCTCCTGATGTAACTCTTCCTTCAGCATGTTGTGGGCAGTTCCTCTTCTGGGTGGCTGCTCTGCACATGTTTTTTCCATTATATTAGTAGCAAAGTGAGCTGGCAGTTGTGAATCTTCTTGCACCCTGCCCCCCCCCCCCCGCCTTGATTGGCAACATTGCTTCTTGTAATTAGGCATTGAATAGAACTGCCTGGAAGGAGCAAGAGGGCAGATTCTGCTGATTTCAAAGTTGGCCTTGATGCATGTGACTCTAAAGTTAATTTTGTGAAAGCTATTGATGAATAAAACTTTCCTTGTGTTTTCCTTTTTGATTAAAGTTAACTCCTACTTTACAACCTTATTACTCGCCTTGTGTGTCTCAAGTATAATGGTTGCAGCTGCTAAGAGAGTAATTAAACTTCAAAGTTTTGCTATTAAAGACTCAGTAAGGACACCCCAAAGCAGAAGAATTTGCAGTTAAGACTATACAAATCCATCCTTAATAAATCAGTAGTGAGTAGGGATTATGTAGCACAAGAATAGCATTTTCTGTGTGGAGGATCCCTGCAAAATCTGGACATAATGAACTGCATGGAGTACAGTACACAGCTGAATGTTCCAGGATTATGATTCTGGGATTTTCTGTATTTCTTTTAATAGACATGGCTTTGCCTTGAAGGGCGTAGCTGAAAATCATTTCAGATAAGCAGGACTCTGTAGTCCAGGATTTTGCCTTGACAGTCATCTGTAAAAAATGTTAGTTGATGTTTCATTCCAAAATAATGAACAAAAGCCTTGATTCTGCTGTTAGATCTGGGTTTATGAATCATCAAAAAGTGCATTAACCTATGTGTGTGGGTGGCTAAACTGCAGCGTGTGCCCCGAGCTGTTGCTCCATCAGGACTGTGGAGTCATCCAGAAGGGTGGACAGCTTTGTGTTCTTCCCTGTTTGTGCTGAGGAATGGGCCAAGTGGGAGGTGGATTAACCAAAACTGGGAGCCCGTGGACCTCCGTGCTCGTTACTCAAAGCCTGCTGTCTGCAATGGGCATCTCTGAGCACAGCTCTTGGGTGTAACTGATTGCATGAGCTTGATGGAATAATGATGGCATCTAAACATTTCCAAGCATGCAGTCAGGGGACAGCGGGGGCTGTCATTTAAAACATCCTTTACTTGCTGAGATACTTGGGCTGAAATTCAGAGGATGTGTAAAGTTATCTGGAAGTTTTCTTTGGGTCCCTAAAGGAGGAATTACAGATTCTCTCTTTTGATACCATAACCTGTTTCACCACAGCCCTCTTATTTTCTTCCCTCACTGCCAAGGCTTCCCCCTGCCATCAATGTTTTGTTGTTTCTTTGTTAATTTCTCCCATTTCTGGCAGGAATTGTAGAATAGTGTGCTAAAATAGGCACGAATTTTTGGGGAAGAATTACTGTTTTTCATGCGCACACTCAGTTAACGTATTTTCAACTAAGGTAAAGCTTGAAGGAACCCCTACTGATCAGAGGTACAAAAAGAAGTGAATCTCCATTACTACATGTAGTGAAACTGTGGAACTCCTTGCCTCAGGCATTATGGACACTGCAGCTTAGGTGGGTTTGGGGGGATATTGGACAGGTTTGTGAAAAACCAATTTGTTAGGGATGCTAAATGCATGGAAACATATGTCCCAGGGAATTAATGGGCCACAAATTGTTGGAGAGCATTTGGGAAAATACCACTGAGTTTATGTTGTACTTGCACCTTGTTTTAGTTACTGCCAGGTGAATTAGTCTGTTACCATTAAGATAAGTTTTGTTGTAGGGAATGCCTGCCTCAGATGATTTTTTGTTTGTATAGAGATTCCTAGGAAATACCAGTCTGGTTTCTGTTGCCTTCAAAAGCAGTGAGAGCAGAGGGGGAGATTAAACACATTAGTATTTAATTAATGCCTTATCAAATGCTTCCTCCTGGTTCTCTCTTCAGTTTTCTCCCAGGTCATCCTGTTGTAAGTGAATGTGGTGCTCTGTGGTTGAAGTGCAGCGTCTCATTTGCACACTGTTCTCTGGCAGAGGCTGAACCAGAGAGTGGGAGCAAGTAATGGAAAGGTAGCTTTCCCTCTGGGATGACAAAGGAGTCCCAGGGCAAGAACTAGTGAATACTCTCTTGGCAGTGAGAATAAGGGAAGTGAGGAGAAATACAGTTAATGCCATTTTCTTGTGGCTGTCACTGCAGGCTGATTGGACAGTAGCTAAACTGGGATAAAAGTGTGAAAGGGGAGGAAAAAAATATGGAGGAGTAAATAGCCCCTTTTTGCCTCTTTAACTTCTTTCTGGTGAGGCTTCAGTGAAGGAGCTCCGAAGCTGGCCATGAGCATTCAGCAGGGAGGAGGGAGGCAAAAAAGTTATGGAAAAACCAAGTGTGAGGACCCCATCACCTTCTGAAACGCTCTGCCCTGACATTTCACTGTGAAATGTCATTTTCACATGGTGTTTCCAACCACGCATCTTTCTGTTTCTTCCCGTCTTTCTGCAAATCCTCCCTGGAGAATGCATGGACATTATTGGGGTTCTGAGAAGCTCAGTGGTTTGTTTTCCCTGCGAAGCTGTTCCCCTCCCTCCCTGAATCAGCTGCATTCCCACGGGAGAAGGCTTCCTTCCTCCCCCCCTTCGCTGGGTTGATCTCTTTGGGCTGTGGCTGCTCTCAGCCTGATGTCGTGTGCCGCAGCAGCAGCCGGGGCTCTTCTCTGCTGCAACAAGTGCTGCCTCCTGACACTGCCTCCCCTGGGGGATCATTAGCAGGGTGGAGGCTCTTCACTTTCCTAGAAACAGGAAGAGAAGAAGAGCCTGAGAGATGGGAGGCCTAAACAATCTAGAATTAGATTACAGTATGAACTCCATGACATCAGCTCCCTTCAGTCTTCCCACCCATTGGCTTTCTCACGGCATTTCTGCTTAGGCTGATCAGGATCTGAAGATACCCATAATAAAATGCTAATTCCTTTGTGGTCCAAAGGGCCAGAGCTGCCAGTCCCGCTCCCCACGACTGAGAAGTCAGGAGTATGGAGAGCTGCACTTTGAACTGCACAGGTAACTGGATATATCTAACAGGCCAAAATTCAGAGCACTTCAGAACTGCTGTCAAGTCATGTAGCAACCTTCAAGTCTTGTAAATTAAAATAAAACCTAAAAGGAGAAATAAGGTTTTTTCATCCTTTCACTGGTAGCTCCTTTCTGCAGCAGTTATTCCTCACACTTTATGTGTGCTTGGTCTGTGGAACTATGCCATTCACTCATAAATGATGTGCTGGATGCATTTTTGGCACTAGAAAAGGTCAAAATAAGTAAAGCAATAAATAAAAATGTTTGGTGTATTTCCCCTTTAATACAACTGTTTAAAAGTAATAGGCAATAGCAGGGGGAAAAAATTAGCGAAAGACCAGTGTTTCTAAGGTAGCCTTGAATTATTTTCCCAGGAAGGAGAAAAAAAGGGGCTAAGAAACCGCTTTGGTTTCCTTCGAAACCTTAGTGCCAGCTGGAGACCATGTGGATCTCCATGTGCAGGAATCCAGGTTCTGTATGGATTTTGTAGGTCCCAGTTCCACGTGTGGAACCAACGTGTGGATTCTCCGGGAAGGGCTGGAATGAGTTCAGTGTCACTGCATGAGCTGCAGTGCTGTGAAACTGGCACTTACCTTTCTGACTTTGCAGACAACATCTGCTTACTCAGGCTTCTTGTCTCCCTCTCGGAATTCCTCTTGCCATGAGCTGTGTTTCCTGCCTCTGGAAGGTGCTCCATGTCTCTGCACGTTCAGCGGCACCTCCAGACGGCTTTGGGATATGCAAATTCTCTCTCTGGGGAATGGTTCACTCTGAGGATTTAACCTGTGGACCTGTGCCAGCAGTTCTCATCTCCAAATACACGGATTGAAGATCTGAATAGGGATTTAACTTCCTACCAGTGGAACATAATGAAACATGCCTTTGGTTCAAAAACTGCCGACAATTTGTGGGATGGAGATGAGCTCCAGGTCCTCATTCTTATTCAAAGCTTGTGGCCAGACTCATCTCTCTGTTGAAGAAATGGATAAAACTCACGTGGAGACAGCCAGAAGGTTGCATTTAGTTTTTGAGCTTCAGGTCTGAATAGGAATAATGAATAAAACAATGTCAGTTGACTCTGCTATGTCCTAATTATGTTCTGAGACATCCCCTTGCCCCTCAGAGAGCTGTGGAGGTGATGTTCTGTCTGTAAGACTGCAGGTAAGATTTGCCAGGTTGTCTTTTGGGGCAGTTGATACCAGCAAGTTCTGTGATAGAGTTGATATCTTGCTGTGTATCTTGCTGCTTCAGCTTCAAGATCACAAATTCATGTGGGCTGGGATGCTCAGAATGGAGGTACGAGACCTCCAGCATATCCACAGATGTACTGGAGGATGTATTGTTCTGACCCAATGCTGACCCAAACTGTGGTATGAATAGAAACTGTGTTGGTGAGGGCTGTGCTCTGCAGGTGAGGCTCAGATTTCTTTTGGAGACACAAGATCCCAAAGAGCCATAAAGATCTGTCAAATGAGTACCTTGCACTTGTCCAGGTGTCACACTGCATTAAAATGGGATAGCTTTGGTCAGTCCCTGGGGGAACTGTTGGGGGTTAATGTTACACGCTGCCCTTCACTGTGCTCCAGTTCCATGTAGCTTCTGCTCCATCAGCAATCAGAGGCTTCCTCTCTGCTTTTTCATTTGTCTCATAGAAACATACATATAAATCCATAGGTGTATTTTTTGTGCATACATCATAATAATACAAAGCAGATTGTAAATAATTTTGTAATGCTTTGAAATAATTTCAAGTAGTTTGGAAATCCTTTGGACACAAGTGACTCTTGCCATTGTCACTGTATTTTATGTATGTCTTGTAAGTCTTGTATGAAGAGAATACATTGTTGAAGTAACCCCACCTGAGGCAAGGACACAACTCTTCTTCCATTTTTTTTCTCCCAATCTGGTTCTAATTGCAGCACCCTAATCTGGGAAGGAGTGAGGTGTCCCACTGAACAGCACCAGTACCTTTAGATCTCCCCCTCAGATCAGGCTGTGTTTTTGTAGGAGAGCTGTCAAGGCTGACATTTAGCTCCTGTGTCACCCTCACAATATTGCAGCTGTTCCTGTTAGGAACTCCTGGATGCTTGTTTAGATGCTGAAGGCAATGCATTAGGAACTGATGGTGAGTGATTATTATCCAATCAGTTCCTGATGCAGTATCTGCGACATCAAAAACTCTGCAGGGGTTTTCATTACTGTTTTTTAATTTTAAACTTCAAATGTTGAAGCTTAACAAGGTCAGTGTACTAGGAAGAAAGAAACCCCATCTTAATTGCACCACTCATTTTTTTTAAAGGAATTTATACCTTTTATCTAAGAAATACTAAGAATAAATATTACCAAGAGTCACTCTAGGTAGCACTGCTGGAGAGCATTATACATCTTGCACAAGTTTTACTTTTTAATTATTCAAACCTGTTGTTTGTTGGTTGAATAGTTGAACACAAATTAGTCAGCAAGTGTGTTCTACTTCTCAAAAGGGCAGGAAATGATGTAGGCCTGCAGCAGGGCGAGTCTGCAAATTCACTGTGTGTGAGTTGTGAAATTGAGGAGAAACTCTACCCCTGTGCCAGCGTGGGTGGGCTTTCTGTGTGCAGCACTTTGGCAGTGAGAACTACAGACCTAATGTTACTGTTCCATTTTTCACACTTGTGCTGGATCTAGAGAAAATACTACCTTGGAAAGGAATAATCTGGTTCCGGACCTGAGTCTTGATACCCTTCTGTGTCCTCTGGGTGGGTGTGTGCCAGGGATGTCTGTCCATTTGCTGTAGGTACTGAGAGCAAATTGCACACCCCACATAAGCAGCATGTGGTCATCACAGCCCTCACACATCAGGATTTCTGCTTTTGCCCACTTCTGTTTGAAAGTCAATGATTTTGGAGACAGTTGGGGTTTGTATTTCTGGCTCAGGCCTAAAAAGAAACCATCTGAAATGTGTCTGACTGACTGACTGATTTAATGGAGCTGCTCTTCCTACAGACATGCCCTGGTTGTATTTGTTTTGTTACTGATTTCATGGTGCATGTGGTCTGTCCTAAAATACTCTGCAGTCTGTGTCCTACAGATACTTTCATTAACCTCAGCTTTGGGTATGGAAGACAGATGCTTACAGTGGACAGGGGAGTGTGAGGTGACATGTGGTGACCAATGAGAATGATAACCAAATCCATATAAATGTCCTGCACAAGGTACACTTTTACATCAGGGGTACTTCTGTTAGCAGCTCCTGAGGCAGCAATGGTGTCCCTTCACCAGGGCTGTTTCAAACAGGGAATTTTATCTCAGAACAAACTTCTTCTAAAACTCTGCAGGACTAAAAAGAACTCAGGTCATACCTGGTCTTGTTGAGCAGCAACTTCTGTACATCAGAGTGAGCCATCTTTTAGCAGGCTCCTTTGATCCCTAGTTTAAAACAGGAATATTTTTTGGCAGGCTACAGATGCTCCCTGGAATCTCACACATAAATAGAATTTAGGGATGTATCTCTAAGGACTGGCCATCTGGAGCTTTCAGCCACAAAACTGTGTGTAATAAATATAACTATTTTATGTGCTCTGGCTATATGAAATATTTCTTTCTGCTATGTATCCATAGGCTCACTAAAGCCATCTAATGTTAATGGGAATCTTGTATTGATTTCTGCATCTTTGGATTGTTCCTCTTGAGCAGGGGAACTTCAACTGTAGAAAAGTTACAAGAATCCTGACTGGTTTGAGTTGGGACATTACCAAGGCCATAAACATGGGAAAAATGGATTGCAATTGTTTTGGGTAATGGAAAACTCAGCATAGAGGGTGGTTCTGGTGGAACAAGTCTTTGAACCTGTGAAAGGTCTGGACACAGAACTTTGTGTATCTTAAAGAAAAATTGCAGATGCAAAGGATTAAGCACAGGAAAGTCATTGTCAGCCCTACAGTTCAGGGCCAGACCAGTGGCTTCAGGAGATATCTTGACAAGTAGCAGTTTCAGGGTGGTTGAAATGAGATGTGAATTCAGAAAAAGTTGTGAACACAGTTAATGAAGAGATTGTTCTGCTGCTGCAGGATGCTGCACCAGGGAAGCTGGGAAAGGCAGGAAGTAGCAAGGCAAAGCCTGGAGGTCAGTGTATGGTCTGGATAAGGCCATGAGGTTCATCCTGTGTGCGTGGCGTGTTTGGGTTTTGTGCACTGCAGAAGTGTCTCTTGGGTCTGTAATTAAGGTGCCACGCAGGTCTGCTAATCCATTAGAGCAAAGAAATTGCTGTGTTTAGCATAATCCCAGATACAACTGTGAGAGAGTTATTAACTGCTCACAGTTGCCAGCTGAGATTAAGCCAACTCACAGCCATCCAGGTTAGGCCTGCAAGTGGGTTCATGTCAGCTAAATTTCTTCCCTGAATGTCCTACACAGGAAAAAATGGCATAATTCCACAGGCAACACCTGGTGCTGTGGATATCTGTCATTAAAACATTTAGGTTTTCTCTGCATCTTCTCTGAGAGAACTATTATTAAGCAACTTGTTGAATAAACCTGGTTTATTTGGTGATTTTTGGCATGCTCCAGTCTGGGTGTAAACTGATAAAGCAGACTTGTTCTTTCTGGTTCAGCTTATTTGGCTCCTCTTGGATAATAAGGAATACAATAAAATACACATTCAAGGGAGGTCTCTGACTTCTGAACAAAAAACCATTTATGTAAAACACCTAAAAATGATGTGCCTGTTTCTTCAGCTCCTTCACTTACCTCCTTTACTGCTCCTGGAACTCTGCTGAGCAGTCCCCTCAAGCCAGGGTAGCACACCTGGGTAGGGAGCTCTAACCAAAGCCTGCTTTCCTGTTGGGCAGTAAATCTCACATGTTTAGGGATAAAGTGCCAGAACTGCAAACAAGAGAAGAATCAAAAAAGTTGGAGGTACTGGAGACATTTGGTAAAATTAGAAGAAAAGCAGGTATTGAGATATGTTTGTGGAGAAAAGCCATACGGAAGTTTTCTGGAGGATGAAGTAAAACATCGAGTTGTCTCCTAGAGCTGTTTACCTGCAGGACACGATGACAGGATCCTACCCTGTGTGTATCATCATGGTTTGCTGCAACAGCAGCACGTTGAAGCCAGGAGAGCCAACTGTTCGTTCCCTGCAGGAGGCCTCTGGCTGCTGGAGGGGCGGCTGTGGGCCCACAGGCAATTCCAGGGAAATCCTTGCCCTGCCCGAGCCCTCCAGCAAACAGAGGCATGTGCTTGGGTCAGGGGTTTGTGCAAGGTCGAGCTGCTTTCCTTACCTTTCCCACTAAAGCCATGAGGCCACAGAGCACAGCCTGGGCCATCACTGATGGGGAGCTGTTGGATTTAATCTGGGATAAATTCCCAGCAGCCTTGCAGTGTACTGGCAGGGGAGCCACTCCGAAAATCCTCAGGAATACCGAGCTTCCGCTGGAACAAACCAGAGGCAGGCCTAGCAGGTGGTCTGATTATGTTTGCTCAGCCAGTTCCACAGTATTTGCCAGACAAAAGAAGGCATCAGGTGGTACAGAAAGTCCCAAACAAAGCTCCAGATGAACACAGACCTGACCAGACTTTCTCATCTGTTGCAGATCTGGGAAGGTGGAGGGAAAGGAGAAGGCACAAGGAGCAGGAGACGCATCTTTCTGTTGGTTCTTGTGTGGCAGGCTACTAAACACTGCCCTGGGGACAATTCTGATTTCTCTGTTTCTTTTGTAGTGCTTCAATTGTTTTCCATTGGTGACAAAAGAGTCACAACTGTGTGGGTCAATTCCTGTAGCTGCTCTTCTTGTCCAGTGGTTTTGGCTAGTGTCCTTTCCTTGCTGCCATTCCTGCATGCAGTGCTGGCTATCAAGAAAATGCCATTTTGGCAAAGCACTGAAAGCAGAGTCAGTTTGCTGTGGGTGGAGGATGGCTCCTAGATTGGGATTTTTTCAAATTTAGGCCTCCAAATGTATGACTGTAGAACTTCTGTGGAAGCAAAGGCTCTAAAGGAGTAGGAGGAGACCATTTCTAGACAGGAATTTAGACAAGCCCTACAACAACATGGCAAATAGATATAGATTCAAGGTACAGAAGGTCTCTGCACAGGTTAGATGTTTTTCCAAGGATAAATATCCATTGTCTGCCTCATAGCTCCCCTATGAGTGAGAAGGTGCTCCAAGTTCCTGAAAGGTTGGACTATCCCTTATCTCTGGTGCGTGAAAGCCTTATGGTAAAAGAATGTTTATCTTGCTCTAACACATGTAATCTGTAATTTAAACTCAATCTCACGCTGCAAAGGCACAGAGGGGACAGAGCAATTGCACCCAGGCAACCTCAGCCCTGGCACCTCAATTCTTCATTGCTTGACTCTTCAGCTCTTCAGCCTTGATGATCTCATGGCACTGCTTTTTTCTTTTTTTTTTTTTAATTTTATTTTACATGGATGTAATAAGATTATGGAATGAGTGCAAGACCAATTCAAAGAGAATTTAGAGCTTCTAGCTCAAAGATCAAACGGTGAATCTTCAATATTTTTTTTGTATTGTAATTTGCAGTGAAAATGTTTAATGGAAAGTTCAGACACAATGAAGGTTTGCGTACATTTGGAGTTGGATAAATAGAAGGTGGTGCTCCACCTCTACGTGTTGCTAAAAGTAAAGATTCAGACTTTTTTTTTTTTTTTAAACCCACAGTACTTAAGAGATAGTCAATGTTTGAAACCTGGGCAGCTCACCAAGAGAAGAGGTCTCCATTCACTGGTGACTTGCTGCAGCTGCAGATTTGTGTTATCAGTTTGCACACTCTCCTTACTGGTAGAAAATGTTTAAGAATTTTCTTTCTCTTCTGCAAAAAGAAGGGTTTTTTAGTCTGTTTTATTTAAAATTCCACTATTGCAGCATGATGGGTTCCAACTAGTTCTCTAGATTTAGTGCTAATTTGTATGTCTTGTTTAAAAAGATTTGCTCTTAAATAGGGAGATGGAAAGAAGTCATTAGAGGAAGGATGAAAGGCTTCTGGAATAATCCCATGGAAGATAATGCAAAAACTTGTCTTGATTCCATTGAGGCAGGATTTTATCCAGCAAATAGTAAGTGCACATTATTGTCATTGGTGTAATTACTACAGTTTTTTGATGAAATCTTGAAACTTGCCCAAAAAATTGCTTTTCTTTTACTTTTTCTTATTTTGGTTAATGCAATGGCAGCGTTCTGAAGGTGGAGGTGTGAAAGGTAATTCTGGCAGGATGACAAGAGAAGAAGTATTTAAAGTGATGTCAGAAACTTAAAGCATACAAGATGAACCAAAAGAGCCTCTTAACCAGAACAGTCATAAGAAGAAAATCATATAAAATAATCAAGGGATTAAAATTAGAGATTAGCCTGGAGCTAATTCTAGCACTGATTTGAATCAGTGCTTGGAATGAAGCTTTTCTTTCTTTCTCAGGGCTGGATTTGCCAGCTTCTTTTTAGGGCATTTTTTATCAATCTAAATGGAAGGACAGGTTCCATCTTATTCATCAACAGCATTTTGGGAAATGTGTGGCACTCTGTTGATGTCTCTGCAGGGCTTGGGCTGGCTGAATAATTGAAGGGGGATTTAAAATATTTGAGTGGAATAGTCAGATAAATTTTTAAAAATCATACAAGGTAACTGATGTTTTTATTGCACAGCATTTTATGACTTCTTAAAGCAGTGAAGACCCTGTAGACAAGAACAAGTTTGCTCAATAAAAACAAGGGTATGTTGTAAGGGTCTGACTGGGGACAATGCATTTGTTCCAACTGCAATTTTGCCTCAAGTCCAGAACTAATACATAAAGCTTATGTTGAAACAGTCTTGGTATTGAAATGAGTGGGACTTTGCCATTGTTTGCAGTTATTCTGGGATGTCACCACAGGTTTTATTTGCAGATGCTGACAAGTCAATTGTACCCACCTGCACAATTATCAGCCTTAATCATGGCATTGCAAATGCTTGCCCTCATCATTTGTCAATTAACACTTGTTTGAGAAGAACAGATTAAATTCATAGCCTTATTTCAGTCTTTATGTACATTCCAAGCTAGAATAAAGGTGGTAACTCTTCCAAAAGAATAGTGGCTTGCTGGCAAGTGCTGGGAACTGGGAAACTGGGAATGTAGCAAGGGTGTGCAGGCTAAGGATATATTTCTTGTAAACAGGGAGAACAGAGGAGATGTAAAATGAGGAAGTAATAAAAAAGTGTGGAAATCACTGATCCTTTACAGTAAGGGGTGGAGCACAGCTGCTGGATTTTGTGGAGTTTTGTAATGAGAGCCCAAACCCTTCCAAGAGCACTGTTGTGCTCTTGTCTGTTGTTGTACCCAAGTAGAATTAGGTTTCTGTGCCTCCCCTTGGAATAACACTCCTGCACTGGAAAACACCCACGTCTTCTCCACTGCTCCCTTCCCCTGCAGCTGCTGACAAAGCAGCAACCCTAAGGAAGAGGCAGCTTGGCTTCCCCTGTGCCCACAGGAGCTGGGACACAGCCTGAGTGGTAGCTTTTCATCCCAGGGAGATATTTGACGTCTCAGCAGGAAGCAAGTGGATATGAGAGCTCTTCAAAGGAACAAGTGTTGTCTGAGAGTCTCCAGCACAGCATTAACTGAGATCAAGTTCTTTCACTTGCAGCTTGATAGAATCATAATCCTGCTTCCTCTGTCTTTTTGCACGAAAAGCTCATCATCACCACTGATGTCCTTTCAAGCCAAATTGTCCTCCTAGCCAAAATTTATGTAAGTGTTGTTCAGATGGAGTGAGGTTTCTGGAGTGTGTAGGCACAGGTTCTGGTGCAGTGATGGGAGCTCAAGTGGGAATGCACTTCTGAGCAGACCAATGCCTGGATGTTTCGGGAACAAACATCTTTCTGAGCCCTGATAAATATTTGTCCAATTCATTTGTTCAATGTCATTGAAGCAGGATGAGCTAAAACGTCACAAACATCAGTTCTAGGAACATTTTTAATGACAAAAAGAAAAGTTAGTTTATTCTTTTCATGAAGGCCTGCACTGCTGGGTATTCTCTTCTCTCAAAGTGACTTATTCTTGCTTCCACTGTGTCCAGAGCTTGATGTGAGAAGGTTCATCAGCCAAACAGCTCTTCAAAGCATCATCACTTTAAAAAAGCTGGACTCATCCAGCACTGCATGAACTGATCACCCATAAATCCAGTTGTGATTCAGCTCAGTTAACAGGAGGTGTAGCCTACTAATGGAATACTAAGCCCTCATAGTTGAAAAATAGCCTATAATAACTTTGTCCTTTAGTATTTTTCCAGTGTCCAGCTGGTTAATTTATGTGGGTTGTATGCTTTTTGTTTTCAATTTTTGACTCATGAAAATTATTAACTAAAAAGCTTGCAGTCAGCTCCATGCTACTTAGGCAATTTGGGTGGAATTCAGCTCAACTCAGCAGAGGTGCAGAGGCTGAAGAAGTGAATAGTTTATAATTACTGTGCACGAAGATGCCAGATTGTAGAATCTCTACAGGTAATTGTGAGATTGCTATAAAGACATCACACTTGCCTGCAGAGATTTCCCAGTCTGCGACTTCTATCCAGGTTGAAGAAGAGAGAGGAATGTTTCCTTTCTGCTGTTCCGTGTAATATTTTAAACTGAGTTTTGAGCAAGATGTTGAAGAATGTTCTGTTGTTGAAAGATCATATATAACTCAAGAAAACTAGATAATAATATTGATAATTTCAATATTGTTTGGATCTGACACTCTGCACTCCCTGTGGAACCCTGGCCTCCAAAGGCTGCATTTTGGATGCCTCACTATCAGCTGGGACTGAGAGCAGCACCTTTCCTCTAATTTTCTGTGATCAGGAACTTCTTGCCCCTGATTCTACTACTTTTGTTTGGTTTGTACTGGAACAGCCCTAATTTTCCCCTTCTCAACACACATTCTATTTGTAATCAAATGGCAATGTTTTTTTTTTTTCTATAACCTCTTCTCTCTGTCCTTTTTTTTTGTCTAATTGTTGGTGTTGGGAAAGAAAGGAGAGAAAATTCGAGTGTCCTCCAGTTGCCATCACCATCCGTTTGGCTGCAACCACGAGGAGTTTTTCTGGTATAAATCTTTCTCCTTCAGTCCATGTAATTCTCACCTCATTTATGAGTCTCCCACTTGTTATGTCTTGTTGTGCATTTTTACATTTAAATTGGGCATTCTTTGAGGCAAAGATTATGAATAGACTTGTACTGTGCAGGGGTTTAAAAAAGGGAAAGAAATACAAATGAATGAGAGAACTGTGGAGTTTCTAACCTTCTGCTAATTCCAAACAGTAAGCACAGGAAATAAAAGAAGGAAAAAATACCCTACTTTAACCTACTTTAATACTCTTTTTGTGAGCAGCAAAGGAGGCTATAAAAGCCTCAGATTAATTTACTCAGTTCTGGTTCGGAGCTTGCATTGTAAGAGATTTGTTTTTGCCAACGCGAAGTGATCCAAAGAATTTGAAGGATGAGGAACAGATCTTTAGTGTCTTTTGCTGTGAAGAATCTTTAATGTGTTTTAGAAGGAGACTAAAGACCACTATTTGTTTCCCTTTGTCTTTTGGAAGTGAAAGGATGTTTTGTAGCAAATTCTTGAAAAATCCATACAAAAAAAGGTCTCCCTGAGATGTGACTCACAGTGACTGCTTGTACAGTATAAACAAATGAGAAACAGCTTGTGTCCTTGCTAAGGAGATTATCAGGAGAGGTTGAAAAGGTTCTTTCTAGAGAACAACTCATTCTCGTTATTTTTTGTAATGCTCGTGGAGCACTAGAGAAGGGGAAATGAACACCCAGAGCCGCATTTTCCCCTCACCACACCCTGCAGCACCAGAGGCATCAGCTTGTATTTAGGAGAAAGAAATTTAGGGTATGGAACATCTCAGTTTTGCGACTTTTGTGTGTTTATTGTGCTCAGCCCATCAGTCACCTCGTCCTGCCCGTGCTGGGCAGGAACCGCACCGTTAATGGAGCTGTATTGCACCTTCTGCATGGTCCCTTTTCAGCACAGCAGCACCTCCCTGCAGCCTTTAACACAGCCAGTAATAATCCTTGTAGAGTGAGCAAATAGATAAATATATGAGGGAAAACCTCTCCTAAATGCAGAAGGAGACCTTGCTGCTGCTGCTGTTACTGAGAGCTCTGCCCTGGCTGCCTGGGATCGAGGATTTGACTCTCTCTGTTTCAAGCAAGCAGGCAAAACCTGCAGAACACCCTTGTTAAATGATGCACTCAGCTCTGCAAATTAATGAGTGTAGTCAGCCAAAGTCATGTTCAAGGGAATGAAAATTTGCTCTGCAAACTCTGATGCTGTGTTTCCAGACAATGCAATTAACTATTGTGTGGCTCTGGAAAACCCTATAAATGAGTGGGAGACCAATCTGTTACTGCATCCCTTTGATGTAAGAAACAGAAAATGGGCTGTGTGTGCTGATTCACTTCTAAGCACAACGAGTAACTCCATCCTCAGGCTCTGAAACTTTCTGAGCTTCTAACTAACTTTTTCATAGTTAATTACTCGTGCTAATATTTGCCACTCGTGACTTGAGGGGATGTTGCATTAGAAAAATCACCATCCTAAAAGTGCATAAGGCCACACATTTGTGTGCATTTAACCAGGAGCTGCTTTTAGTATCTTTCCTGTTCCTATATTTTGGTTTATGTTGTTCTTCTGTCATTTCACTCTGCTGTACCTCTGGCAGCGAGGAAAATAAAACTTCCACAGGGCTTCTCTGGTGCCCTGACTGTTATTTCCCAATGATCTACAACAATGGTTATTCAGTAACAGCTGGGCCACGTCTTCTTTAGACAAAGCCACTGTGGGGCTGAAACCTCCCATTGCTGGAGCATAACTGTTTCCCTGGAAACGGTTAACTAGCACGTGTTTTATTGTTTCCAACTGCTTTCCTGGGGTATTTGCAGGTGGTAGAAGATGCTTTCTTAAAGAGGGGTCATAACCTCGTGAACTTTCAGATGTCGCAACAAATTGGGGGACAAAACCATTTTTTTTTCTTTCAAATGGATTAAGTAAATCTTATTATCCAGCCTTTGCGAGACAGACGTAACCCGTGGTTTGATTTTTGCATTATATCCAGATGCTGATACAAGCATTTCTGCTGTCAAAATTGTGTTTTGGGAATGGGAATCAAGACCCTATTCCAATAAGATTTCAAATAAACCCAGGGAGAACATGCAGATATTAAGATTACTATGACTTTCTTTTGTCCTGGGTTTATGTCAGCTGTGGTTTCTTTGCCTGTATGTATTTCTGGTGAATTTGATATTTCAGGCATTTATCTTAAAAATGCACTTGGATATACCAGAATTTTTAGGTTGATAGATCTCAGGATTAATACAAAATTATCTGTGATTATGGAAAGGATGGTAACCATGAAAAAATAACTTGCTTGGTATTTCACATTGAAAAATATGAAAGTATACCTACAATGCAGACACACATGCATTTGGATGTGTATCAGTAAGTAGGGAAGCAGAATTTTGTCAGTAGGAATTACATTTTCATTTTTTTCCTGTACCAAAATTAAATGTGCCTTACAAATGTATATATTGAATTTATAAAAAAACCACCATTTTTCTGTGGTACACAGGAAAGTTTGAGTTAGAGTGGTTTGCTAAGAGGAGACAGTCCCAGGACAAAAGAGGGACAAGTAACATGTGACACAGTAAAAATGTGGTTAGATTTTAATAAATTCAGCAAAGTCCATTCCTAATCGAGTGGGATGAAGAGAGAGCTCCCTCTCCTGTCTGTTTGATAAAATCTGTAGTGGCTATTTGTGTGTTTACTTTGAGGTATAAATAAGGTAACCTTTCAGTGACATGCTGGGAAGTTTGTAATAAAAGGCTTCATCTCTCTGGAAAGAGTGAGCAGGTGGTTAAATCTGATCTATCCTTTTTTTGAGACATTCTGAAGCTCTTGTGTTGCACTGGTAGTGTGAATTCTTGTTTTGAAAAAGGTACTGGCTGTGTAATCTGATTTTATAGTGTGCTCTGAACTAGGCACAAAACAAAGCATCCCAAGCATGGACGAGAAACTGTCCCAATTTTCCTGAAATTAACTCTCAGCCCAGAGGCAGCTTCAAGCCCTCAGGATCGTGGTTAATAATTAATTTTTTATTTTTTGTTATCTGGAGAACAGTGCGAATATTCAGAGCCTTCCTTCCTAGAAGTTGTTTAATGGCACATTTTTGGGACAGAGTTCCCTCAAAGGTACAGCCATGGTAGGTGTTCCTGGGCTGGCCCATCTGCTGCCTTTGTTACAGAGCACATGCCTCATTTGTAGCTTAGATACCCATGGGGCTGAGCTGTAACCTAGGCAGATGTGGAGAGAGTGAGGACAAAGTTTCTGCTGCTCACAGCTGAGCTTTTCCCAAAGATTTGCAACATATCCAAGCAGTGAAGAATTAAAGGCTACTGGTGACCGAGTTGTGCCGTCAGAAGAAAGCAAACAATTCACATCATGGCTGAAATGCACCTGTGAATATGACCGTACATTTTCTAAGACCAATTTTTATAGTTTGTAAAGTTTTTCTCCTGAGAAACCTGGGCATTCCTGTCTAGATCAGTGACCAGTGTGACTTTGTTGCAAGCTCGTTTTATATGGACAATTAATGCAGGTACTCTTCTGTTTCTATCCACGAAAGTGCTTTGCTTCTCTTCCCTCTGTTCCACATCCCATCAGTGCTGCAGCTCCTGGTTTTTATATGGGCTGCTCAGTCCTTTTGGTAGCCATCCCATGACAGTAAGGATCACTCATCACCAACCCGTGGATGCATTCAGGGCTTAAACTCAAAGGTCAGGCTGGTAAGTGACCACAGGACTGAACAATGTGTCCCTGCCCTCAGCCCTGGCTGGCAAAGTCCCTCTCTGGGACCTGCTTTGGAACAGCAGAAAGAGCAGGAAAACGGCTCCTGGGCCAGAGCACAGAGCAATTTGGCACAGCCCAAGGGAGTTTTAGGCAGCCCCTGGAGGAGGAGACTTTCCTGGGAGCTGTGAGGAGCTCAGTTCCTGGCTGCACTGAGCCCAGGTGACAATTGTCTGCTCCCTGAGGTGGCTGTGTGGGTCCTTGGGTTTGTGTTGAACAAAGGTGTGGGAATGACACCTTCTGCAGGGATACATCAAGTGTGCCCTGGCCTGGTGGGTGAGAACACTGCTCGTTTTTCACATATGGTTCAGAACTATATTGCTTGATGGCTTCCTTCACTTGGGCTCATGACTGACTGCATGAAAACGAAATCAAACTCAATTTTTGGACAGATCCATTTCCTGTTGTGATCTCTACGTGATCTGTTAGAAGATACTTGGATTGGGGAAGAGAAACTGAGATGAGGCAAGAAAAGGAGGGAGAAAAGTAACAGGTTGTACACTCAGCCTATTCACTCTCTTTTTCGAAGGAGAACAGCCTTAAATAAATTAGCACTTAAATAAATTAGCCACATTTCAGGCCAGAATTTGAGAGAAGAATGAAAGAATTATCCTCATTGTTCATTGTCTTACTCAAAGAAAGTTTTTAATCTACAAACCAGGTAAAAACTTTCTGACACAGCCTGCCTCATGCATGCCCTAAGCTATATTCTTCAGGAGCATCACACTGGTTATGGCTTTTCCTTGAGATTGATGTGATATCAAATAATAAGTAATTATAATAAAGTTTTTGCCCACATGCTTGTTCTGCTGGAGCTTTTCTGGCAGCAGAGTAACCCAAACTAATCATCTGCATGCAGTCACCCCACTCTGCTTCACTGCAGACCAGCACTGATTCCTCCCCCTGCCCTTCTTAGTACCAAACTAGTTTTAAGTCTGTTACATAGCAACTTTGATTCCAGACACAGCAATGAACCCACATTGAATTAATTATATTCTGTGAACTTCAGAACTCAGTTAGATAATTTCATTTTTCATAGCTCTGAACAAAGAGCAAACGAGGCAATGACAGAGACTTGAGTGTTGGCAATAATAAGATTGTATTTTGCTGTATAATTACTATCTCATTAATTCTAACTGTTGAAGAGCAGCTGCTGACTGTTGGTACCAATTTACTTTATGACTAAACCAATGGTCTTGTTCAACAAATGAATTGACATTATTTTCAGGAAGAAAGCATTAGGAATATTTACAGAGCTACAGCAGTGATTAATAACAGGAGTCATTTACCAGCTCCCCCCAGCCCGAATTTAAAAGTCCAGACTTACCAGAAAACATGGCTACAAGCTGTTCACCTTTCAGCTGTGTTTCTGCAGACTCCAGTACTGCTTTCAGCCTGCTCACTAACATTTGCAGTCACTTCAGACACCTTGTGCTGGGATAGATGCTGCCTGATGTGAGCTGGAAATCAGTTAAAAAGAAAAGCCTGGTAAGCGCTGCCTTACGCCCAGACCTTTCTGCCTTTGCTCCCAGTTTGCCACAATTACTTTGCTAAAGCGATTCCTCAGGCTGGGCCAGTAATCTAAGAGCAGATTAACTTGTCACTGACTGCAAAAGGAGGCGAGTGGAGAGGAAGAGTTCTCTCCCTGCTCTCAAATCCCTGCTGAGGTCCCCAAACCGCGGCGCTGACACCAGCACGGGGGCACAGCTTCCTTGAGTCAGGCCTACTGTGCTGCCGGCTGCTCCCGGCATGGCAGCTCCCAACTTGTTTCTCAAACAGAAAAACATCTGCTCCTCCAAAAGGTTCGGAAGCACCGGAGAGATAGCCGAGAATTACAAGGAAAATACAAGTTTTCTATAGGAAACAGCCTGGCAGTCCACACTTTGTTATTCACTTGATAAGCAGAGTCTTTTTGACAGTCCTAACCTTCTAAACTATAGGTCCTGCTGAGCCCAGCATGAGTCAAACGCTGGGTACCATCTGTCAGAGCTTTAGTGAGTTTTTTTTTCCCCCTCTTTCCTCTTTTGCTACAATCTGCTAAGAGGGGTGCGGAATAGAAGTTGCTTTCCTACCCTTAAATGAGAAAGTAGGGAAATTCAATCAGCAGCATTAAAGAAATCCTGCTGTTTGCAAAAAACTCGGGAGGCACTGGGCAGGAGAACAGATTATTCTGTGTTCCTAAAGATTTTAAAAACAAGTGTATAACATATATGATATATGCCTTGGGAAGTAGGGAGAAAATCTAAACCCCCAGACCGAGCAGATGATTTTGAAAAATGAATTTATGTGAACTGTGGTATTAACAGAAGTTTTGAAGTGATGCACAGTTCAGAGGTTTCAGCTGTTTTCCTAAAGGAACACTCTGAAAGGATATTCCAAATTTCCCACTGATGGACATTTAATAAGAGGAGCTGGCAGAGAAGAAATGCCCCCCTGCTGCACTGGAAAAGAATTACCAAAGGGACATTTTTATGTCTCATTAGTTTATATTCAGCCTTAAATTAGCACCTGTTCTGAACTCTGTCGAAGTTTTCTGGGACTTTGGAGACAAATGAGTATTTCTCTTTAACATGTGCCTAACAGTTCACCAAAACACAGGGGTTTGGGGGTTATTGCAGACACAGGTGGAAATGAGAATATAACAAAAGCAGTGCCCTGATTTTCCAGGGCTGAGGGCTGTGTGAGACGATGTATCTGCAATCACCTGTATTGCTCTGCAAGGTGCAGCCAGGTTTTGCCTTCTCCTGCCTGCACAAGTGGCTATTTGAGAAGCAAATTCCCAAGAACCACAGCAGTTGCTAATACTCAAAAGAAAGAAGTGGAAAATTCTTTCAAGTCATGTATTTTTGTTGTGCACCAGCCTGTGTTTATAGGGTAGTGTGGGACTGAAGTTGTTTTGTGTTAGACCCTGCAGTGTCAGCAATGTTAGCTCCACACCAGTAACACAGCCCCGTGAGTCACAGCCACTGCTGGGGGCACGTTTAGTCCTTTCTTGTCTTTTCTCCCCCAGTTTTATAAACTGAAGGAAATGTTCAGCCTTCAAGACCGGATTTATGACTCTGCCTGGATATCTGTGTCAGCAGGGCTCAGTTTTCACTTGAAATTATTGTGATCAACCACAGAAATTAAGGGTATAATTGTGCATTAAGTTTTGTTTGAATTCTGAATTTTAGAAAGCAGAGACTCTTAATTATCTTTACCAACATGCTTAGGTCTCCTTTTACTGTATCATTTTCTACCTCTGCTGAGTTGCATCACATCATTTCAATTTGTGTTAATTTAGCAGAAGAGATCTGTGGCTAACTGTGAGCACAGATGGAGAAAGTTCCGATGCAATTTTATTGTTTCTTTAGTCACAGCAATTCTATATTGCCATTAAAAAAGGTCAGCAGTGTGATTTTAATGAGCAATTCTGGTCTCCTTGCAATTTTATACTGATGCAATTTTGCTAATACATGCCAAGCACTTGTGCTGGTGACACAGGTGGGGAGGGGATCAGTGAGATTCAGACTGGTGTTTGCTTTGCCTCTTCTTGTGAGCAGGGGTGTTAAAATGTACAAAACGGGCACAAGCATGTGGTTGTGAAAGTTGTGGTGTGGCAGAAGCAGTTTATGGGAAGAAGTGGCTTTACAGGCTTCTTTCTGGGTGGGCAGTTGTACCTGTGGTTGTTGTCTGTGGATTTGAGTGTATCATTTGAGTGAAGGGTGATGTTGTGACTCGCCTAATATTAGGAGGCAATTGTATGTACAGTATGTCTTTGTCCAGATTCCGTTTTCATCCTCCTTGCCTGTGTTTGCTGTGGCAATGGGCAAGGACTAACAAGAGCTGAGCTGCTTTGTCCCTAGTGCTGGTGGTGGGAAGCCCCCTTCCTGAGGGGCTCCAGGCTATGCAGGCAGAGCACGCAGGAGGCAGAAAAGATGGAAGGAAAGAGAACCAAAACTGTCCAGCCAAAGCTGATGTTTTTAATTGCTGTCTCACCAATAATCTGTACTTTTGCAGGCAGTGTAAAGGATGTGTTTCTCACCATGCTGCACTGGTGCAGTGATGCTGCTATAGAGTGATTCTGTGGCCTCTTTATTCTGTCCAATCTCCTGCTGAGCAACATTTAAATCCATGTGTTTCTATTTGGGATGAATATCTTTGATTTAATGTTGTATTCTGGGTTGTGTGTCTCACCCCTAAAGGCTGTGGCTGGTCCGGAAAGAGCCCTCCTGGTGTTTAGGTGTGAGCAAGCACAGCGTGTGCCAGGACCCTGTCCCAGCCATGTGGGGAGGGCAGGACAGCTCCCAGGTACATCCCTGCTTCCGAGGGGGAGCGCAGCCCAGGCTGCTCCCGCTCCACAGAAAGCCGGAGCACCTGTTCTGTGCACACTCCTGCTGGGCTCTGCTGTTTGTGTCTGCTGCCACCGGGGTCCCACGAGGGGGACTGGAGCTTTTTAATGGAGCAAGGAAAGCTGCATCAGATGTGCACTTTCACAGCAGTTGTCTCTCTCTTCTTGAAAAGAGCACAGTTCTGAGGTCAAATCACATTCTTTTGATGTAATTAATAAAACCGCACGAGAATTAGTTGCACTTCATCTTGCCCGGCTCCATGTGTGAATCTGGAGGGCTTCTGGAGTTAAACTACCGGACTTTGTGGATGTCACATTATTCAATTTGTTACAAATTGTGATAGCACTTTGAAGCATTTAAACCATGCAGCAGTCACTTTGGGATATCTAGTATTTTATGGATATTTAGGAAGTGCCATGTACTTCAATAAAATAACATTTCTGTTCCATCAGCATCACTGCTGGTGATGAAGGTGTGTGTGAAGTGCTGCTCATTTTCCTCTCTTTAATTTAAAATAGTTATTTAAAACAGTGGCTTGTGTTGGTAAAAAGGATGATGTGCAGACAACAGAATAATTTTATTCCGTGTTGTAGTTCAGGTGATACAAATACTGTCATGTCTAACATTATGTCTGAACTAACTAAAAATGAGCAAATAGATGTGAGTTTTACACCAGCTTATTCTCTCCTTTGTTACATGAAAAAACTTCATACACCCTTTTGCTTTGTAAACTTATTGGCGCAAATGACTGGTTTGACACAGACCCATTTAGTGCGTATTATTTATTACTATTATATTAGAATTGTGGAACATTCTTAGGCTTCTCTTTAAATTTTAAATACTGTAGGAAAAACCTAAGTCAGTCCTGATCCCAGAGCCATTAATTTTAGTGGCATAACTGCCATTAATTTAGTGAGCCCTGAGGCTTTGTGCTACAGATATCAAGTGATGTTTTTAGAAAATGCAGAGTGAAAATATCTTTTCAGGAAAAAGGCACAAATGTGCCTCGTCTTTTTGAAGCTAAAATTACACCTCAAAGTTGCCACAAGTTTTGTGCAAATATAAACATTTCTGAAATGCACTCCAAAAGGAGAGTTTCTTTTCATTTATAAAAATCATTGAATGGGTAGTTAACAGCACCTTAAAATTTGCTGACAGAGTAAAATATGTTTTCATGGCATTTGTACAGCACAGATGTTTGTCATGTAGTGTCTTTGTGTTACTTCTATCCCTAAGCCCAGCGTGCTTTATGGGGTTTCTCTACATTTTTCATGCTGGCTGACATAAAACTGCTGTTAGAGGCATGAGGTGATTACATTTGCATGTGACTGGGGGAATTTACATTGATATTTGACTTTCAGTCTTATGCAAATTACCGGCATCCAATTTGGCAGAAGTAAAATTCCTGACCTTTGAAATGTTCATTTTCAAGTGTCCAACGGGATCATTATAGGCATTGCTCTCTGTGTTTTATACCACTGCTTAATGCTTCGGAGTAGTTTGAGTTCCCCAGTTCCTTCCTATGCATACTGGTAGATATTCTTCACTGCCTATTGAGAGTTACTAATTTGTGACTGAATTATACAATTTTCCATGCTTGCTCTTCCATGAGTAACTTAGTCTTCTTTAGGAAAAGCCTCTGTTTTACTTGTAAATGTCCCTAATTAAATAATGTTGAGATGATTTTATTTGCATATAACTTTCAATCTTGTGATCTGCTCTGGAGAGGTCTAGAAAATTGAATAGTTTTGAGAAGAGACTTCTTCATGCTCCCAACAGCCTGAAACTCTCCCTAATATTTTTCTAAAAATGAGCAGAAAATAGGAGCCCATTCTACCTCACTGGTAAATAAGGGGCTGCAGTCATTCAAAGCAGGGTTTCAAGGGACAAACTTGGCACTTACAAGCTCCCTATTGGAATGTTGGAATAAGATGGAGTGAGAGGCTGTATGTGTCTGACAATATTTAATAAAAGCGAAATTAATAGAGCTGAATCCTTCCAGAACTTTTTGTTTCCACAGTCTCTGCTGCCCAGTTTTAGTTCTGTGAGCATTAATTTGCTATTCAGAGCCCTGTTACCTGCTGGAACACAGGATGTACCCGAGCAAAACAACAGGAGTGAGTTAATAACGCTTCAAGGTTGACCCGCCCTTTATCCCAGAATTCGTTCTGTATGTCTTCCTATTGATCTGACTCTTGCAGCTTTTTGTCACCTGGGAATTAACAATTCAATGTTTTATTTGACCATTTATCTCTTTAGCAAAATTGTTGCAATCTCTTTGACCTTTTGGAATGTTTATGACAAGGTGTTTGCAGTTAATTGCGTTCGTAAAAGAGTAAAGCTCAGACCGGGTCTAATACGTGCAAGGAGCCAACCAAGATTCCTTACAAAAACATTCGGAGCTATAATGTGAGCATTTCGTTTGTTTTCAGTATTATTAAAATAAACAAAATCTCACTTCAGGCACACCACTGAATTGCTAATCTGGTATAAATCTGCATCTTGTCAGTGGAATTCATGTGCTGCCCCTGATTTCCTCAGCTGCTGCACTTGAAACTGGTAATCTGGAAATGACTGCCCTCACAAAACCTTACAATTATTTAGTAAGGAACTGGGAAAAATGACTTCAGTGGCACAGTGGTGTAAAATTTCACAAAGCAGGACCAAAACCTCCCTAATACCAATACTGTGTAAATCAAACCAGTCACTGGAGAATCCTTGAATTATTTTCTTCACTAGTGAAATATTTTGCTGTGTGTTCATGAGTGACTAACTCCCAAAGTCTGTTCTTTCCCTGTGTGTCCCACTGCTCTCCTGTTATCAGAGTCAAATGCAGGTTCGCTGCTTTTCCAGCTGTGCCTTTCCCACAGCTCCCGAGCACGTTCCGGGCGCTTCCATGTAATTTCCAAGGCCTCGCTTTAACCGATAAGACCTGAGGTGCTTGGCTTATTCACATCTGCTGCTTTCCTGGAGGTCAATCAAACAGTTCTGCATTCAAGGAGTAATGGGGTCTTACAAAGGAAAACAATTATTTCACTTGAAATCTATTGATCTGGTTTCTGTGGTTCATGTGGTGTTTTGGGTGCAGAACAGTTGCTTGAAACAATTTGAGATCAATTCAAGTGTAACTGAATCAATAGATAACCATAACTGAAATGCAGCTCTTGGTTTTTATAAGAATAGAGTTTTTGCTCCTGACAGTAAAATGAGAATTCTAAGAGTGAGCAAAACAGTGGAATTAGAAGCTCCTGTGTATTAGTGACAAGTAACTTCTAGCAGTATTTGCCTAAATTTCAGTCTAAAGGAAAGCTGGGACATGAATAGCAGCATGAAAGCAGGGATTTGTTATTTTGCAAATAATTTTTATAAATGCTTCCCAAAGAGTTGGGTTAATTTCTTTTCCATTCTGAGTATCAAATCATCCAAAGATAAATTTACCAGGTATACTATATTGTTAAGAATGTTGTCACCTTTATATAATTTTGCTTCAGGGAGCAAAATTTACATTTTCAAATTACCTTACTTTCACAATAAATGCTGGTGCTAGAAATATTTTATTTTATAAGCAGGTCTCCTTTCTATATTGCCCACAGAGTTTGGTTTTATTTAATCATTTTTCTGTTTGCTCCAGTTCTCTTTTCTGTTGAGAGTTTATTCAGGCAGAAAATTTCTGACCATTCAAAAGAAGTTTGGAAACAATGGATGGGGAAGGGCAGTCGGGGTATCAGAAGATGTATTTTGACATTAACTCTTTGTCTGCTGCTGGAACACAGGCTGGCAACAAAATTAATGGAGCAGGGGAAGCTTTTGTTAAAGTTATTAAATGCAATCACTTAGTCCTGCGCATAGAAAATGTTGTTTTGGAAATCTTTCCTGTAAAATGTTCAGTGCTGATAGAAATCTGATGGACACTAAAATAGGCAAGGTTCTTTCCAGCTTTGTGGAATCTGCAAATTACATTTTCTGCAGGGATAAGAGCATTTTGGGATCCACAGGATGAAGATCATAACTAATTTTCTGATTCCTCTATTTTTGTGGGCAAGGACAGCTACTATAGCAGACTAATGCCTAGTTAGTAATGAATAAAAAGTGACAGACAAAAAGTATAAAAGTCTTTTTAAGCTTTTCTGAAATTTATTTCAGTTGAAAAAAAGTGCTTTTGTGTCTTCCTAATTTGCTTTCCTAAAATAATGATTTGACAAATGGTTGGTAGTGAATATTAGGACAAATGTGCCCCATTGCAAATATACATAACAAGAGATTTCCTCAAAACACCATTAAAATTGTAGTGCCGTTTAAGCAGCTTTTGAATGCATGATTGTCCCTGGAAAGGGCATTTTGGGGGTGTGTGTGATGCTGAAATGTTCAGATAAACCTGCTGGTTTTGCAGAAGTGCTTTTTGTAGGCAGAAATACAGAAACCACCACACAGAGAGCTGAGATGGATTCAGTCCTGAGCCTGGGTAGGGTGAACTCCCCTAGACAAATCCAGTGAGATACTCTGAGATGAATTTGGTTGTTAGGTCTTGCCTCTGATTTCAGCAGAGTATTCTAATAACAGTAGTGGCAAGAAACTCTAATATAATACTTGTTTTAGTGTCTTCTGGATCTTCAGTACGGGCTGGTGACTGTATGGTTATACAGAGAATTTGGTATTTTTAAAAACCTCTCTTTACACGTACTGGGCAGCAGCCAGTGAAGGCTTTGTTTACTATTATGCCCCAAAACTAAGAGCTGTGAGAGTGTTCAATCTTCTAACTACTACTGATAGGAGTTGTGCTGTGCCCGGGCTGCATCAGATGATGCAACTTGCATGAGATTGAAAGAAGTTTCTATAATGCAATCAATGGTATGAAGAGGATAAGACTGTGTTTGTTGATCTTAAAATTGGAAGTTGAAAACTAAGCTCAGTCTTTTGCTGCACTGGATGAAGATGGAAGTAAATATTATTTATGATTTGCTGCTCAAATTTTTGTAGCTAAAGACCATCACCCTGGGGAAGCTGTTGGTGCTCTCTTTCCCAGAGGGATCAGTGGTGACCATCTCTGGTCTCCAGGCTGAACTCAAAGAACAGACAGAACATATTTTTGTTTTTCCAAAGCAGATACTATTCAAAGCTGCTGTCAGTGCCCAGCATTGCTGATTGCCCAGCTCCAGAGACGGTCACTTAGATATCAGAGCTTCTGCTGGACAACCTCTCGGGTATTGAACAGCTCTGGACCCGGTGGGTCCATGGTGTTCAGCCCCCTGCCATGGAAACCAACCCTCAGCAGCCTACAGCTCATACTTCAGCCTCCCTCTGGAGGGAACTCCCTCTGAATTTAGGCATAATCTTCATTCATCTCTTACCTCTCGGAGTGCTCTGCCTGGCGACTCTGCTGCTGCTGCTGCTGCTGTGGTGCAGGACGGAGCCGAGCTCTGCACGTGGGGTGGGGACGGGAGCTGTCCCGGAACCCTGCCCTGGGCTGTGCCTATCTCGTGTGCAGACCTTCAGCCCTATCTCTAAGTAACAGATCTTCCCAATTAGGACTCCTAATCTGAGGGATCATTTTGGAAAAGAGAATCAGAGTTAATATTCAACCTGCCTTTTTTTTTCCTCTTCCACCTTTCTTCATTTGAACGGCAAAGTTAAAACGTGCTGTCCTCAGAACTAAATTACTTTACTCTGAGGTAAATAATGCTAAGGAGAAAATGTAATGTTTGTTGGTGATTCTCATTTAACACACCAAGTGGAATATCCTGATTCATTTCGGTAATAGACTGCTATAGAGACTAATTAGAAACTGTGAAAGTCAGGAATCATAAGGAGTAGTGAATCTTCTAATTAGCTGGGGTTTAAAAGCTGACAGAAAATCAAGATGCAGAGGGTCACAGTGTGGAAGGGAGGACTTGTCTTGGGTGATAAATGCTATGCCAGGGATGTGCTTTTCCCACAAGTGACATTCAAAGAAACACTGATCCCACAGCCCACTTGCCACCCACCCTTATGGCACGAGGGGTGAAGTGGGAAAGGTAACTTAGAGTAACACTCATTTCTTTCTCCCTTGCCTGTTGTAGGAGAGAGTTACCAGTCTGGACATTACAGCTCTCACCTGGCTTATGGGATAGGCCTTGAAGGAATGAGGTGGGCCTGATGGAGGAGCATTTTATCCTCTCACTCAGTTTATCCTCTCATAGTCTTACTATGAAATGGGAAATTAGGGAAGATTGTGCATTTCTGAGATAAAGTGGACTTGCCAGCTTGTTGTTTTTGCACATTTTCTAGTTTTATTATTTGGGAAACCTCTTTACCTTTCCTATGTGATACTTTGAGTGCCATAGGTTTTCTGCCAGCTCCAAGATAGGTTTCTAGGTTTTTTTTCCCCCCCCGTGCTATCAGTGATTACCTGCAAAGGTGTGTGCAGGTGGAGCTGTGTATTTCTGTTTAAGAACTGTGATATATAAAATGTCTCTTTTGTTTCAAACACCGTTAATTGCGCTTTTAAAAGCCCAGGTTAAAAGCATCAACTCTACACTACAGTTGGAAAATGCTTATCTTTGTATGACTAATCCTTAGACCAGGAGTGATAAGAAAACGGAGGGAAATGTGTAAACCATCAGGAAACGTCTTCAATGTTTTTGGGTTTCCAGTTGTTCTCTTCACCTAAACCCCATATAATTTTGGAGCTCCATGGGTACAAAAACAGAGTGACCAAGGCAGGCTGTACTTAGGAGATGAGAGCACGATTTTGAAGCCTTGGTGATTTTCAGAGTCTGTTTTTCAGTGTCTACTCCTCACAAAACAACAAAAGGAACCTAAGAGGAAGATTCCAAAGCAACCAAATGCCTGTGCAGTTGGACTTCTCCAAGTCTGTGCCATTTTCAGTCAGGGTTTGTAGATGCAAAGCGTATCCAAATGACCATTTACAAATCATTAGTAATTGGGATACCCTACCACAGATTTACTAGAGTAAAAGGAAGCTGAAATTTCTATTTTAGTAGCAGGGTTTGCCATTTCTGGCTTTTAAAATCTATAAAAATGCTTGTTAGGTGTATCCTGTCACTGTGGCTTTTAATGATTCAATACAAATCAGCCTGCATTTGGCTCTGAGAACGTTGTGGGAATGAAATTGGGTGGAATATATTCTAAATATGATGAAAAAACAGTGGATAAATGTTCCTTGGCCCTCTGACCTGCCAATATCAGCACTTTGTGGCTCCTGTCATTGTTTACAAGTCCTAAGGAAGCAGGTTAGTCCAGGACAGCTGTCTGAAATTCCTTAGGACTTCCTTGGATCTTTTAATCTCGAGCTGAATGTTTATAAGTTCTCCTGAAAGCCCAATTTTCCCAAAACAGATGGGACAGAAGGACTTCTACTGTTACATAGGTTCCACTCATGGCAGTGAGTGGAACTGGATCTACTTTAAGGTCCCTTCCAGCCCAAACCCTTCTGGGATTCTGTGGTTTAGGTAGAAGCAATGTGGTGTTGGTGGCCCCTGGGCACTGGTTATCTGTGCTTTTTGCTGCCTGGGGCTGATACACTTCCAAGTGCAAATTCCCTTTCCAACAATTCTTAATTAATTTAGCAATGCATAAGACTGCAAGTTCAGAACAAATTGTAACTGTGTGGTTGCTGCACAGGGTCATTTCATAATGGAGTTAGGCTTGAGAGCCTTTAAAACACAGCTTTTCCTAGCACAGTGTGTTTGGTTCTTCTACATGTTGCAGATGCAAGCTACATATGAAACTTCAGCTCTTAGATTCCTGTGTTTGGAGCTCTTTCTTAGAGAATGGTCTCCATAATACATTTATTCTGAATTTGATACTGTCTGCAATGCTGGTTGACATGATTTCTGTTTGAGAATTGCTATTTGAACTCTGAAGGCAGCAGTTGCTGTTCCTGGGAAAAGGGAAACTTCTGAGCAGACAGATCTGCCCTTGTTCAGGTTGGAGAGAAGAAAGTTTCTGTGGCCCTTTGGCTGTGTCCCAGAGGTGCTTAAACAGAGTCTGATAATTGTGTTTCATGAGCATCTGTTTGTCCACCACTCTTTGATATGACAGTGGTACAGCAAGCACTCAATAATTTACATACTGTACAATACAGCCAAGTATAAATGATGCATTATTCTTCCATTTAGCCCCATTTGAATTGATTGATTACCAAATCTTCCATTTGTCATCTATCAGCATTGGGATTATTTATAACTTGTGCTGAGCTTACACCGTAATGCATCAATCAAGAGGCTGAGTTGCACTTCCCTGACTCATAATGGATATTTTAATGATCAGGACCTGATCCTTGTATTATTTATTTATTTATTTAGTCAACATTGAGCTTGAGAGGAGTAGCCAGACAACAGAAAACTGAAACTAAGGTTGAGAAAGACGACACCCTCCCCTTCTTTTTCTCCTTGCTTTGCATTATTGACTTTCACTGCTGCAGTATTTACTTTAAAGTGTACCACAAAAAGTAACCCAGTGCTGTTAATTTTAGTAATGAGAGCAGCGGTGCCCGGGGAGCCACAGGGGACGTTCAGTTTGTGGCAGGGAGAGGAGCAGAGCAGTGCCTGGCTGTGAGAGCTGGGGCAGGGGCTGCGAGCAGGGACGTGCTGGCTCCCAGTGCTCCAGGTGCCACCTGTACCTGTCACCAGCCCAACAGCCTGAGACCCAGCTGGATTTACACTTAGACATTGGGATTTTTAATGGACTGGATCTCTGTAGTTGGCAGGTTCACAGTGTGAGTGCATTTCCACTTTATATAGCATAGCACATTATGCTGGAGGTGCTGGTGCACTGCCAGCCCATTTTCCTTCCCCCAAATCCATGTAAACCCCTCATTTACCCAAACCATCTCCCTGGCTTTCCCTGCAGTTCAGGTGAGAACTGCTGCCTCTCCTCCATCCCACCAGGCTCCTGACTTGCTGGCTATTCCATGGGAAGCTGAAAGAAGGAGCCAGGCCTGAGACACTAAGTACTAAAGTCTTCCCTAGTTAAAACCTGCAATCCCAGCTCATTCTTTTGAGTGAAGCAAGTGACATTAGTGATGAAATGGAGGCCACTGAAGCAGAATATAGGGGTGCTGCCTCTCTTAAAAAATTCTTATTTCAGTTGGAATATTGTTAATTGACTAGAGAAATCCCAGAGCAGGTCCTTTTTGGCTATTGACAGCTTTCACACTTAATCAGTGTGCAGCCTTTTGTGGTCTGGGCTCACCTAAAGGCATTTTTGTTCAAAACTGCACAAATAGTCAGGAGCAGAACTGCAGAGTGTGGAGCTGCAGAGTGTGCAGCTCACCGGGCTCTTACCCTCTCTGTTTCCTTATTAACATTTGCTCTGCTAAAAGAAAAGAAGATTGAACATAAAATCCTGAAGGTCGTCCATACAGTTGTCTCAATAGCAATCTGTGTGACTTTAACCCTGTTGAGGAAAAGTAATTACCCTTTGGCTTTTGGTGACCTCAACTAACCTTTGTTGAAGGACCAGAGAAAATAAAGGCTGACCAACAGCCTGCCCTTCCTGCCCTGTGGTTAACCTGCTCTGGGAATGAAGAACACCCTCAACAATAGAACCTGAAAATGTTGCCATGGAAATATCATTGGTAGAAGAAACAAAAATCTATTAGAATTAATAGTGTTTTATTAGGTGACTGCTATAGAACTGTTTAATCCATGGAATCTGCTCTATCTGAGGATCTGGGGCCAGAAAATTTCAGGCAGAATAAAAGAGGGGAGGGAGAGGTACCTCTTTAAAAATTCAGGAGCTGTTGACAGAGTTGGGGTGGTTTGCATGAGATAAAAGAATCAGATGTTGTGTGCTGTAAGTACGGGAAATGATAGCAAAGAATGAATGCAATTACAGTAATTGCAAATGATCACTGCCAGCTCTCCAACTGCTCAGGGGGCATCGATACACCAATATTTGGGGCTTGTTATATGGCAAATACCAGGGCTCAGTTTCCCCTCTGGATTTTTTTCCCAGCACTGAGGCCGTGCCTGGAGAACACCAGGTTGTTTGCAGAGTGGGTGCTGCTTTTGTGATCCAAGCGCTTCCAAAGTCAGGGCCTGCAATACTTTTGGGTTGCCTTCCCCCCCCCCCCCCTCCCTTTTACTCTGTTTTAAATTTGACACCTTGCAGGCATTGCATTTCTCTTCAATCCCCTGGTTTACTCTGCATTGTGTTAGGCAGGATCTCGGACTGTTCATTCCCTCAGGAGCTGGTTTTAGTTGGAGCTGACAGTGCCACACTTTGCAGAAGTACTTTAGCAGTTTCCAACAAATATTGATGGTTCTTTGACCACACCAAGACAAAAAATGATGAAGACATCAAAAAACTAAATGTTGCTGTTCCACAGCATCCCGGTTTTTAGAGCATGATGAGTCATTTCAACCTGTGACATTCTGTGACATTTCCTTATTCATGGGACAAACTACAATACTTTAATGTCAGAAAACGTTGTAAATGTGTTTCTGCAGGTGTGTCCCTAAATAATTCTAAATTATCCTACTGCTTTTAGAGAAATGTGAGATTTTAGCACGTTCATTTGAAAACATGTTAACACACAGTTGTATACATATATTTCCTGGTATTGAAAATGAATTAAAAATAACACATTTGTTAAAAACAAAGTCACACACCAGCTTCCTTTTTGTAGTCACTTCCAAAGCACAAATATTTAAAATAATAATAAGATGTCAGCAAGAATAGTTTACTGGTAATCTCACCATTAGTGTAAATGGGAGCAAGCCTGTGCCCTGACTGTGTATTTCTCCTAGCAAAAGCTGAAATCATGCTAAGGAAATGAATTGCAGTGACCATCAGATTAAAATATTTTCTTTTTAAAATGATAAATAAGCTTGGTTTTTTTTCTCTAGTATATTATATATCAGCTTTTTAAAATTCAGCTGTGGATTTCACCATGTTCTCTTCAACTTCAGTGTATTTTCAAATGGTGATTTGAAAAGAGAACATCATGTGCTGGACAGAAGCAGACATTTATTGGTACATGTGAAACATTAGGATAATTTTCTGTATTGCAAATGCAATCATTTCTGTAATCTTTTCCTAATTATAACACTCCTGCTCAATTTCTGAAGTTCCTTTGCCAATCAAAACCTTTGAGCAGAGAGCAGTGCAGGACTGCAGGAGTGACAGTGCACCTCTCCTTTTGTTTCTGATATGTGGACCTGCGTGGTGTTGCTTTAAAGTGAATTCTGCTGCTGTATTCAAACACTGACAGAGGCTTTGCTCAGGTTTTTTAACTGCACAAATTTGTGTTTCAAGTTATCAGAGCAGTGCAGGGCCAGGAGAAAGGAAAATGCTTTCATTAATTTTCAACAAGAATTCCCACGTCCCTGCCTCCAGAATAGTGTTTGTTCGTGTAACTCACCTGGCCCTGGTGCTGTGGAGAGCTGGTACCTGTTCTGTTGGCTCTTCACTTCTTCCCTCAGGCTGGTACCAAGCTTTCCATGTTACTCCCTCTCCACTTCCAAAGGGTGTAGCTCCGTGGCCTTCTGGCTGAAGCTCAGAACTAAAGTCAAGGAAGTCCATCATCATCCGTGGAGTTTCTGTTCTGTTTGTTGAAGAGAGAGAGAAAGCAGGAGGAGAATTACAATTATTGCTCCAAGGTAAGCCTCTCCATAGGCTGTTCTGTTCCAGGACTTTGGGTAGTTGGAAAAATCCCCTTGAATTGTGCACATCATTTAATTTCTACATCAGAAGTTGCTGCTAAGGTGTCTTCACCTGTGGCTCGTGGTCTGTTGTGCTTTGTTTGACTCATGGGCTGCATCTCTGTCCATTGTATCCTAACATAATTCTAAGGCCTTAGAAATGTTTAAATTTATCAAGATTCTAATTTGTGGGATGAATAAAAACAGAGGGATGAGGGATCTAGGAATGGATAGTTGTTACTGCTGTTGAGTGTTTGCCACCAGAGGGATTTTCTAACTGAATTAAGAACAAGCTGTTTATCCTCATTCTGCTTTAGAACGTGTTTCATATTTTCATTCCCTGAAATTTATTGTTGTCTGCCATTGTCAGCTGACTGGGAAATTAAATACCAGCTCTATTTTCAGGGTCTTATTTTCCTGCTCTTTTGCTATGCCCATACAGGTGTATGCTCTGTTATGCTAAGCACAGTATAGGTAGGTAATATCAAAGCAAAATGCTCAGAATTTTTATAATTCAAGTGCAAAGTCTGGTGACATGTAACCACATTCTTTAGAAAACAAAAGCCTATTTATACCTAAACTAAATTTTGTCCCTATGTTCATTGATATTTTCGCCATTAAACACAATTGCTCGGTAGCTGGTGATTAATCTCGCGAGCATATTGTCATAATATGGTGTGGGAAGGCAGAATGGAAATTATTTCTGTTCCATTCTGACCTGATAAATTCCCAGACATCTATAAAATTCAAGGCTTTCAAACGTCCCCCAATTCTTAAAGCTTTAATTGACCCTAACATTGCCTAACTGGTGTATTTAACTGGTGGCCTCCTATTGTTCTGTAGCATTATCTGAAATATTTTACCTTTCAAGAGAGAGACTGAAAATACCAAGGTCTAAATGTTATAGAAAGAAAAGAGAATTGATTCAGTC
Source organism: Aphelocoma coerulescens (assembly GCF_041296385.1). Lineage (NCBI taxonomy): Eukaryota > Metazoa > Chordata > Aves > Passeriformes > Corvidae > Aphelocoma > Aphelocoma coerulescens. Next base: position 3,359,893 of record NC_091016.1, read on the forward strand.
ATCAGTGGTAATTGTGGCAGAAATATTAATTATAGCAAGATTACTTCATGGCAAACTACAATATTGAAGTCCTGAACGAACATCTGATTCTGCAAAATGTAAATACAGACTAAATTCCGAGGAATTGCAGGAATGTTTACGGATTATTTTAGCACTTGGCACAAACTACAGAGGAGGTATTTTTAATAAAATAATATGACATTTCTGCAGCAAATTACTCTCACTTTAAAGTCATCTACGAGCTATTTATTAACAGTACAGCAATAAAGCATTGAATATAGTTTGGATAAGTGTTTGTTGGTAGCCTACATCACACAAACAGACAAGTAAATCTTTAGCATGATGCTTTTGTTTCTAAAGCAACAGCAGTATTAGATATCCTAAAAGTTACCACAGTCATTAAATACCTTATGGTGCTGTGTCCCTGGTAATCCAATTTACAAAACTATATTCTCAGCAGAAACTCCTGGGGTGTAAGTAGTTCTCTTCAGTGAGCCCTTCCTGCTTTTTCTTGTCATGAAGCAGTGATGGTACATTTTTATCCTGTTGATAATTTGACTCTCTTTAAACTATTTCTTGTTGCCCCACTGGGCTGCTCTTTATTAGGGTGGAGGTAGCTGGAAGCCTGAAGGACTGCAGCCCATGTATCATTCTTCCTTTTTTACTGTACCTCAATATTCAACATAGCATCATTATTCTGAGGCGAAAAGAGAAAAGCTGGTCCAGCATATATTCCACACATTGCTAGTCCTTCCTCTACGTCCTGCAGCGCCAGGGAGGGGGATTATTGCTGCAGAAAAAAAATCTGGCCATAGTGTAGGAATAATCACTGCAGTCCAGCTCACCCCCACACCTCTTTCTCTCTCGCTCCTTCTCTCTCTGCCTGTGTTTGAGGCCCCAGCTGATTCAGTCTGCATCCATCCATACATAAATCATTGCCCTTATTCTATTGGTTACATGGTACATGGCAAGTATTGATTTTTTCCGTTGCCTCATTGCTGGAGAACCCATGGTTTTTGTGAGACTGAAAATGCAAAATTTTTTTTTTTTTTTGCTGGAGATCCTGTCAAGGGACAAAAATGACAAGCAAGGAGGGTGCTATTTTTAAGGTTTGTGTGAGTTAAAAATCTTTGCCGTCTCTGTTCTACTCTCCGTTTGCCTGGGTCCCAAAAAGTCGTGGCTTGTTTAATCCTTGCTGCTTTAGCTAGGGATACTGCCTAAGCAGCAGGGGAATAAGGAAACAGAAACAGGGCCTGGCCATTCTGAGGAAGGCAGTGCTTAATTACTAAAAGTTTAATTATCATCTGACCCATTAAAAAAAAAAGGATAAAGAATATTATGAAAGTAATTCCATTTTAAGGGAAGAAATGACTCCTGGGCATAGGATGATATATTTGCTGTGGAAAAATGGACATTTGTTTCCTTTCTGCATAGCACAGAGATATAACATTGTGCTTAATTCTTGAGATAGGTCTTTGTAGCATTTTGAAACATATTTAGTAACCATTTATCAATGAGATTTCTGTATAAAAGTCATTTTGCTCAGCATTCAAGGCTGCCTGAAAATGTCTCACAAAAGATGGCACCTTGTTTCCTCAAGAAAGTGTTTTTGAGGAATGGAAAGACAGTTCTGAGACAGAATCTGAGATGTTCTCCTTCTGCAATAGGAAATTCCCTGGTATAAGACTGTCTCTTATGAGGAGCCTGATCCAAACCACACTGAATTCAAGAGGAATGTTTTCATTGACTCCGTAGGTGCTGGATCAGCCTCAGATCACACAGAAGCAGATATTTGCCTCTTTATTTGGATACAGTTGCTTTCCCCTGTTTTGAAGAAGCAGTGAAATGGGTTAGGATGGGTGGTTTATAGGTGGGTATAGAATATTACGGTATTTCATCTGGTCTGATTTTAACACCTTTAAATGAGATGTATTGAAATACATATTTCCTTTAAAATCTGTAATATGAAATGTGACCCATCCCTACCCCGTGCTGTTCCCAACTACTGGATTTTGTTTCTGTGCTTTTTTGTGTGTTCAAAAGCCACTGCCCATTCTTCCTTGGACCTCCACTGCCTTTAGACCCCAGTCCTTCACTGAATATTGGCTCTGTTTGAGTCATTTTACCTGACTTCTTCCAGAGCAGGTGGGATTTTCTATCTGCTGTTTGCATGCAGACCCAGTACCTTGAACAACAGTGCAGTTTTAGAGCTTTTGTGTTCCTGGGGCTGTAGAAATTGAGCATCAAGCTAAAATTCTAAACAAGAAATCCCAGCCAGACTCCCTCACTTGCCATATGGCACATAAAGGAGTGGAAAGCACAACTTGCACTGGCTCTCCAGTTGAGAACCAGGGCTGGGCCACTCCATCAACCTTTCCCTGAGCAGCCTGCAAGATCAAAATGTTGGGTCATCGTGGAGTGAGCCAACTTCCCCAGGTGTGAGGGCAAACATCAGCAAATGTGCTTCTTCCTTCACCAGAAATGTAGTATCACTGAGAAATGTGCCTTTTGTCTCACTGGAAACCATAATTTTTCTCCTGGTTTTGTATATACACAACCCAGATAATCTTCTTCCTTAAGAGTAATTTTCACAGTATTTGAAAGGGGAACAGTTCTGTGATCTTTGTGACAAAAGGGTTTGTTACATGTCAGCGTGTTTCTCATTCAAACCAATTCTCTGGTTTCAGTTCACTCCTTTAACTTTTATTAGTAGAACAGGAGGGTTCCTTTGCTAGCTGAGATATCCTTAGGTTTTTAGTATGGCTCGAGGAGTTCACTTCTTCCTGGTCAAGGGAATAAGGCAAGTCTGGACATGGTAAAGTTCCTGTCAGTGAGGCAGGAATTGGTCTTTCTCACTGGGGTTTTGTAGCAGAACTGGCTGCAGAAATCCTCCCTGAAAGTTCCCGATGTCAGCTTGACAGCTCTTGAGAGCTTAATTGTTCGCAGATCGTAGGGTATTGTACAAGGGTCTGGTCACAGGGACACCTTTGATTTCTTCCCCTTGAAAGGAACATAAGAGAATTCTGCCAAGTCCTGCTGGTGTGTTTGGGAAATGAAGTGGCAAAGACAGCATGATCCCAGGGCAGGGACCAACATCCTCCTTCGGATCCACAGGGAGAGGCCATGCCCACTGCTCTGCAGGAAGATGGGACGTTTTAGGAATTAGGGTGGAATTTTCTTTGTGCTGGTCAGAGACCCCAAAAAAGGGAACCGGGCTGGTACCTGCCCTTGGTGGGTGCTGCTGCTGGCTGAGACACACAGGGGTGGCTGCACAGATCCTTTGGGAAATTCCACCCAGCTCCCAGCCTGGAGCCAATGCTGGACTTTCCTTGTGCATCCAGCAGCCAAACCCTGACCACAGCCCTTCTTTGTCCTGCTCTGTAACAGCAGGATGGGGTTAGTGCAGCCAACTCAGCCAAATTCTGTTTGCACATCTCTTCTGGAGGAAGGCATGTGTTGATTTATTAATTTCCTTGAAAACGGACATGAGAATTATTAAATAATGATAAGGCAGAAACCAATAAAAATACCTTTGTTGAAAATGAAGATTGAGGATTTCACCCTCAAAGGCTTTTATAAATAAGGTTGCCATGCAGAAAAATAAGTCTCACCAGTATCTGTTTCATAGGTGAAGAAATTACAGAGCTCTGAGAGCTCACTCTGAAGCTGAGGTTCTGAGCTCCTGCTTGTGACACATACATGGGGAAACTGCTGCAGGACTTTGTGTCCATGTGGGAGTTTGACCCCTACAATGCTGCCAAGGGCAGTGGGGGCTACAGTGCTTTGCTCAGTGAGCCTTAGGCACAAAAGCATCTGGCTCAGCTCAAACCTGGATGTTGCAGTTTCTTAAAAATAAATAAATTTTAAAAATTTCTAACACCAAAAAAGGGAAATAGGAAGAGCAAGTCCTTTTTGGAGCAGCACCTGCCCCTTTCTCTGTTTTGCTCAGCTTGTTGTTGTGTAAATCACTCTTCTGCTCTGCGCCCAGCAAATGAACAGCACGCGCTGCAGTGTGCTGTAGAAGCCTGTTGTGGATTTATCCTTTTAAATAGCAATGGAATATGGTGCCTCTTCATTTAACCCACACTGAATGCTGCATGAGATCCCAGCAAAGTTATTCAGCCATAATTTTAAATCCCATCCCTGGGAAGAAAGGGGAGGAAAAAAAAGCTCAGGACTATACAGTTGGAGCCTGTAGTTGCAATAAAATCCAGGAAAAGGTTATTTTACCTGAATTTATCGCTTAGCAACCAAGAATCCACCTCCTGAGATTGCTGTTCCTGGGTTACCAAGTAACTGCCTGTGACAATTACCAAACAGCTGTCCCAGGAATCTACATAGCCTTTAACCCCCGTCAGCTGAAAGATGGGCTGATGACAGCCAACAAACAATAGAAACACACCCTAATATTTTATTTAAGAGCTGAGGGAAGCCACAGCTGTATGGATCATGCAGCCAGCTGGATTTAACTGCTTCAAACTGCATGGCCTCACTTCAGGAAACTGCTCTGTGTGTTTAAAGATGCATTTGGGTCTTCATCCTCCAAACTTTGTGTCAAATAATTGAGTCCAAACTCTCAAGACAGGGTTTGCTGTTGTGCAGGAGTGGGAAGTGGCTAATTAGAGAGTGTGGCAGTGATTTACGAATTTTTCTTATTAATTAATTATGTTCATCTTGGGTTTTTCTGAATGCAGCTGTTCCATTGATTATCACTGAGAGGGAGAGCATTAATATATCCAAGTAAAAAAGGAGCGATTTAGAACAAGGGGAAAAGGATAATCAAGACTGGTAAGATAAAAGTAATGAAAAGAGAATACTGAGCTTGGATATTGAGAGGAGCTTCTTGATAATGAGCTGGATTATATCTGGGAGTGGTATCCCAAAGGAAACGAGGGAAACTACCATCCACAATGCACAGAAGTGAGCTGGAAACAGAGTATGGCCCTGGCAATGTTTGATATATTGACTCGGGTTTCTTACATGAGCTATGCCAATTGTGCCTTTTCCCTCCTCTTCCATTGCTACATTCTGTGTTTTAAAACAAAAGTGCAGATTTCATTAACAAAGTTACAAAGAGCAGCAGCAACAACTTGCAAACACAACATTTTCTGCTACTGCTCCAGGTGCCCTGAGCCTGGAGAGCTATAGGGCCCTGCCTTCTTCTGCAAGTTCTGAGTGGCTCCTTTTAGTTTAAAATAGAAAACAGGAAGAAGGGTTTTGGAAGTTAAGGGCTCCGTTCACATTTACAAATCCCAGGCATGCGAGCTGCCAGGGATGGCAGCAGCTCCTTTTGTCCCTGCAGGCTCTGTGCAGGTATCCAGGGAAGGAACACTGGGAAATCAGCTGTGTCTTGCTCCTGCAGCTTTTCTGTAGTATCTTCTAGTTGAGATAATAGAAAGTGCTCTGCTATGCTCTTTTTTTCTTTCATTTTCCTTCTTTCTCTTTCCCTGGTATGTTCCGTGTGCCACAATAGTAAGAAGTGGCTCAGAAAAGTCTCCACCAGCTTTCCACTGGCAGCAAGTTCACAAAGGAGATTTACCCCTGGCCACTTGTGGCCAGAAACCACTTCTTTGGCACTGGAGGATTCTTTAACCACCTGGGCAAATCAGACTGCATTTAATTTGTCTCCTTCTGCTTTTTCTACATAATGCTAAAAGCAAAATTGATAACATTTACCTTTTCTGCACACAATTGTCATAACTTTTCAGGCACTCAGGCTGTAGAGGAATTTCTGGTTCCTGAAAAAGGTTAAAAACCCCCATAGCCACATCAGCATCACTTCCACTGATAAAGTGACATCTCTCATGGATGAGAGTGTCCCACTGCACATACAAACAGCTTTTCAGTGAGTCGGTGCAGGAAGGAAATGCTGAGGACTGGGACACACCTGCTGGGACCAGCACACACCTGTGCAATGGGCTGTCAGCAGCAACACCTTTTCCCTTAGAACTGAAGTTAAACCTTTCTGCTACCAATTATTCCTTGTGAGTGATGAGGAATGTGTGATCGCTTAAAAAATAAGCGAAGACCTTGGAATTATTTATTAAAAAAAGCTTGAAGTGCAATTTCTTGTCAATATTAATGACTTGTCATTGCCATCATTGCACTGCCTTTACATGTCTGCTGTGGAGCTTTGGCCAGGCTTGTAACTCTGTTAATGAGATGCCTGAGGGAAGCAGCTGCATGGTCATAAGCAACTTGATTTTTTGGGGAGAGCAGAACTGTCTCCAACTTGTCACTGCCTGGAGGGTGGTTCCTTTGCTAAGTACCAAAGGGGCTTTCACTCCTAAGCTGATTATTGGCTTATTTGGGTAGGAAGGGAAGGGTAAGAGATCATAGCAACTATTCCTTTCACCCCATCCTGCTCATCTTTTGTCTCTACCTGGAATTTGGTACAGGGAGGCTGTGCTGGGGCATTGGTTCTGTCTCCCAATGACAGATCACAGTTGTCCTATTTTCTGGCTGGAAGTTGGTTGGTTGCGTTGACAAATGTTGCAATGATTCCTTTGGCAATGTTCTGTTGTGCTGACTATTCAAACAGGAAATTCATCTTTTAGTATTTGCACATGTTAAATGTTTGTTTTAGTAGGAATCGGCTCTGACAGCAGGCTGGTCAAATTGTGTGTTTTTGGAGCAGCAAACTCTGGAATTCTCAAAATCCCTATTAGGGTTTGGAGCCCTGCTCCCTGAAGTCCTACAGGACTAACTTTTGAGGAAAGGAGACTTGAGCTCCAGGTTGCTGCTGTGTCACTCTTTGAGTGCCTGTGAGTTCTTGGTGGCACTGGGTCCAGATCATCCCCTGGTGTGGCATCTGTAAGGTTTGTTGTATGGCAGTGCCTGTGCTGCCTTTGGTTTCCCTTGAGTTTCTGCAGATTTGGTTGCTGAGCTGGCCTCATGTCTAATGTGACACAAGGGAAGAGCAAAGTGGCTGTGGCACTTTGTGGTGCTCAGCAGCAGAGTGAGGACATGCTCAGGAAGCACAGCAAGAAGTGCTTCCCTCCACACCAAGACCAGCTGGAGAGCTTGATCTGAGAAAGCTGAATTTCCATCTGAATCTCTGGATGGTTAATTCCATTTCAGGTGACTGCTTTTTGATCTTGGCAGGCACCTTCTTCTAAGGACAGCCTGCAAATGCTGGTGTGATTTTTTGTTTCCTAAATTTTCATTAAGCCAAATTCTATGAATTATTTATTTGAGGGATAACAGTGTTTCCTGTGTGCTGTGGTGTTGGAGAGCCCCTGGCCAAGATGAGGAAACTTTTCCTTCAGGAAAAGTTCATCAGATGTCAGAAGTTACGGTATGTACTTCTGTAAGTCTGGTGCCAAGCACATTATGGGATGCAGCTCCATAGAGACTCCTGGTGCATGTGTGGAGCAAAGGCTTAATCTGATCCAAACCTCCCCAGACCCCTCCACTGGCATGTAATAGGTGAGAAACAAGAGGCTTCAAGCCATATGTGAAAGTTGCTTTGTGTCTTGCTGGCCTTTTGGAAATGCTTCAGGGCTATTTTGGGTAATGGAGCTTGGAGGTGGAAAAAAGCGTTGTGGCAAGGCTGGTGGATGCATTTCTAAGAAACACATTTGGTTCCTAGAGGGTTATTTTTGTGTCATTTGTCAGGACAGAGCTCATGTGGAGGAGAGCTTGCTCAGGTGAGGCGGATGACATCACACAGGTGTATTTGCAATGGATGTATTTGCACACGATTCCATGAATAATGTGTGCATATATAGCAAAAATACTTCCTGGTGTCAGGCACAGAATACACACCACTCACGAGTTTCTAAGGAAATCAGAAAAGTGAGGTAGCAAGGAGATCCTTGCAAATCTTACACCTGCAAGAAGGGAGAAGAATCCTTGGGAGTCCAGTGCTGATCAGCATTGATGAAATAAAGGAAATCCAGTGAAATATATCCCTCAAAACCTGACATTTGGGTATCCTGGCATTTGGAGCGGTGTTATCAGTTTGGAGCTTGCACTGATTATTCACCAATTAGTTGAATTTTGGACATACGTGGTTTCTGAAGATTTAGTGGTATGCGTGTTTTGACGGTTTACTGATCTCCAAGATTTTAGATGCTATCTTTTTATCTTGATTTATGACTTTTCTTCTCAAATTCATCCATCCTAGTCCCTGGGTAACAGCATTGGTTCTGGAAGGGCACGGTCTTTCCAAAAGAAACACAAAAGTGCTTTCATGTATGTTGGGTGAAAATGCAGTGCAGGAAGAGGCACTGTCCTTTAAAAAGTTTGGTTTTAAGCACAAAATAATCAGGATTTGGATGTTATTAAAGTAACATTTTTTTGTGAAAAGGAACTGGATTTATAAAAATGAACCAACTCTGCAGCCAGACCTGTTTTGAATTGCAAAAGCAGCTGGGAGATTTGGCTGAAAAGTCAAGGTTGGGGTTTTTTTTCTTCGTCAGAGTTTGTAAGATATTTGGAGGGACATAGCATTTATTTCTTATTTCTCTGAGTTTCAGTCCAGGTCTTGGAAAAACCCATCTGACAGTGAGTTTGTATATTTTACATTTTTTCCCTAAGTATGCTAGGCTCATTAGCAAGCCTTGGAAAAGGCATGCTTTGTTAAAGTGAGTATGGAAAACAAGATACTAAGGGCTCAAATCTGTCTCCAGAATATAAATAAGCCTAGCTTCCTTTGGAGCAGATTCTGACCACAGTTATACTGGAAGCCTTGTTCCAGGGAGAGCCATGAATGTGCGTTTGCTCGGAAATGCTGCACCTTCAACAAATTTCCTCACAGTGCTCACTGAGTTCCTGGCTCCAGGATGTGCCATCTACCTGCAGAGGGGCTTCAGGACATCCAAAGCATCCTGGAGGGCAGGGATAGGACATGGGGTGTTGCTGGGTGGGAGATCCCTGCCCAGCAGCACTGGGGGTGTCAGGGCTGTCCCAAATCCTGCTGTTTCCTCACTGCCCCATGGCTCTGGCCAGCAGTGAGCAGGCACAGGCAGTGAATAGTCTGTCGTTGGCTATGGGCTCCCTGGAAAAGTTTCCTCTTCCTGTGGATCAAGGGAAAACAAATAATTTTTCCTTGCTTTACGTGGAGCTGTTTGTTTGGTTGTGGTTTGCCTCCAGCAGCAGGGGGGTTCTACCCCTGCACCCACCAAGGACGTGGCAGTGGCAGCTCAACACCCAGTGCCTTAACTCTGGTTTGCTCCATCCGACACCCACTGTGTAAATACTACAGGATCAGCTCCAGTGTGCTGACCAAAGAGGGCACTGCTCCAAACCATGCTTCAAAACCTTAAATGAAATAAGGAAAAGATGTCTGTGGCACTGGGTGAAGCAGTCATCTTCAGCTGAGCATCTTCATTTTTATGGTCATTTTTTAATGAAAAGATGGGATTTGAGAAGTTTGTATGTATGAAACATCTGTGGGAGCACTGCTTAACCAGTTGGCACAAGGTGGATGTATCCTCATGAGACATAATTTATACTTCCCTGTTAAGCCAAAGTCGTTCTATTCACTATCATTATCCTAAGCTGAGTCCTTTGGTGATCTCATAATTCCAGAAGTACAATAGCCAAATAAGCCTTGATTAAAGAAGTCCCTGTTTTCAAGCCAAGCATATGCTAATACTGGAGAATAAAACAGTGGAGATGCAGTGGTACTGGAGAACTTGGAATATCCTGAATTGCTGCTTGAGAAAAATACATTTTCTTGAGGCAGGGTGTAAAATTTTGCATTTGAAACATACTCTGGAGCTCAGGTCTCCCGAAAGGATAAGATTTATCTGGTTCTTGAGTTTATCTCCAGCAGAGTATTTATGTGAGCCTGGGCATAACAGCAGCTGACACCTTTTAGATCCCTGAAATGTCTCAGGCTGCTGCGGTACCACGTGGCAAACCTTGTGAAATAATTTTGATGAATCACTGTTCTGGCTGTAAGTGGTTTGTGCTGTAACCCATCTGTGCTAGCAGAAACATCATCTTCACAGAATGTTTATTTTTGTCAGGTTCATCAGCTTTCCCTGCTACTCTGTCTGAAATCACCTTTTGTAGCATTGCTCTGGAGATAACAACATTCTATTTACGCTGTTAAAAGGCCAGTTAGATGAATACTAAAAACTCTGCTTTTGGGTAGCAATTTGACATGGTGGGAAATGATGCCTTTTTTTATATTCCTCATAATCTCTTTTTTGTGTGGCAAAACTGCATTTATCTCAACAGAGCTCCACAGCAGCACATCAACCGTGCCCAGCATGTGCAGTTTTCCCTCCCAAGGTGCAGTGTCATGTCTCTCGGGGTGCAGCAGTGCATGGTTCTGTCTCTTGGTGGGATTTACTAGAGGAGCAATCCTCTTCCAGCTGGAGGAGATGGGAAGGAGGAAAATATTTTTCCATCTGCGTAGACTTGAGAGCAGCTCTGGAGTGGCGGGAGAGCAGGACTGTTAAAGCAGGACTGTTAATGGTGTCGTTTAACAAACTACAGCAGGACTCCCTGGAGCTCTGGGACCAGCAGAATTTGCCTTCCACTTCCCTCTCATATCCTCTCTGGCTGGAGCCAAAGCAAAGGGAACTGTTTGCAGAGCACAGGGAGCAAATGCTGTTAAGTGAGCAGGTAGGAGGAGGGACGGTGTGCTGGAGTATCTGCTCGAGCGTTTGGGGAAGCCTCGGAGAATTTGGTTGAACCTTCCTGTAGTCAGCAAAGCTCCTCGTGAAGGCACGTGCAGCAAATCAGTCATGACCTCTGGGCTCTGCAGCCCGAGAGCAGCCTGCCTTTGGATGCAGTGCTGCATCTTTCCCTGCATAACGTGAAACCAGCATTTCTGGGAGAAGCCAATTTCCCAGCTAGCTGTCATCTCTGCGTTCAGCTCTGTGACTCACTCCCATCCTTCACCAAGGCACTGCTGTCTTTATCTTCCTGTCGAGATAATCAAGTGTCATTCTTACTATTTTTTAATTTGGGAACTGAGATTCAGGGAAATTGCACAACTCTCCCGAGAGGAAGGAGCCTGGATCCCATAGCACTGACTCAGTGCTGAGCAGGACCAGGTGTGTGACCCATCCTGTGGCCTCAGGGCCACTCTGGAGGGTGGCACTGGGATCCCCATGTCATTCCTCACGACACTGCGCCCTGCTGAAGAGGTCTCTCATGGAAACCTGCAGGTGAATTCCCTGGCTCTATTCGTTAATGATATCCCAGGTTTATTTTCTCGTTTGTCTGGTGTCACTAATCGAGCAGTAATTGAATTAGCTGGAAAGAAGGATAAGATAAATTACGAGGAAGAATTAACTTTGTGCACCTGAGGTCAGAAGGCTCCTAGAAAATTCAAGGTGAGAATTGGCTGGACTATAAATGAGATTTAGCAGGAGGATACCAAGTTCCCTGGGGAATCGAGAAGCAGAAGTGCATATTACAAAAGAGCTGTGAAAATCCAGAGGTGTCTCAAACTCTTTGGGCAATCCCTTTCTGTTTTAAGATGGGGAAGCAAAGGATGGCATTTACATTCTTTCCAACTGCTGTATTTGATGAAGAGAATTTCCCTGAAATTTATCTTTTCATTCTTGTGTGAATAGACTCTGCCAGAAAGATATTTTCCCTTCTCTATTAATATTAAGGTAGTAAATTGTCTGTCCCTGTGTTCAGTCACTGGCCGTCCTTTTTTTTCCCCCTCTGGTTGGTCTGTAGTTTAAGTTCATCTTTCATGAAAACCATATGTTGGATTAAAGACACATTATTATTTTCATGCATTGTAATGTACTCTATTACCTTCTCCATCACAGCCCATGTAAAAATAATTATTATTCCACGTGTCACTGTGAGTACATTTAAGATTCTTTAGGTCTTCTCTAGCAAGAGCTGATTTCTGACTCACGGGTCTCATTCTATTTTTATGTCAGAATCAGCCAAATATAAAGATCTTAATTTTATAAAAGGCTTTTAAAAATATGAAAAATGCATGTTAAAAATAAATAGAAAATGAAGTAATTCAGGAAAATATTAAGGGAATGACAGTAAATTATTTCATACATTGAAACTCCCTAACTAGAGGTAATTAAGTTGCAATGTAAAGAAAAATTCCAGTCTTAAACACTAAAGCAAAGGCAGCAGTTCATACACTTGCATTTGCTTTGACAGTTGCATTTGCTCTTTTGAACAAAGGTTGCAATTAGGTGACTTTTATGGGTTTGTGAACTTAGCTTTTTGCAGCAAGTTTAACCTGATTATCCTGACTCCATAGCAAGAGCTGCATTCGATCAGTTCACTTGATTGTTAATGTTCTCTTCCCACCAAACCTCAGCTGTGGCTGTGTTAAATAAAAATACAGACACTGGTATGGTAACCTCACCATCTGCTATGCAGCCTTGGGTTTTGTTCTGGAGTTGGAGTTGCGATGCGTTACTGGAAATCGTGGGTTAAGTCACTGAAATTAGATGGGACCCCTGCAGTCTAATCCATAGGAACCAGCCAATTCTTTTGAGTGTTCTGTGTTTGATTAGTTGTACTGTAATTAAAGAAATTACCAATAGTCTTCTGTCTGGAAGTGATTAACCCACCAAGTGCTCATACCTATATTCTCTAAGCATCTTCAAATAATATAAGGCTTCATTTATGTTCTTTAATAAGGAAACAGATGAAAATCGTCTCCAGCCTTAATTCTGTGGCTTGTGTGTAACAAGCTGTTCTGCCTTGTGCCTTGGTGATGGCTGTTCAATTGTTGGTGATTATGCTGCATTTTAATTAAAGAACTAAAACGCTATTTGTATAAATGGAACGTGCTTCTCGGCACAGCCACGACCCACGGAGGGAAAGAAATCAGATAATGATGGGAGCCACCTAAGCAAACAAAACCTGGCACGTTGACCCTGCACACTCGTGGAGATGTGAGTGTGATTGCTTGAATTATGGCTAAATTTCTCCTGGCCTCTGCAGCATCAGAGTTTTCATTCATTGAGGGAAAAAAAGGAACAAAACCTGGGGGGAAGAAAAAAAAAAGCCTCTCTCAATTATGACTTTCTGACTTCTTGATGATGATGATGATGATGATCTTTGCTATTTTAAAAAAAAGCAGATTGAATTGTTTTTGTTAGATTTGCAGACTGAAAGAGCAGCAAAATACAAATTCATCCTTATGTGGTTCTCATTGGAAGGAGGAGATTCATGTCCTGTTCCCCGAAAAACATAAGAACTTTGTGCCTTGAGCAAGGGCCTGATGGTTGAGGATCCCATCAGGAGAGGCCTCTGGAGGTTGGTCCACCAGGCTGGACTCAGGGCCTGGGTGAGGAGGCACACCCACCTTGGGGCCTACCCACTGAGCTCACTGAGCCTCTCTGCCCTGACCTACCCACCAGGTGCCAGAGTTCAGCTGTGAAATTCATTGCACCTTGCCCCTCCCGTTGGACTCTCAGCTTCTCTCCAGGTGCTCCCTGAGCGTGGGCAGAGGGAAGGAGGCCGGGTGAGTTTTGCTGCGGGAGCGGGGCTGCACGTGGCGGGAGAATGCCGAGTGCCCGCCTTCGCCAGCCGCCCGCTGCCTGCTGGGGTAACACCACAGCAACCTCTACATGTTCTAGTAAAAATAATCTACTTCTCTCCAGAGCAGGCCAGAGCAGGGCTTGTGGAAAAGGGTAAAGGAAGAAGGGCCAATAAGGCCCAAGGTTTTGCCTTGTCTGTTCTGGGAATATTCCTGCACCTGTTTTCACAGTAAATGAATTTCTGCATTGGCCTGGAGCTTGGGCTGTGCCCTGCAGATAGTGAGGGAGGCACAGATTCCTCCTGTGACATTCCTACAGTCTGTCATTTAACTCTTCCTACGCATAAAGTGTGGATAAAACCAAGATGGCCTCTTAAAACATGCAAATTAATGCAACTTCCTTAAAATAAGTAGCATAGTACGTCACGTGTTGATAAATAACCAACAGATGACACATACTGAATTTCAAGAGTTTCTGTGAGGCCACAAAATAAAAATCACTGTGCTAAATTCCTAAATTATAAATTCTGTAATTGGATTTCTCCTTTTGATTCACTGTAAATTGCATGGTTCTCCCAGCAGCTTTTCAGTGGTTCCTTAGAAGTGATTATTCTCATGGAATATTTTTTTATCTTAAAAGTCACTCCAGTGTTCAGCCTGAACCTGCATCCATGTTGTAATTGATATCTCAACTGGTTATTGCAGGAGAGAGACACTGCAGATGGGAAAGCTTTGAAGAGAAGCATTTCCAAAGCCAAGGTTTTTCATGTGCAGCATTGCACAGCACAGAGAGGTCTGCGTAGAACAGTTTGATTTGAGAAATAGGGATATAAATGCTACGGGAGGTTTTGATGTACTCCTAATATTAAGGAATAAACCAGACATGAACCAGGTCCTGGTTCTCACCTGTGCTGGGAACCTAGGCATGAATCCCAAATCCATTTTAACCAACTGATGCATCTCCTTAATTTTCATGGATTTCAAACAGAGCCCAGCTCCTCCACAAGCATTTGCTGAGATGCATTTTAGATGAGTTCATCAGAGTTTGTGTTAGTCTGTAATATGATGTATGTAATGGGCTTTTACAGTAAATAGAATTTGTGGCTTCATTTCCTGTGCCATGCAACTGAAAGTTCTGGGTGATTCATACAGAAAAATCTGCTTACACAGCATTTGTCGTTGGCTGCTGCTTGTCCTCAGGCTGCAGAATTAAGGAAGAGATTGGCAAATCATACAGGTAAATTTTTGTGGGAAATATCACTTCATGGTGCAAGGTAGCCCATTCTGTGCCTCCCCTCAGCACTGCACTCAGGAGGGGTTGATGGGAGCCGGGATCTTGTGGGGTTCTGCAAGGTGGACACGAGCATTTTTCATTTGCTGGGCTTTGGAGCAACATGTATTCGCTGAGAAATGAAGAGAGCAGGGATGCTGTGGAAGTAACCTGACTTTTTGTGGGCTGTGAAGCCATGGGGGTGTTAAAACTGGAAATGGAATGGTCTGGTTTGCACCACTGAGCCTCTTCTGTGACCACCCAGTGGTACCTGGTGCCTCCAGGCCCTCGAGAGTGGAAAGCAGAAGTCAGGGATGGAGGGAAGTTGCCTGTTGGGTCTGAGGTGGAAAAGGGCAGTTGACAGCTTTTGCCTGAACCTCTCAGTCCGTGGCAAGGTAGTGGAGGCAGAAAACACTTTTTGTTGAGCAGGGAGTAGAGTCTGAAGTCTAGAGGGGTTGTTGGCTTGTCCTGTCTCACACAAAACTGCAGCAAAACGGGAGCTAGGGAAAATCCCTGGCCTCCAAAACAAACTCCTCATCCTTTGTTTGCTCTGTTTTGCCTACTTTGGTTGAAAATCCTCAGGAAGGAGAAGCTCTCACCATGAGTTACACTGTGCTTAGAACAGCCTGTCTTCATCATGGCTGGTACTTCTAGGAATTACTGCTTTTCCAAGGGAATCCGCATCACGGAGAAATAATAATACTCATCCTTACTGAATGTCCTTTCCAACATTGCAAGGACTAAATGGAAATAGAGAATAAAGCTACTTTTCTGGTTCTAAAAATAATTCTTCTGGGTCATGCGGAAAATCATCGTGGAGGTTATTTGTGGGAGTTCAAATGTTCAGTTGTTCTGCTTTCCTTTTTCTAGGAATTGCTGCATGCCTGAGTGTCAGCCTCCAAAATTCTCAAAAAGCTCATGAAAAGAGCTGCTCTGTTTCCTTTGGAAAAACTGGATGGCAGTGGAAGGAGAGAAAAAAAAAAAAAAGTGTTAGAATGTGTTACGGCTTTACTGGGATTTGGAAATAGATTTTAGGATTTACCTATTGGTGTCACAACTCAAACTGGACAAGGAATTAATTTGGGGATAGAATTTATTAATTCTAATGTTTTGTGACCCACCTCTAGGACAGAAGGACTGCTCAGGGGTGGAATGTCAGTGGAAAATCACGAGCTTTTCCTTGAGAAACAATGCCATTCCTCAAAGGTTGGTAGTGTGCAATAAAGGAGGCTGATGGGGAGCTGCTTGGAGCATCTTCCAAGGTTAAGGAAGGGCTGTTTGATGTGCTCAGCCATGGGGGCACAGCCACGAGGGAGTGTCTGTGTGGGCCCTGGGGACAACAGGAACCAGCAAAGTTTGCCCAAAAGAGATGGGTTTCCTAAAAGCTGCTGGCAAAGGCAGGATGCTGAGGCAGCAGAACTGCTGACCAGCAATTCCTGCACTATTAACTGTTTGCCAAAATATAATAAATTTTTTTTTATAGTCAAAGGCTGAAAATAGGAAAAAAAAATAAAGCAAACCAGTGCTGGTCCAGTGTAGAGCAAGTGGTTTCCTGGTCCTAAAGCAGTTGTCAAACCACAGGTCATCAGCTCTGCAGTTTGCAATTCTTTCTCTGGAATAAAAGGAAGGCAGAGCTGAATAAGCAGCAGAGAGGCTCCTTCTGGGTGCATCCACACTTTTAAAGGCTACCTTGCTCTTTTTAGCTTGTATACCAGCATATACATTTAAAAGATAAATGAAATCAATAAAGACAGGAGCTCCCAGCCCTTTGCACTCTTTAATGTTTTTTTTCCAGCACAAAATGTCTTTTTAAGTTGGGGAGTTATATCATATATGGGAATTCCTATGTCTTGGTAACAAGAGAGGGGGATGGGACAAAGGTAGCAGATCTGTGAATGGTAGGAAGATATATAGACAGTTTTTATTTTCTCCAGCTCCATCCTGTCTGCATGTTAACAAAAGTAAAAAAAAAATTGGTTCTGTGGCCTATATGGTGCATTTTTTGTCATCTGTTTGCATGGAAGAGAAAATTCTGATGTTCCTGTAAAACTTCTTTACATCAAACAAGGGAAGAAATCAGCTCACCTGTCAATGCTCATCTTCTTTCCAGCACTAACTTTTCATCTCATGTTCTCTTGCTGTGTGCTGTACAAGGATGAGGGAGGGGAACACCACAGCACTGCTCGTTTGGAGAAGAATCTGTTGGACAAAAATTGGCAGGCTCTTAAGCATTGAAGTTTCAAATCTATTTCTTGATACCTGTCAGCTTCAGGAGCACAGCATTAGCTTTTCTCCCTCTTCTCTGTCATGTCAGCAGGCTGAGAAGAGGCTGAAATGAGCTGATTGTCTCTTTCTTGAGAAAAATCAAGGCACAGCCAACAAATAGCAAGCACAGAAATCTGAACAACTGAAAAGCTTCTTCTGCCTTAATTAACTTTCTTGGCTCTAAGTTCTAGTCTGCCTAAGAACGTGTTCAGCAATGAGGTTCACAGAGCTGAAAAATGTTTGCACTATGAGATATAACTGCTTATCACATTACCCAACCCTGATAATAGATGTGTCACCCTGGGAGCCAGAGGTTTGGGGCAGAGGAAAGATCACTTAGTTCTGAGTAGAACTAAATGCTGAAGGGATTTTGGCTTAGTAAAACAGCCATAGGCAGGAGAAAAATTAGGATTTTACCAAAGAAATATTGGGGGGGGCGACATTTTACTACTGGCTTTTAATCTTCTTGGCTTCTCAAATACATAGAGGGACTGGAGAATAATTACTGAGTAATTTATAGTGAGAATTGGCTGTGTTCTGCTGGGTTAGATGTGTGTGCAGCATTTCTTCCGTGTTTTCAGCCAAAGCTTCCCGTGCTGCTGCTGCTGTGGAGGATGCTGAGTCCCAGGTGATGGATAGTCACCATTCCAGGCGTGGTGTTTGTGAGTCTGTTCTCTGAGTTAGGCCCAGTCCTGCTAGAGGAGCCCTGGAAACTCAGGAGACCTCGCATACGAGCTCATCAGGGCCTTGGGCTGACTGCTGGAAATTCTCCTTTCCATGAGCAGTTTAAATCCTGTGGAAAACTCCCACTGACTTTGCAGGGATTATCCATTTGTGGAAAGTTATTTTGAGGGAGGTGCATTCCTTTGTAAAACAGTTGGCAACGAGTCTGGGCAGCGCTGAGGTCTCAGTCCTGGCTGTGTATTTTTGTTGGTCCCAGTCTGTCCTGTGCCACGCGCAATGGGAATGCACTCCGTGGCTACAGCTTGCACTTTCTATTTTAGTCCCATAAAAATAATAATAAAAAAACAAAGCAAGGCTTGAGTGCCTAGGTGTTTTCAGATATTGGACCCCTTGGGCTATATCATGTCTGTGTCTTTGTGCAATTCTGCTTGAAAAGCACAGACCCAGCATGACCTGTCTTTTGTTAGGGCTTTTGGGCTCCCAGATGAGGGAAGTTGCATCATAAATGGAACAGTATTTTCATTAATTTTCTGAGCGTTGTTATTAATTGTACTCTTTTTCTATTTTACTACCTTATATTTCTGTTTATAGTGGTTTTTTTGATCTCATTCATCTGTGTATTTTCAATAATAGTCCAATATTTAATTTGAAGGTAAAGTAGGAAAGTCCCCATGCTAGTTCATTTAAAGAGCATGTTATCTGCTGTCTGCTCAACACATTTCCTGTGATGTTTCAAGACAGAGAACCCTGTGCTGCTTTTACATTGAAGAGTTTGCTAGTAAAAATACACCTCTTCTGATTTAAAATCAGGACCTACATTTCTCACATCCCCCTGTTGTCTCGCACATAGAATCCCATCCGATACTGCTGTGCCAGAAAATGTTAGTAGATAAAGTGCAGAGCAGGTCAGGGTATTCCTAATTCAGATTAATGACCCCATTCCACTGCCTCCTTAGCAGGAAATTAGAAAGTGCTGGGAAGGAGAAAATAGCGATTCATAACGTGGGCTCTCTGTATTGGCAGTTGCACTCATTAAAGCTAAGATATTGTTTTGATATAAAATAATTGAGCCTGACTTATTTATGGGCTGTGGCTCATGGAGATTCCTTGAGAAGGCTGCTGGCTCAATGTCTGGATCCCCCTTCCTAAGGGGGAGCTGGCCTTCCTCTGAATTCCTGCTCATGGGAAATGAGTTACTATGCAGAAGTAAAATTTTTGCCTGGATAAATGGTCCCAGTTCAAGAGCATTTAACTCCTCTAGCATGGGAGTATGGAATGCTCCTTCAGAGAGTGATATCCACACGTGTCACACGGGCATGGAGTAGGAAGGAGCTCTGTGTGTGACGTGTCAGGTGAGACTGGGCAGAGGCCAGGCTGTGTATGAGCTTGGATTTTCAATTTTCAGCACTGGCACTGGTAATCTACAGTCTGCTGAAACCCTGTATCAGGTGTATTAGGTGTCTCTTTTAATTCTGGGTCGGGCCTGTAATCTTTAAGGACTCTACTCACCGGATACTCCGAGGTGGCCCCGTGCACAGCTCAGTGTTGCCTTGATTGAACACTGAGGTCAGAGGCCAGCAGGAGCCAGAGGTCCCTGCAAACCCGCCCCGTGCACGGGCCCGCTGAGCTCTCTGCCTCCGTGTCATGAAGACAAATGGCATTTTTTAAAATTCTCCCAATGAACTAACATTCATTTTCTGGTGTCTCTTCCTTCTTTATTGCTTCCTAATGAGCTTCGTTCCCATCACCTCTAGCCTTCTGCTTCCCAACCTGCATTTACACCCTTGCATGGAAGAGAAGCAAATTGAACAAATTAATTAAGTTGGCCTGTCTAATGAAATGGCTTTGGTGACTTCTGGGTTTTCGCCTCTTGCTTTTTACAGGAATCTCCTACAAATCTTTAATGGCCACAATTGCTGGGCTTTTTCTGTCCATAGTTGGCAAGAACATCACGTTTTCTTTGTATGGTGTCTCCAACTTAACTGAGAACATTTCATTCTCTGTCTGTATTTATATTTTTATATATATATTACATACACGTGTGTATTTTTACTCTTTATTTGTATATTTTTGGTGGTCATTTTGCCTCCTTGTTTATTTTTTTAGCAATGGAATTTTCATAAAAGTGCTTTTCAGGAGCCATTTGGAATAACAACTGTTTCTTAGGAGAGGGGCTCTGTGCTATTACAGTCCACAAAACTTCCTCTCGACCCTGGACTGGTCAGGGTGTATTTTTTCTCCTGTTCTTCTCATGCTGCTTTGTTTGCTCTTGGACAAGTCAACTAATTCAGAATCAAATGTTAGCTAGGTTGTTATTTTCTTGCTCTTGCAGATGACACAACTTCTAACACAGCACCACTCTTACCAGATGAAAGTGCCGTGGATTCTTTCCAAGGAATATGTGAATAATTTTAAATTCCTCTGCTGAAACTGCTTTTACTGAACCTTTCCCCCTTCCAATCTGCACTGTTTTCATGTTGAAGTAATAAATACATACAGGCCTTTGGTATCTGGTTACCTTTCTTCCTTTTCATTCCACAGCTCATCACTTCATTATAGCTGAAAAAAAGTGATGCTCCTGTGAAGTGAAGCTTGTATAAAACACTGTTCTGGTATGAAACAGTGCCTGAAACTTCAGTAGTGGTTCATGTAAGGACTGACATGTCATGTGTTGAAATGCCAGTGGGAACCTGATTCAGCTGCCAGTGTTGTTAACCCTGTAAACTTTAGTGGCATTATGGCAGAATGAGAAAAATAAATTTTACACTCATGCTTCTGTGCCATTTAATTCACTGCACATAAGCATGTCCAGGAAGAACAGCACAAGATTTTGTTCTTGCTTCTTCTATCACACAGATTATTGTGCAGTATTTTGCCATTATGCAACCAGAATGTGTAGAGATGGATGATAAATATGGGGAAATTATTATTTTACACACTTGGTACATTGTAGTGAGTACAATGGGTTTGTTTCAGTCCCCAGGTATGCAGTTGCTAATACAGTCTCAGAAGGAACAAGGGGATCCAGAATAAAACAAAAGCCATCAACTGGGGGTTGTTATGGGAGAAAGAAGTTCTCAGAAATTCTTTAAGCCGCATCCTCTTTCTACCCTTGTGCGTTTTTTCTGTGCTCTTGGTGTCTTTATGTGTTCCTACTACCCTAGTGATAGAAAGGCCATAAATGGCTCTCTGTGGGGAACTTAAAATGCCAGAAAGTGCTGCAGAAGACACGAGCTGGGTCAGCGCTGCTTACAGTGTTCACCTCTGGAGTCAGACTTGCTACTTGGAAAGCTGCCCACCAGTGATGGGTTTATTCGTGGTTTTTTCTTTTAGTTTGGGATACCAGAAAAAGATATCTATGCTGAGAAGAGTGGCCTCACCTCTAGGTGAGATTTTGGACAATTTCGTTGGTCCTTCTGTGTTCAGGTTCACTGGCTGCAGCTTTATCAGCTGAAGGAGCGTCTTCCTGTCTGGAATTTCCTGCACTCAAGGCAGTAACAATTCAGCTGATTTTGGGAATTTTGGGAGCAGTTTGCACTCAAAAACTGCCACTAGGAGACTTAACGGAAGCAGCAGCTGGCAGTGCTTGCTGAGATGGAGGGTACCTCGTAGCAGGATGAAGGTCCAACGAAATTGTCCAAAATCTCACCTAGAGGTGAGGCCACTCTTCTCAGCATAGATATCTTTTTCTGGTATCCCAAACTAAAAGAAAAAAAACACGAATAAACCCATCACTGGTGGGCAGCTTTCCAAGTAGCAAGTCTGACTCCAGAGGTGAATAACAAAAATAATTTGTTAAAAGCTGCTGTGCAGGAGTAGTGGGCCTGGGAACGATTCAGCCTTATGATGCCCATTCTTCCCAGCGCCTCCCAGTCTACAAACAAGGGTGTTTGACCTCACAAGGGCACAGATTCAGCAAAACCTAGATTTTGTCACCACGTACCTGTACTGCCTCAGGTGGAGCAGTTTCCTCACTTGTGCCTTGGAGTGCTTTGGAAAGGGACTTTCTAGGTAATGCTGTAGTTTTGTAGGGAATAATCCAATTCTTTTAGTCTGAAAAATCTCTTTAGATGTTTAGGAAGAAGCCAAATAAGGGGAGAGACAAACCAGGACGTGCAAAGGACCACAAATAGCATGGGGGCTTTTGTCAGTTTTCTTCAGGAAAAGAAGCCCTGACAACTCTGCTCTACATGTTTGACGTTCGCTCAATTTATGGGAGCTGGCACTGCAGAGAAGATGTATTTATAGGGATGTATTCACACGACTTTGCTTCACACAGACTACTGATTTAGATGTCTAATTTAGGAGCACAGGCACTCTCTGTAGTCAGCAGAGCCTAAATGAAGGTCTCTGAGTTACCCCTGAAAGGAAGCACCTTTCTCCACTGAGTTCACAGCGACCTGAGGTTCCTAATTTAGGCCCATAAGCCACGTGTGTAGTGTGTGAGCCTTGAGTAAACAACACTCAGGGATTAAGTGCTGGCCCTGGCACTGCTTTCCCCCACAGGCAGTGAACTCTTCAGAGATCATGACTTGGTCAGACTTGAGTGTGGCTGAAGAGAAGGACCATCTTCCTTCCCTGATGAATGTAGCCAGATCCATAGGCCTCAGTGACTTGAGGGCAGAGACACACTTGCATAGGACCGTGCCCAAAATACCATTTAGTCAGCGAGGGGAAAGGGAACTCCCTACCCCGGACCCAGCCATGCATGCTCGACTTCAGGTGGTAGGGCAGGTAGTGGCATGAGCCCCTGCAAGCTGCTACTTGCACAACTGGCTACCATGGCTGTTATCCTGGGATGAACAGAGCTGAAAAAATAAAAAAGGGAAGAAAACCCCACCCCAAAGCAACCCCCACCTCTGCAGAAGTGGAGGTTAATGAAGTGAGGACCAGAAGGGATCTGTGAGCCCCCATCTCCTCCATCTGCCTCAGCCGAGGGCTGTTCCTGTGACCCCGCACAAATTGTGGATTTCTTGCTGCTTCTCCACCTCTTCGCAATGCGAATGGTTTCATTCACAGAAGGTGATGTCACGAGATTGTTGTGAGGGGATGTGACTCAATGTTTGTATAATGCTTTGAAGATGAAGAGTGCTAAGTATTGTTATTTGAGATGGCAACAAAATAAAACAAAGTATGTTCGGTGCAGCTGTTCGAGCCAAATCCATTTTCAGTTTATCTTCCAAGCAGGAATTCAAAATCAAAGTAAAAATACTTGCCAACTGGAACTTTACAGCCTGATGGGAAAGTTAGAAAGAGAATTAATTGGGTTTTAAATAGTTGTAACTGTATTGTGATGGAGCGTGGAGTGCTCATCTACTCCTAATTGCCAGTCAGTTTGGAACTGGGAATTAAGGCTTGCTCAGGGGAATCTTTTTTTCAGAAAAGGAAAATAGTTGAGCCATCTTGCATGGCACACTGTATAAACTGTCAGAACTCTGAAAACATGTGCTTTTTCCACTTTATGCTGCCTTTTTGCAGTAATGCAAACCATCAGAAGATGTGGAAAGCAATGAAACGGCCAAATGCCACCACAGAGCTCCTCGGGGGAATCACTGTCCCCTCCCAGACAGCTCAGCCTCTGATCCTGCCCCAAAGGGCTGCTCCAGTAGGGCAATGGTTCTCCCAGCCCCGGCAGCCTCTGCCTGGGGTAATCCGGGATTGGGTGCCACCGCTCCGTGTGCTGGCCCCTCAGCATCTGCTCCTGGTTGCTCATACAGGGGTCCATGACAGGAGGATTTTCCCTTTGGATCAGGGTTGTCAATAACCACACAGCGCTTACTCACAGTGTAATAGATCAGAATTTGCTCCCCGGCCTTTGTGATGGCCTTTAGCCTCTCTCCCCTCAGTTTTGGGAACACAGAAATTCCTGTGCTGAATCAGGCTAATGGTTCAGCATTCCAGCAGCAGCAGCTGACCTAAAACCCCAGGGACAGATGTGCTTCAAAATTGTTTCTACCTCGTGGTTGATATTTCAAAATATGAGAGCAAAAATCTGCTTCCCGCAGAGTCTATAAAAAGGACACAATAACACTTTCACTTCCCAGGAGCAGTGCTGAGCCCAGACCGTTTGCAAAACACTTTCAAGTCCTGGACTTAAATTAGCAAAGCTCAACTATTTTTACCTCCCAAAGACCTGCCCCTCTTAAGGAAATGTACATTTGATTTAGAGTTTTTCCTGGTGTTCAAAGGGGACTTGGACGTGTCTCTCAGCCTCTTGTGTTTGATGGGATTTGTGCATGTGAAGCACCTTCATAAGAGGGTTATTCATTACCTCTCACTTTGAGTGAACACACTGTTTTCCAGCTAAGCCATCCTGTTTAAGTTTTGCTGTCCTGTGCAGAGGTATGCCTTCAGATCCCAGTTTTTGTTTTCTTAATACTTTTGAAGTTACTTGTTCCTAAAATACGACTCTCAGTAAACATTTCAGTGCTTTAATTTGGCTTCAATTTACGTTTGAATATTAAAGTTCCAAAATAGTTTTATGAGCAAATAAAAATACGATGGCTCTGGGAGCCTTTCTTTTCAATATCTTTTAGTTATGTTAAACTCTGCACTCAAGTAACTGCCTTATAAACAGCTTTATATTGCACTCGATTGCAAGTCATTGGAACAACATTCCATAATGGCTTGCAAATGGCATAACATTATGTGCCCCAGTTTCTGCAGCCAGAATGAACAAGATCATTGGAAAGGTTGCTGATAAAAGTGGGCATAAAAAAGATAACCTTAAATCTAAACCCTCTATATCAAAAGTAATTGAACAAAGTAAAAAAACCCCATATATATTTCTTCTCAGAAGCGACATGAGCCAGCCCAATCCTGCTTGCTGAAATGCGTTTTCTTATCATATTCCAAGTAAAATTTTTATTTCTTTTAAAGCTGTGCTTGCTGTGACAAAAAATGATTGCATAAATAATTTTTCCTCACCTTTGGAAAGCTGATTCTCTCTAAGAATCAATTAGTTAGCTGTCAGAAGAAAGCCTGGATCATATATTCTGGAACACTTAGTGGGCAGAGCAGTGTTGAAACATCCGTGGCAAATGTTCATTGCTTGAGGTCTGGCAAAATTAAAAGTGCTGTACAGGACTGACATTTTTTAGTTAAAACCTAAGGCATCACTGGAGAGAAACCTGTATAATTAGATGCTTATATTTCTTTTCAAGGTGTAAATCTTTTAGATTTTTATGAATGTTACCATCAGCTGCAAAAATGGGAAATAGCAGAAAAGATGGTCAGTGCTAGTGTGGTATTTTGCAAAATCTTGATTGAAAAAAACCCATCAAGTCACTAAAAGATACAAATTTTTTCCAGTTATTGTCTTGACAACTTTGATATTTCAAGTGCTTTTTGAAACACATCCAGAAACTCATGGGACCCAGTTCCACATGGTGCAGCTTCTTATGCCCCTCCCAAAACATAAACCCCAAACCCACCAACCAAATACCTTGCCTGGGAAGTTTTGACAGAAAATGAAGCTTTGTTAACTGAGGGACTTGTGCCTCTTTTGTGTGGGCAGTGTTTTGGGTGTCAGCTGTTTGGTGATCATACATTTTAATTAAGGCAGGGCACAGTGATGTGTGTGCTTTATTTGAGCTTGTTCTCCCTTTTAAGCCTAATGAACTTATTCAGCCCCACAAGCAGGAACAAGCCTGTCAGATCCCTTTGCCAGCGGACTTTGGCACAGATCCCTGAGCAGATAGTGTGAGATGGCATCACTCAAGAGAGGGAATTGTCCAATCCTATAGAAATCCAGCTGCTGTTCTTAGTAAAATACAGTACTCTGAAGTGGGGCATATTTTCCTCCTACCTTCCTGTGAGGAAGGTGATGCACTGGGGGAGAAAGATGTTTCCCAGATGCACTTCTAGGAACAAATGCTTTTGGAGATGCTGAGGTGGCTACACCACTTAAATTCTGGCTTTCTCACTGCTTATTTTATCAACTGCTCTCAAGCTTATGAGCTGCAGCCGGATGGACTGTGGTCCTTTTGGGAAACATCTCTAGGTTTTATTTCATCGGAGTTTGAGAGCTGCAGCCATGAGTTACTGCACAGTCACCTTCACATGCACTACACCGTGCAGTAAAAGCAAACTGCTCAGGTTTTGGTTTTTATTTTGATTTGATTTGAACAGACTTTCCTGACTTGTGTGTGAGAGAAGAGAGTGAGGCAGAAAGATCAGGTGTCAGTTTTCACAGGGATGGTCCCAAAGGTTAGAGCAGCAGTTGAGGATCAGGATTTCTGTCCTTTCCCTGCCTCAGTCATGGCTCACAGCCACTGAGACAATTGACGTGCTCTTTCTGAGCTCAGGTTCACAGGGATTTTCTGTCTGACGCAGTGTGATAACATTGTCTCATGGTGGTGCTGAGGGAATGATGTGTAGCTAAAGCAAAGACTTGGACCAGGAATCCTGTTCTGGTCAGGTTTACATCTGTCTGTAAGCCATGCCTGAGCTTCCTTCCTCCATCAAACGATACTGTAATCCTGAATTTATACATTAAGGAATCCCTTCAGTGGGTAACCGCAAAGTGGCCAGCGGTACAAAATGTCGCGTGCAATGTCCACATGCAAGAATGGGGTCTATGAGGGGAAACCCTGTAAAACGGGGGGAGATTCTTGGGAATCACCCCGATACCCGTGGAAGTGGCTCTCGTGTGAGTCACAAAAGGCGTGGGCCTTTCTTGGGAGAGAATCTCCGGAATCGCTCTCTGTGGTGCCATTGTCTCCTTGCCAGTGCCGGGAGAGGTTGGAGGCAGGCACAGGCCTGGCGGCGTGGGATGCTCTAAAGGGCCGTTAAGGACCACGCCCGGAGGCGAAGCCCCTTTTTTTCTGTGGAGACCAAACAGGAGGGTGTCTCAGGCGGTCGGGGGAGCGCCGATGTACATATTTATATAAGTGTATAATTTGTGCGTATTTTATACGTGCCCATATCCATACGGGCCGGCGCGCTCAGGCATCGCCTGTGTGCGTGCGCCACCTGCCGGCCGCAACGCCCTTCCCGCCTTTTTTCCCGCCGCCCTTCCTGCCACTTTCCCCGCCACTTTCTGTGGGACCCAGGGAAGAGTCGTGAGGGGATTTGGTTGAGGAGGGAACCGCCCCGGCAGGCTGCAGGTGTTTTGAACTGTGAGTGATGTCCCCATGCCGTATTACATGTCACCCACATTCATCCCGCTGTATTCTTGAGTTTCTCCAAGGGAGACCCAAGTTCTCAGCCCCAGAGGAAACATCCTCTGCGCTCTTTGGAAATTCTCTCTGTGGAGAGATGCCCAGACATCTTCCACTGTCTCTGACTGAGTTAATGCCGGCAGGGATTTCGTTTAAGGGACCCTGTTTTCCATTAGCAGTTACTCCCACACAGGGCTGCCCTCCCAGTGTTCCCAGCCTTGGTGTGTGGTTTGTAGTGCTGGAAGTCATGCACTGTTCCAGCCCTCTGTGGTGGGAACAGACGGCCGAAAAGGCCTGGATTTGCCCAATATAACCTGTGGGCACAGCTGGCCTGTGCAGGTAGCCCTCAGCCCGGCGGTTTGTGTGCTGGGAGTGCATCCAGAGGGTCCTGGAGAGCTGAGCCATCCTCTCAGATCCACATTCTCCCCATGGAGCACTCGGAGTGACTGGTTCCATGTGGGCACATCTGGATAGGTGACAAAAGCTGAGGAAGATAAGTCTGGGTCAGCATATCTTATCAAAGACAGGTACAGAGCAAGTTTATTTAAGCTGTATTTGACTTACCTGTATAAAAGCCAGAGGGGAATGTAGCTCTTGGCTCCTGAGTACAATTATGTTTTATTTGATGCTTTATGTCTTAATTTCTGCAATTTTAGTGCTCATATTAATTATTTTTGAAAATGTCAATGAATAGGTCCGGGGGTTGGTTTATTTGTCTGTTTATCCCCAAGTGATGTTCATTAAATAACAAATCCACACAGTTTTCTGAGCTGAATGAAGTCACTCCACTGCTGTTTCCCTACTTCCCATGCAGTACTTCTCATGGACAGATGAGGCTGCTATGGAATTGGTTATTTCAGCTGGGGGAGTGCTATTTAGGGGACTGTCCTCTGCCTGCTAGATACTTGCTGAGGGCTCTGACAAGCCTTGACACAAGTAGTTACTCCTGCCTGGCTTCTTCTAGCCTAGATCACTATAAAGTGCAATAACAGAGGGCTGGTTACCCTTGACAGATGCTTGGAGGTGATGCTGAAGGTGACCACCAGTTTCACTGTGACATGTGTATCAGTGCTTCCCAGTTCTGTGCAGGTGTCACCTCGCTGCCACGGGCACACCCAAACTTTGGTTTGCATTTAGAGGGCACTGGGCTGCCTTGAGAGCTGCTTCTCCCTTCTGCCAAAATTCCTGCCTGAACTGCTCCTGCTGTTTTTTACTGTAACATTAAGCTTATAGATATTACAGCACCGTCAGCTGAAATCCCTGGCTCCACCACTGACTTTCAAATTTGTAGTCTGGCCTTAACCTTAGCACAAGCAAATGCTTATTTAGGTTGTTTTGCAAGTGTATGATTTAATGACATCACCAAATTTCTGGCTAATCAAGATCTTTCCAGAAGCAAACAATAAATGGCAGCAAAGCATATTCTTGAAGTAGATTTTGCATACAAAAATCTGAGCATTAGAAATATGTCTTTTTAGTAACAAGATAAAAAACTCAGAATCAGCTTCTAGGATCAAAGATAAATCTCCTTGTTCTACACATAACACATGGTATGGGATGATGATGTGTAACAAGCAGCACACCTGACACTCCCACAATGAAAACCACTTTCTCCAGGCAGAGCCGTTTGGTACCCTTATAAATCCAAAAGAAAATCAGGTTGTATTGTCCCAAGAAAGAGCATCTACTTAGAGCAGACCAAAATGTTATTTTTCCCTAAGGGAGCATATTGAATGCAACATTATTCTCCAGATAATGGACAAAACCATTCTTTATTACGAAGACTTCATGCCCTTTCATAAGTGTTAATAATGCTGGGGATGTGTGGGTGGGAGAGCAGGTGGGTAGGAGTGCTAAATGGAAAACCGAAAGGCAGAGCTATGAGGCTGTAATTTCTTATGAAATATTGCTCCATGTGATACCTCTTTGCTTTAAAACATTTTTATAGAAGAGAAATACTTTGCATTTCCTGCAGTCTTCAAGTTTTTGCTGGGTTTTGTGACTGCAGTACTTCTGGAAGGCGGTGGGGAGGGGATAGCTTAGGAAAGCCTTTATTTATCCCAATGACATACAGTAGCACCAGCAGTGGAAATTTCCTTGTGCTCTGGGCCGGTGCCTGAATCTTGTCTAAAATCATCTCCTAGGCTCAGAGCAATATCCCTCTCCAGCTCTCCCAAGCCTCCCGAGATGGGACTCATTGCTGTTCTTCCAAAAACATTTTCCTGTGCTTCAGAAATTGGGTGGTTTTCCCTCATTATCCTCTTTGGAGGTCACAGAGTGATAGTGGCAGCAGAGGTGGCTGCACACAGGGGTGGATTCAGGGGGATTCCTGGGATGGACTCCATGTCCGAGTACCTGGAATCCTTCCATCTTCTGTTTGCTTGGAAAATTCTGTCATTGAATCTGATTCCTACATTGTGGCCACCAAATGTTTCAGCTTCACAACTCTGGCTCATGGGGCAGTAAGGGCCCAGGAGATTTTTTCCAGTTTCAACCTGTTTGGCTCACTATTGCTATTGTAAAACTGTAAAACCTTCCCCACAGGTACTAGTAAAGGTTTAGGACTGTCCTTTCATAAGAAGTCCTATGGGAATTTCCATTCAGAGTCCAGAAAACTCTATTAACACAGTTCTTTCATCTACAGTGTCCAGAAATGCTTTTCTGAAATGATCAGATTGAAACTTCTCTTCATAGTTGCACAGATTTTTTCATGGCTGAAAGTAAAATCCAGTGAGCTTGAAATTTCACTATATAGACCTCACCAGCCAGCTTCTATCTAAATTAAAGAAAGACTCCATTTCTAGGAATAATAACATTATAAAAAATAATTAACACGAGGATGAATATTTGCAGCCCTAATAGTCAGAAGCAGTAGAGGTAATGAGAAAGATTAAAATCAGTGCTGGCCTTTCCTGTTAGAAGTTTATGGGCATTTAATGAATTTAAATGGAAAAAGGAAGCTGATAATTGAATTATTCGTAAGAACTTTCTTCAGCAGGGTTTGAATGATTGCTGTTGCCTTTCACTGCTGCGCTCCCATTTGTCACCTCAACCCGTGCACTGGGAGTACTGGATCTATATTTATTTATGTAATCAGGCAAACATGAGAAGTGTGCTATTGATGGCATTGATTGGAAACATGTAACCAGCACCACAAAAAGGTGAGTTGGAACAGGAGCCAACTGCTCAGAGATTGCTACAGCCACCTAAAGAGTTAGACAGGAGCAGAGAAGTCATTTGAAAGAGGTAACTGTGTCAGGCTGGAGAAATGCTTTTATGCCTCTACACTTAGAGCTTCCCATGTAACACCCGACAATTATATGGGGATGTGGGGGAAAAAGAGGTTCCTACAGGAAACTCTGGGCAATTTGCATTGGTCCATAAAGGAAGGCAGAGAACAGCAGAAAAAAGGCAGGCTCAGCCTACACAACTAGCAGGGAAAATGCTGCAACATGAATTAATTTTCATTAAAAAGGCGTGTGGAACAGCAGGAGGACAAACTGCAGCTCTCTGCAGATGGAAAGGGCAGTGGGAGGAAGATGCCAGCAGGGAAAATGCTGCAAATTGGTGTTTTGGAGAAAAGGCAAATGCGTTCACCCTGTCAGCTGCGGGAGGTTTCTTTTTATTGCAGGCTGTGTGTGGTAGCTAATGTGTGTGCGTCCTTGTGGCTTTGGGGATTGTTAGTTTGGGTTGGTTTTAGTACCTGAAAACCCTCAAAAACTATTGGAAAAAATCTAACAATTGTGAGTTATCCTGACACTGACATCCCTGCAGACCAGTGGCCTGCAAAGAAACCCAGAAGGAACTTTTCCCTACTCACAGAGGTCTATCCATTTGCCACAAAAACAACAGATGTTGAAAGGAAGTAATTTTAAACTGTAAGGTTTAAATTGGCAGCAGGGGAAGACAAGTTGCCAAAATGTGTTTCTGAAAGCCTCAATTCCGCCTAGTGGGAGACTTCCACGTTTGGCCCCTGCACAGAGACACTTGCATTTCATTTAATCTGCTGTGGCGCAATCGGAAGGCCCTGGCTAAAAGAAATGTCCTGTGAAGCAGATCCAGAGCACTTGGCCCATGGAAAGCTCTGCACTACTCTGCTTTTATCTCTGGTGGTGGTTTTTGAGGTGCATCAGTGAGGGCTGCACTCACCAGGTGTCTGGTGGGGGTATTTGCCATGTGGGAAGAAGCAATGGGATTTGGTCCCTGGAACTTCCCAAATGCAGCTTTTCTGTCTGGGTATGAGCGCTCCAGTAGCTGAAGGGAGTTCACAGTACCCCTATGCATGAGCAAAGCTTAAGGAAAAAGAGATTACTGTGACAGGGATCTGTGGACATAGCTAAAAAGGCAGAATTTCAGGGACAATGGGAGAGCAGATGTGAGTTCTCACTGAGTATACAGGACAGCTCTAAAACTCTAAAATTACTTTGTAATAAGTTGTACAGGATCCTTTCTAATTATTACACACATGTGCAAAGAAATGAGAAGTGTTTTGTAAATGTAGTGGTCAGAGAAGGAGAGTAATTGAAATGTTAATTCTAATCATATGCTATGCTCATGCATTGATTTTTTAATTCATGTTATCCATTAATTAGTTAATGCCTGTAAAGTGCATTGAAGATAGAAAATGCTAGAAATTACTATGGACTATTATTACTATCGTTATCCACTAAGTTTAATTAGTTCTTGTACATTTTAATTGGATTATTGAGATGTAAACTTGGCGGAGATGATTTCAGACCAAAGGCTGTTCTCAGAATCCTGGCAAAGTGAGCAGCTGCAGTGCCCATCCATACAAATCAGGAGACTGCCTTGTTTCTGCAGATTGATACATAAATCTTCTTAGGTTTGTGCTACATGAGCATTGCATCTGATGGCTTCCCTCTCCCCGGAACACTCCTTGTTTAGGGCCAGGCTGGGACGCGTTCAGCCCGGCCTGGCGATGGTATTGCTACAGGAGGATGTGTTACGGTGCTGAGCACTGATTTATGTCCCTGGAAGACGAGAAACAAGAAGATTATAGCACAAAGATGAGAAGACTCTCAATTTCCCTGTGGGGCCAGCACATTTCTGTCACCCTTTGAAGAAGGGGAGTTGTCTTTAAACCAATAGGTCTTTAACAGTATCTGCTTGTAGTTTGTTCTCTTTCCTTTCTATGTCTGTAATCATGATGAAACCCTCTGACTTTGTCCTTCGTTCTTGTCGGTGCTTTGGAAGGTTGTATGGGAATTAACTGTTTCTATTCAGCCTTATTTATTTATTTATTTATTTATTTATTTATAAATAGCTGCTTTTGAGGGAAGCATCAATATCTGATTCTCTTGGATGAGAGAGGTTTTCCTTTCAATTTGGTCCATACTGCTTTCCCCGCCCCTGTGATAGATCAGGGATATTCTGGGTTTGTGTAAAGTTGAAAGTGGTCTAGTTCCAGAACCTGCTTTATTTCCAAAAGTAATTTCTCAGCTGCACATCTTCCCATGGCTGTTTGCAACAGGGCTCAGTGCTCTGCCTATTTACCAAATGTTTTGATTTTAATGCTTTTAAGAACCACTGTTAAAAAATCTCCCACCAAAATAAAAAAAAGGCATTATAATGGAAAAAAGAACACAAACACATTTGCTCTTTTAAAAAAGACGTTTATCAAAGTTCAGTCAGCTGGGATTTTCTGACACATGGCTGACTTGCAAAATTCTCTTTAACATCTTTGCATTTTGGCAATGTAAGAAAGTACCACTTGGATTACTGCAACTGTGAGGATTTTAATTGACAAGAGAAAAAAGTAGGCATTGTGATTTTCCCCCCCCTTATTATTTTTTGCTGGAGATTTCCCTCTTTTAATTTTGTTTCTGTAATTTTCTCTGTGCAAATGTCATTCTACTTTTACAAAGACATGAGGACCAAGGCTGGTAAGAAGTACTTGATCAGGGTATGAGTACAGCACTCCTTGCAAGTAATGGAAAGCCATGTATTGGAGCCAGTGAGTTTTGGGACAAATTCTAAAATATCTAACTGGTCTCTGCCTCTGTAGCACTGAATTCCTATTAAAAATTAGTGAAGTTTGTTTCCTTTTTTAATCGTAACTTTCTTTGAGTCAGTTCTGGGGTCTTATGTAGTGACATCATACCCCAGTCCTTCAGGACTAACCCGATTGTCCCTATCCACAGATACTAGAAAATTACAATCTGTTATTTAGCCTTGAAGAACATTGGCTGAGTCAGCCTAGGCAATCTCATTTCTGGGTTAGATCCTCCTTTGTTTCACATGGTGCTGAAGTTGCAAGAGTTTGCTATGCAAAAATCTTTGTGCACGCTGTTTATCTAATGCTGCAAACAGAGAAAATGCTCATCCCCTGAAGGTTGGGGGTTGGGGTTTTTGGCATCTAATTTTTCCTTGTTAGGAACAATTGTTTCAACTGCAGCCTATCAGTTTATTTTCAGAACCGTCTTGCCCTTGGCATTTTTCATACCTCAGCTGTGACAAAATGTACAGCAGTGTGATTCTCTTTCCTCTCCCTGTGTATTCCAAACGTTAGGATGTGTGTCATCCCAAATTGCTGGGAAGTGACTGAGGTCAGCAGGATTTTGCTGGCCGTTCTCAAGGAATGGTTTGTGCTTTACTTAGATTAAATCTTATTTCTTGGAATTGCTAAATTGCCCCCTCTCTGTTTTAGCTCTGTTTCATTCAGTTTAGAATGTCCAGTCTTGTCTGTCATGCCTGTGGCTGTGCAAGCCATACACAGGGATTTTCTCTACCCATGAATTCCTGCTCCACTTAAAAACCCAAACAAGCCTAAAAGCCTCTCACACCAATGCCCAGTTTCCTGAGTTCATGCATCTCCTCTGGAACTGATTAAGTAATAATAGCTCAAAGGAGGATGCTTAGAATAGAAATCCTGATTTGAGTGTTCCTTTTGGTTTTGCTGTTGCTGTTCATAAGCAAATAGAACAAAATCTCCAGTAATGTGCATATCATTGCAGCACAGTGTTGTAATGATACAGCACGTAACATTAAGTTAGCACTAGATAGAGTAGTTCACTTACCTAATATATTGAACACAGCCTAATTAAATATTTAATGGATTTTTCCCACTGAGAGGAATCAGCAGAATAACTAACGAGTGTGTTCCTGGAGATGAAAGTTGCAGAGGAAGGTGATCTGTGGGGATTGTTGTTCATTCAATAACCTCATGAGCTGCCTTTCCAATTACTGTATACCTTCCTTCCGAGAGGGCCACTGCATACATTGATATGTAGATGCATATTTCAGTGGCCCCAAACCAGTGAGAACTTCAAAGTCTTACTGCATGACATAGTGGTAAATGTTCAGCTGATTACTGTTCGCTGAACTGACAATAAAGTTGTGGTTTGTTCCTTCCTTAGTTTAATGTGAGCACAGCTTTGCAGTGAGAAATGCCCATATATTATTACATGGGACACTCAGATTTAACTAATTCTGCCTCTTTCCTTTGTAGGAACCGGAGATCTAAAGGTGTATCTTGCAAATTCTAGGAGCACTGTCTTTTTATGGACTATATTGAGGACAGTCCTCTCCTTTAGTAGTTCTATAGCCTCAGCTCCAAGGGGTCCCACTCCATGGCTGGGGGTCTCGGTTGCCATTGCAGTACAAATAAATAAATGAGGCTCAGCATGGATAATACACTGCAGTCTTTATTCTGTCCTGAATGGCATTGTCAGAGCTGATAATTAATTAATTTCTGGAGCCAGTGGTGTCTTCACAGGGCTGGAGCAAGTGAACATTGTATCTCTTAGCAGGCAACTTCCTTCTACAGTCCTGCAGTTTCCAACTGATGTGAAGGCAATAACTTTAGATCCAGCTGGGCTTTAATTCCAGCTGAAACTTACAACTCCACTAGGCATTGTGATAGTTTTACTGCCATACCATTAACTCTCCTTTTCTGGCAACCTTTCTTGTTTTTCTCATCAAAAATAATCTGTAGATAGCAATAAAAAAAAAAAAAAATTGGCAAAAGGTGTCTGCTGTCCTGGGCAGACTCTCTGTTCACTGGGCCCTTTCACTGACATTGTGAATGAGCCCAAAGGGCTCTGAGCACCAGCTCCTTCACCCGTGTTACTGCCATAATCCACCAGAGCCCTGTGAGGAATTGCCAGTGAGCTGGAGACCCAGGGTTTGTTCAGATGTGGCATATAAACCCTAAGAAATACTGCAGTCATCTTTCAATTGCTGTAGCAGCACAGGGAATGCACTCAATAGGAAGTGCCATGTTCCGTTAGATAAGCTCTGAATGCTTCACTTCATAGGAGCCCAAACACTGAAGGGTTTTGTTGTTGTTGTTGGGTTTTTCTTCTGTTCTTTTCCTTTTGTTCGTTTGCTTTTTAATTAAAAAGGAAAGGGGGAAAAAAGCCCAGTTTTAAAGAAGATGATAAGGAAATGGGAATTACCAGAGCTGCGACTGGTATAAAGGAAGTGAATGTTATCACAGCCACATCTGCTGGAGAGGTTGTGTTACTCCTGCTGCTTTTTATTCTCTAAAACTTAAAGGGTCTTGGAATTCTTTCTTGCAGCAGGAGCTGTGCAGAGCTAAGCACCCCTCAGATGAAGCCTGGGTGAGGGCTGGCAGGGCAGCATTGCAGGTTAACTTGTCAGGAAATGAGCTGTTCCTGAGCTGCTGGAGTCCCAACAAGGAGGGATGTTGTGGAAAGCAGCACTCCAGATGCTGTGGCCTGGCCACTGGCTTTGGGAAGTGCTGACATGGACTTGGGGTTGCAGTGAGGATGAGACTGATGTGGACTGATGTGCAAATGTCTCCTGTGGGTGTTCCTTGGTTTTAGGCTTTACTTTCATTACTTGGTTTCCAATTTTGTACTCAAGGACCAATGCTTGGCTGGATGAATGGTTTTGTTTGTGTTTTTAAACTAGTCTAGTATTTAAAGTGACTGTATGGGAATCTTCAAAAGAATCTAATTTTGCTTCTCTGTAAATAGGTAATCCTAGTAAAGATGTGAAAACCTTAGAATGGGAAGTTTGGATAATTTGGAAGTCCCTGGAATGGTTTCCCACTGAGCTATACTGTGGAAGTTGTCAGTGAAACAGCAAGAGACAGCGAGAAATTGGCTTCTGCAACAGACTGCTGGTGTCTTTGTGACAAAGTGGTGAATAAATAACCAATGATTTCACAACAGAGCCCACCTTACTAACCTGAAATTTTGGGATATGTGTTGAAAGTTATAAAATCCCGCCCTACCAAGGAAGGAGCTGGATATAAAAGGCCATTGCGTAGCCATGAGTCAGCTGGAATGAGGGGATGGGTGACTGATTTAAATGTTTTTCGATAAATTAAGATGATTCTAAATGAAAAATAGTGTTACAAACCATTGGAGATCTGTCCTAGTGTAGATTAGTTTTACTTAAGCACACATAGCTTTGTAAAGAATGCAATGAGTAGTCACTTTTTGTAAAAAGGTTTTATTAACACATATCAATAATGCCTTAATCTCATTCCAATGCTTGTGCTTACTAAGTATGTTGTAAATGCTTAGAGCTCTATTGATGTCTTAGAGGAGGACAGAAGGTCTCCATCTTCGTGTCTGTAGATACTGTGCCAGTATTTGCCCCTTTTCTGGGGTTGGGGGAGCAAAGGATGATAGTCTAGGACATGCACCTCGTCTCACTTCCCACCATATGGGCATGTACTTTATTTCCATCAACAATGGTGGAAAGAAGCATCTGGCCCCTTATTAACTCACTAATCAAGTATGAACAGGAAGTAAAGTCCAGTGTTACTCAAATGAACAGGAGCACAATTAAAACAACCCCACAGATGCTCTGGTTATGTGTCTGTGTTGGATCCCAGCCAGAACAAACTGTCAGCTCTGCAGAAAAGTTGCCAAGCCTTCCACGATAAAATCAGCCGCATAAAAATGTTGTAATTAACGATTTCCCTCTAACATCTACGGATGCCTTTAAGTTATTGTTTCAGGAATGTTTTCTGCCGAGTTGGAAAGGTGCCTGTTTCCATATTTTATGTTGCCTCTAAGGATCAGCCATCAGCCCACTTGTTTGACCGTGGGCAGTTATAAAGCATGTTCATTTACATGAACCTCACTGAGATTAACAGACGGCTTTGGGAGCAAGAGCCAACACCTGCAGGAGCAATTTCCCTGTCAGTTTGAGTGGCAGTATCTGTTCCTGGCTCAGGAAAAGATCTTTTCCTTACTCACCTAATCCATGACTTGGGGAGCCTGGATTTGTCCCGGAGGAGGGGCACACAAGTCTACAACTGAAATAAAAGGCAAAGTGCCTACGTGAGACCTTCCAGGAGTTTTCATTCTATTACAGGCTCCAAGTCAAAGCTGCAAGTCTGGCTGAGCCACAGCCACTGGCTAAGCTCAAGCAGGACGTGCTCATTGCTCTCCTCTCCTCTAGGGCATCTTTGGTGGCTGTCCCGAGTCAGGGTGTGTTTAGTCTGCTCCAGATGCAGGCTTCTGTCAGCACGGTTGGGCTTGCTCCATCTCCATCCCTGGCCTTGTGTGTTTCTTCCAATTCCCTTGCATCCCATACAGGTTCTGTGAGCCAGATCAGTGCAGTCATCCACGGGAAAACCAGTCATTATTTATAAGTGGTAGATTTTGGAATTATTTTTTCATTGGCTCACGAAGCTGATCCAGCTCACCACACACTTGCATGGTTGCTGGACCATGAAGAAGGTGTAGGTGGCAACAGGAGGAAGTTCACAGCAAACTTTGCTTTGTGAGAATTTCTGAATTTTGAAATATGGAGGTAAATTTTTCAACAATTTCAAGAAGAAAAAACTTTTAATGTAGTTAGTTTTCTTACAGAATAAATAGAAACTATTTACCACAAGTAGTTAATTAAAGGGGTTTAAGTTGCAACTTTCTGAAATTTTGAAAAGCTCAATGACTAATTCAAGCTGATATTATCCCCTCTCTTCAGGTTGTTAATTTGAAAACTTTTTTTTCTAGATTTCTTTTATGTTTTCTCCTAGTTGGAATTACATTGAATTCTTTCTCTCTCAAAAGTATTTCTGGGATGAGAAAAGTGCATGTTGCCTAGTTTGGTTTGCTCAAAGCTGGCTCTTTACTTTTACGTGTGGTCAAGTCAGGAGCAAAACACGAGGATTCCATCTGTAAATGCTTTGAATACAAAAGCAGTCATTTTGACTACTGAAGGATTTTGTTTCTGGCCAGCTTTAGCTAGATGGCGTTATCCATAATATCCTTTGTGCAGTGGAAGTGGGCATGCAGTGAAGTAGGAAATACTGTGTGGATGGCCTGGTGTCAGACTATTAACTTTCATATGTACCAACACTGTGAACACTGCTGGAGACTCCATTAGGAAAAGTTGATCTATATTGTATTGTGAAATGCATTATCTAATTTATGCTGGTGCAGTGACTACAGGAGTGGCAGTCAGGGCTGGAAAGTGAATCCTTTGATGGTGAAAGAGCCGGAGGAGGAGTGAATGGATCCTGTGGCCGGTAAGTGCTGGCACAGCTGGCATTTCCAGCAGGGATCTGGTTTTTGTGACCGTGGGACGCTCTTTGAGTGTCAAGGACTGTTAGGAAGAGATGTGATCCTCCTGGCCAAATGAAGCAAAAGCATTTTTTTCCAATGTGCTGGCAAAAGCTGATGAGGAAAGCTTTAACCTAGGGATGGACAGAGAGAGCTGACTACAACAACACAAATGAGGGAGTAATGGACCAGACTGGCAAGAGATGCAAGGCTGGGGTGCTACCATGGTGGAAGAGAGGCTCTGTAGGGGCAGGATGGGAAGGTGAGGAAGGGGAACTCTCTCCTTGGTTAGGGATGGGAAGGTGTGGAGCTCTGCCTAGGGACAGCGGATGAGCCAGCAGAGAACGAATGGGCTGCACTGCAGAGCAGCTGATGTTGGGGATGCTGTGTTGGGTGTCAGCTACAGACACATGACTGATGGGAAGAACATCTAGGAGCAACTGTAACTAAAATTACATGAACTTTTCATTTTTAAAGCTCTCTCCACTGCCTTCCAATTTGGGAATGACATTTTTCAAGTCTGAACTCCTCTCAAAAGTATTTTTGGAAGGTCTGAACAAAAACAGTTTAGCCATCTTTGTGTAAAATGACTGCTAGGCAAGTACTTGGCTATGACATATTTTTGGCAGAGAGCTATTGAACAGCTTTAGGGCCTCACTGGAAATGTCCAAAAGTGTTTCTAAAATCATCAGATAATTATTATTGGTTATAACAATGCTTAGAGACTCCGCCCAGCAGTCAGAAACTTAAAGCACTGGAGGGTCTGGAGGCAGAAATGAAAAGCAAGTCCTTGAGGATATGCTGGAGAATTTTCCAGCAGCGGTTGCTGGGTATCTGCATGTCCAGGGCTGAGCAGGACACAGCAGCGGAAATGTTACTGAGCTGGCAAACTGTGGTCAGC
The DNA here is from genome assembly GCF_041296385.1 of Aphelocoma coerulescens. Lineage (NCBI taxonomy): Eukaryota > Metazoa > Chordata > Aves > Passeriformes > Corvidae > Aphelocoma > Aphelocoma coerulescens. The sequence goes on from NC_091016.1 coordinate 3,399,116, forward strand.
TATGGAGATTTAACTGGCTGTGGATCCACATTGCTGCTGGCATTTGGCACGTGGTGTGAAAGGGCTGGAAGGGTGGACAGGGACTGCCATCCCCCTTGCCACTGGACAGAGGATGCAGCAATCCCAGCAGTGTGCTCTCCAAGCTCATTTGCCCAGACTCTGCACCTCAGGCTGTGAATGAGAATTATTCAGGGGAGTATTGCAAAAATACAGCTTTAATGTGAAAATTGCAGTATTTGTTTTGGGGCAGTTGTGGTCCTCACCAGTGACGGTAGCAGCCCAGGAGGAGGGAAGTACTTGGCATTTGAGCAGTGAGGTGTTCTGTCTAAAAGGAAAGTTTTACATTTGCCAGGAGATGGGAGTAATTATGTTGCACTTCCCACTCCGGTTTTGATCTTGTTACGCAAGCATGAGCGAATGTGAAATTAGATCCTCTCCTTGTAGAAACGTTCCAGATTAGTTTCACTTGATACGTTTTTGCTTCCATTATTAGACCTACACTTTTTCCCAGACTTTTGAAGTTTAAACTACTTCCGATGGCCATACTCTATGAATTCCTGTCTCACTGGTGCCTGTACAATAAAGCTGTGTCTCCTGAAGACACAAATGTGGAGGCGTTCATATTTGTGAGGAACATGGTGTTCCCTGAAGCTGTTCATCTCACATTCGTGCTTTCCATGGCACCTTGTGATCAAAAGCCGTGAAATGCTGCTCCAGAGAAACACTGGTAATGTTGAGGCAAGTGGACACTCTTCCCTGAAACTTTTGTATTAAAAAGTTTTTGGAATTTTTCAGTTAACTGTTTATTTCATGGATGGAAATTAATTTGAACTTTTAAAAATCCAATGTCATGTGACCTTTCAGCTCACACACTGCTGAATTAGAAGAAGAAGAAAAGCCTTTATTTATTGCTGTCTTTTCCCCAAGCTGTTCTTTTTCAGTCACATTAAAATGGAATATATTTGGGCATAAAAGATGACAGCTCCTTTTCATGGCCTTTTACTGTATTTTTGCTGTGGCTGGTCAGATGCTTTTATCTCAAGCTTTGTTCTTTGCAGTGGGAAAAAAAGTCAGAGGATTTAAGGGAGTGATAGAGTTTTCAGAGAAAATAAAAATTTCACACAATACTTGGCACTGCTCAGGAAATGGGATTTCATGCTGGCAAAGCTCTGTGCTTGGTTGGAGCTCTTGTTGACAGTGATGGGCTTTCGGGTTCCTCCTGCAGCTGAGCCAACATGCCATCCTTCTTTGGCACAGGTATTCCTTGGAATAGAGGCAGAGTATCCTGAGCAGCAGGCTGGACCTGTGGGAGCAGCTCAAGTGGGATTCCCATGCCAAGACCCATCCTGGATGGAACCAGAGTGTCTGGCATGTGGCTGGGAAGCTGAAGGTACATGAAAAATGGATCAGCTGAAAGAACATCTCTGCATGGCAATTGGGAAAGGAAGACACGGAGCTCTTGTGTGGTGAAAAGTCCAAGTGTAGCCTGCGAAGGATAAGAGCAGGAGAACTTTTATTGTGATCAAGTACAGCTGGCAGTTCAAGGAGAAGGTCAGCAGTAAGAACAAAGGAACAGTGTTTGGTTCAACCATTGTTGTAGCAACTTTTAAATAGGACTAAGAGCAGAAAATAATCCTTGGCTGGTCTGGTCCTGTGGCATTGGCAGGAAAATGCCAAGGGAGCTGGCAGGGACAGCGACATGGGACAGGTAGAGCACAGATTCAGCAGCTGCCAGTGGAGAGGCAGCCCTGCTCACAGGGTTACAACCTCGTGATGTGCCAGTGCTGGCATTAACTTCTTTAATTTTCCCCTCAAGAATCAGAAATCTTCTTTAATCCTACATAATTCTAAAATTGCAGAACTGGAGGTAGTAAGGGCCCATTAAGCAAGGCAGCCTCCTCTGCCCGCAGGGGGATTGTTCAGGGGGAACTTGGTGATTGAAAATAGGGATTCAACCAATTACTCACCTAATAGTTTCAGTTCATCCACTTCTGCCTCTGAGATCTGTCGTCTCATCTTTCTTTGTAAGCAGCATGAATGGATTATCAAGTTTCATTCTCAAATCATCTGCAAGGCAGATTTATGCAGAGTCTTTGAATCTCTAAGCAAATTGGGGAATATGAGTCTCTTGCTTCACTGCGGCTGAATATTCTTAGGGAGGGTGTATCAGCAGCCCAAGCCTAATTCCTATGAGGGGCTTAGCTCATGGCATGCGACCTTCAGCTCGAGTGAGGAGCTGCGCTAAGGTTCGGTGCGAGGCTGTCTGTGCCTGCGGGCTGCGCTGAGCGCCGAGGCGGTGCCGCCCGGCGGTGATGTAATGTGACCTCTCGGCAGCCGCCCCACCGGAGCCATCGCATCGATGCGCGGGCGGCTGCGTTTGTGCCTCCTTTCCGCGGGGCGCGGCGGTCACCGGCCGGGACGCGGGGCCGGGAGGGCCGGGATGCTGCCGCAGGTGCGTCCGTCCCGCAGGTGTGTCCATCCTTCAGGTGCGTCCGTCCCGCAGCTGTGTCCATCCTTCAGGTGTGTCCCGCCCGCCGCCCCGGGATGGCCCCGGCCGCGCTGGCGGGCACTGGCCGGCAGGGGGCGCCCGCGAGCCGCGCGGGGCCCGCGCCGCCCCCGCCCGCACGTGGCTCGCGCCCCGCTGAAAAGCCGCGAGCGGCCCCGCGCCCGCCAGTGGCGCCGGCAGCGCCCGCTCCGCTCCGTCCTTCCCGCTGCTTCCCGCTCGTTCCCGCTCCGCCGGCCGGGCCGCCCTGCCCTGCCCTCCGCCATGGTGCGCGGCATCGGCACTTCGCATCCTCCCCTGCATCCCGCAGCCCGGGGGCGGCGGGTACCGTGAGAGCCGCCGCGCATCCCTGCCGCTGCGGCGGGGACCAGGCGCACGCAGCTGGCGCTGACCTGTTGCAAGAGCCGGGCTTCTCTTGGGGATCTTTTGTCTAGGTCTTTTTTTCTATTTTTTTTTTTTTTTCTTTCCTTCTCGACGGGGGAAGTTTGCTCCCCGGTGTGTGGCCCGGTTTCCTCCACGCCCTTTACTCCTCCTTTTCCTCCTTTTTTCCAGAATCCGCTGCCTGGGGCCAGAAGGGGTCCCCCTCGTTACCCCCGGCCCAGCGCTGGAGCTAGGGGCACTCCTCGGGCTCCGGGCTCGCCCTTTCCCCCGGCGGCGGCGGTGGGGCGGCCCCGGGAGCGCGGGGAGGCTCCGCGAGTGCCCCGGGCTGCCGGGCCGCCACCATGTCCAAAGTGGCGGCGGAAAGTTGCGGGGCAGCGCCGGCCGAGGACTTGTCCAAGGTGTCGGACGAGGAGCTGCTCAAGTGGAGCAAGGAGGAACTGATCCGCAGCCTCCGCCGCGCCGAGGCCGAGAAGATGAGCGCGATGCTGGACCACAGCAACCTCATCCGCGAGGTGAACCGCCGCCTCCAGCTCCACCTCGGCGAGATCCGCGGCTTGAAGGTAGCGGGGTGGGCAGGGTGGGACCCCTGAAGTTTGTGCGGTGTCTCTGCGACCCCGCCCGTCCCGCCGGGATCAATCTCGTCAGGTGGATGGTCTGGGAGGAGCCGCTCCCGAGACCCGCATGAGAAGTGGATGAAGACTAGGGTGCATAGCATTTGATCCCACTTAAAAATCTAGTGTCCGGCTAGGAGATGACCAGCTGTTCGGCAGGCTGCGGGGCACAGCTGGTTTATGCTTTGCCCCAATATTCTTTTGGGTTGATAAAAACGCTGTCACCTTTGTGTTAGACTTCCTTGGTTTTGACTGAGGTTAAATGATCCTGCCTGAAGTGCACGAGAAATAAGGGTTTGTGTAGCTCACGCTGTGTTCTGTCACTATTTTCAGACGACTTAGTCTGTCAGGCAGGCTGGTAGGCTGCTAGAGAGAGGTGGGCATTTCCAGGATGCAGTGCAGCATGTGGCAGGTGATGGCAGACCCTTGGGCTAGGATTTGGGATGATCAGAATCAATCTCTAATTTATTGTCTGAAAAGGACATCTGGTAACATAGCTCTGATCAAACCATTCTCAGCTGTGGACTTGTGCAGCCTGCAGTCAGACGCCAAACAAGTCTGTAATAGCTTATCCCTTCTTAATTTCACTCTCTTGGTGGATGAGAAGCTTAGCCCCTAATGCTTCCCTCCTACTTCTGAGGACTGGGAAAAAAAGTGCAACTATTTACAGAGCATCACCTTGCCTGTGGATTATAGACCTAGAAAGTTACCTTAAAGTAGGCAGGACTACAGAACATTTTCTGGTTTATTGCTTTGAGAATTTTCAGGAAATTCCTTCAGTGAGGTGAGGTTGGAGGGAAGGAGAGAAGAGACAGGGACGCAGTGTGGACTTTTGAATTATTACAGGAAAGTGCATTAGAAGAGAGTTCTTCACTTGTAAATTGGCTTTAAATGACAGAATTATCGAGAAAGTGTCTTTGATAATAGTGTGGCATAAAATAAGTAGCTCGTGGAGGAAGACAGTTCCTGCCTCCCAAGTTTTTGTGTTCTGCAAAGTATGAGTATGTGTGTTCCTTTGATGGTGTCTGAGGGTAAAAACGACCCATCCATGATGGTATTTAATAAAACTGAAGCTTATCTTTTAAATGTAAGTTCAGTTACAACAATAGCATCTTTCTCCCAGTTATGTGTGAAAGTGTGACATCATCTGGGTTTATGCATCTTCCAGATAACTGACAAAACACGCTTAAGGTGTGTAGGAAGGAGTCACAAATTCCTCTCTCAATTCCAAACTCCTTAAGTCTTGTTTGACTTCCGCCTTTTGTTCAGATGCCTCAGCTGGGACTTTCAGAAAGAATCTGGGACAAGGAGGTTTTTTTGAACCCTGTGTTGGTGTCTGGAAATCTCCCTCCTTTGTCCTGTGTGAAATAACTGCACCATGAGTAAGAATGACCAGCTGGATGGCTGCCTCCTGCTTCCTGACTGAGGAATTGTGGACTTACACTACTTTTTTATTCCATTGTGGGATCATCTCAAACATCTCTTACTAGCAGAGGTTTTAAAGGACACATTATAGCCTTGTTGATTTTTTTTTTCCATTGTTAAATACAGGTTGAAATTGTTCAAATTCCAAGTTATTTTGAGGCAGAAATCGGACAAACACAGACATTCATGCACCTAAATCCAGTGGAGTTACAAAAGCTTCCTTTTCTTAGGAAACTGTCCTAAAATGGTGTTTCCATAAGACTAATTTTTAACAACTGTGGCTCATCTCTAGTTGTAACATCATACATAAGAAGGAATGAATATGTAGATGATGGGAGAAAGATAAATATGGTCACAAGTCCAAACTAGAATGATAAAATACTGAAAATGTTTTTATTCTGCTGTAGTAAACCCTGAACATTTTTACTTCAGAGCATTTGCTTCAGACTGTTCCTCACTTAAGGAAGGGCATAGAATCACATACTTAATTTTATTAGGGGTGAAAAATCTATTCAAGCAGATTATTTCATTTCAGAGTGGTTGAAGCAATCCTGGTCAAGTGATTACTGACAAGGCTTTTTATGCAAATCAGAAACAAAATCCAGCAAACCCCAATTTAAAAAAAAAAATCTCTAAAATGGTCATCTTTGTATGTGACTATGCTTTGGGGAATAGGGAGTGTAAATGTTAATAATTAATTATTTAAGAGAGATTACAATTTCTGATGTACCTTGCAGTTTTATTCAGCAATAACTTGCAGGTGAATATTTCTCAGGAGAGCGAGATCATCATGAGAGCACTTACAATCTTTGCCCAATTTGGGAGCTAAATTACTCTGATATTTAGCATGAAAATTAATTAAGCACCTGAAACTTTTCTGCTGTATCAGAAGTTAGAAATTAGCTCCAAGCTAAGGGCAGTTTTTGTTGGACAGCAGCTTTGTTTGCTTGAAGCATGGTGCTGTTACAATGTGCCAGATCTACACATGGAATTATTTATGCTTCACTGGAGTGCTTAAGTATGAGTTTGCAGCAGTGCTGTCCACTGGCCTGTGTAACAGTTTAACATCAATTCCTTTAGACACTCCTCTGTCATGACAATCTTTCTTTTAAAGGACATCAACCAGAAGCTGCAGGAAGATAACCAGGAGCTGAGGGACCTTTGCTGCTTCCTGGACGATGACCGGCAGAAGGGCAAGAGGGTGTCCCGCGAGTGGCAGAGGCTGGGCAGGTACAGCGCCAGTGTCATGCACAAGGAGGTGGCCTTATACCTGCAGAAGCTGAAAGAGCTGGAAGTGAGGCAAGAAGAAGTGGTTAAGGAGAACCTGGAGCTGAAGGAGTTGTGTGTGTTGCTGGATGAGGAGAAGAGTGGAGGAGCAGGCAGCCGGAGCTCTATCGACAGCCAGATCAGCCTGTGCCAGCTGACTGCCACCAGCGCGTACATCAGAGATGTTGGGGATGGCAGCAGCACTTCCAGCACAGGGAGCACAGACAGCCCAGACCATCATAAACACCACCCAAGCACCAGTCCAGAACACCTGCAAAAACCTCGGGGGGAAGGAAGCCCTGAGCACCAGAAACACAGGAGTATCAGCCCAGAGCACCTGCAGAAGCCCAGGGGTTCTGGCAGTCCTGATCATCACCTGAAAGGGCCGAGCCCTGAGCATCACAAAACCATTGTCAAAGTACCTGAACAACAAAAGCACAGCAGCAGCAGTCCAGAAACTATCCCAAAGCACGTTTTGAGTAGTAGCCCTGAACACTTTCAAAAGCAGAGGCCTGGTGGTAGCCCTGAGCATCAAAAGCACAGCGGTGGCAGCCCAGATCACCTTCAAAAGCACACGCCGAGTGGAAGTACAGAGCACCTGCACAAGGTGAGGGGTACGAGCCCGGAGCATCTCAAACAACACTATGGAGGGAGCCCAGAGCACCTCAAACACCTCAGCGGAGGCAGCAGAGAAGGTACCCTCAGGAGACAAGTGACAGATGAGCTGTCCCCTCACCACAGGAGTTTGTACAACGGAATGAATGGTGGGTCAATACTTGTAGCAAAAGCTCACTTTGAAAATTGCTAAGGTAGTTTCAGTGCTGTTTCAGCTATTTCTGTGGCAGGAATGAGGTTTGATGGGAAAGGAAAGGCAATGAGTCTGGTGTCAGCATTATTCCTTTAGTGATTTAATTGGAGTACACCTGTTTGTCCATCCAGCAGTTGTGGGGTAGATTAAAGAAGTAGGGGAAAAGTGCATCTTGAGTGTTGGTGTAAGGTATCAAGGAGGAACTCTTGGCCCTGACCCTGCTCTGTGGTTGGTAGATGTAAACTGTTTGTCCCTAGGTGGATTTCTATTTGCATGAGAGAGGAATTGCATTATGTTTCTTGTTCTGCCTATATCTGACTCAGCAGAGTAGAGGTGAGTGTCTCCAATTTCATTTCTACCTTCCTAATCTGCCTTGTCTGTAGCTTTAAAGATTTTAAAATTTCCTGTTTATTGATTGAAGGCTTCTTATGTCCTTTTCCATAAACTTTGGAAAAGATCCTAGGTGAAGAGTAGGCTCAATAGAAATGAATATGATAGCTCCTAAAGCTTTTCAAAGCCTTGAGTTTGCATATTTTTAATCATAACAAATTAAAAATTTAGGAAGATCAGAAGGGGTTTCTTTGCTGTTGTTACTGCTGCCTTTTAGAAAGGTCTGCAATAAACATGCCTGGTTTTTAAGAGCTGTGTATCCTCCCTGATGGAAATAAATTGCTTGTCTTAGGAGAGTCACAGTGTAAGTATTTTGTTATTTGGAAAGCTACAAAGTTCAAACATCCTACTCTGCTGTAGAAATAACTCTTTTTGGACTTAGCAGAATTCCTATAGCCTGCTGCCTTTTATTTCTTCCATGTGCCTTGGGATGTTTTCATGAAGGAAATTAGTGTCCTAGTTAAAAACCCTTTTCTCGGACCTTCACACAGGTTTGAAGTCAAGCTCTACGGAAAGTGATGGTTTGGCCTTAGCAAATGGTCTTGGATGGAGTTCATGTGTGTCCATTTCATAAGCAGCTGTGAGAAGGTGTGTTGGCATCAGTGGAAGTGACCACTTGTTGGATCTGCTTGTGAGATGGGTGCCTTTGTCACACTGGTCCAGTTACCTGTTGGGATTAACTTGCAGAATGCCTTCAGTTAACCCCTCTCTGCAGGGGCAAATCCACATTGTTTTCTGTGAAATGTGTATTTTTGACAGGGCTGGCCAACCCCAACATGATAAGTGTAGAAACTCCTCTTTTTAATGACCTTAAAATGATTAATAAGGTGAGTGTGTGACAAATACACGAAGATGTGTAATACAGAAGTTATTCAAGTTGGTCTTACACAACTTCCATTAAATGCTGTATTTCTTTCTCCATTCAGTTCTTCCTGGTTACAGTTAACCTTCTGTAAGTAGCACGAAGTCTGGAACCAGACTTCCTAAAAAGGACTTGCACCCACGATGTTCATCAGTCCATCATAGGTTGTGTAGGAAGGTGACCTAAGGTTTTAAATATGTCTTTTTAAAACTCACAGGGGAGGGAAGATATGGTTTTTCTGCTGCCAGCACTGTAGGCTTTCTGTTTGGTTTTTGTTTGTTTTTTTTTTCCCCAAGTAGCCTTGTTAAGAACCATATTCCTGACAGTGCAGTGAAAGCAGTTATTACTTTATTCCTGAGTTGACTGGCATCCTTTGTGCAGCATATTTCAGCTGTCAGAAGTTTGGACTCAGGCCACAAGGTGCTGGAGAGGGCAGCTGGTGCTTTGGAAGGTTCTTTTTTGACTTTAATCAGAGCTTTGCCTGCCCTGTGCTTTATAGAATCACTTTTACAGAGAAGTTCTCTTTGGTTTGACAACTTCTCTCACCAGAAAGTTGTCAAACCTCTCTTCTTTCAAATTTATATAATTTGATGCAAGCTTGAGGTTTAATTCTGACATCTGTCTGACCTTGATCAAACTTGGTAAAACTCTTGACAGCTCTGCTGTGAAGAAGAGGTTTTAAACTTCAGGGAAATGCTTGGTCTTCATGGCAAAGCTGAATCCTTCTGGATTTACTTTGTGTTATTTTGTGTTTTGATTTTGTCAGCTACTGTAAAGTTGTGGGGAACAGTTAATATGGAAGTGGTAGAAGTGCTGGCCATTATCATTTGTTATTGTTGTGAAAGTAATGTGTAAATCTTAATTTGCCTGTTCTGTGTGTACCTGACCCTGCCAGCTGAATGTAGGTGATAAAAATCCTGATCTTGTTGTAAGGAATGCTGAAACTGTGACAATTGGGAGTTAGGAAATGGCCTGAAAACGTAGCCCTAAACTCTAATGAGCAATACAAAAGGACAATATTTTGACTGTGATCCCAAAGTCATGCAGTAAGTATATCACATTGGTGGAATCTAGTTTGTTTTCAAATTTGGAGTATCTCTAGCTGGCAGATGTTCGCACATCTGTGTCATGAGTTTGCAGGGCACTTCTAAACTTATTGTAGTTCTTGCAGACTGTCGTGTGAGCAGCAAGAGTGTTGGTGACCCTACATGGTGAATGGCAGAGACAAACATGTTTTGATATTTAAAGGAGTAAAACAAAGTATTTTAACTACGTAGTCAGAATTTACTAGAGTCAGTACAAGCCTGTCCCATCTTGGTCTGAACTGGACTCTGAATCGTGTCTGAGAGGAGAAGTTATTCCTCTTCATGATGTCAAACCTCATTCAAAAAGTGCTGTACTCTCTACCTGGAACTGGTGTTCCTAATTGGAAGTGTGTTTGTGAACAGCCCAGCTTTACCTGGAGAAATGGGAGCTTCTAGCAGCTCCCATTTACCTGGATTTGTGATCCTGTCAGCACTTGGTGACCACAGGGAAGCAGTGGATTCCACAGGGTGGTGTTACCTCTCCCAGAACTTGGGCTGTACATAAAGATGTGTGGGCTGGATTAGAGAGTTTGCAGGTCCCTGACAAACTGGAGGTGCAGTCAGAGCAGTTGCAGTGTAATATTACAATGCCATCAGAAATGTGATGTGCAGCTGTAGCTGCTTTGCAGGATGTGTTTATGCATTAATCATTGGGGCTTCATGCATGTTTTAAGCTATGCGGGAAGTTACCTCAGCCTCTCCCTCACAGGCACAGCTGAAGGAATAAAGGATGAGGTGATAACATTTCCTTTCATAATTCTTTTCATCTTCTATGGTCAAAGGTTTGATCTTGGTATTTTTTTCTTGTATGGCATGTCAACTTTCATTTATAAGATTTATAACACTTTGGAAAAGCCTTCTACTTCATGGTTCTTCTACATATTTTTCTGAAATGAGTGTCCTCAGCCTTTGGAGTGACAGAAAATGGGATGGGAGAGCTAAGTTTGGCTTGGTGCCTGTTAATTGAAAACGTATGTATTTAATTCTAGAGGTTTTAACCAAGTAAAACATGATAACAATCTTTTGCTGTAATCACACCTAAATGTTCTGGATAATGAGAACAGAGGTATTTGGGATAGAAAGACTGCTGAAATTAGATGAGAAAGTATCAGCAGTAAAAACATTTTTGAAGAGAGCATTAATGCAACCTAGAAGAATACATGACAGTTTAGCTCTGACACAGATATCTGGGGTGTAAGTGCCTCTATAAATTGATCAGCTTCCAGCATTTGCAGTCTAAGTGTTGGTTTTTTAATCTAAGTGATTTATTTTCAACTTTCTATTTTAAGAAGTCCTTTGTTTTACTCTGAGCTTTGACTTTTGTGTGAAAGGAAGGTATCCAAAGGCTTTCATGTGTGCTTCTTGCTTCCTGCTGAGGTTATTAATGAAGAGAAGTTAAACTGCTGACTAACACCTCCTGTACTGCTGGAGCTGTGAGAGCTCTTACAGAACAAATGCAGCATCACCTCTCCTTGAGCAAAGGTGTTTGTAGGCTAAACAGAGACTCAGCCTAAATTTTGGACACTTTCTCTCATAAATGCACTTGTGAGAAGGAAAATGAAATTAGGAAATACTGCACTGAGTAAGAAGAGGAAACTGCAGTGTGACTCCAGAGAAAAGAAAACTCACAGCAGTGTTACTGAGTTAACTGATACCCTCTCTGTGCAAACAGCTCCCCTTTGCTGGCCAAAGAGTGGGATGATGTCATGTTTCAATGTATGCTTGCTTACACGTTATGTTTCCTTAAGTTGAAATGCAAATAATCTGCCTGCCATTAATGGCACTGTACAGCACTCTGTGTGTGATTTGACCTTTCCTGGTGGCACCCATGGCTGCACATCTTGGAGCTTGAGGCAGCATTTCTTACTTTTCAGAGTGTAACTAAAGGCTACAAGGATCGGTAGAATCTTTTCCTTGCCAGTAATGTTTATTTCAGGTATTTATTTTTGAAGTGTGGACCTCTGAAACTTTGTCAGTCAGAGTCTTTCAGTTGAACTCTGTAGGTTTGATGTCAGATTTGTAAATTGGTCTTAGCTGTTCCACACTGTAAGAGAACTGGGGCATGAGATGTGAATATGGATGTGACTACAGCACGCTGCATTTATTACCCACCTCATTTTTTTGTGGAGTGATTTTTCATGTTGAAAATGTGTTTTGTGGTATCAAAACAATGAACCTACTAGAAACTTGTGTTGTAGGACTTTTGGGAGAGGTTTACAATTACGTGTCCTTAACTTCACTGACAAAACTTGTTTTGATTTGAATGTTTTAGCGTGCGGTGGATCATCCTTTCAGCAAAACTCTTGATACGTTAATGGTGGAGTGATGCCTCTCCTTATGGAGAGAGTGGCCTGATTTCACACGGTTGTGTGGATGTTCAGCACTGATTTCTGCACGGCTCAGAGCTGATCCAAGTGGCAGGCAGGTGCTGGGGGCAGGGGTTTGCTGTTTGGTGCGGTGGCACTGCTGGCTGCAGTGGGATGTGCAGGCAGGGCTCAGCTGCACAGCCCTTCCTGCTGCAGGACTGAGAACACCCCAGCACCTTCTGGGAAGTCACTGCTTCCAAGTTTTATGTCTTTTCCTTTCTCCCTTATGCTGCATATCTCGCTACCCGGGCGACTCTGTTTTGCAGTGAGAACTTGATGTTAATTCAGCCGTTCTTTGATGGAAGCAAGAGGCAGAGTAGGGAGTAGAGACATTACCTTTAAGCCATCACCAGTGTACCTCGTATCTCTGGGAGCAAGGTCCCTGTTAGTCCGTGAGAGGGGTGTTAATGAGGTGGGAAACAGTCAGTGCTGTTAGGGATTAGGGACCTGGTCCCCCAGTTCCCGCAGCAAAACCCCCTGCGGTGACTCCCTGCAGCACAGTGAGCAGTACCCGTCCCTCCCGAGCGTTTAACCGGGATGGAGAGGAGAGGCCGTGCTGGCTCCGTAATTGGAGATGTGTGGCCATCCCTCGCGTTTGGAGTGTCTGCTGGAACTTCCTGACGCCTGTCCCCGGAGCTCCAGGAGGGAAGGGCGGCTGATCAATCACCGCACCGGCACCGATGGTGTCTCCACAAACATCCTGCAAGCCACCGCCTGTTCCCACCCTCTGACTGTAGTACTGGTACACCTGGGATGGGGCTGACATACTGATCTTTCTTTTGTTGCTTTTTTTTTATTTCATTGGGTATTTTTGAAAAACAATGTATTTTCTGAGTAGTGAGTGGAAGTTTGTTTTGGTGTGTACAGGAAGCAGAGAAGCTTATTTCTTTTTCATGGTGATTGGGTCAAGGTGTAAGCCATTTGCCTTTACCTCAGAGAGCTTATCAGGAGTTTGCATGGCTGTTAATATTGTCTGCCTGACATGAAGTGGGCACATTTGTGTGTTATTTTATTTTTCTTAGTGCCAGAATGGCAAATCCTCACATTAAAGCCTTGTCTGAGTCCTTGCTTAGAGTCCTTGCTTTAACCCGAGCTCAGGACCCCTTGTATCAGTTCTTCACGCAGCATTTGGGGTTAGTGTTACGAGTTTATAACAGTAAAATATGAGTTTAGAAACATCAGTGATTAAACTGTAAAATTCTCTGAACTCTGGCACTTACAATGCAGTCAGTATATTACAATAATTTTTGGTGAGTGCTGCTTGTTTAAGAAATTCAACCTTGTAGTGTATATTATGTGTGCCAGTCAGAATGTCCTGTCTCTTCTGTTCATGTGTTAATGTTTTGGCTTTTTAAAATTTTCATTATGAAGTTAGCAATGGAGAGTTGTTGCAGTCTGTGCAGGGGTTGGAGCTGAATGGGTTAACACTTAGGGAAGAGCGTGGCAGTCAGTGCAGTGTGGGGTTCAGGTTTTGTACTGCCACACACACAAAGTGCATGCATGTTGACAGGAGTAAGGGACAGCAAGACATTTCAAATTACAGGGTATTTAATGAGGTATAATAAAGCCTTGTGTACATAAGAAAATTACTCTGGCAATGAAAATTCATTGGCTTCTGAGCTAGCAAGTCATGTCTTAATTAGTAAACTGAAGCACAGCTTGTCTTGGGTCATATTGTCATATGCACAGATATATAGCTACAGAGGGAGCACTGAGAGTTATCTTGAAGTCATGATCTTGATGTAAATCTTGTCTGCCTGTGCTTCTTCACTGGTTAAGGGGTTGTCTCTGAAGAGAATCAGCTATGACTGAAACATAGCTTTGAATTTTGCTTGATGCAGGAAGCAGTACAATAATCTGTTTGAGAGGGAATGAATTACACAAGTGTAACAGGGGGGTGAAGGACATAAACTAAAGTTGTGTTTAAAAAAATTAGCAGTAATGATACTAGTCTGTGCACATTTAGTGGGCTTGTAAATTTGGTTTTTTAAGTGCTTTTAATTCTGCAAGGCACACAGAGAAGGGGCAGGATTGTGATCTGTGTCCATGAGCATTTGGTGCACAGCATGGAAGTGTGTGCGAATTTATTGATTGTGAATGGGAAAGCTGCTGTCTTGAGCTAGGCTGTCTTAAAGATGAACAGTTCTGTAAAGCCTGTGAATAACAAATAGTCTTAGTTCTACTTGTCATTTCTGCTCTAAAATTTTGGGCATACTTGCATTGTTTTTGTAACATTCATGGGGAGTGAAGAAGCCAGCAGCTCTTTGTAATTCAGCAAGAACGTGCTTCTTCTACCCCTTATCTTTTTATTTGCATGATTCATGTGAGCTTTACTGGTTTGTAAAGTCCATATAGTATATTAAGTGTTTATTTGGACCAATGAAACCCATCAGTGTTCAAGCACCCTCAAGAGTCAAAGATGTGTTATAGCTGAAAAAGCCCAGTGAGCCATGTGGTAACCAACAATATGGAATGTCTCCTAAAGGTCTCCATTTTGGTACTTCCTCAAGGTTACACAGATTATTCCAGAGCCTTTATGCCTGTAATATTAAATGTCTCTAGATCTGATCAGTAGTGAGATAGCGCCTTCAAATGTCTGACCTCAAAACTCACTAGATTTCTTTCACTGCATCTCTTTAAGCTCCTGCGAGCTGTGAAAATTTGCCTTGATCAACTGTGGAGCCTGTAGCTGTGACTTGGATTCAAAGAAAAATAGCTGTGCTTTCTGCAGAGGGTACAAGGCTGATTCATCACTCCGTGATAAGCTCCCACTTAGGCCAAGTGCAGATAAGCCTGGAGAAAAGCATTGATTGCTGACCCACATCCCCTCTTGGCTTCTGAGTCTGTTTTTGGTTTGTTTAGTGAACGAACTTTAATGGTGTTCAAAGTCCATCTTATGACTTTTGTGGTCTGCAAACATTACTGAGGACATTAAGATGAGCCTCTAAAAGTAGTGTTGGATTATGAGAAACAAAATGAACGTTTCACTGAAGGCAGATGAATATATTGAGCACAAACACATGAATGCTGTGAGGCAGATCTTGAAAATTGACTTGGATCCTTCCAAGGATTTGAGCGCTTTGCTCCTTGTTGGCACGTGACTTGAACTGAAATGGGATGCCTGGAGAGAACAAGATGCTTAAATATCCGTGCTCATGCAGTGCTCTGAATGAAGTCACTTGTCTGTCACTGTCATTCATCTTGTTTGCTTGGGTCCCTTTTAGAAATCTATGTAACCTGAAGTTAAATTTTGAATTTTAGGTTTTTACAGTGCCACTAAGTCCATAAAGAAAGCATGACAAGAAAGCATTCCAACAATGATTTTTTTCCTAACCAGCTCTCCAGCCACTGAGACCAAGGGCTCTTCAGTGTTAACTGAACAGCAGAAGATACCAAATCTATGTCTCCTCCAGGTACAGGTGCTAAGAACTCTTCCATTTATTCCTGTTGTTGGGACTTGATGCCTGGCCTACACTCCAGTCCATACTGCTGAATGCTACATTGTGACCACTTACAACCGTAGCACGTGCAAATATTTTGGAGAACTATGAGGACAAAAGATCCTGAGTTTTTATGAAAACAAATCCTCATTTCAGCATGAAAACATTGGGATTTATGTGTTTTACTTTCTCCATGAACATAATAAAATGGGAAGATTTCTTGAGTAGTGTATTCAATCTGATAAAATTTAATCACTGGATTCCCTGACAACATGGAAATGATGGATCAGATTATCTGGGAAGCCTGGATCCTGTAGTTTTATTCTGCCAAGTCACTCCATCATACTGGATTTTTCAAGAATGAGTTGCACAGTGTTCACTCCTTATATTGATCACAAGTACTGCTAATGCATACTGCTGTATCCCTGGAATCCTGAAAAGGTGGCTGAGGAACTCCAAAAGGAGATGCAGCACGAAAGGACTTGCTTGACCCACTTTCATGGTAACTCTACAGCAATCCAAATTAAGGTGTATTTACTTATCAACTGCCACCTGGAAATGTGGAACACTGAAGTCAGTTTCCTGGGCAACATATTCTATTCCATCTTTTCCTGTTTCATGGTGGTTTTTATTTTATTTAATTTTTTCAACTAACAAAACCGACAGCTGATTCCAGTGTCACTTTGGAAAATGGATATTTGAAGGATTGGTGAAGAATGTTTGAAGGAGAAACAGTTTCTGTTGGTGTTGAGAGCAAAATACTGTTGAATTTATTGCTGAAAAGATCTATAGTTTAAATGTAGCAAACCTTGGCTATGTCTGCTTTGTGCTTAGTAGAGTTGCACTTAGCACACGTATTTTTCAGTCAGTTGATGTTAGATATTAGTCCTGCATGTCACTTAAACCTAATGTAAGGCTTTTGGATATTCCTTGTCCTTGTTGCAGGGGAAACAGGATGTTGACTGCAAAGATACAGTCAGGTGATGCTTGTTCTCTAACACTTAGGTGCTTTTAATACCTCCCCAGTTTTGTTAGATTTTGATTTATTTGTTCTTGCAGTGCTGCTCAGAAACACATCATGATGCACAGGAAATAAAGAGGCTCTGGGAAATCTTGGGAAAGGATCTGTAGTGAAAGATAAAAGTTACTTGTAGGCTTTTACTCCCTGGAATGAGAAAAATCCAGATAGCATTTGCATTCTGTTTATTAGGAAATGCTGTTTCCCAGGGAACCAGGAGCATTTTCATGCCAAACACTGAGGCTCACTGGTCTGTGGCTTTGCCCATCAGGGCAGTACTCAGGTGTCAGGAGTTAGCTGGTGACTGAGCCAGTTGTTTGGTTTGCTCCTCAGGTCATGTAACTATTGATATGGGGCCCAAGTGCCAAATTTGTGTCCCATCATATCTGTGGAAACACAGTGGGAAGGGCTCTCTGGGAGAGTTTCTTCACTGCTCCAGAAGTCTCATCAGCTGAGCACAGTCTCAGGTTAGCCACGCCCAGAGACATCTGTTGCAAATATAGAGAGAAATTTCAGCAAACCTAGATTTCTCTATTTTAATGGTGTAAATCAGAAGTAGCTCTTTGCCCTACAGATTGCAGGTACAGTTCTGTTTCTGAGCACCCTCCCTTTAGCAATCTAAATTCAGGATTCAACTCCTAATTGAGGGCTTGAGCCAGCTCAGATCTGTGGAGAACCAGGGGTGGATGAGATTGTAGATCTTGGCTTGGCATGATGCTGGCTTGTCACATGTGGATCTGTCCATGTCCAGTTCCACCTGTGTTTCTTCTCCATGTGATGGAATGTGTGCCCTGATAGCAAACCAATCAGCTGGGCCAGAGGCTGGCTCTGTGGGGTCGTGGGAGTTTGGGGAGAGCTCATCAGGTTTGGGGGTAGTCAGACCTTGCATCCTGTTTTGCTTTGGTTTTGTGAACATGTGTTTTTATGTGTGTGTTGGGCAAGAAACTTCTCCCTCTGAACACAAAGCCAAATGCTGAAAAGCCCAAACCCAAGTATATGTCAGATCTGAAAGCCAGCAAAATACGTGCTAAGTGCCATCTATTTTCACAGATTCACAGCTTATTCTGAGTTGGAAGGAACCCACAAAGATCGAGTCCAGCTCTTCAGTAAATGGCCTGTATGGGGACTGAACCCACAACCTTGGTGTTATGTGCTGAATTCATCATCAGAGGGAAAGGCTGAAAATCTGTAACATATTGGTCATCCTATTAACAATACTGATGCCTCTTCTGGAAACTGCCTTTGCAGTATGTCTGTCCTTTCCAGGCCCAAACCTTCTGCTCTGGTTCGTGCTGCAGAAGCCGCCTGAGTTCCATGGAGTCCTGTGAGCTTCTGAATGGTGCAGAGCAAGTCTGTGACCTCAGAGGTGGGACTGGGGTACCTAGGGGAGAGGAGGATGTGGTTGTTTTCCTTTGCTCACTTGCTTGCTGTGGAAAGCCATTGGAAAGTCCTGTCCTTGCTCCAGCTTGTAGTGCTGGAGTTTGAGCCTACAGAGGGTTTGGGACCAGTCTTGTGTGACGGAGGAGAGAAAGCAGCTCTGCCCAGAGAGTTTGGCTGGATTAACTGACAGAGTTCTGGCCTTGGAGAGCTCCTGTGTGTGTGGGCTGGGATAGCATCGATGTGTGGAACATTGATTTACGTGTGTGAACGCTCCCCTGGTGGCAGCCAAGTCAGAAAAAATGTCTTTATGAAGGTGAGACTTGATGTGTATAAAGAGCTGTGGGTGAGCTGTTACCCTGAGCAAGTGCTTACACTTGTCGGTAGTGCCTGGTTCACACTTGCAGCTCTTACCAATACTTCTGGAAACAATTTACCAACCATTTACCAACAATACTGTCATCATCACCTCTGTATTAAGAACCATGAGCTAAACAAAAGACAAGACAGGATTAATCAGCCACCAACTAATGCAGGTTTCCTGAGGTTTTGCTACTGATTATTCCATTGCATTATGCCAGTTTTCTAACAGCTTTATTCTTGGTCTGTTTTCAGCATGGTGTAAAAACATGGGCTGAAGTTACTCACATGCCTAGAAAACACCTTTATGAGCAATCAGCTTGAGACAAACATTTTCAAGGTGTTTCCTTTCAAAATCAACTTTTAAGGCAATGTTTCCTTCCTTCCTGAATTTCCTGAATTGTGCTAGTGGGAAACAAAGTTATTTTTAATTCTCTTTTGTGTGTGCAGCAGTCCTATTAGAAGCTGGTAATGTACCTTTTGCATTTACAGGGCTGCTTAAAGGTGTCCTGGCACATGAAGTGACTTGCAATGAATCCACACCTGAAGGGCTGTGATAGCTTTGCTAGAGGAAGCTCTGTTTTCTGTCTTGTTTCTCGTGGCTTGTTTTTACTGTTGCAGAGCAGTTGTGTAGCTGTAGTTGTCTTGATTTGGGAAATGAAGATGCTGGTACCAATCAGAGGCATGGTCAGCTCTCTGCTGGGGATTTCAGGCTATGAACTGGTGCAATCCAAAGGAGCATTTATCTTCCATCAGAATAAAATTTGAAAAAGAACATTCTTGAGCTTAAAAAAAAAAAAGAGAACACAGTATTTTGGCAAGATGGTCATCTGGCCCTCAGCATCCATCAACAGTGTGGCATGTTGTGACTGTGCCAGGGAGGGGGGGAAGTGGTGCTTAGCAGATATAAATCTCCATGACGAGGCTCAGGCTGAACATCTGTGACTTGGCAGATGTGGAAGGGAGGAACTCGGGATTTGGAGCTGTGCTGGCTGAGCGCCGGCAGACTCCGTTCTAGCAGGTAGGTGGCTGCTGCTCTCTGTCAGACACTGCAGGCTGAAAGGTTTGCTTAAAGTCCTGTGAAGCCGGGGCAGTGTTGAAGGGAGCACTCGGGAAAGGTTCTCCCTGCCTGGCAAAAGCTGGAGGTTTCCAGTGCAAAGTCACTGCAGCAGAGTCGGTTCGGGAGGTGTTGGTGAACGGCCCCGCTCAGGTTCGGTGTAGGCTCCAAAGCTCCTCCGTGGTGCGCACTCCGCGGGGAGCCGGGATTTGGCATCCCGGGATCACAGCCGAGACATTCCCGGCCAGGGAGATGTGCTGACAGGACTGCAGCAACAATCCTGCTTGGGAGCACGAAGTTCCTGCAATTCCAGCAGCTTCCTGCCGTGCCAGGCAGCGAGTCCTTAATGGCCCTTCTCAGCCGAAATGTGCTCTGAGTGCGGTTTAGTATTTCAGACCTGGGCAGAGATTAAAGAGACATTAGTACTGCTACTATTTTAATCTTAATTACAAACCAGAGCAAACACCAGGTCGTGTGTCCTGAGCATGATTTAGCAACCTGTTAGTCTTTTAATTATCTCCTTCCTAATTAGATTGCTCTGATTATTTGGTACTTGAAATAAGTGTATATTTTTAAATTCTTGTGGCAGTAACTTTTGGAAAAAATTCATTGCTTTTCATTTTGCAGACATTTTGTCTCATGGTGAAGTACAGGAACATATGGTGCTACTTCTGAGGTAGTGCTTGTCTAAATATCTTTGCTTGTAAAGTTTTCTGCAGAGCCATATAATTTTCTCCTGTAAAAACATTCCTACTGTATTTAACTGGTTTTATAGCTACTTAATGGGATTATCACGTTTTTATAATTGCAAACTTTTAATGGATGTAGGTTAAGAATTTAAACTCTGAACCCTGAATAAGAAAAATGAGCAGTAAGTAGTTAGAAATTCAAAGAGAGTAGTAAGAAATAGGGATAATAGTATGAAGAAAATAAAATAGTTTATCTAAACACATCCCAGGTATTTTGAAAGGGCCAAAGCAGTAATTTATTTTTAAGCTGAACTCTTGGACTATCACTGGCAGTCAGTCAACATGAAATGCTCCAATCCAGTGTCCAGAATCCTCCCATGGGAACTGGTACATCTCTGTTTGTTCTCAGTCTGGTGAACACGCTTCCCAAGTGATCGTGTTCCTTCTGCCTGAGCCATGGGAAGCTTGAGTCAGGAGCATAGATTAAAAAATGTAAAACAGCAGCACATTCATCTATATACAATGAAGGGAGACTGGAAATGTTCCTGAGTGTGGCACAGCCAGGAGAGTCAGAGGAGTGGAATAACCGGAATATTCTGTATGTTTTTGTCTACATTGCTAGACTCTTACCCAGCATGAGAGATGATTAGTGAGAGGCTAATTGGCCTGTTAAATAAACATATTTAGAAATATATAGAGATATGTATCTCGGGAATGATGCAGATCTAAAACCCTTCTTACACAGCAGTGGGAAATGCATTCCAGGGGCAGTGTGCCAGGCTCCCTCTGTGCTGCCTTGGACATGCTGAGCCAAGTCTGGAGCTCTTCACAAGCCAGGTACCATGGAAAACGCTGCAGGGATGAAGCGTCTCCACTCTCCAGGAGAGGAGGAGCTGGCCCAGTCACGCCCGGGGAGCAGAGCTCTCTCCCCCTACGGGATCACAGATGGAGCAGCAAGCACACAATTGCTGGAAGCGGAGAGACAAGAGAAGGATGGACTGAACAGGATCTCCTTTCTCCTGCAACTGGGTTCAGGACTGATTGCCATCTCTAGGGAAACATCACTCAGATGTGGAGGTAGTTTTTGTAGCTGTAATGAGAGCAGGCTGTGCTTGATTCTGAAGGTTTGGAGTCGCACCCTGCTGAGCACAGACAATAGAGTTGCTCAGAAAATAGTTTCTGAGCTTTTTGGGAAGAAGAAAGTAGATGAGGTCAGACAGATTCGGAGTTATATCTGGGAGTGCATAGGTTGAAAAGTGAAGGACTGAAAAAACAAAGATGTTAGGAGGACTCTGGGCAAGGGAAAATGTCATAATCCAGATACCCAAAGTTGGATTGTGTTGAATTTGCTCTGGTTTTGAACAGTATTCCTCCTTCCCAAAAATGAAGGTGTGGGACAGCAGAATTAGATTACAGGATAACCAGAGCTCCAGAATTTCCAAGTTTGAAATGGTAGGAAAAGCTGTAGGTAATGACCACTTACATGTCACTTGTTTGTGGGTGCCTGTGTAGTTTTTCAGTCAGTCACAGGTATCAGTTTGGTGTCCTGCCCACCTCATTCTGCTGTCAGGGGATAAACAGGGCATTTATTACAGTGCCAGCCATGGTGGAGTGACCATCGTGGTGCTGCTGGTCCTGACCAGCTCCCAGTTGCTGCTCAGGATTTGTGTTTCCGTGGCACCTCTGAGCTCCCCCGTGGCTTTTGGTGTCTTGACCTCTTGGAGGAGCTCCTGCCAGTCTTTCCTCATGAGTGGGAATGGAGCTTTGGCAGTCCTGGCAGTTGATAGTCTACAAAAGTGAATTTCTTTTTGCGTGGCCTCTGCTCCTCTGCCGGAGTTCTCTGTGAAGCAGGATTCTTCCCCCATGTACTGGAAGGCAGAAATCTTTCATTATGGAGTATTTAATTTTTCAAATGACTGCTGCTACAGTATCAGTCAATAGTCTGTTAGTTGAACTCTGCTGCTGAATCTGAGCTTTCCTATTAAGAAAGGAGAAAGCAAAATATTGTTTCTATCCACTTTTACTGAATTAATCTTAACGATTTGTGAAAGTTGTCACTGTGAGTCCTTTGATTATTATTGCTGGTGAAAAAGCAATTACATTGGAAAACCAACTAAAAGTGTATTGTGAGATTAAAACCTACAGTTCTAGTTTTTTCCTTGATTTATTTTTGTTAGTGGGTGATTGATTATTCAGAGTGGGACAGGGATCTAGGATTTCCTCCAGGTTCCCCTTGTTAGTCCCTGTCTAGCAGCTGTTTGAAGTTTATGGCACTATGAAGTTCCTACAGGTGCCTGTGCTTTGGGGCTTGGAAAAAGATCCCACATGAAGTGAATGGGGAAGAATCTGATGGTTCATTTGATATGCGGCCATACAGGTTAGCAGCTCATTCAGGGGACCACTTGTCTCATTTTAATTCAACTAGAAAATGCTCACTCAGCTGCACAAATAGGACTATCCATCTGTACACCTATTATGGGATCAGATTAATTAAGTAAAAGCAGTGAATTAACTTCAGTTACAAAGGCTGCCATGAATTGCTCAGTAATCATTTAATCCGATGTTACACAGGTAGAAGCCACCTTATAACTAACATATTAAAGTACACATTTTTGATCCAACATGAGTTTTGAGGGGGTTTTTTTGTCGTCAGCATTGTCAAAGAACTTGGCTAAATAGCCTTACAAAGGCAGAAGGTTTGAAACTTCATTGGATAATTTGTAATGCTTAGTTTTAGCCTTAGGACTATTTCTAACTATAGCTTGAAGTACCTTTAATCTCTCAGTTTGTCTAAATGGTAATTCTGATAAATTTAACATGAATCAAAGGTACTGTGGGATTGAAAGTTTTCCTGGAAGGTTACTCAGAAAAGAAATATGCTTGTTTTTAATTGCACAGGCTAATACAAAATTGCCTTTCTGCTTTGAAAGCAGAAAGCAGTCACGTAGAGTTGCCTGGGGACATCCATCCATCCATCCATCCATCCATCCATCCATCCATCCATCCATCCATCCATCCATCCATCCCACTGCCAGGGTGTTTGTGAAGAGTCAAAATGTTTAGTAAGGAGGGTTTTTGTATTTCCAATTTCACTGTAAGGTAATATGTACTTTTTAGGGAAATGTAGCCCACAGCTATATATTTGTTCACAATTGCCACACCGCATTCCCTCCATGCTCCTGTACAAGGCTCCAGGTTGGACACAAAGCTCTTGGTGGGAAATTCCAAGGGTTTCCAAGGGATGGTCAGTGCAGGAAGGTGCACAGTGGATGACACAGAGCTTATTCTGTAGCTGTTTGAATAAGCTTGATATTCAAATGCACAGTCTGAGATGCGACAATAAGGGAGAAAATAGAATTAATACGAGTGTTGCCAATCCATTACTGTACTGAGAGCAGGAAATGAGCCCTGCTCTCTGCCATAAATTGATATTGTGGAAGTCTGGGAGCCATCCTTGCTGAGCACCAGAGACTGCCTAGTACTTCAAAGGAGAGCTGTGTGTGAATTGCACTCGAGCTGTTAGGTCACAATCTGTGATTGCACTTCTGGAGACTGGAGTTAGTTTTTGCCTCTTTCCTTTTGACATCACTCTGGTGGCAGCTGAGGGCCAGCAGTGTTTGCTGAAGAGATAATGGTAGGATGATGGCTGTTGTCCTTGAGGAAATGCAGATTTTAGTCACTGATAATTAAAAATCACAATTACTGTGTGATCTTGGCTGTGGTTTGGAGATTTTTTTTTTTCCTCTTAAGACAAGGAATTTCTTAAAGCATTTCTGGAAAATGGAACTAGATGGAGGAACATGGTGGTGGTTAAATTGTGGAGAGAGTGAAGCGTAGGACTGTGGAACCTTTGGATGAAGATCTGCTGTGCTGCAGTTACTCCTGTGGGCATCACAGGAACAAATGTGGTGCAATGGTAAGCCTGGGATCTTGAGGGTAAATCATTCATTGAATGTATTGTAACATGAGACTTTCTGGTGTTTAAATATTTTGAATGAAATGAGCATCATATGCTTTTTTAGTCACCCCCTTCACTAAAGGTGTAAAACAGAAAAATCCATATATACTTACATCCTAAGTAATTTCTTACACATGCAGGAGAGAGATTTGAAGTAGAAACAAGAAAATACCGAACTGGGATTGTTGAGCCTGTTTTCTGCCAGGAGTGGAGTCCTTGAAACAGGAATAAGAATTAGGATTGCCAGGAGCAACAACTGACCTTTCAGCACTTGGGGTGCTAAGTTGGCAGATCACAGGGGTAGTTCCAAAGTACAGTTCCCAGCCTGTTCAACCCCATTTTAATGAAAAATGGAATCTCAGAGGGAGAGAGGAAGTTTATCTTGCTGCAAAGAACCATTCGTACAATGATTATCTTGATTTTATTTTCACAGGAACATATGTTTCATGTTTAGTAGTCAACTTCTTCCTTAAGTCTTTGCTTCTCACTGTAATTAGAGTGTGAAAAATCAGTGTGAATGAAGTGAAGGAAGTAGGTGGGGTTGGAATAAAACCTTGGCACAGTTGGCCACATGTAGAACATCCTTTAGAGCATTAACAGAGGTGAAAAAGTGTGGCCGGCAAACCACGGGGAGAAGGGACAGGGATTTGGCTTTAATTTCGTTTTTAGTAGGAAGAAGAAATGAATTTGAATGAGAAATTGATCATACACAGTTTGATCCTCTTGTAGGAATATTGCCATTGATTTCTGGAGGAATGGGATGTACCACCTTGTTTGCCTGTGACTGTGCTTTTCTCTTGGAACAGACTAATTCACTGACACTCCGAAGACCCCAACCCAAACAAAAACCAGCACAAATAAACAAACAAAATCTACTTGACTGCATGGAGACTAAATTAACTTTTAAATCTCTAATATGATTGTTATGGAGCCGTGGAGGCTGAGGAAAGACTCTCCTTGAAATTTTGCTCCTTGGGCTAACTCCACACTGATCAGTAGTGGCAATGGTTAATTCATTTTCTAAAGATCACGTAGATACACGAGGCTGAAACTTTGTGATTTATTTTGAGCTCTGAGGAATATAATGTGAAAACCTATTCAGGTTTTACTGGCTGGCCAGAGACTGCAGTCACTTTAATAAGACACAGCTAAATTTACCATGATAAAGTGCTGCTTCGTGCATGAAATAGATGTTGTGGTCCTGTGCTGGTGATTGATGATTTATTACCTTCAAAACTGTAGAACCAATGTGCAGAATTAATTTTGAATGGATTATTCATTGTTTTTACTCCCTGGAATCTTGTATGATTGATAAACATAATTTAAAAGAAAAAAGCCAAACTCAAAAATTAACAGTGAGAGATTTTAAGGTTGTGCATTTTACAACACCCCCCCCTTTTCCCCATAAGATGTTTTACAAACCTAATGTGGCATCAGTTTGTGCTGCAGAAGATGTTTATAGCTCACTTCATTCTGGTTCCTTATCAAATTACTGGCTTTACTCTGTAAAGCTCTCGGGGGATTGAGTGGAGCTCCAGTGTATGGATCATCCCTCTGTGTGTGGGCCTTCGTTCCCTGCAGCAGTCCCTGGGCTGAGCCCAGCTGACAGCCCTCAGTTTGGAACCCCAGGCACTGGGAGTCTGCTCACAGGGAAATGCCCACAGCAGGGCTCGCTCAGCCAGGGGGGTTTTCAGCTCCCAGTCTTGCATCTGCTTCTATCCTTTAACTTCTGGGGAGAAAACCTGCTCAGGCAGAGGACTAGCACTAGAAAACTGAGAGGAGAATCCAGCCAGCAGAAGATGGAGAAAGGCAGAAGTGTGTTAGAGGCAAGGAAAATGATTAATGTGCTGTGGTTGTCTCCCTGGAGCACAAGCACCCCACGACACAGAGTTTTGGGGTTTCTTCTGGTGCAAACAAGCCTTGGGTCTGCCTCTTGCACTGTGGGGATTTGAAAAAACCTGTGCTGCTCCCCCAGTGGGTTCCTTACACTCAGCTGTGTAAGAATATATATTTATGTACTAGCCTGTCCTGGATGTCTCATTTTGGCAATGCTGGGTCTATAAGATGAGCTGCTGATGGGCACTGGAGGTGCTCATCCAGAGTCCTGCTGGAGCAAAGAGCAGCTCGACTTGGCAGCATTGGCCTCCAGAGCTGTACCTGTCTGCTGCTGGAACCATCAGTGTCAGCTGCCCTTCCAAAATCCAGGGAATTAGGCAACATAGGATATGTGCTCTGACAGGCTCCATAGCAACTAAATGTTGGTCTTAGGTGAAATTTTGTAGGTCCTTAAGCAGTTTTGGTCCTTGCCCTACAGAGCTGAGGTGAGCTTTGCTTTGTGAGGGGTTGTTTCATAATCCTCCTTTAGACTTGGGCTCCTGTGCAGGTCTGGGGTGACATGAGGGCTCAGCAGCATCTTAGCTGACAAAAGCAAAGGCTCGGTGTTTCATTTAATCCTTTATTTATTTAAAAGGAAAGAAGCTGTACTTTTGCAAGCAAGGCTCTTCTCAGCATTTGATAGCTGAGCAGGGTCAGTCTGGATCGTTACCTGGATTTTTAACCTCTGGAAAGAGCACAGGTGTGCTTGTGATGGAAAAACCATTATCTTTTGAGTCTGTCATAAATAACCTGAGGGTAAAGGTTGAAATATTAAGCTGAGATTCTTTCTACTTGCTCTTTGAAACACTAAAGACCAAGAGCCTGACAGTTTTCCAAGGCTCTCTGCAAACATTGGTGGTGGAATTATCATTCACTTTTGTCAGGAGCTGCTGTGCGATGCTGCTGTGTGCTCCAAGCAAACGCAGCCCCTGTATCCCTCTCCTTCGAGTCCTGAAGCTGATTCATGTTCTCTCATTACAGCACCTATTTATTCTCTTTATCACAACCATCCTTACATCATCTCTTTGCTCCTTGTCCATGCCACTCTTCAGTTTTAAGGTTTTGGTAGACTAAATAGATTTAGTTATAATCAAAAATGTCTGCTGAGGCTGGAAATGGTGCAGAGCTGTGTGAAAAAGAACCATTCCCATTCTGGGGAAAAACTCCCTTCTCTGACTTGTTTTCTCTCTTGGAAATTCTGTTTCCCTTCTGCTTCCCTACACATCTTCAGAAACTTAAGTGCTAAAGAATTTTATGATCTATAAGCCAGTTTTTTTGGCCTTCATGGCTGGTAAAGTAAATAAGTATCAGGTGACTCTGCTCCTCAGAATTGGAGCTGCTCACAACTCTTCTCTCCATTAAAGACACCAAGCCCTGCAGTGCAACAATCCAGGGCATATTCTGTTTGGTAAAAATCAGTCATCATATTCTTTCTACATCTCTCTGTTTTGTTATATGTCATCTTGGATTTATCAGAGTAATCCCTGTTTGGGTTTTCATCCCTAAATCTGGCCAGATTGTCTGACAAAAAACTGTGGCTAAGAGACAGTTTCCTTAAAGGGCTGTTGGCACTCAGTCTTCACCCCTGGAAAAATTGTGAAAAATGAATGGTGTTGTGGGAGACATGGGTTTGTTTCCAAGGACTAAGCTTTACGCTCAAGGTAGTCATAGGAGAGTGATTTTAAATTATTAATGTCTGGAATGTGAAGTCATCAAACTTCTGCTATGGAAAAATCTTTTTGTATTGGAGAAATGTATCTTAGGGCAAAAATATTTTTGTCTTCCTCAGCAGCCAAACCTCTGTGGGCTCTTTGTGACTCTCTGAAATGATGCTCACGTGGCTGGAGTGGTGCTGTGTGGTCCTGCCTGGGCAGGACAGAACAAACCTGGCCAAACTGAGCCCTGTTTGCTGTTCCTCTGGAAGAGGCTTCCCACATCTCCTAGAGGTGTTCTGCATTATCATTCCAGGTGCTCAAGGCATGAACTTCCACCTTTTCTCAGTCTTGGCTTTGCTTTCAGTGGTAAAACACATTTTACTGATTCCTTTTGCAAATGCTGCTTCAATTTCTCTTCTGTCTCCATGGTGTGCTCCTCACTTTCCTGTCAACAGAAGTAATACACCTTTCTATTACTATGAGTAATGGGGGAGATTAGCATAATTCTGAATCTCACTGTAAGTTTAAAATCCCTTATGGGTGCTGACAGAAGAGACCACAGCTTGTTACTATCCTTGAGACAGGTGCCTATGGTCATTCTGTCAAAGTCTTGATGGGTGATGATCAAACTTCTCTTGATCAGGAAGTGTGAGATGTGACAGATTGAACAGATGGCAGGCTGGGCTTCATTTTTAT
Organism: Aphelocoma coerulescens; assembly: GCF_041296385.1. Classification (NCBI taxonomy): domain Eukaryota; kingdom Metazoa; phylum Chordata; class Aves; order Passeriformes; family Corvidae; genus Aphelocoma; species Aphelocoma coerulescens. Next base: position 3,426,938 of record NC_091016.1, read on the forward strand.
GTAAGAGAGATGCTGTGTGTTTCAGTGCTGGTACAATTACCCCATCCCTGGGTATTTAGCAAACAAAAATGGTTCCTCTGGGTAGGAAAAAGGGTCAAATGGTCTGTAGCCAAGAACAGCATGTGCATCAAAAATGCTACCTTTTGGAATATAATTAATTAGCAGAATTAAAGCTTCTAAAAAGCTGAGTGTTGTCAGCAAGGAATGAGAGGTGATCTTGAAACAGGATAAAACTTTGGGATAGAAAACACTGAAGGATTCATAGACTGGTTCAGATGCCTTTAAAAGCAGGGAAAGGAGATTGACTGTACTTCCTAAAGCCACAGGTATCATTCCAGCTTCTGGTTCTGGAAATTCAGATGATGTGAGCTTTGTGATCCTGATTAAATCTTGACAAAGTTCTCTCTGTCTCTCTCTCTGATACACTTGCAGAAGCTTTATCCTCATGTCCCAAGGCAGAATTTGGATTTGATGCTTCCCTGAGGATATAGTGCACTTGGTATTACATGCCCACTTTGCACTGTATGCTTCAATTTAGCTTTTCCTGGTTAAAAGGCAAAGAAATGGCAAAAAAATAGTAGAGAAGAAATGAATGTCTTCTATTGGAAATCCAGAACAAATTTGAACCAACACCATGAGTGTGTGAAGTTGTAGTCCCTCTGTACCTGCTGTGGTGGAAGGTTTTGGTTTTAATCCAGAGGGAACAGAAATGAAACTCTTGTACGTGAATGAAACGAAAACCCCCAATGTTTGCCTGACTAAGGCAAGTTGTTTAATGGTGTGGTTTGTTTTGAATTTTTTTAATATTCTTTTCCTTAGAGAAAGCAAACTGAAATCCTCCCCCCTGGCTGAGGTTTTGCAGGTGGGCAGAGTCAGCAGGAATGAGAAGTCTCTGAAGGACAGAAGGATAGGGAAAAAGGGCACTGTATAGTTTCTAGGCAGTATTTCTTACACTTAATGCAATGAGTGGTTAAAACAATAAGCAGGTTTGGTGTCAAGTATTGGTGTCAAGAAAAGGGGAGAAAGGCAGGAAGCACTGGGATGTGCTGAGGGTGTTTTTGTCTAGATAGAACACATAAATAGTAACTGTTTCAAAGGGAAAATAGAGGTTGCAGAACTGCAGAAATCTGAATTCATGTCAGGGCTGCTTTGGCTTCTGCTGAGTGTGCAGGCCCTGGAAACCCATTCCATGTCAGTGTGGGAGAGGAGTGCTGTGCTCAGGAGTCACATCCTCCCGCAGGGGAGCAGGCTGGGGCATTCCTCGGGGAGAGATGTTCCATCCACAACTCCACAGTTGCTGCAGTGTCAGATGCTGAGTGCCACAGCCTGATCCTAAGCTGTAGTGATGCTCTGGATGTCGTGTCAGGAGGGATAGATCAGGAGGGAAGTGTCCGGGAATGTGTTGCAGTGCCAGTAGTCTTGGTGCTGACACTATTTTTACTTGCCTAGGCAGCATCTTGATGAAATCAAGGGAGACTGAAAATGTTTAAAGTTTTGAAGTGGAAAGGAAATAATAATGATGCTTTTCTTGAGGCCAGTTCTTTTCTCAGCCATTTCTTTACTCCTTTCCTCAGTAAGTGGGGAGGTCTGACTGCAGGAGCTGGTTTAATCTGATTTAGTAACAGCTGGAATACAGAGACGTTTTGTTTAGCTGTTTATGCATCTTAATACATCTTGTTCCTTTCACTTTCTTCCTTTTTTCTCCCCAGAAGAATTTTAGCAAATGCAAAGACACTGTAATGAGGAGGGAAGAAAATTACTCCTGACTATAGAGCTGTGGAAGTTAAATACCTCCTTTCTTTTCCCTTCTCTCTTACTAGAGAAGGGCCTTGTGAAGGTGACTCCAGGCAACCAGCCCCCTGCAGCCACAGGGAATGGGAAATGATTTGTGTGGGTGTTCCAAATCGCCAGATAAAAGTGTAAGATTGGAAGGGACGAGATGCCAAGCCCTTAACTAATTTAAGGTGGCATAATGCAAAGGACTTCTGACTGATGGAGAATTTGGCTTAGTTTTCGGATCTTCAAGGCGTTTCATACATGACATCAAATAATGACAGCTCTTCTGAAAGCTTCAAAGATTTGGATAGTGGCCACCCCAATGATGCAGAAGTTTTTCCTTTCCATCTTCCTCCCATACCCTGACTTTACTGCTTAATAAAATAGTCCATTTTACCTGGTAAGCTCAGCCAGTCTTTTTATGTAATTCATGACATGGATTCGGCTAAAGCTGTGCTACACACAGTGGATCTGGTTACCAGGTGCAGCAGAACTTCAAAAATAAGATGAATTAAACTGTGGAGGGAGTTTTCTGGGTCTGACCATTCAGCTTTGGGGTTCCAATGAAGGAATTCAAGCTCCATGCCATACTTCATGGGTTCTTTTATTTAGAAGTAAACAGCTCAGCTGGGATCTCTTAGCCTGATGTGAAATTCCAGCCTGATGGTTTTCTGATAAATAGTCTGTCTCCTGGCCTTTGCTGAAGCTTTAGGAAGAAATGCAAGCTGCATGTAAAGCTGCAAGCAGAGTAAGCTGTATTTCACTTTTATAGGGATTTTCATCAGTTATTTTTATTGTGCTCATATATTAACACCACTAATTTTCACTTTTGTTCCTTAAGGGCTTAAAACTAAAGCTTATTAAAAGATGACAGATTTTTCAGTATTTCTTGGGAATGGTAAAGGAAAAGTCTCATGAAGAGGCATCAGTAAAAACAGGATATCCATCATTTTATGTCCAGCGGGCTGGGTGTGTTGCTTGTGTTTGAGCCTCTCTCTCAGCTGCAGCTTGTACTCTGTAGGGGTCTGGGTGGGCAGAGCTGTTACGTGTGAACTTCAAACAGGTGAGGGTGTGATGCAGATGGGGTTAAACACCTCTGACTCACAAGAGCATCTGTATTGCTCTGCATTTGATTTGTACCTGAAAATGTCTGTCAAGTACAGGTACATGTGCTTGTATGAACCCTGACTGTGAGGTGGTCATTACTCTGATTTTGGAATCATTTCATTAAAGAAAAGGAGGCAAATACCTTCATATCTATGTAGACTAAATCTCCTTTCCTCTAATTTCATCACTGTGCATTTTGCTCTTCACTGAGTTCAGGAGCAGGTCCCCCAGCCCTGTTCCCTGGGCTCTTGCTGAACCAGTGTGAGAGCAGCCAGGGAAATAAATACCTGCAAGTTCGCCCAGAAAGTGCTTTTGGCTGTCAACAAAGTATTGAAGTATTAACCTTCCAGATGAGTGGGAGCTGCTGCTGTGTGCTCCTACTGCTGTCTGCTGGGGGCTTCACTGGGGAAGCACTGGCATTTCATCTGGGGAGGAATCCTGCTCCTCACCTGCAGTCTGCCATCAGAAGCCCAGGTATTTATAGCACATGCACCCATGTGGAAAGTGCTGCTATTGTATTTGGGGCACTTTAGTTCTATACTTAGCTCTGTTACCTCCAGTGAAAACCCTTGCATTGTGCCTGGAAATGTTCCTTAGCTTGCTCTCAGCTCATGCCACTTGTCACTTCTCTCTGCCTCTAGACAACTGCTGCCATGTGTCTGTAGGTTCCAAAACAAGGAGAATGAAAGAACTTTCAGGCAAGTGATGAGATTAAATTGACACAGCGCAGGACTGGAGCTGAAAATGTTAGACTGCTGCTATCCCTTCAAATGCCCTTTTACCAGCTAAGAAAAACTGCCTTTAAAAAAAATGGTTGGACATGAAAAGAGAGTGACATTTAAAAGTGAACAAAGGGAGCATCCACAGAATTCACAACCAAAGTGTGAGTGAGAGCAGGAAGAAAACCCCAGTTAAAGTGGTGATCAAGCAGAGGTCCTCCCTAAGGAGGTCTGAAATATTTGTCCTTCTGTCACTTTTTTAGCAAAAGATTCAAAGGTTTCTGGGAGTAAAACCACTGGATGGTGTTTGCTTAAGAAGTGAGTCATGCCTAGGAAAACAAACTTACTCAAGATGCATCCCACAGCAAAACAAACTTATTTGAGATCAACTTACTTGAATATCATAAATTAGTCCTATTCCACTAGAATTCGATATCAGTTAACCTAAATACAAATGTATGTGTTTTGTTTAAGCTTCATTGTTAATAATAAGTGAAGCTCTGGTCATCTCTTCCTTGGGAGCAAAAAAAAGAATTAATTGGTGAGGCACAACTGAAAAAGACTTTTTAACCTCTGAGGAGAAACAAAGGAAAAAGTGAAAATATTTAAACAGAGAGAACTGCAAAAGACAGGTTGAGGCTTTAGTGTACTTCTAGAAAATGTAGGAGATGCTCTATGAAATGGTAGCAGGAAATTCAAAAGCAATGAAAGAAATGAAGATGTTGATTGAATATATAAATAAAATTTGCAACTGAAAGAGGTGACTGATACTTAAAAGCAATTTATAATAGAAAAAAGACTGAAAAGTGGGTTTTAGGAACTCCTGCATGGCAGAGCGATCTGGCTGCAGCTCAGTGTGCCAACTCCTGTGTGCTGAAACACCAGCTTGAGTTGTCCACTTAAAAGCTGTCTTCACCTCTTATACTGAAGCTTCATTTCATTCTCAAGTCCTACCCCATCAATTTTTAATTTTAATTATTTTTTTAATAGATCCAGCACAGAGCTGTGCTTGTTTGGAGGGGATCCCTCCGTGCAGAGCCTGCCTGCATTTGCAGTGTAGATACAAGTTGTGTGCGTGGTTTGACTTGCACTCAAGTGAGCTCACCCTGAGGATGCTGTGATTTTAAACACTGTGCCTTTTTTTAGTGCAGTGGATGGTTATAATTAAGGGAATTTGCAAGTAGAAATTTGTTTAGGCTAGATGTGCAGACATAACACCACACAGATTGCATTCTAAAGACACACACAAACCTCTCTGTGAAAACATGGCTGAGCACTCAGGGAAGAGGTTGAGTAGAAATAAAATATGAAACAAGGGAGAAGCCCGTCTCCAGTAAATGAGGAGCAAAGGCATTCCTTCCTACAAATGCACTAGGATCAAGCAGGGAAGAGGCCACAGGACCATAAAGGAAGAGGTGCATTATCTACAGCCCTATCTATTTTTACACTCACTTGTCTTCTACTCCCCTACCTGCTTACCAGCCTTAATTTATTTTATCTAAGTGAATAGATTGAAATGAAAAATTAAATTAAAAGGAGCTAAGTAAACGATTTTGCCTTGCAGCTTCCTGCAGGGTATGGATTTGGGTCATTTGAAGGAATTTAAATTCTTGACTAGAAGCAGGTGAAAGGTTGGTGTTGGCTTTCATCTGTCATTTTGCTGGAAGTGTAATAAACCCCAGGTAACAGATGAGGATGTTATTGCTCTCAGGTTGATAAAGTCTGCATGGGAAGGGCTGCTCAATTCTTTCAAATTACACAACTGCCAAATTATAAACAAACTCTGTGGAACACAAGGAGTTCTTATGAATTTTATCTCTTTCATTTTGCCATGCTCAATATCCTGCCCTTTATTAAACCACCTAAGGGATGGGCAGTGAGAATCGAGAAATCTCTTGCTGGACCCAGGGCCTCCTCCGTCTCTCAGTTATTGGACTCCTTGTTTTTACTAAAATTGGTGTCTCTCATGTAGAAATGGTGTCGTGCTGCCAGACACACACCTGCAGGGAGGTGAGGTGGCACTTCCCCAGTGACAGGGGGTGTGCAGAGCTTGGCCCTTTTGGTGTCTGCTGAGGGATATGAAAACCATCCCTGAAGCACTGGAAGCTTTCTTGCTTTCTGCCTCTTTCTCATGGACATGGGATAAATCCCATCTTGAGACCTCACCGTGGAGTGAAGCGATGAGCAGTGCTTTGGATCAGATTCTAGGTCACAGGGGTTTTTTAAAATTTTATTTTATTTTACTTCTTAAGATACAAATTTAGAAACTCATTAAAGCTTTGTCCTTATGGATTAGACATACTTAAAACAACGGCAGGATTTTCTCTGAAGGATATGATAGAATTTGTTGACAAGATTAAGGACAGGCGAATGGTGTCACCCAAAGCCCACAGGAGTTACTGAGTTTACTGATAAAGGATTTGGATCTGGCCTCCAGGATTTTGCAGGTGGAAAGAAAAAAAAGGAAAAAAAAGCAGCTTATTTTGCTTCTTGGATAAGGAATAATTCATTGCTACTTCCTAATAGAAACCGTGGGCATTGATTTTCCATGGATTTATGTGTGGTGGTTTACAAGACTAATTTTTACAAATGGTTTCTGTTGGCAGATGTAAGCAGTCTCCTGCTGCACTGGCTGAACAACTGCCATTAAGCAAATGGTTGTCATTAGCAGGTACTTTTTTAAGCTTAATTTTGTTTAAGCATTTTTTTTTAATCCAAGTATCTGTAGGATTGTAAAATGGAGGAAAAAATCCATGTCTAGCTCAGATTGCTGAGAAATCTTTGGGAAAATTGGTTTATAAAGCATCTTAAAAAGATGGACACAGCTGTACAGTGTTGACTATGTAATTCTAAATATAATTCTAAATCCTATTAATTCTAAATACAATTTGATGAAAAGAAAAGGAAGCTCAGGGAGAAATATAACTGCATGGGATAAATGGGTCTCTTGAATACATAGACATTCTGCATGGAACTTACCTGCCCTGAATTTTTAATTCAGTGATAGATCTCTCTTCAGCAGGTTCTTTTTAAAGCAATACCTTAGCCAAGGGAATGTGAAAATTATAATCTCAAAGTTCTATTTCTGGAGGTTTCTAACTCAACATTGAACCATTTATTCTGAGGAGAGAGCTGCTGTGTGAGGTCTCTGGTGTCCTGGCAGGGAAGTTGGGCTATTCCCTTACCTGCAATGTGGGCTCTGGGATACCTGAATACCTGAATCAGCAAGAGCCTCCCTGCATTTTAAGAGCCCCTGGTTTACCTGATACCTTTGTAGGAGTTATTTTAGTAACAATTATGTATTAGAGATCTGTTACTGTTACTTTTGCCTTGAGGGCAAGGAAGTCCTGGTGGTTCTGTGGGAATTCCAGCTGCTGCTTGCAGCTCTTTAAGTGCTGAAAGGTTTTCTGTTTTGAGATGTTTTGGGATCTGTCTCCTTGGGTCTACCTAAGTATCTGAGGGTGTTGTGCTAGCGATGGGATGGGAGACCTTTGAAATAAGCTGGGATTTCTTGAGGATGTTGGGTTTGTCCTGGGAACTGTGATCCAAAGGCTAAACCTTTGTCCTCTTGATGCCAGCTCTGAATGTGCGTTCAGCTACTGCTGTAAACACGCTGTAGACTCTTCTGTGAAAGTGAAAATTACTTCCTGCAAGTGCTTTACCACACTTTTGGTCAAGGGTTTTAAAACATGTATGTGATGCTATTTTCACGACACTTATTGTTTGTTTAAGGCACCTATTAATGTCTTCTTAAATATTCATATCATTTAGATTTTACATGCTACTGCCACAAGACAGAGATACTTCTTCCATGAGAAATGCTGTACTGTTGTGTTTTATACTTCAGGGCAAGGTTAAGACTCAGTCATTCTGCGCTATATCTGGATTTAAGAAACAGGAGAGTCATGGATCTCAACTCTCTCTTGCTCCTTTTGGCTTTCACATCTGTTATGGCTTTGATGTGAAATACCTGCAAACTCAAAATTTGGCTTTATGTAAACTTAAAGAATTGTTTGAGAGTTTTCAGTTTTTATGGGCTCATTTTGTTTCAGTGTTGTTTTGCATCTCTATACAATTAAGAGTTTTTAAAAGTCTTGAGTCTTCATCTGACTCTTCTGAAACCAAGGGAGATTTTTCTTCATGGCTTTAATGGGAACAAAGCTGGCACTTGGCTGCCCTTGAAAATCAGACCTATAACTTAATAAACAACAAATCCCTGTCAGCATTTACAGTGGATGTCAGCATTTGCAGTGGCTACAAACAGCACTTACACCATAAATATCCCCATTAGGTCAATCCTTACAGAAGTGGAAGGGTTACTGTTAGCCAAGCCCGGGCTGTCTAGGTTTGGCTGGATGCAGGAGGCTCTTTCCTAGGGAACGTGTCCTGGTGGTGGGGTCACTGTCCATGTATTGCTGTGTGCAAACAGGCAGTGGGAGTCCCTTTGGAGAGGGGTTGGCTCTGGAGGAGGGAAAGAGCAATGGAGAGCTCCTGGGATTTACAAGGGAAGTTTGTGTCTCAGCCCAGGAGTAGCTCCCATGTTTGCTGATGCTGATGACAATGTGTGTTTTGCTCTTGGGAACATCTCCTGTCCCTTCAGCCAGGCTCTGCTTCTTGACACAAGCCAGAGTTCCTCTTATAGTGCCTGGAGCAATTATTAATACAGCAGTTGTGTGGAAATGCAAGTAAGTGTACCGATTTTGTGTGGTCTCTAGATAACGTGGAGTGAAAATCAGATTGTTGTGCTTTCCCTGGGCTGCAGTGGGAGGAACCACAGAGAAAAGCAGTGGCTGTGCTGCAGCAGGGCTGCCCTGTGACATTGTCCTGTGCTGGTGAATTCCCTTCTCAGCCTTCTCTCTATCCAGGGAGCCCAAGTCAGTGCCTAAAGAGCACAGTTTGGATCTGGCCCCCTGAGTTCCACCCAAGTCCTGCTAAAGGTGTCTGAATGTGTTTCAGATCCATCTTGAACCCAGAGGCGCCTGTGGGTGGCAGAGCCACCGTGGTGGGCATTGCATGGCCCCCTTCAGAACCATCACTTTCTGCTCCACGGGTGGCTGTGTCAGGTCCAGACCCTCGGGAAGAGCTGTGGCTCTGCTGTGTTCCCATTTGCCAGAGGCCTGGGGGCTGTGGGCTGTGGGCAGGGCTGTTTGCAGACTGTTCACAACTCTGGGGCAGCTGTGACCAAATTCCCCGCTGACAGCACATCCAGGATGGCGCTGGGGCAGCCTCCCATCATTTCAGGCACTGACTTCACAGCTCCTGTCATATAAAGCAGCTTTTATGTGTTGGCTTTTTATTTTTCTAAAATGGAAGCTCAAAAGCTTTTATGGTTGTCTGACACATGATCCAGAAAGAGAATAAAGAATACAGAGCTTTTCCTGCATTTTTTTTGGAAAATTGCTTCCCTTCACACCTGCTTGCATTGACTAATTCAAGTCAATAAACCAGGACCAAATTTTCACTCATCCCTGCATATTAATCACCTTTATCCATACAGCTTCCCATCGTGGCTCTTTAGGATGGGGACATTGGTTGAACTGGTTTATTACAGAAAATATATGTCATGGTCATTCATATCATAATGCTCATTACATTTGTGACACTATCAGAATCAGAAGCCTTTAAAAGAAAATGCCACAAGTACTCACTTCCCCTGGAGCTAAATGAGTGAGTGAATAATCTCTGAAATGAACTGAGTAATTAGACATTTTCTCTCTGGAGATGGGACAGACTCCAGGAATAAATATGGGCAATTCCTGTTTTGAAAGGAGCATTTGGAAGGGTTACAACTTGTTCCTGTAATAAAACAGGCCAGTTAGGAGCAGAAATGTGGGGGACAATTGCTGAAAATACCCATGGAAAGAAACAGCTCTTGAATCCCTGGCTGGCTGCAAAGGGAGATGCAGGGCAACAGTCAAAATGCCAGAAGTACCAGTGACAGGGCAGACAAATAATAGAAGTGACCAGCCACATTATGGCCAAGGACAGCCCCTTCTCGTGCTGGATTAATTAGCATTCAAGATGTTTCTGTGTGAATTCTAACCCCTTGAAAAAGGCCCTAAATGGCACACTTGAAAATGGACTTTTTCACTCTTTTGAAACTTGTCCCCTCACCTTTCTTTGCAACAGGATCTAACTTCAATGGAATGTTATTTTTGTGGGCCTTTTCATTATTTAAAAATTTTGTTTTGCTTAAATAAATCTCAGTGTTAAATCTTCATTCATATGGCCTCGACCTGGCTGCCTTTTTCAAAGCATATTTCCCTTCTGTGGGTCCTCCAGCTGCAAAAATATACAATGTGAATGTCTGCCCCAGGGTCACAGTGATGCTTCTGAGTGTGAAGTTTAACAATGTGCATATTCATCCAGCTGATAAACATGTCAAATATAAGAGATGTGTTTGACAAGGAGAGAGGAATAAAATTTTGAGGACATGGAGGCAGATGTCCACTCTTACTAATTCTGTGGGCTTTCAGGTGTTTTTGTTGGCACATTTCTAAGTGTTCAGGGTAATAATTTATGTTAATGGGTGATATGAAGATATAAGGAAGTTACTTAATTACTTATTTATTAATTCCCAGTCTCAGAAATTATCAGGCAATGAGAGTAATGAGAATGGGGTAAATCTGAAGAGAGAATTTCAAGTAAGCCCAGAGTAAAAACTGCAAAAGGACCTGGGAGTTTGCTAATTGATTGTCTTCATGAAGAGAGAAGTCATGTTTAAAATTGTCCATGCATCATTTGTTCTAATGTAATAAGCAAAAACTATATAAAAGTAATTTTATTGGGGGGCAAAAAGTAATTAACCTGTCCTGTTGCAATGAAACAGATTTTTTTCTAGAGAGAATTCTGCTGGGGACAGCAATCCTACCTTTGATTATGTGCTATTGCATTATGAAAACTGCAATTCAGTCATACTCATCTTTCCTTCAACAGATTTTCAGTTTAGTGTGCTATGAGCTAACTGAGCTTAAACTTGGTATGAGGCTCCTTAAAGGTGACATTTCAAATAAACATAATTTTTCTGCAGTCCTTTCACAGAGGAGCTTTAACAAATGAATGACAGATGTGAAGTAATCTCACAGTCAAGAAATACAACTTGTAAAACTTGGGTGTTTTGAGTAATGACATCCTTAATTTCTCTTTTGCTTGATTAACTTCTGTACTGTGGTTCCCAGGGCCAGGAGGAATTAAATATAGTGTGAAGTGACTCACTCCCTGTGCTTTGGGAGACTGAGCTCTGGGTAAGAAGGGTTTAAGCTCTCTTGAAGGCTGGAGCAGCAGGTGAGGGGCAATTCCTGGTGAAAAATGGGAACTCCACAGTTAGCAGGTAAAGGCTGGTGTTTGGGAACTGACTTGCAGCAGGATGAACAGATACACCAGTCCAAATATTGATTCTAAGCTGCTGGAGAGGGGAGGAGATTGTCCTGGGAGAGCTGCCCCAGCCCTGCTCTGAGGCTGCAGCTCACACTGTGAGCCCCACAGTGTTTACAGCTGGGTGGGCATGAGGGAGAGGCCACATTTGTCCCTTGTTTTGGTCCCTGCTTTGGGGATTTAAACTGGCTGATATGGAAACTCTGGAAGGAGGGAACCTGGCCTTCCTTGGGGCTGGGTGACCACCAAGTTACAGCAGCACTGGCACAGAGAGCAGGGGCTGCAGCTGAACCTGTGCCCAGCTGCCCCCATAAGTGAACGTGTCGATATAGATACAAAAGACAAATATTACCCTATATAAATATCCTATTTAGCCACGTCCCTCTGCCCAGGAGTCACAGAGCAGGTCAGGTCGCTCACCCTGTGCCGTGCTCACCTGGCTCTGTCCTCGTGCTGGCAGAGCAGCCGCGCTCGGCTCGGCCACGGCTCGCGCGCGGCGTCCAGCTCCTGGTGCTGCCACATCCCTCGTCTCCAAGGCTTTATGAGCCATCTGACTGCCCTGTGCCAAGGGAAGTGCTTCGTGGCACTGCACCCAGCCAGGGGTGGCAGGGCAGCTGCTCACAGAGATACACATCAGCAAGGGGAAGTGGAATTTAAACTGCCTTTTAATTTGTGCTGAGACAGGAACTGGCAATTATGAACCAGCACCATTTAATGAAATATGCCATCCTTAACAGACTGGGAGGGGGTGCTTAACATGTAGGGCAAAGTAAGTGCTGTGTCTGATTGGATTAGAGGCAAATTTAATCTCGTGGATGACACTGCTGATTCAACAGTCTACTTTTTTCTTAGGGTCAAAGTGACTTTGGCTTGACATGTGATCTGCTCAGTGCCCTAAATGAACTGTAGGCTGGATGGGTTTGATTTCCTATTTCAACAGGAAAAGGAATTTAATTTGAGAAGTTGTGATGTACAGTATGGGAAATTATCTTTTTACAGCATGGGAAAGCTTTTCTGTGATGCAAAATTTCCCCAGATATGCTCTCCAGGCAGCAAATAATAACTTGCAAAGACATTTCCCCAAAATATCAGCACTTACTACAGAATTGGTGAAAACTTGTGGTTTCCATTATATTTTTCAAGCCTGAATCCAAAGGATAAATATCTTTTTTTCCTGTAAAGAGGTTTATCTGACTCAGCAGATTTGATTGAATGTTCTTACAAGAGGGAGATGAAAGACTATGTAAGTAGGTTAAGCATGGGCTGAATTTTAGTGGGAAAAGCATCTTGAGACTTCAGAAGCACTTTAAAAATTGGTACTCAAATCACAAGTGTCCTGCATTAGTCCTAGGTCAGTGTGTTAAACACTGAAGAGTGAAGTGTCTGATTGAAGACTAGAAAAACTGATTTGGATCTTGAAGTAATTCGTGTCTATGATGGGATGTCCTGTTCCTGGGAAATCCCTGCGAGACAGGGAATGTCTGAACACCTGGGAATTATGAACCGAGGCAGCTATTGTTGTAAGGGAAGAGCTTTCAACAGAAAACATTTTCAATTTATTCTAATGTATTTATTTTGCGGTTCTGAAATGTACTCTGTTGCTCCAACTCATACTGCTCTGTGGTTCTCTGAAAGAAACTGGTTTGGTGGCCCCAGCAGTGGATGTTATTTGGGCTTTGGCAAGAACGAGGAGAGCAAAGTAGGAATTGACATGACACAGTGAACATTTACCCTGAAACAAAATTGGCCATTGCCAACATTTACCGTGGCCAGTGGCAAATGCTTGATGCTCAAGGGATTGTAGACTTCGGATGTAATGGATGGCAAGAGGAAAACACAGCTTCTTTACAGGGAGTTCTTTACTGCTGCATAAGAAACACTGTGTTTATATTAAGAATGAGGCAGTAAAGATAAGGTGCTTTTCTGAAAACAAGATTGCTGATTGTTACTCACTTCCTCTGATTTTACTTTCCCAAACAGGTCTGCATTCCTCTGACTTCCCCAAGAAGAGATCTGTCTCATTTGTTAGTTCAAACTGAGGTCAAGTTTCCTTTCTTTGAGTCTGCCACCCTGTCTTTCCCTTCCAAAAGCTTCAAATACAGGCGGGAGTCTATCCCATAATCTTTCTCTTACTAAAAGTTCCTTTAGAGATCTGACCCTTTAATCTCACATTCTAAGACAGAGCAGTAACTTGTGTGTTCATGCTTAACTCAAGTAGAAGGATTTTTATGAAAACATAAGATGTCCTCAGTAAGGGCAGTCATCAGCAAGCAAATCTGGAAGCTGACACAAGGCTCAATGGCTTTTAGGTAACAGTTTTGATGTTTAGGTGGAAATGATAAAAGTTTCATTAAAATGTTGGCCAGGCAGCTCTCGGTCCTTTTTACTTTGGGACTCCACCAAAAATGGCTGCCAAAGTCATGCACCTGGGTGAGCCTGGTTTGATCCTGTTGTTGCTTTTCCTCTTTCTCTGATGATGGGAAGCATCCCTTGGAGTCAGTGTTCCTGGGAGTGTGGGTATAACCCTCCATAGCATCCTTGGATCACTGACTAAAGGAAGGACTTGACTAAAACCAGGAAGAGCCCGTGGCCTTCTAACAACCCCCGCTTGTCACCACGTGTGTTCTGCAATGGGAGCACTTTTCTCGCTGTCCTGCCCAGTGTAAATTGTCCCTGTGTGCTGACTGTGGAGCCAGGCCCCGGTCATCGTAGAACAAATGCTCTCAGCAAAACTCAGCCAACTGTGTCAGCTGCCTCTGCAAGCGTTCCCTTACCAAAAAGTGAAAATGAGACCTGGGAATATTGTCTTTGAACAAACAGGTGTGGGAGCAGGAGGAGACTGAGATGGGACAACTCACTACTGCTTCCTGGGTTGTGGGCTAGAGATGTGTTAAATGCCTTTTTTGCCTTCTGCCTATTTGTAACAGTGGGACAAAAAAAAGGTACAACCAAACCAAACCCGAAACCAACCCAAAGCCAGGCAAACAGAGCAAATGGAGCAGTTCTTGTTACTTCTCACTCCACTTGCTGCCCAAGTGCTTTGGTCACAGTTTGGCTGATGAGGAATGGTGGCACTTTCCACTGCTGGAAGAGGTCAGTTCCCACCAGAGCTGGGACCTGAGTGCCCAAGAAAGGGTTATTTCAGCTGTCCCAGCAAGTGCCCTTTCCCTTGGGAAGTGCGGGCTGGCCAGGTAGGCAGGTGTGGAGCTCTCAGTGGCTGCTCCACCGGAGGAGCTGCTGCCGCTGTTGTTTTTCAAGGAACCTCCTTGAAATGTGTTTATGCTATGGGAAAAGTGAGCTTATAATTTTCCTGAGCTCCTGGCACCTTTCCAGGAAGGCATTGTTTTGTGTGTCAACTCACTCTGGGGGTGGTGTGTTGTAATTGCTGCTCCAGGAAGAATGGGAGGAAAGGAGATTCCTTTTATTCTCCAATCCTGTACTCTGAGATTTTTCTGTTAGTCTTCCTTAGGACTGGAAGTTTCTGTGGGGTTTGGAGCTGAGGGCAGTTCTCTGTACCCTCAGGTGAGGCCAGGATTGCTTGTTGCCATCTAGGAAATACCAGGGAGCTGCTGGGGGCCATCTTTTGTGTAAGGTTTAGAGATGTTGTTAACAACTGTAGCATGACAGATCTTGGTGCCACGGAGGCAATTCCATACCTGTGTAGAGCAGGTGGATGCAGGAAACACTGTGGGATGTTCTGTGGTTTTCCAGCTGGGGCGGATGGGTTTTCTCCTTGTGCTCAGCATGCTCTAAACAAGGGGACAGAGGGTAATTGATACAGGTTTTCTCCTGCTGTTTCCATAGGTGAACATGAAAGCAGGGTTGTCCTGAGGAATGGCAGGAGACAGTGCACATGGATTTGAACTGGTTGTCAGGCTCACAAAACCATGAAATATATAAGCCTCCTGCAATAATTTATTGCTACAGATCTTATGTTCGTGTTCTAAGTCACACAAAAAACCTTGTTCATAAATTTAATTTTGGTCCAATTGTTTCTGCCAAGATTTTCTTTACAGGAAAAAGCCCACAGAATTCTTTCAACTATATCCACTTCCAGCAGCGAAAAGGAAACCAGGCATTCCTGGAATTATTATCAAAATTCCTTTGTCTCCGCGGGGCAGGAAGCCAGACTGCTTTGTTTTAATAGCATTTTTCTAGCCTTAAACCTCTGAGGCTGTCTATATGTCTCAATTTTCTCCAGAAATTTTGGGATGCTGTCTGCACTTTGTTACGGCAGCTGCCCTGACAGCTCATTTATACACTGATTTTACCTTTCTTGCCCACAGCACTACAGTATCTGAGCTGATCCCTCTGTAATAAAACAGTGGGTAGGCTGGTTTGGTTGTGTCTCTAACATGGCTTGCTGTGGTCATACATATGTAATGTAATGTGATTTGTAATCCTCCCCAACTGTTTTACTTGGAGTTTTCCTGCAGTTTGTAGTTACAGTCATGTCTGTATTTTATGCCCAGAACCCTGGGAATAATTCTTTTTGTCTTCATTCTAAAAAATCTCAGGAGATTCAGTCCCACTTTACAGCTACTGATAGAGAAAAATGTCAGTATTTTTAGTTTCTAGAATTTATTCTATTTCACAACATTACTATATTTTAGTTTCATTAGTAGTATTAACCAGGCATGATAAGTGGGACTGTGCTCTACCACCTGCTTGGGAAATGCTCACATGTTTCTTCTATCTTTTTGCCTGCTGATGGGACAAATTTTTCCTCCTTGTAATTCCATAAAAGAAGCTTTCAGAGTGACCAGAACGAAATCTTGGTAATTTGAGGGTAGGTAATTCATGGGAAGACCCTCATCTCACGTGCACGTGTCCACACAAACACATTCACTTGATTTTTGAGTCTGACTCATCTCCCAGCCTGTGTTGTGTGGCCCAGAAGGGGCAAGAAAGGGCCCTGGGGAGCTCTTCATGCCAGGGACAGAGGATTAGTCATGGATTGCTCCGTGTAAACCTCAGCGAGAAGGACACAACAGCTTCCAACAGCCTTTGTAACCAAAAGCCCTGTGCAATTATTTGTATGTTTGGGGAGAGGAAATGCGTAAATTGCTTTCCCATTAGTGAAGTAACCAGGAAATAAACAGAGGAGACCTCGTTTAAAATGTTTGTTTTGTTCCGATGATGAAGATAAGCAGCTGGGAGAGCTCTCAAGTTTGACTGCTCTCCCTGAGTCATCCCAGCTTTGTCTGGATGCCGAAGGCCCTTGTGCTGAACACAGCACTAAAGCCCTGCAAGTGGATGTAGATCATTTAGAAACTTGAGGAAGTATTGCAACTGCTAATTTGCCATTTTCAGGTTCTAGAGCACTTCCTGCATTTGGCTGATTTCATCTCTGTTAGATGAAATGGTTCTTGGAACATAAAAAGAGAAGGGTGCAGGGGCAGCCAACAGCAGCGGCATCGATTCCTGAGTTTGAGGACAGCTCACAGGGGAACACGGATCTGGGAATAGCTGTGCTGGGTAGCTGATTTGCATGGACACACATCCACAAGAGTGGACAGACCATTCCATGGAAGGCAATTGAAGTCCTCTAGGTAAGGCTGCATGGAGAGATGGTTGAGTCTTGGAAGTCTAGTAAAGTGCAAGTACTTTATTAATCTTTGATTAGGAAGATGCTCACAACATCTACGCATAAGGATCAGCTTCACTAACACTGGGGAGAAATCCCCTCAGTGGAAGAGCTGCTAGGCAGCAGTATCCTAGGGGAGCTGCCACATCTGCTGTCCTGGGATCTCCAATGCAGCCCAGGGAATGGGCAGCTGACTACTGAATGTGCTGACTTGGGAAATCTCAGCTGGTTTTGCTACAAAGACATTGCAGGTCAACAACCAACAGAAAAGGAGAGGACAAGGGGCTCCATTTGCTGTGTCTGGGGGTAAATCAGACAATCATTAATTAAATCATTAATTCAACAGCTTTATAGCAGGTAAATGTGTCTAGTACAGCATACAGCTCTCAGTAGTATGTGCTGTGCTTTGTTACCTGTGTTAAGATTACTTGTAAGTTTTGAATATTTTAATCAGCATCATGTTAATATAGCAGCAGTGTATGTTGATTGCAGAGAAATAACCCTGAAAAGGCACTGAGAAACCAGAAAGTTGTTTATGTGGAGCATTTGGCTTCCTCTGAAGCCCTGACAAAACACAGGCTCCCATGGTTTATGCCTCTCACAAGTGTTGCTCTGCATCAGTCCATGATGTGGGTTTGTGCCTGTGCACTTTCACAAAATAAAGCACAGTCATTGAGTAGTTCTCAGGCCCAGCTGCAACAGTGTAGGATGTAGCCATAGAAATCTCAGGAAGGCAGGAAAGACAGCAAGGCAGGGGGAAATGTGGGTTTAGGACAGAAAGAATGTCACCATGTGGATAGGGAAATACCTAAAAGGTGCCTAAACCCCGTCCCTGGGAGAACTTGGAAGCCTAAAAGTGCAATGTGGCAGGGTTTGGCTTGCAGCACCTGAGTCCCCTCTGCCCTGGAGAGGGGACTGGGAGTCTCACTGGACCAATCCCATAATCCCAGCATCATATCAGGACCACAGAGATACTGGCCAGACATACAGACCTTCAGAAATGAAGGAAATAATGAGCTGAAGCTGGGGCAAGATCCTCTGTTAGGTGATGCCTGGTCTGCTCTGGCACAGGAATCTTTCTGCCCCTAAGGTCAGGATGTTTGGGCTATCAGGAACATGCAGGAGACACCTGCAGAATTTTTTGAAGTGCTGAAGTAGTTGAGTGCTGATTTCAGCTAGAGCTGGACACTCAGGCTGATTCCTGACCTCTGAGGTCCCTCTTGGGGCTTTCCCCTCGCAGGGATTTTGTGTGGAGATCTGGATGCTCCGCTGTGGAGGGAGCAGCCCAGGAGATGTGAGTCCCTAGAGAGCGACATGCTTGCATGGACAGATTTTTGGCTTAAATACCTTGTCATTTGAATATTTCTTTTCATTATCCCTTCCCTAGTCATTCCAAAAGAGTCTTACAGAGGAGATGGAGACTGTACTGACAGCGCTTTCCTCTGCTATTGTGTAGCTGCCAGCTGAAATGGATAGAGCTAATTTTTCCTTGGAATTAGGTTCTGTGCTGGGATTGCTGGTGCAGTAATTTTACAGAATACTCATCTTTCCTGCTTTAAATGTGCCCAGCTCAGGAGGGACAGGCAGGCGTTACTGTACCGTGGCTCTTTAATGGGCTCTGGAAGCAAGAGGGTGGTTTCAGTCCCCAGGACATATTTAATCTTGTAACATCTTTTACTGCATTTAATAGCCTGTCCTACATCTTAATCACTCTGTGTAGAGAAATTAATCCAAAATCCCCTTTTGTTCTGATAATTTTAAATCTACACTGTTTGCCCAGGTTGGCCTGTCTTCCTGTGGCAGTTCCCCAGCTTCTGCCCTTGCCTGCTCACGGGAATGCTCCCCATTGCTCCTCAGAGATGGATAATTGTGCGCATCTCACTGCTTTTTCCCTTGCATGCTTACTGGTTTTGTAGTTTTTCCTGCTTTGTTTATAGGAGGCTTTGGATGCTGTGTGCACATCACAGTTCATGCAGGATGCTCCTATTGCAGGGAATGAAGCATCAGCAGGATGAGAAGTGAGACAAGGAGCCAGAAACAGCCCAAGAGAGTGGCCCTACTGCCCCACTTGCTTTCCTGGCCCTGCCTGCTGCCCAAACATCTCTTGGAGCCCCTGCCTCTCCATCCAAATTTACCCCACGTAAACCCAGAACAGGGACTGTTGGTTTCACTCACACAGGGAGGAGGAAGAGTTGTGGGTTGGCTGTTCCTCCACATATTCATGTGGCTATCGATCTTTGTTGTGAGTTTTGGCATCTCTTTTGTAGTTGGAGCAAGAAGATGTTCAATGGTTCGATGGCTTCAGTGATGTGAGAGCTTCTATTTCTGTACTCTGAGGAACGTTGTTTGAATTTGGGATTGAGTCACACGAACAGTAACCCATAAAAGAGGAGTTTACAGGTTGGATAACTGCCTCCTAACGAGGCACTCGATGAGCATAAAAGTGATTGAGAGGTTTGATCTGATTCAGAATTCCTGGAGATGTAGTTTTCAGGTTTGGCCTATGCTGCAGTTTCCCAGGTGGAAGCCAATGTATTATTAACTAGAGATTGCTGTACCAATACTAAATTTCTCACCTAAACTAATTTTTCTAAACTATGTCTCTTCAACATCTGATGATTGGAGCCTGTGAAATACAATTTTATGTGCTAAGAAAAGTGGCTGTGAGCATCTATGGGGAGTTGTGGGGATGGTGAGGGCCTTTAGTGCAGGTATTTGGTGTCTCAGTCAGTTTGACCCTCTGGTTTTTGCACAAATATTGCTGTTGCTGGGAAGCTTTGCATTTTCATTTATAGTATCTTTTCATTTTGTCCTGTAAATATTCGTGTAACAGGGGCACAGCAGAACTGGGAGAAGCTGGAGGTGGCTCTGTGGATACGGTGGTTTCTCAGTGGCCATGGGTTTGCAGGGGACCTGGGGCCTTTTCAGCAAGGGACACTTAAAAGATACAATTCTATGTGACAAGGAGGCACCAGGGTAAAGTTGAGATTTCTGTGTGAAATCAAATGGAATACTGGAAAAGGCAAGCCTGAGAATAGCTCGGCTTAGGGAAGGAAGGAGATGAGGGCACTGAGTTGGAGAGATGAATGAGTACCCTCATCTCCCTTCCTTCCCTAAGCCAAGCTGTTCTCAGCTGGTGCCTTTTCCAGCCTTCCATTTGATTCCATGCAGGAACCTGCTGAACATCCATCCCCCTTTCCTTCTGCCGTGTTTCCAGGCCAGGGGCTGTGCCTGCACTTGGGGACACGCCTAATGAGCACAGGAGAGTGCGGTGGCACAGGGACAAACCCGAGTGGCTGAGTAAATGGAACCAATAAAGATTTTACTGATCATAAACCACAGCCAATCAATACCAGAACAAGCTGACAGCCAGTGGGAAAGGCTTCAGCAACAGCATAATGGGTTTGATTTTCTCTGTTTCCATCAATAACGTGCCAAATGCATTTAGCACAGGCTGAAGGGGAGCTAACGGGATATCAAACAGGCCAGCAAGGAAAGCCTTGCTATTGTCACCTCTAGCACCAAAAAACCCCAAACAAAGCAAGGTTAGTGTTTCAGCAGCCCATTAGTGTGACAGTGTTATCCAGCTGTTAGCAAGAGCGTTACCTCAGCTGACATCTGAGATCGTTTTTAGGTGCTCCTAAAGTTGAATCCTTTTTTCTCCATGCGAGGTTTTTAAACCTTTTTTTTTTTTTAACTTTTTTGAGTTTTTTTCTGGATGAATTCAACTGGAAATTTTGTTGCACCTAAAGCTAAATGTGCAACAAAACCTCCAGCCTAAATCGGTTATGTTTTTAAGTGGAAGCCAACAATGCATTTCTAGTAAGTTGTGTCACAGGCAGCATTTGGGTGACCTGGGGCATTCCTTGGTGGCCTCAGGAAAAGGGAAAGCCTTGGCAGAGCTTCACCAAAGGGATGTGCATGCACAGTCAGCCCAGACCTGCTCACTAACCTTCCTGATCCACAGCGGCACCTAAATCCAGGCAAGTACAAACACCTTGGAATCTGAGTCAGACCCCATCACTGAATTGGCTAAAGGCATGGCAAGGGCTGCCTTAAGATAAGGAGAGTATGCTTTCTTCTAATAAATAGTTAATCTGTGATTAAAAGCTGCTGCACCTGAGAAAACACTGGTTTTGTGTGAAATCTGAATAAAATTCTCTGATTACAGAGATAAGGTAATTAGCACCTGTCTGTGTGTAATGTGTGCTGAAAAGGGGAAACATGGCACATGCTGCCTGAGAAGCGTCAGGGCTGCCACTGCGTCCTGGATGTTTGAACCAGCATGTGCCAGCTTTCCCTTTGCTAGGATTCAGTTTTGACACACTTGGTGAACTAGCTCAGCTTAGTTAATTATATTTTTAATTACTGGGAGAAGTCAAGAATTGCTGGATCCATAATCATGAGGAATCTGAGCTTGGGGCGGGAGAATTTCAGACAACAGCAAGACTGAGAAATGCAAACCCTGTCTTAGTGCCATGGTGCTCGCTGTCCCAAAACTTCCCAAGAATATGTGTCTTTGTTGTAAATAGCTCCTAAACATTCTGGTGAGCTTAATAAAATCCTGCCTTAGGCAGATGTCTTTCTTTCTACATGATAGCACTAATCCCAGTGTCGCTGCGTTGCCGGGGAATTCGGCTGCACTCTAATACGAAGTTCTCCAGCCCTTCTTCAGTAAGGGATGTTATGTAAGATGTACAGCCCTAATGGAAAATCATAGGAGACAGGGCTAAAAATGACCTTGGGAGGTCCTCTGATGCTGCCCCGGGGAGGTGGGTGCTGCCAGCACTAGCACTGGGTGCAAGGGGTGTAAATTGCTGAGTGTAAATCCAACAGGGCCATTTTTTTTTTTTAATATCCAAACAAGGTAGCTGAAAGGGGATGGATTGCAGTGATAACATGTCTTAGTCATGAGTATTAATATTGAGGTAATTAAATCAGATGACTAGGACAGGGAGATGGTTTGCATGTCATTGAATCTGCTCCCCAGTTAGCAGAGGAACCCTTTCCTAAATATGTGGAGCTGCCAGGGAATTACAGGAGGGTTTAAAGTACCCCTTTCACAACCTTGGTTTTCGTCTCTCGTTTATTGAAAGATTATTTAGCTGTCCCTGCAGGGTGCTGGGTGTGGGCTTGAATGACCAAAATCTGATTTGATATGCAATTATTAAATTCCTGCCAGCACAGTTCAGGAAGCTCAAAGGTCTTTTCCAACCTAGTTAATTCTGTGATTCTGGAAGAGCAGCATAACAAATGGAGTTTGTTGAAGTCAGACGTACCTGAACCAAACCCTTGTTGCTGTACATCAAAGTATCCCTGCACCCAACATGCTGAATTCTTTGGCCAGGTAAATTGTTGGCAGTTTCCCTCATTTCTGCCCTCAGTGTTTAAAATGTGTGCCTTGGGATCTGAGAGTTCCAGATTCTGGTGACCTCCTTTAGGAGCACGAATACCAAAGCAGGAAGTGTTGCTGTTAACAGAATCCAGGTGAATTTTGCATTGTCACCAAATTGTGTTTTATCATTTTCTGGCCATGAGGATGTAAGGACTGCCTCAGAGCAGCCTTCTGTCCAGCTCTTGGGTCTCCCACTCTGTCTTCCCCTCAAATACTCCTCTGTTGGATAAAATCTCTTCCACCAGCCCTATTGGGCTTGTTACTCCAGCTCATACGAACAAGTGGAAAAGTAGGTTGAACCTCTGGGATTTTGCTTTCTGTGGGTTTCTCATCCCTTTTCCAGGGATCTAATAAGTGTGTAGAGGACCTCAGACTTTAAGATGTTCTCCAGTGCAGTCCTACAGCTGCCTGTGAGTGGTAAAAAAAAAGAAACAAACCCAGAAAGAAAAAAGAAAATATCAGAATTTAACATGACATCCTCACCCATTCTAAAACAGCAGAGGATAATCTGGCTTAAAGAATGTTACAAATTCCTTGCTAGACTGAGACCAGGCACAGTCACATAAAAATGGATAAAGCCAATGCACAAATATGCCTTTGGCAGCAACATAAGTGTCTGATAAAGTTTGACATAACCCCAAAATATCTACTCGCTTCAAGAGTGTGGATGTCAAAAGAAAAAGAGATAATCTACAAAAATATTGATGTTCTCTTACAACATGTTAGAGTGACAGGTGTGGAGAGAGGGCGAATTGTCACTGAATTTCCCTAAGAGCAAGATATTTCTGTGTCTCTAATAGCTCAGAAAATAGTTTTATTTCAGGCCTGGAATGAGGCACCACACGTTGATCACATTCTCAATGATGTTAAGAGCACGGGAAGCTCATTTGGTGGTAACCCATTCCTGAGAATGGGAATTGTTCAAAATCGGTACATCCTTAGCAATGCTTCACAAAGGAAGATGGGAAGGAGTGGAAATCATGTAACCAAGGGGCCCACAGGGGTCAAAACTGGCAGTAAGGACATGAGCCAGGAACTGTCTTGTTTGCACAGGCTGTTCCAAAGTAGAAGAGATGGATCATGTCGGTCTTCTCATAAATGCTTTTAGATGCAACTTTTGTTTGGTTGGGTTTTTTTAAAGTTTGGTGACAGTGTTTCACTTCATGTGTTTTCAATTTCTCCATCTCCTATGTCCTTGACTGACTTTTCTGCTCATTTTTCCTCTAAGCTCATAACATCCCAGCATAAATATATTAACAGATCCTGAAATATATATGTGTCTAGTCTATGTGTCAAGAAGACTCACACACCTTAGGATTTACTTACTCAAGCCTTTGGTAGATGACCTAATTTTCCCTTTTAGTCAGATTACAAGAGGAGATTTAAATAACTGTTTCACACTTTAGAAGGGTTAAGAGGCACAGAGATTCCTGACCAAATCCTCAGCTGGTAGGAGCTGGCATTGGGAAGCTGAGAACTGAGGCAGAGTTGTGTGATTTGAAGCAGCAGAGATCTCTGCTCTGGACTCACAACAGAGAAGTAAAGGAGTAAAACTAAGGCAGACGTTGCCAAGAGGCATGTGTTGTCTGAGGAGATAAGAAATGCTCAACCAGGAAATTGCAGGCGGCCTGGAGCTGAAAAGAATCCAGAGGGGAACTCTCATGGAGGGAACTGGTGGGCACAGCTGGGAAATTGGACTCGACTCAACCATGAATCCAAATCCATGCTGCCACAGCAGTGAACTTGTAGCCAAGGAATTAGAGCTGGCCAGGGCCATAGAGAGCACCTGGTTCAGCCCCTCTGACAAGATGGGTACTCAGGGACCATCTCATGGAGAAAACAACAGAGGGAAGGGTTGGGATGTGCCGGGAGCTGTTGCCTCTGCTAAGGGCTGTGATGGTGAGGGAGCTCCTGCGGCTCCTCCCAGGGGTGCCTGTGCTGGGAAGGAGCTGATTTGGTGGGAGGGCCCCTGTCGTACAGAGTTAATTGAATGAGCTGTTCATCTCCTAAGTGCTCATCTGAGCCAGGCTCAGCGGCTCTCCAGAGATGCACCCATCACTAACTATGAAAATCCTTACGCAGCAGAGCATGCAGAACCTCAGATTACCTCTTCCTCTTTTATTGCACAAGGCTATTTTTAATCCAGTGCCTGGCTGGGCATTAATTATCTTTGACAAATTACTGTGTATTGTCTTCATGTTGTGTAAATTCCCATGCATATTTTAGCCCATTGCAGTCTCATAAGAGCAGTAAGTGACACCTTATTTCCCTTATTTTACGGGCAGGCTGCAGTAGTGATGAGGTATCAGAGGAAATTCATGCCCAAATTCATCTGTCAATTGAAACCAGTGAACAGCTGTGTTGTCAGCGCAGCTTTGCAGGGCTATATCAGCCATCAGCACTGCCCCGGTACCCATGGATTCCATACCATCAATCATCAATTTTGCTAATTACATGGCAATATGAGTACAAATGTGTGATGGGAATTGACATCTCAGAGGAAGTTGAGTGGATGGATCACTGAGTCAGGAATGAGTACATGTGGAATTCCACCTACATACAAGGAGGTGCGAGAGTTGCAACAGTTTTTCTGCATCTTTTTTCTTACACTTGAGTGCTACATTCCTAGACATGTCTCTCTCTTAGATCCAGGACTTTAAGAGCAGCAATTCTATGTGACCCAAGAAATGTGTGATGGTAAAGCTCTTGGGTGCTTTTAGTGCTGGATCAGGAATCTCCTTATGTCAAGTTCTTGGGGGCAGACTGGGAGTGACTCATGTTCTTCACAATGCACCAAAGGTTGCCCTTGTGGAGGTCAGTGAGGGACTGGTGAGCAGAACAAGCAGGGTTTGCTCTTTGTGCAGTTGAGAGAGCAGAGCAGGGCAGTGGGAGCGTGTCCCTGGCGTGTGGGGGAGAGGAGGACGTGCTGTGAGCTGCGCTGTGCCCCGGCCGGTCCTGCTGTCAACCAGCTCAGAACGTCCCGGCCCTGGGGACACACAGCTGCTTTCCAGCCCAGCCCCAGCTGTGGCAGCACAGCCTGGCAGGAGCTGGGGCTGGAGCCCACGAGCTGCTGTGCTGCCTGGGGAGGCTGTGTGTGCCCCAGAGCCCCGGGACTGTGCGAGGGGCCCCTCTGACCCTGGCTGCCCGCACAGCACCATCTGCTCTCCCTGGGCTCCGCAGTGCTGACCTGGTGGGATAATGAGTTATCCTTGTGGAGCGTTTGCAAATGGGGATGGGTTGGAAGGACTCAACCCTGTGTTGTCTTTCTGTGAGATTCCTTGGGTCTGAGAAGGGACCACCTTAAGGTGCAGCAGTTCAGAATCACAAGCAACAAGGAATTGATCAGTTCCAGGATCAGGGCTGTTTGCTCTGCCCTGGGAGGAGCAGAGTGGGATGTTCCATGGATATTTGAGAGAGGCAATCTGCTGTGAGTACAAGTGAGAATGTGGCACAGGCTCTGGCACTGGTAAACACAAGAAGATCTCTGTGGATAATACGAGTTTTTTTCTGTTTGATTTTTTAGAATCAACCTTGTCCTATGTTAGGCAGCTGGAGGCCAGAGTAAGACAGCTGGAGGAGGAAAACCGCATGCTGCCCCAGGTGGGTGACAGCCCCGCGGGAGCACCCGGGCTGCAGAGGGACCAGCAGCCCTTGTCCTTCCTGCGTTTGAACACCCAGATAAACAAAGGCTCTCACATCTGTTTGCTCATCTTGCTGTGTTTGAGTAGGAGATTGATTTAAGGCTGTGACAATGCTTTCATTAATTTTTTTCCTTGCAGGCATTGATACCTTGCTAAGAAAAATTCCCTGGAAGCTGCTACTTCTAATTAATTAATTAATTAATTAACTTATGGGTTGGGAATCACAGTGAACTGACCCTTTGCATTCTGGTTTTGTTCCAAGAGCTTCTTGTTAAAATATCAACTAGTTTTTACAGTTAACCAAAATATTTTGCTCTAAAAATGCAAACATTATAAGTAATAATTGAGTTATATTATTTTTAATACTCTAAGAAATATATTAGATACATTAATGCAAGACTGAAAGTCAATTGACTAAATATGGTGTTAAAGGTTTTCCTAACATGTTTCTAAGAATGCAAAATTTAAAAGCTCAATACAAATGAATACACTTGTAACTTTTCATATAGGTACATACTTACTAGAACGTATTTCTATCATATTTCATTAAATAACCCTTAGAAAATTTTGTCAGGTCTTCAAATGAAATTGCCCAATGGAAAAGAAATGAAGTTGGATTTTGTTTAAATCGAACACTAGCCATTGGTCTGAAGAAGAAAAATGCTTTTTGTTGGACTTAGTACCATTATTTGACTGTAAAATCCAAGGTAACAGTGAGGTAGTAAGAAGTAAAATCCACTGGCTCAGATTTATTGCCCTTTTGTTAAGGCAGAGTCTAAGTAAAATGTGGTGGATTTTCCCCTCACCTTTAATGTGACAGTTGGAAGGGCCTCTGCAGCTCTTTGCTTGGTGACCTTGGGCCCTTGGCTTCTCTCTACTCTAATTTTTGGATCTGGAAAAGAAGGACAACAAAAAATGTCTGCTCGTTAACATGTAAACAGTTTTCAGTAGGAAAGACAATGGTTGATCATCAGTGATAAAGAATATTATTTTCTTTCAAGAACATTTTTCATGGCAAATGTTAACAAACCCACCCAAAAATACTGTGTGGTTTGTCTTGGGTCTGGAACAACACTGGGAGATAAATTGTGCAGAACATTCTTCATGGGCCAAATCTTTAGAAGTGTCCATGTGTTTTATGTTTGATTTGTCTGGGTTTGAGGCGCTGAGGCAGAACCCACAAAAAGCATTCCCAAATCTTACCGAAGCCTGGGACACCCACACTGTGGGCACTGAGTTCAGTGAAAATACCTTGGCTGGGGTGCCAAACCAGAGAATAGTGCCTGTGGAAACAGCCCAGCACCTAAGCCTGTAGCTGTTGCAAAAATCATTGAAACAAAATACGCTGAGGGTGGGGTTTTGAAGGGGAAGAGTGAGGTGAGCAAGCCTGGAAACTGCTTTTTGTTTTCAAGGAGCCAGGTCAGAGTTTGTCTTATGTGTGGCTTTGTTGGCACAAGGATTTGTGGTGGAGTTCTGATAAATCTCCTCATATCTCTGGATACTTTATTCTAAGACTTAATGAGTGGCAAGAGTTCACATTTCCTGGCATATTTTACTCTTCCTCCCGGTTGAAGTCATGGCTTTGGGGAGAGGAAGGAAGTGTAGACACCGAGCTTATTCTAACTTTGCATTCATCACCTCGGTGTTACATTTGCCTGTGCTTGTTTTGTGAGTTTGTTATTCCTGTGGGTCCCACCTTGAACGTGCTCACCTCAGTGGTGATCAGGCCCTGTCACAAAGACAAGGATGCAGGCTGGAAATGCATAAACTCCTGGCACTGGTTTAATTCCATTTAGTGGGAGGAGTGGGAGTTTGTTGGGCATGAAGCCAAGCCAAGTGCTTTTGACAAATAAACTGAAAATCTACAACGAGCTCCACAACCGATGAAGGTTTTTGGCATGGCCCTTACTCAGTTACAGTGTCCTGCCTTAAAATTTCAGCAGTGTCTGAGTGAGAGATGCCTTTTGCTTTTTGGATAGCCCCTCCCTGGCAGGGTTTGGGAATTGCAGGATTGCACTTAGGAGAGAGGTGACGACTCACGCTCATGAGTGTGACACCTCTGCTGTCTCTGCTGAAAAGCCCTGGCCTTGTCTCAGGCTTTTTTCTCTCCTCCTGCCATGCTTTTCTTCTTTTTCCTCTCTGCTTTCAGTGTCCTTTCTTTCCCCCCTTTTCTGCTTATGTGTCACTCCTGGAAATGCACTGACACAATTGTCGACACCTCTCCAGACAAATCATTCTGTTCCTCTGTCACTTAGATGTGGTTCCTTTCCAATTTCTTTTGCTTTGCTTGTCTCCCTCCATATGTATTAGTTTTCTTTTCAAAACCCCACAGACCTCTAATGTAAAGGTTTTATTAATATTTAGTGGCAAGAACATTTCCAAAGAAAATGGTTTTAAGTGCTGCCATCACTGTTCAAATGGAACCTGAGTTTCAGCTCCCTCTGCTGTACCGAAGGGCTGCTTTGTCAGGGGAATTGCAGTACCACCACTGAGTCAATATTTTAGTTTGATCAGGTAATAGAAAAGGTATAAGAATGGGAATATTCACTTAAGCCTGTTAATGTCTTTTGCTGTGCTGCACAGCGGTTGTGGAGATGGTTCAGAGCATAGGAGGGGGTTTCAGAGTTACAAGGAGCCGTAGGTTGCAGGTTTGCTGTGTTTGTGGGAGCTGTTCTTTTGTTGTTGTTGTCGTTCTCTGTATTCCTTCTCTCCAATAACAAGATATGACCCAGACCCTTTCAGTTTCTGGCCACAAGCAGGACTTTTGAGCAAGAAAGCAGATACTTTCCAAGATTTATGGCATGCAGCTGGGTCTTCTGTTGGGAATGCCAGACTGTGCCGGCTGCGGCCGGGCCGAGGGGTGAGCAGCTTGCACTGGTGCTCCTCAAACTCTCCTGTGGGCAAAGCTGTGTGACAGCAGGGCCTGGGGGCATCAGGGATAGAGCAAGAACGTTTCTGTTTTGCTGGATGAGTTCAGGCTGGAGTAGTTCCTCACAGGACTGAGGCAGGAGCAGCACATGGGCTCTGGCAGTGCCTTCTGCTGACTCAAAGTGCACATGGAACTGCAGCTCCACTGGAGATTGGGTTGTTCAGCAGACATTGAAACAGGAGAATGCAGCATCAGCAGTGCTCTAACCACATACAGCGCGTTGACCCTGGCTGGAGGCCAAGTGCCCACCAAAGCTGCTCCATCACTCCCATCCTCAGCTGGGCAGGGGGAGAAAATACTGCAGAAGGTTCATGGGTTGAGGTAAGGACAGGGACAGATCACTCACCAGTTACTGTCATGGGCAGAACAGACTCGGCCTGGAGAAATTAGTTTAATTCATTACCACTCTAATCAGAGTAGGATAATGAGAAATAGAAACTAAATCTTAAGCCACCTTCCCCTCACCCCTCCCTTCTTCTCTGGCTCAGCTTTGCTTCTGACTTTCTCCATCTCCTTCCCATCAGCAGCACAGGGTGGACAGGGCTTTTCTTCCTTCTTCTTAAGTGTGTAACTCAGCTGCACTGAGCTGGAGGGCTGAGAATTGGGAAGCCATCCCTAAAGCCTCCCTGTTACTAAAACCCGAGATCTTTGCCTACCACTCAAATCTTGTCACACCACCTATGCTGTTGTAATGAAGATACTCAGCAATAATTACTAAAATATCTAGGGGTCAAAGATTGCATTCGGATCCAGTTGCAGCTCCCTGGGCTGTGACAGACCTGTTATGTCAGTGAGTATCTGCAGAGGCCTGGGAAGAGGCGTCTCCTCCCAGACTTGCCATGGTGCATGACTGCTCCCCTGCCTTATGCCGGGAGAAGCCAGATCAGGATCTGGCATCCACATGTCAATTAGCTGAAGATATCCCTGAGTTTTTGTTGGGGTGGTATTTCAGGGCTGATAAGCTCAGCTGAAACGCCCTGGGAATGCGGACATCTGTCATATAATGACAGTGAATGCATTTGCAAAAGACAAACTTGGCAAGTCACCCAATTTAAATTGCTTCGGTTCTTATTTGTTTCACGGGAGGAGGAGACTTTTCCCCTTCCAGCTCTTTGTCCTTGTAATTCAGCTTTCCCTTTCAGTGAGGGGGAAGGGAAGCATTGCCAGGATGCTGCAGACAAGGTGCCAGTGGGCCGGAGGTGGAGTGAGCACCCAGCTCCCACAGCACAGGACAAGGAGGCAGCTCTGGTGCCAGGCTAGAGCAGAGCCTTCTGCTCCCTCTCACCTGGGCTCTGCTACCTCTGTTTCCTCATTCTTTCCTTTCCAAGGCTTTTGGTCCTTTCCTATCTCTTTTTGCAGTATTTCTTGCACTTGCACTGTTGCTTCAGGCTCTTTTTTGGGGGTTTGCATCCTTGTTAGCTCATTCCAGTCCTGGTATGTTTAACTGGGAAATGGTAGGTGTGGCTGTTAGGCACACATGAGTTTATTCTTAAGCTCTTTTAACACTTTCCATTTCCTTCTTTCTTCCCCCTTTCATTAGATTATCACATTTTATTTCAACCCATTTCCAACTCTTTCAAAAACCTTTCACTGAGATCTGTGTTTTTTTATTTTCCCTCTTCATGACATGGTTTTAATTATAAATCTATTAGAAGGTGGGAATTGTTTGGTTAGTGTTTCTTTTTCTAAAATCTGTGTCACTCACAGTTCCATAGTGTTTGTCTCCTCCCTTCCTTAGCATGTAGGATAGGGAATCCTTCAACCAAAATGTAATTAAAAGCCATTGAACAAACTCATGTTTCCTAATCATGCCATCAAATATTTGCTGAAAGAAAGTGAATCAAGAGCATCCACCCACCCAGTTCTTTCATGTGCTCTCGTCCCCAGTGTAAATTAATAGGCCATTAATGAAGGGCTCCAGTTCCCAGCAGCTGCGAATCTGAGCAGGGTCTTTGTCTCAGGGTGTCCATTGTGCTTGACAGGGGAAGGCTGGAAGACAAGAGCTCATGAGCTTCATGTTACCAAGATACAAATTCAAGAAAAACTTGGTGCACAGAGAGTTGCAGTTCTGAGAGGACAGATGGTCTTTTTTTTCCAGTTATAACTCTAAAAGTCAGGAGTTACTTTGTCCTCAGGATTTTCTAGTAGACTCTATGGAATCTTCTGTATTTTCCATGTGTGGCCTCCAAGGTTTGGAGCTGCCACAGCCCAGAACCTTTTTCTCTTGCCTGTTCATTATCAAAAGAGGTTTCTGACAGGCCTGCTGGAAATGGCTGTTTCTGAGGGGATGTAGCCAGCAACAGTTTTGGCCACTCAGAAATCTGAGTGTGCCTCCAACCCAGTGGGAGCATGTGTGGATTTTGGCAGCAATATCCTGGAGAGGTTTCTGCTGAGGTCTTTGAGGACAGGTGAAAAACTGCAGTGTTTGAAGATTGTGTATTTTAATTGACAGGAACGTTCCCTAAAAAATGTCTCTGTTTTCTTTAGTGTGTTATTAATCCAGCAGAGCAACATGCTGCAGTTACTGCTTTCTGGTTTTCCTTTCTCCTGCCTGTTTGAAACAAGCTGACAAACACAGTCTGTGTTTGCTTTGAGATGTACAGGGAAATTGAGGGCTGGGGAAATCAGGGAAAAAAGCTTTGAAAATCAGGTAGTGATTGAACTGATGTGGCAGCTACCCAGCAGGAAGGATCTACTTCCCAGTAAACCACTTGCCTCTGGGATAAGAGGCTGCTGCAGAATGAGGTAGGGCTTGGATGGTGAGTGAACCAGTGTCCAGTGGACAGGAAAATCCTGCTCTCTTGGAAGCTTTGATGAGGTGGCTGTGAGTGTCCTTGGGGCAGCCATGGACTGCTTTTCCCTTCCTGGCTCTTCCTGCGTGCCAGGCAGCTCCGGAAGGGGCTGGCACACGGAATCCCACGGACTGAGCTGGACACTGGGCTGGGCACTACAGTGGTTTTCATTCATGACTGTCCTTATCAACAATACAGATTGAAAAAATGAAGCTTTCTACTGAGTTAAGTAGAGCAGCTCGTGATTAATTCTCTCCATCACAGAATACCCTGTTCTACACAGGGGTCTTTATTCTGACCCTGGCCAGGGTACAGTGCAGGGTTTGCCTCTGGCACTGTGGGAAAATGGCCTGAGTAGTAACATTTTGTAGTTAGTGTGAGTGAAATGCTAAATTTCCATTCATCTGGGCTTTTTGTTAGGTGATATTACAGGGCTGAGTCAGATTTCCTGTTCTT
Source organism: Aphelocoma coerulescens (assembly GCF_041296385.1). Classification (NCBI taxonomy): domain Eukaryota; kingdom Metazoa; phylum Chordata; class Aves; order Passeriformes; family Corvidae; genus Aphelocoma; species Aphelocoma coerulescens. The sequence goes on from NC_091016.1 coordinate 3,458,714, forward strand.
TCTATTCACTAGAGTCACGTTTTGGCATTAGATATTTTGTAGATTTACTTCTAACAGCAAATGGATCTGCACATTCAGGGATTCTTATCCTTGTGGGAAGTACACAGGATGTGGTGTGGGTTTTACCTGCTCTCTGCAGTGGGATGACCTGTACAGAGATCCCTTTAGACTCAGAAGAGGCCACATGCATACTGCTGTACTTGGGCACAAGGGCTGGCCAGGCCCAGTAGGGAAGGCTGGTTGTGTGGGATGAGCAAAAAAGTAAATGATTTCTCATGTGCTGATGTTATACAGCGCTGTTTGTTCACAATTACTCAAGATGTTTAAAGTTTATAGAGATTTCAGCACTACAGAGCTATGACTTCATCCCTCCTGTCTGATTTGGATCCACTTCCACAGTTTGTTACTGGGTAAGAAATGAAAAGATCTGTCACACAGGATACTGATTCCAGTAGCTGGATGCAGGTGCTGTGTGGAGCTAGGGAAGAGGAGGAAGGGAGCAGATGTCTGTTCCCATCCTCGAGGTCCTGCTCAGGATCCAGTTGTACTTGGGGCTGGGCAGTGACAGGGGGCTCAGAGCAAGGAAGATTAGGCCAGGTTTTGGTAGAAGGCGAAACATGTCCATGCTCCCCCTGGGCAGCAGCTGTGCCAGAGGCTCTGCAGACCTCAGTTCCTCATTCCCCAAGGTCCTGTGTGTTCAGACACCACCACTTCGGCAAAGTGCCTTTTCCTCCTGCTTTGCTTCACTGCCTCAGGAGCTCCTAACAGTAGTGCTGGAGTGCCTCCAGCTCACAGGGCCCGTGCTCAAGCTGGGCATCCCCATCGTCCCCTGGAATAAGCTTCCTCCAAGGGAAGCAGAAGCTTTACTGCATCAGTGGAGTGGCCTCACCTGACATGAGAAGTCCCTGAGCTGAGGATGGGCCTTCAGGGCTGCAAAATCTGCCTTACTTTTTAAAGAAAAGCTTATGTCTCTTATCAAGGACAGAGGGAGGAAGGAGAAGGATGTCCACAGGGGAAATAATAATTTTCAGTCTCCTACCAACATGTGCTGGCTGCTTGAAGCAGTGTGTTCACAAGTTTCTCGTTCTCATGAAAGGAGACAAAAGTGTGCTACATATGGCAGGGAAGAGGCTGTGGAACACAGCTGCCTGGAGGAGAGCTTGAGCTCTGAGAGCAGCACCGCTTGCAGGAAGTTTGGATTTTTTTGTGTTCAGAAGGCTACATGTGTAGTCCATAGTCATTTTCTTATCATTTTAATGGCAGTATTTCTATTTTCTATTCCAAACTGACCAAAATCTTTGCTGCCTCTGGAGTTAGTAAAGAAACAGAACACTTTTCCTGATAAAAGCCCCAAAGCTGACAGACTGAGTTTATCCTAAGCCAGAATTGCTCCAAGCTGCTTTATTGCCCCTTTTCCTTCCTCTTTCATTTCCTTTCCCAAAATACAGCGTTAAGTCTGGCCAGTCACAAACTTCCCAAAGTCATGAATCCTTCCCAAAGCAAAATAAGTCCTAAAGCCCCTCCATACATCACAGCAAATTGGTAATGGCCATTGCTGGGGAGGACTGCAGGATGCTGCTCCACACAGCCCCGAGCGTGTGCTGGTGTTGCCAGCCTGGTTACAAGATCCATTAGTGCCCACTCTTGTGGATTACAAGGATCCAGTGCTTGGCAGGAGGACAAGTTTGTGTATGAAACGAGGTTTCAGATTCAGGCTTAAAGTACCTTTTCCATGGGTTTAGCATATGCAGCATTTTGGGGGTTTTTTGTAACATATTTAATTTTTTTTAGGGTTTTTTTTGAATATGTGAAGTCCAGTCCTGCAGATGACTGTGGGGGTTGAGTTGATGTTTTGGGTGGCTGGGAGGGTTCTCTCTGCCCCTTGGCACTGCTCTGAGCCTGCACCTTTGGTTACAATGGCCTCAGTGTATCCCAAGAGCATTAGGAACTTGCTTTGGACTGGGTTATTTTCCAATGAATTTTCAGGCAGACTGGATCTGTGAAGTTCAACCTCGTGTCTTCACTCTGTGCCCTTTTTCTCCCACCCCCACCTTCATCTTTCCTATTGTTTAGATTAGAGATATCCCCAAAAACTGCACTGTGCTATGTGCTTGCTCAGCAGGGCAAATGAGAGCCCATGGGGGCACTGTTCCTCATCAGAGGCTCTTTCCACTGTCATTATTTTTCCTTCAGAAATGCATTTCCCACACGTTCCAGCAGGAATTAATGCTACATTATTTCTTAATGTTTCCTACGCTGTTTATTACTCTTTAAGGAAGGAACTTTCCTTCTCTCTGTCTTTGAAACGTTTTGCTTCTTTGGAGTTCTCAATTTTTTTACACAAAGCTCTGCGTAAGGAATGAAAGGGAAGAGCAGGGCAAGTTGGGAGCAGCTCAGGAGCGGGACTAGGGCAGTCCCTGCGGCTGCAGTGCTCACATTGCTGCCCACAGATGCAGCAGGGGTATTTTTAGCACTCCTCCAGAGCTGCCTGCTTGCTCAGGTTACCTCACTCCAGGAGATGCTTTACATCCTGCAAAGTTTGAGGTGACTGAGCTGGAAGAATTTAGGTAGCGTGCATTTTTTTGGCAGTGTCCTGAAGAGCCCTTGCAGGTGTCCACTGGGAGGACAAAGCCCCTGAGGTTGTCACTGCTGGGGACAAGTTGACATCTCTCAGGCCAAGGGGGCCATGCCCTTGCCCTGGAGGAGCTGGAGACAGGGAAGGAGTGAGCTGGCAGCCCTGAGCTCCTGGCTCCTTCTCTGGTCGGCTGTGGCTCAGCTCATATTGCAAACCTTGCAGCAACGTTCAAAAATGTGAGTTCTGTTAAAGGAACAACCTCCAGAGTTACTGAGATAAAATTAGACCTTCTCAAAACCTTCGTGTGAGGTTGAAATTATCTCTGTAAACTTTGTAGCACTTTTGTGAGGTGATGTACACACATAAGAAATTTTGTTATGTCCTGATTTTCCAGGGAGACGCCCTTGAGGGCCAGAATGTTTGGGTGACACTCTGCAATGCCACCCACGCTGCCTCAAGTGGACCTTGGTTACTGTGGCACAGAAAGAGGGGAGCTTGGGAGTAACACACGCCTTCAGTGCTTCTCAGCCTTCTGCAAAAGAGCAATAAATAACTGACATCTGTTTTAATTAGTGACCAAGCCTTTTGTGTATTAAATAGTGTTTAATTTTTTGCGAAGGATGCCATTAGGATGCCAGGAGGGGCGGAGGGGAGTCACTGCTCTGCAAACGAGCCAGCCAACGTCAGTGGACATGGCTCAGCCTCTCAGCAGTCTGACTCAGTGGTAAATGCTCTGAAGGTAACGCTGCTCCTCTGGTACAGTCCATGCAAAACGTCCTGTCTGTCCCTCAACACGTGTGTATTGTCCTGGCAACATCCCCATGGGCACCACTGGGATGTTACTGTCATGAGTGGGGTTGTTTTTGTTTGTCACTCATTGCATCTGTGGACTGTGTGTATCCTGGGCAGGGTCCCACCCTCACAGCCGTGTTGATTCCAGCTGTAGCTGCTCTCCACGTTACTTGTAGTTTTTCTTTGAAGCTGGAAGTGGTGTTTTGCTGAATAAGGAAGTCTTTCATTGAGAATGCATGTTTGTGCTCCAGTGGAATACAAGGGATTCCTGTAACCTGTGCAAAGAGAAAGACTTTAATGCAGAGATAAAGCCAAGGCACACAGTATATTTCTGTTAAAAATAGCAAAGACCACAATCCCAAGGTCAGTGCTGAAACTCCCTTGGGAACAGATGTGCTTTACCCTGAAGTCAGGGCTGCATTGCAAAGGCCTGTGTGGCATTGATACACAGCAATTGACACAAGTAATCAGAGGGGTAAATCTCAAGTTCTCACTTCTGTCAGCAGTAAAACTGTTGCAATTAAAGAAACTTAGAAAGTGTTACAAGATTCCAAGGTTTATGGGGTGACATGAGACAACAAGTGGCTGAGTTCTCTGTCCCACTGCAGCACAGGTGCCAGTGGTACCCATGTTCCTCTGGAGGGGAATGAAACTGAGGGAGAGCTGAGCAGAGAGCAAGGGCTGTGTATTCCTCTCTCCCAGTGCTGGCTCAGACGTGGTTGTCTGGGGCTTTGTGCACCTCTTCTTTTCTGTGCTTCACTCATTCCTAACCTGCTTTAGGTTAAGGGAGTGTTATTCCCCACCTCTACAGGTGTTGCAGGGACATACTTGGAGTGGGAGGTTTGCACTCCTCCTGGAAGGGACTTTTGTAGACATTTGCTCTGGTTTTGAGCTCAGCGGAGCTGTTGGCTTGCCTGGACATTCGAGTTCCTGCGCACAGTGATTCTCTCCCTCAGGCCGGGTGACATTGGCTTCTCCTCCGTGGAGCCTGAGGAAATGGGTTTGTGCAAGTGAACCGAGCACAAATTACAGCCATCAGATCCCTTCCTGTAACACAACCCCCGGGCACAGCCGCGCTTCCCCGCAGCCGTCTCGCCTGTTTGCCTGGCATGCAGAGGGGAGAGGCAGCAGAGAGTGCCCCAGCCCCTCTCCTCATGCCCTCAGCTGCACGTCCCCTCCGCGATGGCCGCCCCAGCCACGTCCCTGCCAGCTGCACTCAGCCCAGGAGTGCGCTGATCTCACCCTCGTACAACGTTCCCAGCTCCCGAGGAGTGCCTGGTTCAGAGTGCTCCAGCTCCTCTCTGCATCTTCCATGTATTTCACCTGCTGCTGCCTAGAAAATAAAGCTATGCCACGTCATTTTGTCAAGAGATCATGTGTCATTATGGAAAAAAGCCTTTTGTAGTTCTCTTAAAATACCCCTTGGCAAAGGCTCTTCCCTGAATGGAGCATTTAACAAGGTGCTTTTGACAACCTGTTGTAACAGCTGGTCCGTGTAAGTGAAGTATTGGAACAACAGCTGATGCTTTGCTTGCTGAAATGGATTGATAAGAAATACACAGAGTTTAGTTCAATATGATGTGAAAGCTGTGCTTTAAGTTCACCAGGAGGTACTGCAGCAATTGATATAAATGAAGTGTTGTATCCAAATGGAAAGTGAGCTGTCAGCTCACAGATTGCCCGACTTCCCCATCCCCAGCCAGGGAGCAGACCCTGCTTTTTCCTAGGGTGAGGCATATGGGTTTGATCCCACCTTTCTGGGGAATGCACAGCTGATCCTTGCATCACTGCAGAATCAGGTGCAGGAGGAAGAACCAGCCAGCACCAGGAGCCTGCTTTTCAGTACAAATTTGGCAACTTGGAATTTCTGCAACAAAGAAATAGTCTCTGTTATAAAACCTCATTGTTAGTGCAGCCCACTTGTGAACAGCACAAAATCTGAAGAGCAGGACTGTGTTTTAAAGGGACATTTCCATTAGAAAACAGAGGAGGTAGTTGTTAAAATAGTGCTGTTGTTTTCTTGACTTTGTAAAGAATGAAAAAAATATTTTTAAAATTACCTGGAATCTCCTGCCAGTGGAGGAAGTGGGGAACAAGAGCAGAGCTTTGCCATGCAGCCGGTCAGATGAGGCTCTTCCATGACCTGCTCCATCAGGCAGGATGGTTGGAAGAAGAAGTTGCCATGTGTGTGTCCTCATTCCAGTTGTATCTGACCAGCCTGCTTGTGGTGCTCTGCACGGATTGACTTTGCACTGAGACAGCTGGAAAAATGTGCAGTGTAAGTTTAAGGTGTTTAATTTTGTATTCCATATTGAGCCTGGAAACACCTGAAGATGCAAAGTAATCTTCGTTTAAATGCTGACAGTATGCCCTTGAAGATTTTATATGGAAATTAAGTCAATTACTGTTTCTGTAATGCAATTACTGTTTCATTAGGAACACTGTAGTGTTAACATGTGGGTTAGTATTGATCAGAAAAATCTATGTGTATAATATATCTGGGATAAAGTACTGTATGACTCAGCTGACCTGAATTTATCCTTCATAAGAATAAAACTTGGCAAGTGTGATGAAGCCTGGCAGTCTCAGTTTCCCCACCTGAACAATGGCCCCTATGTATTTTTCTGCCTATGATATTCCTTTGTCATTTATGGATAAAACCCAGTTTCTAACTCATACATATTTAAAAGTAATCCATAAAAATTCTTGTGATGTAAGTAATGCCACTTCTAAAATGCTCAATTTGACATTATCACTTCATTTGTGTAAATCTCAAATATATACTTGTATCCCACCTTCTCCCTTTGTTCCCCAGCCATTCAAAGCTCTGCTGCTGGCATTGAAATGCTCCCTGTTCCTCTGACTTTTATAATCCGTGCCTGATTTGACTATTGATATATTATTATACTTTTAAAATAGTTGGTTATTTTCTTTCTGGTTTTGTCTTCTTACACCCACCCAGTCCATGTTCAAAGCACAGTGGATTTGTGATGAATGACTTATAATGTTTCTTTTCTTTTGCATTCTCCTTGCAGTTCCTGCCAGGCTATAACTCAGTGTTTAGCTGCAGCCTGATGCACTGTGGGTGTTTCACAGGAAACATTTGCCATGGCATCATTTTGCCTGTGAAAACAGTGGAACGATGACAAGTTTCACTTTGAGCTCCATAATTTTGATGCATGGTGTTGGTTGGTACCAAAATGCAATCTGGTACCAAATATTGCAAAATGCAAATACGGATGTGTAATTCATGCTGTAGGAATTTTGTGGTGTTAGATGATCGTGCTGGTATGTTATTAAGGTAACGGTGGTGGGAATTCTCTCCTCAGGATGTGCATATGGAATTGGTGCCTGCTCATCAACAATGTATTTGGGAATGGTTTTGCTTTGTATTTATAAGCTTGTAGTGTCTTAGGAGAATGTAGCCACATGTGACAGCGGGTTTAGAGGCAGTTCATTGTGTAGTAGTGAGCATGGGTGTAATTCCAAAGCACAGGAATGTCTGGATTCGCTCTGGAGGGGTGTTACTCATATTTTCCTCAGGTTACTGGGAAGTTTTGTTTGCAATTCACTTGAGAAGGGAACCCAAGGGAAGGTGGTATACATCAACAGGGATTTTAGGGTGTAGCTGGGCAGGAGGGCTCGGGCAGCTGAGATTTCCGTGGGTATTTCCTGCTGCTCACGGAGTCCCACAGGGCTGGAATGCTGCTGCAGCCCTGAGATGTAATGGCTCTCATCTGCAGTTGGGTGCAGGTTCCTGCCTGAATTCCAGGGACATTCCTGCATCCTGGCACTCTGGTATGTTGGAAGTAAGCTAAAAAGGAATCTCCATGGCTGCATCCTCAGCCTCACAGCTGTCCTTTAGCTGAGGTTTCTGCTGAAATTTGGAGTGATTTTGAGTGACATTTTGACCCCAGCTTGTCACTTGTGCTTAGGGCATGGGCTCTCCTGTGTGGGTTTTCCCCTTCGTAGCAATCCAGGGTCACTCATTCAGCTGGAAGTAAAGGACCTTGGGAAGTGTCATCTCCTAGTTTATTACTGTGTCAGCATTAGCTGCTTGGTAAATCTTGTCTTAATATTTATTGACAAGAAAAGTTGTTGGAAGTCATGGTTAGGTGCAATGTGCCTTCTCACAAAAGCTGTCCAAGAGAGCTTCCTCTTTGATAGTATTAAGTTAGGAAAATCAGGAAGCAGATGTTGGAAAGAATTGTCAGATCCAGCCTGGCTGTGCTGCAGACACCCAGTCTGGGAGGTGTCACTGAACCCCCATTTTTCATGCTCTCACCACTGCAGTGTTTCACTGCACAGCAAACGTGCCTGAAGCACACATGTTTTTTATGATGGTGACTTGGGATTTCTGGCTGCAAGATTCTGGTCATACAGCAAGTTTGCAGGCTTTGGGTCACACCCACCCACTGGAATCAAAGACAGCTCCCTTTAAAGACTTGAATTTGGCTCTGTGCTATAACACTGTAGTCCTGTTGCTTCCAGTCTGAAGTATTTCTGGTTTTCATGCTGACACTCAGGTTTTCTTCAGGAAAGGCTCAGAGAAACTGGGTTATTTTCCCATCTCTTATACCGGATCACAGTAGGATCTTGGGTTTGTTCTGCCTTTGCTCATCAGCTCCAGGAACTACCTTTTCAGGATGTCAGCTTCCCAGGATCCAGCTAATTCAGTGCCAGCTAATGCAGTATCTGTTCACTGCTGGACTTTAGGCACTGGTAAAATACAAATAATGAATGATGACAATGGAAAACAGCTCTTACCTTTCTTGACAGTCATATTGCTGTTGGCCTGGAGATTAATGGGTGATTTAGTAGCAGTTATAAAAAAATAGTCTGAAATGGCAATACAATTGATAGGAATCACCATTTTTGTCTCTAGCAGTCCCTGAGAGGCCTGGGGACATTGACATAAGCTACTGTTCTTGTGCTCATATTCCATCAACCTTTCTGTAAGTCATTGTAAAACACCTCCCTAAATGTTGGGGGGTATCATTTCTCTGCCTTTTTAATTCTGACATTGTAACATGGGTGTTAAGCAGAGTAGCACAGTGGCTGCAGGCACAATTCCTCTCACCTCAGGAAAGAACTAGTGGAATAAACACTCCTAATGCCTTCCTTGATTTTAAGAGAACAAGTAAATGCTTTGAAGTAGAGGAAGAACTACTCTGTGGTTTTTAAGCTGGAGATGTTTAGACATCTCTTGATGGATCTTTGTGCTTCTGAATCACATTCTACAAGAGATGTGGTTGGGGAAATAGTTGGACAGAGTTTCTGTTGAGACCTGCAAACACCCTCAGTCTTGTGTGTGAAGCGTAAAATATCCCCGTGATGCACGTGCCAGTTCATGTGTCCCTGTTTCTAATCACTTTTACCTGGCAGCATGTGCTTTCTGTGTTCAGAAGGAATGCTGTGTCCCGTGGGAAACAGTCTCTGCTCCTGTTGTGTGTCCCTCCCCTGTGTCCTACCTGTGCTGCATGGTGTGTGTTCCAAGCTGTGGCATTCCAGATGCATGTCCCTATGCCAGTACTCCTTAACTGGGGATAATGAGCTCTCTTTCCATCCCTCCCTCTAGGTTGTGTGGAGGAAACTTGGAGATGCTGCAGGGTCGTGCCCTGGAATTAGACAACACTTGTCAGGAAATCAGTATAAAGGACCTATGTAAGAGGCCCTGAGCACATCCTCTCTCTGAAGAGCACGAGTTTGAACTGCCCAGGAGAGGGGAAGAACTGCCTGTGTCCGCCGCAATTCCCAGCTGACGTCGGGGGGTCTGCACTGCAAGAGACTGCTGGAAAGGGGGGACATTCTGCACAGAGGTCTGGCGGGGAGCTGTGGCAGTGTCCCCCAATCCTGCTGTTCCAATATCCCGGCTAATGAAGCGCTGCACCCTCACTGCAACACTCCACCCTTAGAAGCACTGAGGTATTGCCATCCTAACCAAAAGATATTTGGGATTCTGCAGGCGTTACGCAAAATAAGTTTTATTTTGGTTAGTTACAGTGAATCTCTGATAGGTCTGAACGAGTTTTCCATTGGATTTAAGAGAGGTTTTTCAGCAGACTGGAGAGACACTGATAAACTGTGCCTTTGGTCTCTGCAGGTTTGAGAAAGTCGCTTCTTAGTAACTCACACTTCAGTCTGTAAAGGATCCGTTAATGGTGCTTAGGCAATTTCCAGGTGATTTTTTTGCTTTGGTAGAATACCTGCCTTTGGAGGTGCTAAAAGACCATAAAGTCCTAACCAGCCAGTAGTGTAGCATAACTACAGTACTTGTAGTGATCCACAATTTCTTTCTAAATGAAAGTCAAGATAGCTTTCTTTTCGATTCACTTTGATGCACATCTTCTCAAGAGGTGTAAGGTGTTTAATGAATGGCCCTTTAATTGACAGAATACTTAGGCATCACTCTTACAGGTCTCAAGTCAGGATTTCCATCAGAGTTTATTTTGGAAAATATTTTCCAATTGTCAGGATGCTAATTTCTACTGTTTAATTTAGAGACATGCTGATTTATTTAACAAGAGCCTACAAGGATCTAAAAGATTGCACTGCATTATAAAAAAAGCTTTTCTTGTCACTGTAGCATTCTTTCAAAGAAAAAGGTTTTATGATCCTCAGAGCATGTCTTTCATTATTATGAGGCAGAAAGCTCTTGTTCAGATTGCCTGAGATTTGACCAGACAGCGCCCTAGATGTGCTTAGTTTATTTTTATCTCTGTGTATGATCCTAGTTGTGTGTATTGAATTACAACGATAGATATTTTGTGTATATCTTAAAGCAATGATAGTTTCATGTATGAATGTGCAACAGGCTTGTGACTGAATGCTGTTGCTTAACTTTTTACCATAGCTGAGTATCAAAAAGACTAATAAAAATTAATAAAAAAATATATAGGAATGCAACAATTCCTGGGTTTCTGGTTTGTTCTTGGTTACTAAGTTTTGAGCCAAAGTCAGAACCTCTGTTTTTCTGAGCTTGGACTGTGTCCGTGGGCTATTTGCAGTGGAATGTAGCTCGGTTGCTGTACAATCTTTTGTTATATAGGAGTATGATGTAAATCTGCTATCTGTCTTCAGAAAAAGTGTGTTAATTTGCATCAGTAATTCTGTTGGTTTCTGTTGTTATTTTCACTTGGTACCATTCAATGTAAGGCCTCTGATCCAGCGTATCTTTCTCGGGCGAAACTCCCGTTCACTGCTTCTCCTTGAGTTGGAAATGCAGAATCCAGCCTTCTGTTTTGAGCCATTGCCCTCCTGCGTGCTTTCTGATATAACCCCCAGCCCAGACAGCTGTCTGTCCTCTTTCCATGTTGTTTTCTCCCCTATATTGTTTGCAGAGTTCAATTTCAATTGTTGTATTCCTATCTCTCTGTATGTATGAACAGCTGTAACACCTGTACTTGTGCCTGCGCTCTGGATGTGCAGGGGCCAAGCGAGGGACACTGGTCTTTTGACACTACACTTGTGTAAATTTTGATACTGTATTAAAACTATTTTTTTACAGTTCTGCATATGATGGGGTATCAAGTATTGTGTTCATCTTAGCAATGGTAATAAATTATAGAATCCCAGCCTTGTTTGCTCTCCTTTACTGACTGAAGCTGTGAGCTGCTTGGGCTTACAGGCAGGAGCTGCTGGAAATCCTGCTTGGTTGAGAAATTAGCTGCATGTTGTGCATTTTTCTTCATTTTCTTGCCAGGTGTCTTTAAAAAATCCCAGCAAAGTGAAGTTGCTTCTCTGTCTTCTGTTAAATGAGGAATAGCTGTGTGTGATTGTGCAGGGGGCTGTGACCAGGTGCAACTCGTTCAGTCCTCAGCTGTGCTGCGTTTGCAGCCCCAGGACACCTGTGCTGGTTTCTTCTTCCTCCCCTCCTCACAAGCCAGTCTTGAGATGAGGATTGGGGAACATGGAGCTCTTGGAATCTTTCTGTTCAGGTAAGGGGTGCTGGGGGAGGCTGGCAGTGTCCTACAGTGTGTTGGTGGCCTCATGTGCCACCACATCCCTGCCCCAGTACTGAGTTGTGGGGGAAAGGGCTGGCTCTTACTGTAGAGCAGAGAACTTTCGCTAAATTTTCTGGAGAAAAGAGATACTTCGTACAATCAATATCTTGAAGGTAATAAATCCCATGGGGACTCCTTAAAGTGCACCTTCCTAAGAGGAGGAAGTGGGCAGTGTGTGGAGAAGGGAATCAGTGCTCCTGGGGGAGGGGGGGTCTGTAGCCTGCTGACATGCCTCTGTGCTAATGAATAAATGTTGCTGTAGTACTTGGGGACCTTCATCTCCTCTGTCTTGCTCCCTGCCCCTGTGGTTAAGCCTTTTTCAGTGAAACTGTGCCAAGCCTTGTGGACTCTTACGTGCAGTTGTTTGTAGCAGACTTCTGCTTTGGTTGAAGATTTGCACATGTTGTTACAGGCCCTTTCCCAGGATCTCAGCTGAGCCTGAATGAGCTATAAATTCACTGTGTGAGTGAATTTTAAATAGCACTTGTGTAGTGGATGTATGGAGTGGATTTTACCTTCTGTACTGTAGAAAAGCTGCTTTGCTGAAGGGTTAGAAGGTAAAGAATGGCACTTTGTTTTCAGCAAGTGACTGGTTTTAGTAGAGCCTGTTCCCCAAAGGCTGCACTTGATGGACATGTTTATGAACGTGGCATGAAGCCAGAGTGCCCTTCTTAATGTTTTGAGCAGAGCCAGCCCAAACAGCCTCTGTGGCCTGGGGACAGTGCCTGGCCCTGCTCTCCTTTGTGCTGCCCAAACCTTTCAAACACCAAATGCCCCCCAGGCTCTCTGTGTTGTCTCCCCAACAAATACCAGCCCTGCCAGGGCACTGGATTGTTTAATTCCCCAAATGTTTTTGAAGTAAGTCCTGGGGTGGTGTGAATTCTTTATACTGATCTCACCACTTAGATACAGAAGAAAATAGCTTGGCTTCTCCCCCCACCCAAAGTCTTGATGAGGCTGTCCTTTATTTTGAGCAGAATGGGCCATCAAATGCAGCTGCTGGGTATGGAATGCCAAAATCTCTATCTCCGCACTTGTGTTTTCCAGGCTCAGGTGAACCACATACATGGGGACCCCAGGCGTGAATGTCCCCAGACTAGCACTGAACTGCAATTCTGGTCATCCAAGATCCCAAAGGTAAGAACAGCTGACTTGATAGCAGCTCTGCCTGGAGTGAATAAATAGAGGCTGTGCATTAATTAATCAACCAGCAAACAGGAATTTGCTGGGCTGCTTTGGGGTTATGGTACTTACTAGCATGTGCAGGCAGGCCCAGGAGTGAATTGTGAGTTGGTGTTTGCCAGAGCTGGCAACTCACATTTGATGTGTGCAATGCTGGGAGTGAGGGGGAAGGGGAGCTCTTCCTTGATGGCTCCAGACTCCTCCTGTTTGGTTGGTTTTTTTTTAATCCCAGAAACAGCATGGTATGGTTGAGATTTTCAACGTGCAGAAGGTCAGAGAGGAGGGGAAGGCTTAGCAAGACTATGTGGGATTGGTGGGGGTCAAGCAAAACAAAGATGGTAATGTGAAAGAAAATTAACTTTTGAATACGCTTACATAAATACAAATATGACTGTGTTTTAAAAACTTAAGAGAACATGGATCAGAGACCTAAACCTTACTTGAATCTGTCTTAACTGTGAAAACTCAGACACTTCCATTTGAGTAAATAGAAAACTGAGAAATAAGTAAAACCATAGTACCCTATGCTGTTGATATGGGGGCTTTGCTGGAGTCAGGCTCTGGGGAGCTCCAGCCTAGTCCAAGCATTAGTGGCTCCCCTCATGCTGGCTGGTGGGGAAGGACCCCAGGGACTGCATCCCATGCTTCTGTCTGAAACAGTTACCTAAACACCTGGTTCACAAAGAAGTGCCAAAGTAATAATACTGAATTATTTAATGTTTGTTAGAACATGATAATTACTCTCCTCTTGAATAAGAACTTGTTATAATGATCTTTTCAAAGCACTGGCCATGGCCTGAAGTTTGAAGATTCTCTGGATTTCCCCCTGCTCAATGTGTATAGGTTGAAGTGTGTGTATATATATAGTCATCTATATGAGATTTTTTATATATTTGTAAGTCTGCAGATGGAAAAAAATAACACTGGGAGCCCATCCCCAGCTCTGGAAAGAAAGAGGACCAAGGGAAGGGGGATGGGGACCTGCCCTGCCAGGATCCAGGTGGCTGCAGGTGAATCTTGTGCTGCATTTAGGTGGGACAATCTGTTTGCAATGAACTCAGCTGTGTGTGGCAAACACTGAGAGAAAAGCAGGGTGGGAGAGAGAGAAGGTGGTTTAACCTTTTCACAGGTGACTTTGTTTTCTTTTTATCATCACTGTTGGTGAGTGCCAGGGGCTCGGGTTGGCCTGTGAGCAGTGCTGTTCCCAGGCCTGAACACCTCCACTGTGGAGCAGGAGGGGTTTGATGGCATGGTTGGGTGTTTTTTCAAGAAGCTTTGGAAGTCCCTGGTGTGGCAGGGGACCATCGTGGCTCAGGCCAGTGTGCTGAGCCCTGGTAAAGCATAGCTTCACTCACACCTTAAGCATGAGGGTCACAGTGAAAGGAAAACATTCTCTTGGGTTTGGAGGTGGCATTTCCAAATAGGATCTGGTTTGTTGTCAGAGTGGTGGGGGTTGGCCTGGACGTCAGTCAATGGCACGGGGCTGTCGAGCTGCTCTGTTTTCACAGGCGTTAGACTTCATAAGAGAGGAAATACACAATCTAAAAATAAAGTCTTTTCTTCCCCCTGCTGGAGGGGAAGTTTCCATAGACTGCTGTGTGCTCCCATTTAGGAAGGCCCAGAGCCCACCCTACCCAACCTTGAGAATCCAAGGAAAAGTGCACCATGAAACATGGAAATGTTTCCATGGGAACTGTTCCTCTACTTCTGCTAATAAAACAGACCAATAACACCAGTGACAACAGGTCCCAGTTTCTGCACCGAACTACAAACAGTGAATGCTACAAAGGGAGCTGGTAAAGAGCAGAAGTGTAATCAACAGTACTCTAAATTAGGTATGTGTGTGCCTCTTGGTGAGAAAGCACAAGCAGATAAACAAAGCCCTTGGGGGTGGGAGGAGGGGAAAGGAAAAGATCATTTTAATTACAGCACATGCAGCCAACAAACCCCATGGATTGTGTGAAATCAGGTTTGTTCCTCTGATCTGCAGCAGGAAACCCTGTAGCAGATCAAATGTGTTCAGGGAAGCTGTCCTGCTAATTGCTGCTCCTAGCTGAGCCAAAGCCAGCTATTTAGACAAAGGAGAGAATTCACTTCTTATTTAGTATTAATTATGAAATAGCATGTCTTGATGGGCTTCACAATAACACTAAATTTCCTGGGGAAAAAAAAAAGTAGTTCTAATCCTGTGAAATAATTGGAGAATTAACCCATTGCTTCAGGCTGGAATCCAAACGTGCATACAATTAGGTGCAAGATGAGTGATGTGATGAATACGGCCTTTTCTTCAGTCACAACCAGTTATGAAACTTATTTTAAAGCATTCCTTCCAAGCATTCTTGTGTGCTCTGATGTTAAAAGAGCATGAGGTTTGGTTGGTTTTTTTTCTTCTTTCTGGCATGATTTTCATGGTTCCTTTTGGTTTTTATTTTTAAACCTGTTGTGGCTGTTTTGCAGCATCTCTGGCTTCTCACTAGAGATTTCAGAGTTCTGTACTGAGTATTTTGGGGGTTGGATGTGTTGCTTGGGTACTCTCATGGACAGAAGGTTTTAGTTTCCTCCTGTCCTTTTCCAGCAGGTGTGGGGTGTCTTGGAGCAGCTTATCCACATTTGTAGCCATGGACAAGCAAAGCCAAAGAGGCAGGGAGGAAGTTGTTGTTGGTACCCTGACAGAATGGAAACGGCAGGAATATCCATACAGAGCATCCATAATCCATATGTGCTTATGTTAAGTAATAACTTTACTGTGTCCAGGAAAACGTTTCTGTGAGCGCTGATGGAAAACTGAGCTGGATGGGAAGGCAGGTATGTGCCAGTAGAGACCAATAAACGTGCTGCTCTAAAGGCACTTCAGAGACATTTTCAGGTGGAAAAATGAGCAGTTGGTTAAAAAAAATACAAACAAATGAAAAATAGACAACTTGAGGTTTTCTCAGCTGCTTCCCTTGGCTCTTTTGAAGCTGCCTTTCCTCAGAGGATAGTTCCGTGTGACAGTGGGTTTGACTTTTTCCCTGCTAATAGCTTAGCAGGAAAAATGAACAATGGAGAGAAGAGGCAGCCAGTGATCGGTGCCCAGACTGGCGCTGATAAGGTTTTATCTTTGACCTCGATGAATTAATTGATGCTCAGGTGTCAGTCAGAAACGTCCTGGCCTGGTTGAGGAAGGGACCGAGGGCTTGGTCCTGCCCGTGTCTCTGTCCCAGGATTCGCTTCCCGGGATCGGGGCGGGGGTTGTCGGGGGTGTTTCTGTCCCCTGAGCTCCCCGGGGCTGCTTTTTACAGTGGGGTTTTTTTATGTGGTGCAGCCGGGACGGCGGGGACCGGCGGGAGCAGCACCCGCCTCACAGAGCCCCTCAGAGCCCCATCTCCCCTCACAACTTCACTCACAGCTCCCATCTTACCTCACGCCTCTCCCCTCGCAACTCCCCTCTCTTTCCCCTCGCAACTCCCCTCTCTTTCCCCTCGCAACTCCCCTCTCTTTCCCCTCGCAACTCCCCTCTCTTTCCCCTCGCAACTCCCCTCTCTTTCCCCTCGCAACTCCCCTCTCTTTCCCCTCGCAACTCCCCTCTCTTTCCCCTCGCAACTCCCCTCTCTTTCCCCTCGCAACTCCCCTCTCTTTCCCCTCGCAACTCCCCTCTCTTTCCCCTCGCAACTCCCCTCTCTTTCCCCTCGCAACTCCCCTCTCTTTCCCCTCGCAACTCCCCTCTCTTTCCCCTCGCAACTCCCCTCTCTCTCCCCTCACGGCTCCCCTCTCTCTCCCCTCACGGCTCCATTCTCCCCTCAGCTCCCCTCTTTCCCCTCGCAATCCCCCTCTCTCCCCTCACGGCTCCATTCTCCCCTCGCAATCCCCCTCTCTTCCCTCACAGCGCCACCGGAACCGGGTCTTCACCCTCAGCACAGGTACTCGCCATAAACACCGAAAATACTGATCTAGGAGAGTCTGGAGGGGAAAAAAAAAAAAAAGTTGAATTTGGAGATTTCCAGTCCTTTGTGTCATAGAGGGAGAGAACTTTTCTTGGGCTGGATGGAATCTACATAAATAATTTTTGCTTCCCCCTGTGCCTGTGGGTAACTCAGCAGCTGTTGATGTCAAAGACTGAGGAAAACTTTCTGAATGTATGTTATAAGAAACGGGTTCTAAGTCATATTTGCTGCATTTTAGTGTTCTGTCATCGTAGAAAATATATAAACAATCCATAAATCAGAGTGATTGCAAGAGGGAAAGATGTTTAGTCTAATTACCCTGTGCTATTTGTTTGGATGGGGAGGATATATTAGGCAGACTTTTCTTTTTCTTCCCTAGGAGTAATTAAATATGCTCCCAAAAAGGTTTCTGGCTAAACTGCCTATTAAAATACCACATTTGTAATTCCTATTTTACATATTACTAGCTTCAGAATTCCAGTGGCCGGAACAAAAGGAGCTGAAGTTATATAAATTAAGGGATAGTATTAGAAGAGAGCTGTATAACCAAAGTAACTCTCTGCTCAGATGTGTCCTCTGAGTTTTTATTCTTTTCAGATACATAAAGATGGCCAAAGGGCAGGAAAAATGACTGCAGTGTTGAACTATAACTGCACACAAACCCAAGTTTTTATTCTGTTTTCAATTACTTGAGCGGTCTGTACAATAGTCCAACCCACCAGAAAATTCATGCTGGTTTACCAGATATTCACTTAAAAAAAAAAAAAAAAAAGGCCCAAATCCCTTCATGTTTCTATTGCTGCTTTACAGACACAGTCCTGTTAACTGGGATTTCATGGGTATAAATGACTGGAAAATTACCACAAACCGATGTATTTTCTATTCTTGTTTTGGCATGTCTGTTGTGATTTCCTGAGGAGTGGGTAAATTATATGGAAATGGTCACATGTAGTGATTAAAAGGGTTTAAAAATCAATTTCACCTTGCAAGTTGGTAGAGAGGGGTCACTCTGCGTGGGGTTTACTCTGAGTTAGTGGAGCCTGGGGCTAAAATGCAGGCTTGGTTTATTTGGTCTTAGTTTAGTGTTTATGTTAGTATGTGGTGTTACTTGCTGTGGTACTACTGGAAGGCATCTGGGAGTCCTTGATGGCCTTAGCCTGGGAACACTGCTCAGAAAACTCCTGCTGTTTGAAGTCTGCTCCTGAGGGAAGGTCCCTCCAATCTGCTGCTGACTTTATCCCTAGGCCTTAAAATAATTTCGGAAAAGAAAGGTAGATCCCAAACAGCCTCATTAACACCATTTTTGTTAACACATTTTTTCCTCAATTTTAAGCATTCCAACAGGTGTCTGTTTGGGTTTTTTTGTTTACATCAATGTGAAATATTTATTGATGTGAAGAAATGCCTTCATCTCTCTGAGAGAGAGGTTTGGTTTGCACATATTCCTGCTGTGCACAGGAACATTTGCTGCTGATTAGAGGGGTACAGCTCTGTTTGCAAAGCAAAGTGCTTGCATGAACAGATTTCTCCCCTTTGCCTTCTGGTTTCTCTTCCTGATTGGAGTTTTCCAGGTGCAAAATGGTCTTCATTCAGAGAGAAGACCATCTGTGTTTTGTCGATGCTCAGAGGAATAAAACTTTGCAGCTGAGAGCTGATTTCAGTCCCTCTCCTTTCCTGCCTTGATGCTGGAGTTGGTTTTGTGGCTGTGCCAGGCAAGTTGGCAGAGGCTGCTGGGCCTTGTGAAGTCATGCTGGGCTGTGGCTGGAGCAGCTCCCTGCTCCTTTTATCCTGTAGGAGTGTGTTTGTTTTGTGTAGGAATGTCAGTCTGTCAGAGAAACAGCATTTCTCCTGCAGACAGTGACAATAAACATTGCGTCGTGTGGTGCTTTAGCTCCAAGTCTAAGATTCTACTTCCCAGCCTCTGCTGTCGGCATGGCTCAAAGCAAAGCCGTGGATGAGGGAGAGAAATAATGCACAATGGAGAGTACTCTGAAGGCCTTTGCTGTAGTGGGTGCTGTCAACCTCCCTGGGATGTGTTGCAGGGGTGGTTTTGATCACTCTGTGCAGTGCGAACCTCCAAATCTCAACATTTGTGTGTACGTGTCTCCCTCCTGGCCACGGAGCTCATGGCAACCGAAAGAGGTTTCCCTCAAAATTTAACAAGGCCCATTTGTTGGCGGGGGAATGAGTAATTGCTGAGGGGTAGCACCTCGGTAGTGGCATTTGGGAGGTTTTGGTCCTAGGCCAGCTCACAGCTCTGTCACGTGGAGCACCAACGCAAAAATGTGTTCCGTGCTTTTGCCGTGTCCAATTATTTGCCTGGTGAATGGGGGAGCTGTTTTTTCAGGCTGTAAATGTGGCCTGATTCTCTGAGCCCCCCATTGCCAAACAGGAACGCTCCCCTGAAGGCTGAGGGGAGCAGCACACCCGCGTGTGGTGCAGGACTGTCACAGCAGCCCTCTGCACAAGCAACAGTGATTAGCAATTTCCAAAGCACTTCAGCAGGTTTCCTTTTCCAAAAGCGGCTCCCGGATGGCAGGAGAAGCAAGGAAGCCCCAGCCTGTCTGCACATGGTAAGTGACAAAGTTCCTCAGCTGCTGATATGCTTTAAAAATATATATGTGTTTAAATTTTCGAGAATGCTGATTCTTATCTGGTGGTTTGTGCAATTTTATCGGTTGTTTGCGTAAATAAATTTTTACCTACTCCAAGAATTGCCATGAATTTTATCCTGGCAAAGGGCTTAATAAATTGCAGGAGACAAAAATGAAGAGGAAAGTGCAACCTTTAAATAGAGCATAAAGGAGTCATGGATGGACGTGGAATTTTTTTGTTTGTTTTCCTCTGTAATGAATGCACAATATTTTTATCCATTACTAGCTGTTGGCTGTGGAAGTGAAAATATAGAGGTGGGTGATGCAAGGCCATAGAAATGAGGAAATACTAATATGTAAACCCATTTGCATTAAAATATTGCACTTGTCTGGAAGAGAAGTAACACTGGGTGTTAGTAGTGGTAGCAGAGTGATGGTTTGCTATTAGCCCTCATAATTTATCCCATGCAGTGTTTCCTGTGGACTAAGGGCTTGACAGATCCTCTCAGCCATCCTGGTGTAGCAAGAATCAAGGTTTTGTGTTTCACTCTTAACTCAGTGGATCCAGGAAGAGAAGCCAGAAAGCAGAACTGATGATTAATTTTCTGGGTGTGCACGTTTTTATTGCTGCAAATTTGTATGGCTTAGTCCACATCAGGATTGTGTGGTCTCCGAGTGGCTAAGGACATGTGCCTGCTTGCTCCAGGGGAGCTGCTCTGTCATATTTGAAGAATTTTCAGGAGTCCCTCCTTGGGGCCTGTAGGGTGGGCAGCTCGGCCACTGCTGAGCTGGGGTGTTCAAAGAAGGTGGGCCCAGGGTTTCAGTTTTATTGTCTGTGCTCTCTCTTTCTCCAAGTGGTTGCATCAGTGTGCTTTGGGCTTAAAGGGAATATTGCTGAACGTGTTACAGGTTTTAAAAAGTGAGTTTGATACTGTTGTAGGTCAAGAAATCACTAACTAGCGGGTTAGCCTGCAGTCAGTGCTGCGTGGCCATTGAGAGCTGATGATGCAGCCACAGGTTGTTAAACAATTTTAAACAGGCCTATTTTCAAAGCTTGTAAAACTAACATTTAATGAAGCGAAACAGATCAGTGGTAAATTTTGTGCAGCAGCTCAGCTGTATTGATTGCAAGGTTCAAAGACTTTCAGTATGGCCCTATTAAACACCTATAATGTTAGGGCTGAAATGACGCTTGGCAAATGCTAACAAGGTTGAAAATAATTCCTGCTTTCCAATAATCTGCTGCCCTCCAGTCAGCAGGGAGCGATGGGAGCTCTTTGGTCACACAGGAGTTGCTCCTGGGTTAATCTGGGCTGGAAAGAAAGGAACTTCTGTGCTGGCGCAGTGGCAAAGGCAGCCCTGCAGCAGCCGTGGCTGCTGAGTGTGCGGGTGTGGGAGCTCTCCCTCGGTACTTGCGCTGTGCCGCTCCTGTCTGTTGTGCCCCAAGGGGATTTTTGCTGTTTCGCGTGGACAGGGCTAAACCTGGGCCAAGTGTGAGAGCAGGGAGCGGTCTGGCCCCTCCGTGCCTGGGGCACTGTGGGTGGATGTGCACGGTGGCTCCGGGCAAGGACCTGCTGGAGACCGTGACTGCCACAGCGGCTGTTTGGCAGAGCACCTGAGAGTGTAATTTAGCTGTGCTTGGCTTTGGCACGCTGAAAGCTGGATCCTGGCTGCAGCCCGGTCCCCTGGTGAGAAGTCTGTAATTTGTAACCACTCAAGGATGCCGGCGGCTTTTCCTCTGCTCCACGGATATATGCCCGACTCCGCAGGCTCAGCTGAGCCATGCCCCCTCCTGCCCAGCAGCGGGGTGGGAATGGGGGAAGATGTATGATCAGGCAGGCAGCATGGCAAAAATAAAATCCATACGGATCAACTGAAGAGTTTTAATCTTGCCTTGTAATAACTCCTTATCTCTCCATCCCCCATATCTGTTACAGTGTGGTGTCACTGAACGCTGCTCGCTTGCAAATCAAAGTGTCCCCATGCAGTGTAGTGACTGTAAATGTGTACGCACACACACCAGGAGTGCACCCCTTGCTGTGAGAATGGGGGGTGTGCACGGAAACAAACCCACGCAGCTTCCAGGGCGAGTACAGCAAGGCAGGGCCTTAGGGAAAGAAGAGTCTGGGTGCTGCGTTTGACCCTGGAAGCTCCTGCTCTGGGTCGGCTGACATCCCACGCTTCACACCTGGGTAGGAAGGGTTGTTCTTCTGTAAAACAGCAGCTCCCTCTCCCGCATACATTCTGACAACAGCAATTAGAAACATAGCAGCACACCAGGGAGCTGCTAAATATAGAATGGCCTGAAGGGATGAGCTTTTATTTCCTGGATTTTTTTTTTGTTGTGATTCCCCACCCCTGTTTTATGGATGGTGCAGGAGAATTTAAAGGTCAGGTGAGCAAACTAGCTCAGAAAGAGGAAAAGGGATCCCTACCTCTGCCACCATGGCATAAAGAATAGGAGTAAGGAAATTCCATAGGGAAATAAAGGACCATTAACTCAAAATGAGTTTTTGCCAGCTTGTGGTGGATAAAGCTCCTGCTGGTTCTGGGATAAGGAGGAGGAAGCAATGCTGAACTAAGGGAGTGTGGGGGCTTGAGCACAGTGGGATGTTGGTTCTGCACTGGAGCTTGGAGAAGGGAAGTTTTGCTGAGGCCCAGCCCTGACCTGGCCGGGCCCATAGTGCTCTGGGACATCATAGCTCCTGTGCAAGAAATCCTGCCTTTAGGAAATGCACAAAGAGTGAGAGTTTCAATTCCTGAATGTCTTAATTCAGAATGAGTTGTTGTCACTGCTGCAATAACACAAATTTTGCTTTTGCATAATATATTATTTATTTAATGAAGGCTGAATGAAAGAGCTCCCTCACTCCCTCTCTGTGGTGTGCAAATGTCTGGGGAGGGTTTGGTGCTTGCTTCAACAGCTCAGGCTCCTAAAGACTTGACATCTTGTTTATGTTACCTAAATAGATACATGCTATTTCCAGGAGCTGGTGTTGGGCTTTTATGGCTGTCTTCATACACAGTTTCATTTTTAGCATAGGAGAGGTCACAGCATTTTGCCGACTCAAAATACCTGACACTGACAAGAGGAAGCAAATTTCATTAAATAAAAAAGGGGTTAGCACTGCACAGGCTGGTTATTTATAAATAGTGCTGCCAGTCGATACCTGATGGTTTATTGAACTTAATGAAACTCCTGTAGCCAAATGTGTATTTTAAGAAGGCATTTGACCTTGGGCATCTTTCCTGCTGAGGGGATGCTGTCTGCTGTGTCAGTGGTTCAAAATCAATAACCTCCAGCACTGTCCTATTGAGAGCTCTTGTACTTAAGGGTGATATTGTAAAAAGTGACAATATTCTGCTGATGAATGACTTGAGACCGATATCCCTGTGGGAAGGGTGGGCAGGGTTATGTGGTGACTCTAAAAATGCCCTGGTAATGAATGAAGAAAAATTCTGTTGGGGATGCCACTTTATTCATTTAGCACTTGGAACTGCTGCCCTTCTGTCAACCTTTACCAATGCTGTCTGTGGGGGTCTGAGTGAGACCTGTTTGCTCTTGTGATTCACAGATTTCATGCGACTTGTTAGGAATTCATACTTTGCTATTCTCCTGCTCTTAGTCATTGTAGCAGGTTGATAGCCCTTATGTAGAAATTATACTTGTACACAAAAATCACTGCCCAAGTCTCACTTTAGGGGCTGGCTGGACGTTTTAGGCTGTTGCCTAGAAATAGTTTAAGGGTGAACATCAGGAAAGGAGAAGAGCTCTCTGATGCAGGAGTAAATGGGGATAAACTGGCAGTGGCTGCATTTATTGTATCAACTGGAAGAGAATCTCAAGCTAGAAGTGTCTGCCTTTAAAGGCCAAAGCAAAAAGTCGAAGTTCCTTTTGAGTATGACACTCAATTCACATAAGGGGGTGTACACTGGTAGACAGTTGGGTGTGTTGCCTTGCAAAGGGCTTTTTACAATATTTAAGGCTCCAGACTAACTGAGATGCTGCACATAGAGGAGCTTCTGTGCACAGCATCTGTTTGAGGTTGTTGGCACTAATTGTGGACTAGGCTGAGCCTGGATTTTCTGGGTTCCTGAGTTTGGGAACTGGGGGTTAGATCAAAGTGGAGGTACTCTATAAACTTAATATGAAATATTTTGACAAATCTACTTGTGGCAAACCTAACTTGTGTTGGAAGATGTGTAGCCTTTCACAAAGGTAATATTGTAATACTGTTACTTCCCTGTAAACATCCCTATCGTGTCTCAAATCTCTGGCTGTGGAAACACTCCTGTGTCTCTTGCTTGACGCAGGCTGACAGGAAGAGAAGCAATAAATGCAAGTGTACACGTCGATGTTTAATTGCAATTTTCCAAAATAACTTTTTTAATAACATCTTTTAAATACTTTATGTATTAAGGAGCTCAGCGGGTCTCTTCTTAATATACAGTGTGATTAATTCAAATGAGAAAAAATAGTCATGCAGACAGGCTTTTCAGCTAACGAACAGGATGCATAAAATATGCTCTGCCTCACTAAGGTATTACTGTCGTCTGACATTTTTGGAAACTCCCATGGAATTTATTTTGCATTAGCTTCTGGTAGTGCTGATGGAGTGGGTGAATTATTGCCTCTTTGTCTTGAGACTTGAGCTAATCCTCTGTGCAGATTTTTGGAAGTTTCTTTTGCACAGTTTGGAGTTAGGCCCATTATTAAGAGAATTGCACACAAGAAAGGTTATCCCAGCAGCACAGGCAGAAGAGACACATCACTGTGGGTTAAGGCAGTAGACCTGTAAGTCCTATTTTTTTGTGCTAGCAAGTCTTAGAATTTTGTTGCTTGCTTTAGTCCATTGTATGTTATCTGTGTAATGTTTTTAAGTACCTGGACCCATGTGCAGAGCACCTCCTGGTATTCTCTACCTGAAATACCAGTAAACTCATTTGGCAGGGAGTCCTTCATTTCCCATGCTCAATCAAAAAGCAGATTTTGCTCTCTAGCTTCTAAAGTCATCTTATTACAAAAGAGATTTTCTGCCCTGGAAGAAAACAGAAGAGGAGTTTCTAAAGAGATAAATGACAGACTCAGCCTTAAACCCTGAACTTGCAATTTATTTGCAGAAAATGTTCAGGGAGTGCAAAGACAGGACATCTGTTTCATGTTATTCCCAAAGCAACCTGCTTATTCAGCTGCAGACATCTCCACCTGCTCCTCTAATGAACTCGGATCTCACAATATTCCATGTTCCTTACTTTGAACCTGGGCAGAGCTGTCGGAAGCAGGGGAGTGCTTCCTAAAATTTAGCATAGAGAGAACCCTCTACATATGTGCTGTTGGAGTCTCTCTGACTCCCACACTCCTGGGGCTGTGATGGCTAAATTAGGCATTAGTGTACATGCTCCTAATGTAGGATGTTGTGTGAAACTAGAGCAGTTTTGGGGCTGGTGAGGGGTTTGGGCTCTGGCCTTGAAGACGGAATTTTTCAGTGTGATCCTTTTCTAATGCACTGCTGGCATTTGACATTTACCATTGACTGCTTATGCAAACTAAGAGGTAGCAGAAAGACACTAATTTCAATTTCTTTTCCCCCCTCCCTGTACTTTAATTTCACAAAGTAAATATCAGAAAGAACTGCTTTGCAGGTGATTTTTAGCACAGTGAGCATAACGCTCAGGGAATGCAGCTGAAATCCTTGGCCAAGGCTGCAGAGTCACTGTTTCAAAATGCATATGACTTTGGTGGAAGCTCTGGACTAAGTGCTCCCAGCCTGCAGAGGTGCCCGCAGCAGTGGGAGAAGTGCTCCAAAATGGTGCAGTCATCTGCTCAGGCAACCTTCTTTGGCAGGAAGGGAATGCCCTTGAAACTTTACAGAAGTGGCAGATCCTGGTCCGAGTCCCCCGCTCTGAAGGTGTCCATGGCAGTGTGGTGCCGGCCCTCCTTTGGAGGCTGGGGATTGAAAGTGGTGTTCAATTGTACCTGAACTTTCTGAGCTGACTTCTCGTGACCTGTTCGGAGCAGACTAAATGGGACAGCAGGCAAGACAAAGAATGGCTTTTGTAAACTCCCAGGAAAGATTCCTTCTTGAGCAGAAGCATCCCTGGGAGCCTTGCTGTGTGTCCTTCCTTATACTGTGCTATTTTTTGCTCTCCCTACAGTCAGATACGCATTGTCAGACACAGATCCCCTCATTTGAGAAGGACCTTTGGTGTCTGTCTTATGCTAAACACTGTCTTTAATGAGCCATTTACTTGGTGTGATGCCTCTTGCCTTTCATCAGCCACTGTTTCCCAGACTAGTCTTGGCAGGAGAGGATAGGTCTTTGACAGATTCCCAGGAGGGCTCAGGGCAGGGTCCATTAGGATGGGGGCGACAGCTAAGGAGTAGGAGTGTAAAACTGCGTTGTGCTGGCACCTCCCAGTAAATATTCTCAAATAATTTAAAGAACAACATGATAGATTCAGTGTACCAAGCCTTCCAGCTGCCTTTCCCACAGCAAATGTTGTGTTCTGCCCCAAAAGCTGTAGATATGGATATGTGTTGGGAGCAGTGGGCAGCCCAAAGCCAGGAGGCTCTGGAGCACGTGGCTGGATTCAGGCACAGGATGAGGCAGCTGCTTTGCTGTCCTATGTGCAGTTTGGTAGTGTAAAGGTGAGTTAGGGAGATGGGATGGGAGTATCCAACAGTGACGGTGTTGTCTGTAGTCACAGACCAGAAAGAGAATTTCTGGAATTGTGAAAACGGCTGCTCAGTGCCATCCCAAATATCACTGCCTATGAAGGAGACAGATTTATTCTCCTGTTCAAATATCTTCCCAATTTTGTCACCCTGACCAAAGACTCTTGTTCTTCATTGGTTTTTCATTTCCCACTAATTTTTCAGAGGATCAGAGTAAATATCAACAGTGCTTTTTGGTGCCAACAGAATCCTGGATGTGAGACTGGGATGAGCTGTGGTGGCAAACAGTCCTGGCCTGGAGGCACTGGAGCTGCTTTAGCAGCTCTTCTTGTACCTCTGCTCCCCATGCCAGGAGCTCTGTGTCACACTAGAGGCCCCCTGCCACGTGTGAAAAGCAAGTGGCAGCGAGACTGTGAGTTACACGATCATCTCTGATGTGAAATCTGACTGCTCTGGCACGGTGATTTTCAGAAAGCTTCTGCATCAGTGCTGGGCTGAAGGAGTCTGTGGGATTCTCTGTAACATGTGTCTGCATGTTGGACCTGACTGGATGAAACTCTGTAGAAGTGGCAGATTGAAGGATGTGTGAAAAAGATATGATCTGCAAAAAGCAACTAAAAATTGCATATAATGAAAGGGGATCTGCAAGTAAGTGTTTCAGTACAGTGCACCAAGAGAATAATCTTTATCATCGTGGTGATAGGTCCTCTCTGCTGCTGTCTCCCAGGAGCAGCAGATCCAAAGAACAGAACTGTGACTTTCTCTGTTGGAGTGAGCAGGAGCAAATCACCTTGTTCTCCACGAGGAAAAAAATTGGCAGTGGTGTTTTCCTGTTGCACAGAGCTCAGCACTCGGATTGTCTCTAACTGCAGTGCTTCCATTTGTAAAAAACCATCTCATGGTAATTAGTTTTATTGGGTTTGGCCAACTGCCAGGTAAAAAGCTGGATAACACATAGTACTGGCATGGTGCCCCATGGATCCAGACATGCTCCATTTCCAGTAGCTTTTGGAGTCTTTAGTGACTCGTACTGCACAGTTATTGCATATCCTGAGTCAGTGGAGGCAGCACAGTACATAGCTAAGTGCCTTTTGCAATGCCCAGTATTAAAATTTATGGTATTTAATTTGCTATATGGGTAGAATCAAGTATAATGATTTTCTCTTTGTAAATGGGGTGGACTTTTCCTGTTATTGGCGGTTAGGCTTGCTGGGGCAGAAACATAGATGAGAACATGGAATTACAACAGGCTGTAAACTCAGTTTAGCACCAACTATATATAATTATACTTAAGAAACAACAATAATGGCTGGGAACTATGGCATGATAGAAAAAATGTGAATCCTCCCTGGAAGAATGCCTTTGCTATTTGTAGCCAATTTCACATGCTTAGTAACTTAATTCTACATCGATTTCTGTAAATGGTGCTGTAGCTCACAAGGTGGCATTTAGCACATGGAATGGAGTAAAGAGGGGCAGTGGCCCCTCAGAGGGCACTCAGGGCTCTGGTAACTCTTCACTGGGGCCATGAGAAGTGGGAGGCTATTATAACAAAATTCTGCACACCATTAAAACCTCCCCCCTTTCTTCCCAGGAAAGGCCAAAGCACAAACACTTGTTTGGAACCGGGACTGGGCTTTAAGGAGACATCCTTAGGGAACTGCTGATCCCTGCTGAGTGTATTGCACCTCTTCCAGAAGTGACCAGGTCTTTTCCAGACCCACTACTGTAGTTTTTCCTCCAGTGACTAAAAACTAAAATATACACAGCAGATGTGAGACCCACTGGAGCACTGATCCTTGTGGGGGGAGCACCAAAGAAAGATTAATAGCAAACTAAGAGAGGTGGATGTGACTGAGGTTTTGTCCTTCCTTCTGAATGACCAAAGAGTTTATTCACTACTAATTTAGAAATTAGAATTAAAAGGGGGCATCTTCAAAAAAAAAATTCAGTTCACAGTGGCTTAGGACTTTGTTCCCTTGTGTTGCTTGCTAACCTTGGCAGTAAATGCGACATTAATTCTAAAATGTGGCTGCAGGACCTCAGAGGATAATAGCTGCAGGCTCACAGCATGCGGGACAGGCCGGTGCCCTGCACCTCAGAGCCAGCATCCCTCACACACAAACCAGACATGGCAGATGCAAAAGATCAGCTTGTGCCCGTTTAACCACAGGGCCACGCTGTACAATTCTGTCCCATTTAAAACAGCTGATTAACTCCAGTGACATCTTTACCATTGTCTCTACCAGTCAATAGATTTGTCTCCATCTAAGCCTTCCTTTAGGAACAAGAGAGTTCTTGATACCTCAGCAGGCTGTTTGCAGGTATCAGTTTTGTTTAAACACTGTGATAACTGACTGTAAGGGGCTGATTTTATTCCTGTAATATTCATGTTAATAACAATAACTTTTGAGAAACCTGTTAAAAGTCTGCAATGGTATTGTAAAAGAAAGGTCAGATGCACCATTCCCCATTCTGTAATGATCAAGTTAGTAATTTTTGATGGATATATTAAATGATGCTGTTGTCCCTGGGCTGATCACAGAATCAAAATAGCCTCCTATTTCATTCAGAGTGTAATACCTGCAATGAAATGGTCTTCTGGCTAAAACAGGTGTTTCCAACAGAGGGAAGGTTTGCTCTTTTAAACTGCATCCAGCCAATACTGTGGGTGTCTGCCAATAGACAGCAACACATAATCTATATATAAATTAAACAAAACCCCTTCATGAAAAGAATATTATTAAAGCTGCAAAGTCAGGCACTTGGAGGTGAAGAAATGCCAGCATCAAAGTTTCCTGGGTGACCTCAGTTTGTCCTCTCCTTTGGTTGTGCACATGCATAATGATGCAGTTTATAATTACACAGCCAGCAGTTACTCCTTTTTTAATGCCATATGCCCATATTCAGCACCTGAAATGCCCTTGCTCTTGGGGCTGTGCAGTGCTGGGGCCTTGGCTCTGGATTGTTGCTGCCTAAACCAAAAAGGTGATTTATGGAACAACACCAGACTTGTGCCCTGGAGAACGTGTTGGGCTGTTGTCATGTGGATTCTGCAGGAATTTAAGCACTCTGTTAAAGCCAGAGTTTCCATACTGTGGATGAGGGTGTGAGAATGGGGCTCCACACCTGCACAGATGCTGTCAGAAATGGGCTTTACATACAACGCTGTGAGGAAAAATTATGCTGGAAATCTTTCAGGAGTTTCTCCTGGTGGTGTGTGTCTGGTGAGCCCTGGTGGGATTTTAAGCTTGCTTGAAAGTAGTACTTGTGCTTTATAAGGCAATGTATTTCCTGGGGAACTTGGAGCATCGTTCTGGCAAGAGCAGAGGACAAGTTTCTCCAGTCATCTGCTCCTGCATTTTAAACTTCTTTCTGCATACTTCTGATCCTAGGTACATAAAATATTATTTTTAAAAAGATTTCTATCAAGAGTGTATTGTAATGATTCTCACACAAACTTTGATATTTGCAACTTTCAGAAAGAACTAATTGGGTATGATTTCATACTTCCTTTAACAGACTTAGCAGCACTGCAGCTCCAGTGACTGATGGTGGCTGCAGATCTCGCTGGCCACTTCAGCAGATCTGTCCCTCTGTGATCTGCTGCTTTTGTGCCCAAATCCCTGCCAAGGCATGGAGAGCTCTTGGCACGGCTGGAAGGAGCTCAGTGCCCTCATCTGAGTGTGTGTAAGGGGCCTTGTCTGTCACCTGGGGTACCTCAGCTGGCTTTAACTTGCTCCTGAGCTCTTGGCTGTGTGCTGAGCCTCTGCCAGCAGTGCCTTTCGTTTCAAAGTAAATGAAACTGGGACTGGTCTATGTAAGTCTGCTGTGCTCCAGCCAGAGCTTCCAGCAGTGCTGAGGGCATGAGATCAGCTATAGATCGACGCTGTGCTGTGTCCTCAGCTTATCTTTTCTGTCTGAATTGTCTCACTTTTTATTTTGTGTTCTCTCTTCTGGCTGTTAGATCTGAGGGTTGACTTTGTAACACTCTCTGTGCTGTTGGGGCAGGGGGTGTCTCAGCATGTCCTGCTTGTGCAGGACCCGCCTGCCTGTGACCCAGGGACCAGTGTCTGCAAGGGCTTTCTGATCTCTGTGAAGTCATAGTACAATATAGATATTGAAACATGAGAGGAGAACTCGGGCACAGAAAATGAACAGAAAATCAGCTTTTCTGTATTAACTCTTCATCTGCTGTGACTCTTGCACTGTGTGTGCACAGTTGTCTCTTGTTTTGAATTTATCATATTGTCAAAAAAAGGGGGAAAGACCTCAGTTTTATTCAGCATGATTTTTTGGATAGATGTGTTAGAGATTATAGATCAAATTTAAATTTCTAGAGCAAATGTGTACATTTACACATGAAAAGTTCAATTGTTTTCTTTTTAAATAGAAGGTTTTGTTTAATACTTGAGTTTACTCTTGCTTCAGAAGGCAAAGGAAATCCTGGTGTAGAGCCAGGGACTGGGAGTCAATAACAGAAGTTAAACTGAAATTAGACATGAAAGATTTATTATTTTTTTAATCTTTTGTCTCTGGTGCCTGAGAGAATGGTGCCTCTCTAGTTGAAGGCATCACACAAAAGGAAATTCAGCCTCATTGGAAAATGTTTTATTCCTCTGAGACAGAAGGGAAAGTCTGAGCAGAAATATTTTTAAGTGTCAGTCTGTCTCCCTCTGATCAGACTGTGCAAACTCACCACTCCTAGTTTGATTTGGGGGGGTTACTTTGCACTTGTAAGCCTCTGGCAACAGGTGGCCCAAATATCAGCAGAGACTCCATCAAAACCCTTGAAGACATTTGGAAAAATAGAAATTTATTTACACGTTTACTCATTGAATAGTCCACGTACAATAAATTTAGCAAGGTTGCATCCTGGCATAAGATGTTTGCAGAAACTTTGAATTTTTGAAGTTTGCAGAAATGGAGCAAAAATGTGAGAGTTTGCAGATCAAAGTGAGTGGCACTCACCTCCTGGGGCAGGCTTGGGGTCTGCTCCCTCTGGAGGTTTTCCTCAGCTTTTAGTGGTTCTGTGTGAATTATCCTTCAAATATGTTTCTGTAAAGGAAATACCATTCCCAGAGGCAGGATCAAGCTGCTAAAGGTTGTTCAAAGAAAAAATAGCACCGGTTTTATTTACAGAGACAAAACTTAGCCCATGAGGTCTGTAGTATCAGCTTGCCTTTATCCCTGTGGTAACAGCTGGGAGCAGGTGTGTGCAGGTGGAATGGGAAAGGACTCGGGCTGGTGTTAGGGAGAGCTGTGTGTTCACACGGGGTTTGCTGGTATTCCATTTGGGTTTGCTCACAGGGGGCTGTAATCTTGTAAGCCTCTATTTCAGATAGGAATCTAAAATATGGAAGGACATGCCTAAATTGCAGAGATCTGAGAACTCATGTGAAGCTTTGCTTCTCCAAACTCCAGTGTTGTCAAATGCAGCAGAAAAGTGCTATAAATGTGGTGTAAGTGAAAGCCACATCAGACTCGTGGTGTAAAGCCTGTGTTTGAGACAGATGTCTCAAAGACAACGAATATATGCAAGTCACACTTGCCGCTAAGGAACATCCTTATATCCTTGTAGAGAAGTTTATCACCTTCCTGAGCTCATAATGGTGATTTTTTTTTTTTTTTCCTGGCTTGAGCTGGTGACTGAAGCTCATGTGCTTGCAGAGGACCAGCTTGCTGTCATCTCGTTGGCATTCTGGTTTGCCACTTGCAATTAAATCTAAATGTATCTATGTGCCTCCCCCAAAAGACAAGAACCTGCTTGCAATGAGCTTCCTGGTGACAGGGATCCAACTTCCCACTGTGCTCACTTTGTCTGACCTTTGGAGCACCGAAGGTTGTGATGCACCAGCCTGCAGGGACCTGCACGATGTCTCTTAATTGTGCTCTGTAATCAGCGGCTCGTTTGCAACCCTCTGCAATGACACAGCTTTGTCCTCCAGCTGAGGGCACCACGAGAGGCCACTCTGCAGGCAAAGGCACGAAGGAAGATCAAACACTGCCGGCAGCTCTGCTTCGATGCTGGGAGGCTCCTTGGATCTGTGAGAGGGACCTCAGCATGTGTTTTATTGGTGTATTGATTGGCAGAGGAAGCATAAAATACTGCCTAAACCCACATTCTCTTGGGAAGCTTCCATTACCCAAGGCAAAACAGGACCCAAAGGGCCCTAAAAAGCATTAATTCCCCTATAAAGATGTGTGTGTGACCTTGGATTAATCCAAAGTCAGGAGAAATAGGTCCCACTCAGTGCCTTGCAGGAGTTTGCAGGCTCATGGAAGGACCCTGTGATACACACCACAATAAACTCTGCAGGGGTTAAACTGGGTGAAGCAGAGGAAACCTTCATTGCATCATCGGGGTGAAGGAGCTGCAAAATTGTTCCACTTTTCCAGAAAAAGGAAGCGTGAAGAACCTGTACTTTGGCGTTGCTTTGGGTTAGTAAAAGTCTGTGTATAAGCTCTGTGTAGAAGTGAGGGCCCTTAGAAGTTGTTGCAAGAACACCTTTCACCCCAGCAGCACAAAAAATGCACTATTGAAGAAATGGAGACCACTGGGGATGGTCCAAGAGAGATGGGACTTTGCTTCTTCAAGCTGTCCGTGGTTCAGGTGCTCCTCTGCCTGGAGAGCTAAAAGTGTAAGGGCAGAAATGGCAAGATAACCCCACCATTGAAATGAATTGCCATGGGCTCAGAAATTGGTTGGACAAGACACTCTGTGACCATGAAATCACATTTTGGAAAGGCTGAATTGCATAAGCTTAGCCCTGAAGCTGCTTCAGCCTTGTGGAAGATGTGAGCCGATAGTGTAGGATGGCTCTCTGAGTCCTTCCTGGAATATTTACCTTCCAGAGTCCTCTCTGGAGTATTAGGCTTTCTCATGTAAAACAATCATCCCCTGCTTCGATGGATTCTCATGAAATATAATCTGCATAAATGGAACTACTGCAGCCGTGTCTGGGTTGAAACATACAATGCTGTAAGATGGAAAGAAATGGTTCTGTTTTTCTTCAAGGCAAAATTTCTCACATTCTTGACAGCTTTTGAAAAAAATGGTGGTGTATGTGGAGTGAAAATCTTTGATGGGGAAGTGAAATAGTGAAATAAAAAAGAATGATAGCTCAGTTGTTTCACTTTTTAAAGGTGAGGTCCTAAATTTCTAAAGTGGCCATCCAGATGCTAAAAGGCATAACTTTTACAATTTATTACAGCACATTTTCTCCTTTATGTCCTATAAAACACTCTAGCTGTTCTTGACCATACACCTCTGTCAGAGCATGTGATATGTACCTGAAATGTATTCATTCCCTCCAGCCAGGGGACCCCCAGGGCTGTGTTTGCTTTAGCCTGTTTTACTGGTCCCTGTGATGTGCAGAAGTTGGAATGAGCTTTAAAAACCTGATGGTAGTGATAGCAAACCAGCAAAATGGTCCAAAGATTCTGTAATCCGTGTTTTTCCTGCATGGACTGGGCTCTAAAGCAGGCCTGGCTTCCTGTGGGATATGCTTGACCAGGAATTCAGATCTATGCTGCAAATGCAGTTTTTGTACTTTTTATCCTTTACTGTGGGGGAAACTGCATCTTGATGTTGTAGAGAGTGAACCTTAGAATCACCATGAGGACAAATGCAAACAAATGCAGCTAAAGAAGAGTTTGTTCTCTGCCTGGGAGGGAAGAGGAGGGTGAGCTGAGAAACCAGACTGGGGAGTGGCTGCTCCTTCTGACACCACTGACTCCAAACCCTGGGGTTTCAAGCCAGGGCCAATGTTTCTCCTAGGAGTAATTCAAGCCACAGCTGATAGGCACTGGGCAGGAGCTTGGCTGGATACCCCAGGCCTGTTTGTTGTGTGCTGCAGAGCAGATGGGATCCACATGAGGTCCAGATTTCAGAGTCAGGATGTTTGCAGCCCAGGCAGGGTTCGGCAGCTGCCCGTATGTTTCTTGTACACATGGTGAAAAGTGGGCCAGATTATGAGACGGGGTGATTCTGTGCATGTCCTGGTCAAAGCCGGTCTATCTTGCTGTGCTTTTGTAGTAACCAGCATCTTTAACAATCTGCAGTATTTGTATGGCCTTACATTCCAGGGGAACCAAATACACCAGACTTAATTGCCTTCAAAGTGCTGCAAGAAAGTCAGAGCTCAGCACAGGCTGCACTGGGAGATCAGTGCTAGCACAGGGACCTCAGAAATCAGTTTTTACAAGCTCAGAGCTTTTACACATTGATAAAGCAGTAACTTCTTACCTTCCATAAGGGAAAGCAGCGTAATATAGAAATACTGATGTTCAATTTACATTTAAGTATATCCATATTATATGTATATTTAACACTTGTATTTATTAACCATACATTCTTGTTTGTGTTAAATACTTTAAACATATAGTGAATACATCATATAGCCCATATAATAAATACATAACATTTTTTTCTTACAATAACTATTGGCTATATTTAGTTTACTACACTTTAGCTTAGTAACATGAGTTTTAATTAAGCCTAGTAAAAATGTTCTCTCTTGTAACTGTTTGGTAGAGAGGTAGGACAGGTTCCAGTGGTAAATGCATTTAATCTCGTTAGGGAAAAGGGGGAAAAAAAAGATCTTTTATGCATTCTAGTGGTGAACATTAAGGACAACATCTGCTGGGAAGATCTAATGTTGGGTTGGAAATTGGACAATCACATTGTTCCTAAATAAAGTGATCCTGCATATATGGGCTTAACTGGACATGAGGCTGATTTATAGTGAGCTACTTCCATACATCAAATTGAATGTATAAACATTTTCATCAGTATATACCAGGTATTTCTAGACTGTATCTGGGATAAGGTAACTAACAGGCAAAAAGAGGAGGTTTCCCAAATTGTCAGTATTTTTACTGGTGTAAATATGAACAGCTCTGCCAAGACATTATGGTAGATGGCCCACATCTAAAGACTTTTCAGTGTAATGGGGATTTTTCCATTGCTTTCTCTGGCATTTGATTCAGGGTCCCTTTCCCTGGAATTTGGCTGAGAAGCCTCAATAAAGCTGTACAAGAATTGTTTATTTCCATTGCTGCTTAGCAAACCAACATGACATGGAGTATAACATGGTTCTGGAGGTTTAGGTGGGCTAAATTGTATTTTTTTTTTTTTTTTTTTTTGCATGTTCACAGGCTTCTCCCTCCTAGCCTGTGGATTTCTGCCACAGGACTTATTTATTGCTCTTGTCTGGAGGTCAGGAGCTGGGTGGTTACATCTGTCCTTTCCCAGTCAGACTGCTGTGGGTGGCTCAGGTCAGCAGTGCATTCAGACACCCTCTCAACCACCTCCAACTCTACTTAACTAAAACACCTGGTCACGCATGGGGAATTTTTGTACTGTGAATTTGTATAGGAGCACGTTTGGAAGGCTCTGAAGAACACCTTGGGTGTTTTCATTTTTGTTATTCCTGCAATCTTTGCAGAGATGTAACACCCGGTTATATCCGGATGCAGGATCACTTCTGAAGAACTCTCTGTTCTCACATCTTCTGTACAAATACTTTTTCTGTATCAGGTCAGGGCACAAATGCTACAAAAAATGTGATTTATTGGTAAAATAGTGATTTTTCTGAGAAAAGTTTAACAAAAAAAGGCCAAAACATCTCTTCCATCTGTCTCCTAAGAAGTACAAACTCCATCTTGAGATACTGTTTTTTGATTCCATGCTTGGAGACAATTGAGAGCCTGATTCCTTCTCCTGAGAAGAGTAATAGATTTTCTTCTTTTAGACTGGGTATGGTATTTGAAATGCTCTTGGGGTGCTTGCCTTCACTTATCTTCTGTTTCTTATCTCTTGAGCTGGCCAGTAAGTCACTGGAAGGGTTCTTTTTTTGGTGTGTTGTGAAGGGACTTTTTTCATTCCTTTCCATGTTATATGATGTCTTTATCATTTATATTCAGGGGAGTAACAGGGCCTTTGAAGAGCACCAGGCCGTGCTGCTTGGGAATCTCAGCTCTGCACACATTTGCCACACGTTTGCTTTGTAGGTAGAGAGTTTAAAATCTATTTTAGGGTGTTTCTTTTGCAGAATGGCTGTCACCATGAAACCCAACTCTTGTGGAAACATGAGCCAAGAACAAATATATTTTACTGCTTGTGGGCAGGGCTCTGTTCCAGTTTTGTGTGCTGCACTCTGATCAAACTGCTGAAGGCAGCCTGTGTGAGTGTAGATGTAGATTGACACCCTGCCTAAATTAACATGTCCTCCCTGTTTCTGGGGTCTGAGAGTTTTTTGGGTAAACATTGTGCTTGTTTGTGATCTACAATTGGTTTTTGTCAGTTACATTGAAGGAGGGATGGATGCTGTCTCCCTGGGGAAGGATCCATGACCCTCTCTGACCCAGCTGCCTTAATTCACAAGAAGTTCTCCCTCCCTGAGCAAAAGGAGAGTTTCAGACCTGACTCTTCCAGAACCACAGTAAAGAGAGTCCAGATGGTTGGGAGGACCAGGATAAAACCTGGCTCACAGCCTGGGATAACTGCACAGTGAGGATATAGCCAAAACGTCCTTCTCTGGCTCTTCTGATACTCTCTTGGGCCTTCCTGCTCTCTCCCCCTGCAAAGATCCATATTGTCCTTTCTTGGCTTTCCTTTCCAGCTCTTTATTGCTTTAGTAATACCAGAAGGATCTCCTGCTCAAGCTGCCAGACAGGCAGCTTGTAATAACAGAGGCACAGAACCAGCACAAGAGATTTCCTGGTTTGACTAGGATTTGTGTGCAGGAAATCTCCTCCTGAGCCCCATGTGAGTGCAGAGGAACATTGCAGCCTTGCAGCCCAGCAAAGAGATGGAGGTAAAACCCCCAACCACCCCAGATTCCCCCCCCCCCCAGAGAAGGGTAAAAGCATCAGTCAATGTCTCCAGCACCTGTTTGATTGAAGGCAGCAGCATTTGGGTGAGCACTCAGCCCCTTCACTCTGTGAGCCCTGGCTCCCACAGAGGGCAGCAGCTGATGTGAGACCAGCGTTCCCTGACTTGCACCCTCTGACAGCTTTTGTCCTCTGCCTTCATCCAATGAGCTGGGTGTGGAGCAGGGGATCTGTGGATATTGCACTGCAAAGGGAAGTGATTCCAGTAGGTGCTTTGGGAGAAGCTGAAGAGCATCTTCCATGGCCTTTCCAAACCAGAATGCTCCGGAGCTGTCCCCGAGCTTATTAGCACTGAGCCCTCTTAATTCCAAGAGGGTGCTCGATGGCCACTTGGGAGATAAGGGAAGATTAAATAGAAGAGCATAAGTGCTTGGAGATGAATCCTTAATACCTGTGATGAAAAGGAGGCTGGATTAAGTGAGAGTTGCACCTCTGTGAGCTGCATTTCAGAGCAGGGATAGCTGATCTCACCCCCAGCTGCCACTGGAAATCAGCAGGTCCTGGCTGGAGAAAAGTTCAAGCCATTCTGGCATTAAGCTAAAATCTTTTCTGGAGGTCTACACTTTTAAAAATATAGTTGTATAAGGGACTGAGCGGAATATTAATTGAGACTCTCAGGATCTGGTGGCAAAAGGATTGTTTAAAGGGTGGCATGAGTTTTGTAAACACACAAGGGATGAAAATGATGAATCAGAGGAATGCTCTGGTAAAGAACAGCCTTCGGTCAAAGAAGATACTCCTTCCTCTAGAAAGCATCTTACAGAGAGCTAAAGAGAAGTGATAAAGTGTGAACAGTAGTCCTGATTCTTCTACTGCACTTAGAAAAATACGGACAGACCTTGCTGCAATACACAGGCTCCCACAGTTGGCAGGAAGGGCAACCCTGGACAGGAGGAGTCTCTCTGGGCTGGACTCCATCTTGGCTCCAGGCTTGTCCATAGGGATTTCACCTCTAGAAGGAATGCTGTGGGAATGGCTGCATGCCAGCGGCTACTGCAGTGATGGGAGGGTTTATAAGAAAACCAAGAGGATAGGTGGGGTTTTGTCCTCTTGGAAGGTCTTCATAGAAACAAGAAAATAAATGTACAGGAGCTCTTGACTCCAGCTGCCCCAGGGTGTATAAGCTGATGCTGGGTGCCCTGGCTGTCCTGGAAGGCAGCAGATAATCCATGTATGAGGGAAGGGCACAGAAATGGCTCTTTCAAAGGGTGCCCATAAGTAAAACTAAGTTTTGAACAAAGAGGTGGCCTCTTCTCTTCCCCCTTTCCAAGGATATTTGCTGTTTATTGAATGGCATCTGACCAAAACTTGCCTGTTTTGCACTGGTGCAGCTGATGAACACTCAAGTCTTTGACTAAAGGCTTTACTGGCAGATCTGCCCCTACTGGGAGTCTGGTGGAGCTCTGCCCATGTCTTGACTGCCATACTTGAGCCTGTCTCTTAAAGCTGACCTGGGGAGAGATTTAAAAAATGCTTTGGTGTGGCCCTTTTCAGCAAAAGGATTTTATGTTGCTCCTGGAAAGTCAATTGCCTTGATGAAGCTTTTGGCAGGAAAGAGGAGCTGCAGCTCACAACTTCTGAGGGAATAATTTTGATGTGTTTATTTCTGGTGCCTTTTTTTTTTTTTTTTTTTTTTTTTCCCCCCTCGGTCTGGATTTTGTCATTCTCTGAGAGCTCTGAGGTTGTAGAAACCCTCTGAAATGTGCCTGCAGCCATCACTTTGGGGCCTGTTTCACACACTTGTGCCCGAGCTGGTGTCAGTGCCCTTTCCCTGGGATTGCCTTCCCTGCAGCCCTCACTGAGGTGCCGTGGATGGGAGCACTGAGCAGAACGTTGGTGCTGATTTCCTTGCATTGTGGTGCTTTAGGCCTGGCAGCAACTGGCACATAGTCAACCACTGGAAGCCAGGAGATTCCAAGGGGAAGATCAGTGGCAGGGCACATCCCACCTGAGGGAGAGTCAGTCGATTGCAGCCGGCTGCGCAGGCTTCCCACAGCTTTCCAGACCATTAAGTGTGTTGACATCAGTGATCTAAACCCACAAGAGCCAGGGAATTTGGGCTTTGGGGTGAAGCTCAGGTTTCTAAAATGCATGTCTGTGCCTCAGTAGCCCTGTGTGTCCTCCACAGGGAGTTCCTGGGGGGATGTTTGTTGGAAGCCAGAGCAGTTGGCAGAGCCCAGTGCTGGGATGGACTCTGTGCTGCACTCAGAGTTGTCTTTGATGTCTCTCACTGGTTGCTATTGTGACTGCTGCTGCTGTCAGGCAGAAATGTAGCACAGTGAGATGAAGACACTGATCTGATTATGGTGACAGACTATGAAAATAAACTTTTCTCTAAGAGCAGAGTTTCGACAGTTGACTTTTTTTTAAGCCCATTCATAAAGCTTGGGATATTATACTTTATTTTCTTACTGTTCAAAGTAAAAGGTTGCACGCACTAGACACACATGGATATGTAAAATTAAATGCATTAAGAAAACAAATAATTTTGAGTCAAATGTACCCCTCTTAAAAACTTACTGCAATTCTGGCTGGTTTGGGTCTCCTGAGATGGAGTTAATTTTCCCCACAGTGTTGTTAAGACCCCAGTGCTCTGAGTAGTGCTGGCACAGCATCAGGGCTGTCTCCCCAGCATTCCTCCTCACCAGCAGCCTGGAGGTGGGCGAGAACTTGGGACACAGCCAGGACAGCTGACCCAAGCTGACCAAAGGGATATCCCATTCCATGTGACATCAGCAGCAAAAGTTATGAGGGAGGAGGACGGGAGGCATTCATTATTGTGGTGTTTGTCCTTTGGAGTGATCCCTATGCATCCTGAGGTCCTACAGCCCGGGAAGTGGCTGGACACTGCCTGCTGATGGAAAGTAGAGAATGAATATTTTGTTTTCCTTTGCTTCTGTAAACTGCCTTTTTCTTTATCCATGAGATTCTTCCCATCTGATTTTCTCCCTACCCCGTGGTGCGGTGAGGAGCGATAGAGCAGCCCGTGGGGACCTGGCCTCCAAGCAGGGTCACCCCACCACATCAAGGGACTTTCCTCTATCCTGACAGCACTGGGATCAGCTTTGCAAAGGCAGCTGAATGACCTGAGCCAGGAAGTAACAGAGCCTGATTGCTCATGGATTTGTACCTCATAATTGATTGGGCTTTGGCAAAGCCTTTCCTGCAGGACAGAAATTAGTAGGGCAAGAGCTTTTTAAGAAAGTCAGCTTGCAGTCACTAGAGAAAGGAAAACTTAGTAATTATATATGCAATCAGTTCTGCCGATGAGACAGTGGTGAGCTTCCTACAGAACTGTCTATGGAAATCTCTTTGTCTTTTTTTGGAAACAAAAAACTGTTGGAGAATACTTTGGGGAAAAAGGGTCGTGACATTTGAGAGGGGAAAAAAGAAAACACAGTACAGTGATTTTTTTTTTTTTTTCCCCCACAAACCTGAAATCTGCAGTACCTGGTCTCCATACTTCTGTCAGCAATTTTCTTTCCCCTCCTATTTTTGCAAGAGAATTTTAATATGAATTGTTTCATTACTTGTGAGGCACAGGAATTGTCTTGATTTCCCCCAGCCTGCACTGTACCTGTGCCCTGCCCTTCTGGCACAGCCCCTCTCTTCGTTGTCCCTTGAATAATGTGTTGAGTAATGAGCTTTTGTCGGGGATGTAGCACTGGCTGGTGGGAGTGGGTTGGGTTTGGTTGGCTCCTGCCAGCAAACACAGAGCCATCAGCTGGGTCAGCTATGGAATTCCCTAGTGAGGTGTTAGGTGTGGTAAACTGCACCCTGATCTAGGAAGATTATCTGTAGAGAGGCCGGTATCCAACAGAACATAAAGAACATTTATTTATATTCACATTTAATAATGAACCATAAACTGCATCAAATCAAACATGGATTCCCTGTTGAACAGTGTTAAATTAATGGTGACTTCTAGTTTTACCTCCTTCTTTGTGTGCTATAGGGTGCTGTTTATGATGGGGAGCAAAGGAAATTTGTGTTAGTGCAAATGTTATTTAACCATTTGGTGCAATAACAGCAATTGTGCTTGTTTATTGGAATATGGGGATCAGGCCTGTTTGCCTCTGTCTTTCCTGTTATTATGGACTGTTAAACTGTCAGACACACTTTTGGCTATCAGTAGTTGCCTGTTTAAAGTGAAGATGCCATGGAGAGACTGGTTGGATTACCCCAAGGGGATCCCTACACACCCCACTTTGGAGTACTCAACGTGCACCAAAGGAAGCAGGGATTTTCCCACAAATTTCTATGGCTTTGGATCATCCTCTGCTCCTGTTCTCTCACCATTTGCTCTGTCATGACTCTTGCTGTCATCAGCAAGCTTCCAGGATTTGGGCACTGCAAACAGCAGGTACCAGGGCAGTGTATGTGGGGGGGGGGGTCTCTGTACATGGGTGTTATTCTCTACTTGCATAATTTTTTGCCAAGGAAGTGATCTTTGAAAATAAAACCCAGCTTTCTGCTGGGATCTGTCTGTGAAGGGCAGTGGGAAAGGGATGCTGCTTTTCCCTGACCTGCTGGATTATATCACTCCTATTTCTCAGCAGAAATGTTCTCCCTTTGCAAGTGAAGAGAGGATGTCTCAAATAAATCTCTGCAGAGCTCTGACCTGCACTCCCAGTGGAGCTGGGGTTAGCAGCACTCC
This sequence comes from Aphelocoma coerulescens, assembly GCF_041296385.1. Classification (NCBI taxonomy): domain Eukaryota; kingdom Metazoa; phylum Chordata; class Aves; order Passeriformes; family Corvidae; genus Aphelocoma; species Aphelocoma coerulescens. Next base: position 3,500,012 of record NC_091016.1, read on the forward strand.
TGTCTCCAGCTGTGAGGAGTGCAAATGGGCTCTGCCAAGCCTTCCATATCCCTGCCAACTTTTTCTCACAGTTCAGTTGGTTTTTTTTTTAAGATTTGTTACAGAGCTTTTCTTTTTCAAAGTAAACCAATGCCATGAGCCTTGTACTTAAATGAATGCATGTGCTCAGGTAGATGCAACTAATGCAATAGAAAAGTAAGGTTAGAGGTGGTTTGGGTAATTTTCCAGTTTGTGAGTGGGCACAGTCAAATCCCTCCACACACAATCTGGGAGAGCATCTGAGCTGCTCAGTGCTTTAGGGCACTACATAAAATCCAGGTACATTTTGTACCTGGATTGTAACCCAGGCAGTGTGGTGGGTTTGGGGAAGTGATGCTTGTGTTTCTTAGCTTCTCTTCTCTCTTGAATGTGCTACATTTGCAGTGCCTCTTGCTCTGATAGGCAAAATCCATGGCAGTTTGCTGTTTTTATAGCAGCCTTTTTTCCTAGGAGAAATATTGGAAATATGCTGTATCAATAGTAACCAACTCTGTTACCATTGGGAACCACCTTGTAACAACTGAACATTTAAATCTTTCCCTTCTGTGGTTGAGAGAAAGATCTTCATTCCTTACTGTTCCTAATTACTCCTCTCCTCAGTACCTGCCATGGGCAAACATGTAAATTTGATGGGATAAGGAATCAGCTTGGGTTATATATAGAAAAGCTGAAAGTCTTGTGTCTGTATGAGACTGGATTTAGTGGGAGCATCCCGGGGAGCTGATGCACTAAATTTCACATGAACAAAGCATGGCCAGCACTTGTGCAAGGGTCCCTAATCCTCCCTGGCCATGCCTAATGAGCAACTTTTGAGCAACTTGCTGGAGTTCAGGAGCAACCACATCACTGAGATTCATTACTCTGTTTGACTTGGAGTGCTCTGAACTGTCCCTGGCAAGGCAAAATCTGCGGGACTGGATTTGCAGTCAGTAAAGGACTGACTTATATTAAGCAGTAGAGAGTTAAGGTAGAATACACTTTATCATATTTTAAGCCTTTAACATAAACAGTGATGGGTTGTTCTTATCTGAGTGCTTCCAAACAAGGTTTTGATCCCACCTCGCACATTGCTGTTCCAGCTGAGGGCGTAGGAAATCAAAGATAAAATGCCAAGACGAAATGACCTTCCCCTCCTTTCTCCCTACACATGATTTACATTTAAGTCCAGATGCAAACCTAGATTTCACGGCTGGTTTTCTTGGTGTAGACTAAACCAAAATCTTGGATGCAAAGCTTGTCAGTGTTCAAAGTAAATGCTATCACAGATTATTTTCCTTTCTGGCAGAGGTAGAGTGAAATTCTCAGGCAGAGATCAGTGTACAGTGAAGAAAGCTCCATGGAAATGCTGCTGTTCACTGGAATGTATACTTATTTATTAAATTTCCAGAAATCTAGATGAAAGACAGGGAAGATAGAGGGATTCTCCTAATGAAATTGGCAACAGTAATTGTAATCAAACCAAAACTGCTTAGGTTTGAAACAAGATCATTCAGAGTTTGACCAAAGTTTTGCATTGTTGATTCTCTTCCTTTCTGACACTGCAGATGCATTTCTGCTAAACCATTACGTGTTTAGCATTGACTTCCACTGAAAACACATTAAGACTGTGGGAAGATTTTTGTCACAGTAGTGAATCACTAAGAAGAGCTGTGTGTGACATACGAGGACAAAATTGTTATTTCAATGTTTGGAGCAGTGCCAGCACAAGCCACACAGTCCCTTTGGAAATGGGAAAAGTTGGGGATTGCTACAAGGCTCCTTTGTCATCCTTCCTTACCCATTTGGTGCTGCTGAGCAAAGGGTTGTGCTGGGGTGAGGATTTTGCTGCAGCTGGGACGGGAGTTGCTCCCTGGCCAGGGCAAGGAATGGTTGATGGCCATGGCATGAAAGGAATTACATAATTAGCTCCCACAGCCTGTATGGGAGTGCTGGTGTGGAATATGTCCCTAAACCAGAAATGTGCCATCTCTAGTGTTAGGAAAAGTGCTGTCTCTGTTATGCTCCCCTTCCTGCAGAACTCAGGAGAAGTCACAGGAGCTGCCCAGACAACGGCAGAAATATAGGGATATTTTGAGTGGAAAACCTTTGACTTCAGACTTTATTTCCTCTACTGTTGTTGAGGGCACACAATAAATCTTCCCTAGTTATTTTCACTTGAGGCAATGATGCACCAGAGTGATGTGTTATAGCTTACCCTGGTGCAACAAATAGCCTCAATTTACTTTTTTACAAGCCTACTAATTTTCATGGATTTCTAGAACTGTTTATGAACTGAGGAACAGCTGTATGATGGAAAGGGATACAAAACCCCCTAAGCACAGAACCTTCAAAATAACTGCAGTGAACAAGCAGACAGACCAATGCATTTATATTGAGAAGTGAGAGAGACCCTTCACAGCTGATCCTTCATCAGCTGCCACTGGTATAGCATTGCTTGTGCCACATCCAAAAGTTTTGTAGGTGACCAGGGGCGGCACTTTGCGTCCTCTAGTCTACACTGGAGATTTTTGCTCCAAGCCCTTTGAGCAAAAAAAGAGATGAAATATGGTTTCTTTTTGCTCAGAGGGGCCCAAAGGTCTTGGAGAAAAATCAATTTGCTTGACAGACTTGGCAAGGAGAGCTCTCAGCTGGTGGCTGGCCTCTCTCCAAACTCTCCCAGTCCAGGGACAGGCAGGATAATTTAGCGGATCTTGTTGCAGCAGAGTGGGATAACACATTCATGGGTGTGCAAGTGACTGAAGAGCTCAGTGCGTAAGCGCTTGGGAGAACAAATCTGTTTGGTGCTGGCTCTTGCCTCCTGTGGAGAACAGGAACGTGTCTGACCCTGTCCTGTGGCAGGCACCACTTCAAAGTCACTTTGAAAGGGGGCAATGGAAAGCACTGGGATGGTCCACAAATGTCCAAACATTAATTTCTCTCAAAAGTACCCAGGATTTCCCCTCAGCCTGTGGGTATACCATGACTGATTTATCAAGTTAGCTGATTTTTCCATTTTTCCTCAGTTTTTTTCCTTACTGCTATAACTTTTTAGCCTTCTTACCACCTCTGAGTGTGTTTTGGGTGATTTTAAATGAAATTTCAACACTACTCTTTTTCAAGAGAAAGCATTGCTGTTACTTTAGCAGCCTAGCAGACATACAGTTATTACTGCTGTAACACAGCAATGGAATAATATGACTCTCCTTGAACCCTTCTCTCTGTTTATTTTTTACTATCACTGCATGTCTTGGGATTTAAGGATTTCTGGAAACCTTCACTGTGTGCAGCCCTTGGGAGGAGCCACTGGGTGTTGGCACAGGTTGCCCTGGTGTGGTAGATAGATGAGTTTTTCAGTTTTCTCCAATTCCAGTTAGTAACTGTGATAGGAAAAGCACAAAGGGAAAAAGGGGCTCTTCTCCCTCTCCAACTGCAGCATGTCAGCCCTGCCTTCAGCTCTTCAAACACATTGCACTGTAACATGAAAGTGTTGCACCAAGCAAATTTGTTGTATGAATGTGGCTGGTGGTGCTTGCAATGAATCCTGTGGCTTATGTCGTGTTTGTAGGATGGAGGCTGCTTTAAATTCATTACCCTTTCATTAAGTTTTTCCGTGGCGCTTTCATTCACTGTCTGTGGCACCCAAATAAATGAGACTCCCAGAATATCAAAAGAAGGGTAACACAAGCATTAAGCATTTCTTTTTTATGATAAAATCATTCTGAGTATATGGGAAGAAACCTACAGAATGCAAATTGCAAGTCCTAAATGTCCAGCGTCACTTCTAACCTGCATTTAGAGGAATCTTGTGGTTGTCCTGCTTGGAAGAGTCAAACACCTGAAAATTCCTGCAGTGAGGGCTCCCTGCCATGCGGCTCAGCTGCCCCTGGGCTGCACAGGGAGTGTGGGACAGCTCTTGGGAGGGGTAGTGCAGAGCAAGCTCTGGCATTGCACATTGAAGGGCTGTTGTTGGGTTCTTCAGGTCACTTTAGACAAAGTCAGGAGTGATTCAGCAGAGCTGATTCTGCCTTGAGGAAGAGAAAGGAGTAACTGACCTGGGAGGATCTTTTCCCACTCTCTTTTCTGTGATACCATTCCTGTTTCAATCCTCTGGGACCCAAAACTGTGCAGTGTTTTGCATCTCAAAGTCAGCCTGAGAGAAGGTTATTGAATGGAAAACAAGTTTACCCAAGAATATGGGAGATGAGTTTGCAGAAGGTGTTGAAGTATTATTTGACATCACTAACCTGTGCTTTTACTCATAAGAAATGTACCTGAAAAACTTCATGGCACCCTCCTCTTTCCTGGTAAAAAATGTCATAAGAACACGTAACAAAAATAACTTCAGCCCCTTACACCCCATCTCTGTCACAGGGCAATGGAGTAACAGATTAACACCACAACATTTTCTTTAGAGCCTCCCTTCCCTTCCCACAGGCAGCCACGTGTCCCCCTGTCCCTGTATTACACGGAGAGGACAGCCCTTAGCTGCCACCTCTCCGGTTCTAGCAGAGCTGTGCCAATTAAAGAGACTTTTCTGTATTTATTACGGAAGAGTTACTTACACCCAGTGACATTTCTGCTGGCTGCTGTTAAAATCCTCTCTGCTCTGAAGTCAGCAGCTGCATCTCAGGGTGACAAACAAAACTGGTACTGAAGAAAATGTCTCCTGAAGTGTTGAATGTAAAATTGTTTAATGGTAAATAATACAGCCTGCAAAGATATGCTGGGAAAATGGACTAAAAGGAGAAATCAGATTTAAGGTACTTCAGGTTTTTGCTCTTTGCAGTTATGGGAATTGATCATGCACAGTTAGTGAGAAGGGTAAAAACACTCAGGGGAGACACCAACACATATCAGGAACAGAAAAGACAAAGGTTTCAGAAAAATGGTTTTTCCTTTACTTTCTAGTTGTTCTGCTAATTGTTTGTTGTTGTTTTGGTGTTTTTTTTTTTTTTTAAGAAACAATGCACTTGTTTAATCTTCCCCTCTCCTCCTTTTCATCTTCTTTCTTAAATGTCTCATTAGTTTCTACTGTGGAGTTGTGCAAGATCAAATGTTGTCAGCCTGTGCTGATGAATACCTCTCTGCAAACCTTACATAATCCATGCCAGCCCCAAATCAGGTTAGTGCAGAAATAGAGCTTTACACCTTTGAACTGCCAATTCTGCAGCAAAAAGCAGCTGCTGGCATTCTGTGCCAGGCCAGGCTTTGCCAGCAGTCAGGAAGACATTGCACTAAGTTTTGGGACACAGAAATGAAGAGTTGCAGCCACTTGTCTCAGATCCTTTGGAAGTCCTCTACTAATTTATTAACTCTGAATCAGGTGCACTTTTTTCATGGTGACGAAGATGGGAAATTTCAGTATTTCCAAGACCATACTCAATAATGACACTGATTTTTCTAGTTCTCCACTTAACTCAGTGTTTTTCCTGCCTAACTCTGGGACATAGCAGGGAGACTTCTGTGCAATTCCATTACTGCCAAGGGCCAGATTGTCAGCTGCATGTTTGAGTGGGGGACACAGAATCAGAAGGACCCACAAGGATCATGGAAGTCCAACTCCTAGGCTGACAGGTTGCATTTGCAGCAGTGTAGATGCAGTTTAGGCTGACTCTACTGAGATTATCATCCTCTGTGCTCCGTACAGGAGCAGCTATGGTAGTTTGTGCATCCAAAGCAGGCCAGGGAATGGACTTTTGCAAGAAAGGCTGACGGGGCTGCAGTTTAATTTTTCTTGGTTACTCAAGAAAATGTTTGCTGGTTACACAGCATCCCTAGGGAATCCCTCAAAACCAGACAGGGTGCTCATTATTTTTCACTGGGCATGACCACTGCTCTGTGTTAAGGCAATTTATTATTTCCATGTTTGCTGTCAGAGAAGGGTTTGTTTTGTCTTATTTTAAACCTCCTTGAAGCCTGTGCATAAACATTCACCTGTTGCTCCGTGGCACATAAATAAGAATTGAGTCTTTTGTATGCTATAGGGATAAGATGGAAATGCTGCACTGAGGATGCAAGCAAACAAAATGGGATTATTGATTGATCTCTTGAAAAATGTATGTGCATTTTTCCTGGACCTACTGTGAAATGAAGGAATCTGAGTAAGTGCACATCCCTGAATCTCTCCCCTCTGCTACTTACCTTAGATATTTGGCTCCTCATATGTTGGGGCAGCAGCAGCAAAATGCATTAGAAAACAGAAGTACAAGTAAGGGCTGCAAGGAATGAAAAACTCTTGGAGGTGGTGTAATCTGCAAAGAAAAATGTGTTGAAGTAAATGGTCCTCTCCCAAAATGGGAGTCTGGCTGCAAACAAGGAATCAGAGAGAAAATAGGGGAAAGTGCTTTTCACAGAAGTAATCCAGGGAAATCCTATGCTACAACTTTCTTGCAGGCCAAGCACTAATTTAATCACAGGAGATAAAATGTGTCCTAATTCAGTGCAGGACATGGCAAGATCAGTGGCTTGTTTATTTCAGGGTTTAAGTGCATGTGCATAGGTCTTACTTTATTTTCCAGATGCTTCCTGCAAGCAGAGTATTTGGACCTGCTGCATGGTAGAGGCCTGAGGACAGTTCAGGAAAAGGGCCATGTCCAGTGTGGAACCCAGAGGAGGCCTTGAGGGCTGCCTTGGTGAAGGCCTAGGTTTCCAAATATCTCAGTTTTCCTTGCTCTGTCACATGCCAAGTGCCAGAGCAAAGTGACCTGCTTTTCTCTTTCCCATTTCTCTGTTTGGTGCCTTGCACTGGAGAGTTACTAGGTAACAAATACATAGACACAGACAGAGAGAGATGCTCATTAAATGAAGGACTAAGTAACTGCACCTTACTGACTGCAGTGGTTCCCAGATGTACATCCTGTATTGCTTCTGGATCTGGGGGAATCCCAGCTTTGGATGTGAGCTTTGCCTGCAGGCCTTCTCCAACTTGAAGGAGCCTTTCAATTACAGCTGCCTTGAGTGTGGCTTATAATTTGATGCTGCTGGCCTGCTCAAAGTACTTTCACTGGAATAAAACCCATGCCACAAGTCCTGTTTTATGATGTACCTGTCAGCTCCTTAGTGCAGGAAGTGGAAGGGGGCTGATGGACACCATTGGGATACTCAGAAGTTAAAGACTAAGGATCTATATTTAAGACTCAGGAATGAGGGAGGGAGACAGGACCGAAGAAAGGGTGAATGTGGCTGATTCCTTAGTGCTAATATTCCTCAGAGAGTGTTAATGGGCTAAAGGGAAATTCAGCCACTTGAAAAGGAAGTTTGAAATAGAAGGATTACTGAAGGCAGAGGAAAGAAAGGCAGAGAAAGGCCCTGGTCCTGCTCCAGTCAGGGGATCCTAATGTGGCTCTCAGCTATTCAAAGCTAAAAAAGCAAGCGATGAGGAGGCTCTGCCCCCTCGGGAGGGATGCTCATGGAGAAGGGAAAACATTAAACCAACTGCTGTGTGCAATTTAGTCAGGCAAAAGGCAGAAAGGAAGGAAACTGGAAATGAGAATGCAGTCATAAGGAACAAGGACCAGGTCAATGCTATTTTTAGTTTCCATCGTGTTATGGTTCTATTTAGTGAAGGAAAAGGGGGCAAATTCCTCTTTGCCATCAGGCAAGGATGAAGGAAAACTTGAACTTTTCTCTCTTACTTCTCACTTTGACTAAAATCTGCCAAGAGGGTTTTTTTCCCAACTCTGTTTGTCCCGTCCAGGTCTGAGATAAAAGTACCTGCTATTTTTGTGATGTGCCAGTGGTGTTGTTTCTGGTGTTTATGAGGAGATGGGGATGGCCCTCCTTGCAGGCAGCTCACAGTCTGTGGGGCAGGCATGCATCTGGAGTAACTGGGGAGCTCATTCCCTCATTCTCTCCTTGTTATTGACTGCTTGGGTTGCTTCACTGCAGGTGTTGGGAAATGCTGGGTTTAAGGTGGGGCAGGACACAGACTGCCAGAAAAACTGTGGCGAGGAGGGCACATAGTAGGAAACGGGAATGTGAGCCTGAAACATCTATAGGGTACTTAGCAGAGGGGGTGGGAGGAGGAGGCTGCAAGACAGCCCTGCTGCTGCACTGGGCACACACCCCTCGGAGCCAGGAGAGGCTTCCCAGGCATGGAAAGAGCTCAGGTGGCTCTAGGGTTCCATGTCTCTTGCTTGTGTGGATTCCTCTCTTTTAGCACTACACTGCTGTATTTGACTTTTCAACACAGTAACTACCATTTTGGTGGATTTTGAGATGAGAACATCTCTCCCCACAACTCAAATGCCCGTCTCACAAAGATGGTGTCAAAATCTAATTATGAGTAATTACCCTATCATATGTCTCATCATTCATTCCTGTAATTGGGTTTGCAGGGCTCAAAGACTTCTGCTGAAAGATGTGTAAAACGATTCAGGTTTTTGATACTCGCCTTCAGAATGTTTGTGGTGATGTTTTGAGTCCAGAACCTCTGCAGTCAGTAGCTGTGGCTGTAATGGACACCGAGCCCTTAGACCACTGCCAGCATTCCAGATCCATCCACGTGCCCTGCCTGGGGGGAATTCTGTGGTGGGCACCATTAATAACATCCAGAGAGGAGCTTCCTGCTGGAGCTGGATGAAACCTGTGGCACTGGCAGCTCACACAGGGCAAAACTCCTCCAGGTTTGGGCAGTGAAGCCCATGGCAATGTGGGAGCCTTCCTTTACTCCTTATTCCCATTTTTGCTTGAATTCCTGCTGAGCCCCCGAGTCTTTTTGCTTGAACACATCTGGGTCAGCTTCTGTCCTCGTTTGGATGTTGGTTCAGTTTTGGCTTTAAGCAGGCTTTCAAGAGAACAGCTGAAGGGAGAGACTGGCCCCGGGGAGCTGCTGTGGAAGTAGGAACACACAGATCTTGTGGGGTACGTAAGCAGACGGGGCAAAAAGGACAGCAGTCACAAGAACAACTCCCTTCCCTGTCTCGTTGAAACAAACTTGATCTTTTCTTCTAGGACATAGCCATTACGTTTTAGACGGCAAACAGGGTTGTTTTGTTGTTTTGGACTTACAAATTGAATTTGTTATTAGCAGTGACTCCACCATTGTGATGTTAAATGGCAGGAAATTGGCCTGCTCTGTTGCAGCCACCTCTTATTACAAGCACCTTTCCCCTTCTCTTCTAAGAGGCTGGGTTTTGAAAAGCCCGGAACAAGGACATTATGGAGAACCTTAGTTCAGTTTAAAAGCTAAATTGGAGTAATTGACTGTTTCGTTCTGATGATCAGACTCCCAGCAGAAAATCCTGAAACATCTGTAAGAGCCAGACTTGAGGAGTAATAGTAAGTGATTCAGAGCTGTTTGGAAACTTATTTTTCAGCTCACTGACAGTTACGAATGTCATAATAATAATTGCAAAAATTTTTGAAGAACTTCAAGTCAAACTAAAATGCAAGGGCTCATTTTGATTGCAAGAACATAATTTAAAAACAAAAGGAAGTAAGATATTTTCTCAGAGCTGGAGAGCGACCTTAGAGCATGTAATGATAGGCCAAGGGGGAATGGCTTTAAACTGACAGAGGGCGGGTTTAGATTCAATATTAGGAAGAAATTCCTCCCTGTCAGGGTGGGGAGGCCCTGGCAGAGGTTGTCCAGAGCAGCTGTGGTTGCCCCATCCCTGGAAGTGTTCCAGGCCAGGTTGGACAGGGCTTGGAGCAACCTGGGATAGTGGGAGGTGCCCCTGCCCATGGCAGGGGACAGAATGAGGTGAGCTTTGAGGTCCATTCCACCCAAACCATTCTGTAATATTTGTAATTGAAAGACAAATCCAAGTCTTTATTTAAGAACACTGGTGGAGGTTTTTGAGACTACTCAAAAGGTATTTGCTTTTATTTTCAACATGGGACTTGGCACTATAGGCACAGTCCTGTAGCATGATCTGAAGTACCTTTATCCTTTACAAATCAGACAACCTGCCAGAATATGCATCGTTTGGTTCACTTTATGATTGTTAGTCATTATTTCTCTAAAGGAAACAGCTTCATTTTGAATGGATTGATGCTCTGTGTAGGCTGAATTTTGAGGGTTTGCTTAAGACAAAGTTCCCAGAGTTACCTCAGTGCAAGAGCCCATAGCTCTGCTTAGTGGCATTGTTGGAGCAACGGGATCCTCTGAGGGAGACACATTGTGGCAAGGACAGCAGCAAGGTCAGCCCAGAGAACTCTGTGAACTGAAAGCTCCATAGGCAAGGAACACATTGCAAAAAAGTCAAGGGCAAACTTCAGTGAAACATCAGCAGAACAGCTGAAAACAAACAAAAAAGTTATGAAATCATCCCTAACAGATTCATCTGGAATTGTGACTAATGCATCGTTCTGGTACTCAATGAAGGAAACCTCAACTCCAAATTTATTATATTTTCCTTTGCACATGTGGTTTTCATAGGTGCTGGAATGAAAACATGAAGACAAGCCTATAAACCCCTCTATATTTAAAGTTAATGACACAGAAATCTCAGTATAGCTGGTGTGCCAAGAAAAAAATAAATTACATTCTGCTCATCTTTACTTTTGGCCCTTTTTTGTGTTACTTTTGCTTTCTTGGGCAGATTTTGTCTTTAAACCAGTTCCCAATAACTGACTTAATGACACCAGAACTGCCCATGGTTTCAGCTGACACTGCCAGGCTCTGGCTCCACAGCATAGGACATGAACCAAATCAGAAATAAAACTTGCCTCTTAGCTGGGCAGGCTTGAGGCCACTGCATTAGGTGTGTACAGCTGCTGACTGTGTGACACTGAGTTTGGCGTTAATAATGAGCTCAGTTTGTAGCATTTTGTGTGTTTTCCTTGAAACGTGCTCTAAAAGGTCTTGACTCAAAAACGGCTTTTTTTTTTTTCATGGGGAAAAAAAATACCAAGTCTTCCTGTTGAAAATAAATTGGTAACATGACCTGAATGCTTCCTAATGACTGAAACTGGAGGACAAAGAAATCATAGTGTCTATTTATCTTAGTCACCTGCTTCCTAAGCAAAGCTATTTTGCCTCTTGTGCTCCTCCATGGGTCTGAAATTTTTAAACTCATTGGACAAATCCAACCAAAGCTGGCAAGGAAGAAGAGCAGAAGTCTCACAAATGATAAATTTAAAAATTTCATGAATTGAAGCAGATGGAAGTAAGTAACCCCCTCCAAGTCCAACCCACATACAAGACTCCAGTAAGGATTTTTTACTAGGATTTTTTAACAAAAATCCTAGTTTGGCAAATTTGATCAATGTAGCCTGGGAAAAGACTCCACTGATGTCTCTATCAATCTACCAAAAGATACAAATCAATATAAACAAAATTTTATCGGGTCTTGAGCAGCCTAATCCTAAAAGGTGTATACTGCTGTTTTGCAAGTCTCATTGGTTTTTTCCATTTTTTATTTTTATTTTTTTTTTAGTAGGTGATCTCATTATATTTTGGAGAATTGTGAATGTTTAGGTTTGGAATGTTTTCTGATTAAAAATTACAAACCCATTTCAGGCTACCAAGGTTTCCATCCAACAAGCTTCCCAGGAACTATGCCTGCAATTAGGATTAATTTACCAAATGAAATGATCTCTGGAGCAAGCAGGGCTTTCCCAGTCATGGGCCATCCCTGTGATGCAGGTTTGGAGAGAAAAATATTTACTAAGGAGAAGGGAAATTGCAGCACTTTGCTGAGTTAAAGGAACTGTGTGTAAATAAAGATACCCTCTGCTCCCACAGCCCAATTATAACACTGATGTGCGTGATCTGAAAATTATATGCTGTGAAAATAATCCCCGGTTACAGATCCGCCTCTGACTGGCTCTCCTTGATTTCAGAGACACGTAGGATAATTGCATGCTCCAACAGAGATCTTAATTTGAATTATTCCAGAAGAAAAACCTTTATGAAGAAGTTTTCACTGTAGGGCACTAAACCAAGCCTGTGAGGGACAGGGAACAGAAGAATGGACTGTATTGTATTTTGTGACACCAACTCGCAAGGTGAGACCCCGTGGCTGAAGGCACAAGTGGGGTTTTTGCCAGGCCTTCTCTGAGAGAACCTGCAGAGCTCAGGCACAGGAGCATCTCTGGGATGGCTTTGTGGGTTTGAACACCCTCATGGCCTGTGCACCTGTCAGTGAACATCAGGCCCACGTGCAATGGGGGTGAGTTTCCCTGAGAAAAAACCAGCAACAATAAACCCATTAACTCTGCTTTGAACTAACTGCTATTATCACTTCTCGGTGTTTGAGGCATGGAAAAGGTTTTCTTTCTGGAAATATGGGCCAAATACTTTCTTAAAAAGATCTCTTTATTGGAAAGCAGCAATAATTGCAAACATCCCCAAACAAAATGCTGCAGAGTTTCCTTTGACTGAAGGGATAAGAAAACACGGTGTGCTCTTGCTGTCAGACATCGCAGTAAAGCTGGGAAAGTATGTCCTGTAGGATTATTCAATTTTTGTGGTAATTTTGCAGGCAGCTTTACATAAGCATATCTGAGCTACTACTTGATTGGCAAGGCTGGGTTGAACTGTGTGTTTCCTGCCTGTAGCAGAGAAATCCTCAAGAAAGTAAATGCATTGCCCTGATGTTTTCTGAGCATTGTTGATATTGCCAAATTACACGTTTTGGTGAACAAGCTGAAAGTTCAGCGTGTCCCCTGAGTTTTTCTCCAGCTCCTTTAAAGCAGCACCTCTGTGTTCCCCAGCAGGGACTGGCTGTGAAGTTAATGTAGGACAAATCTGGGATGACTCACCGGCTGTTTGTTACTGTGCATACATTGTATATTCATTACCCTCCCCTACAAGCTGTTTTCTGACCCAGCCGTTCTGAGTCAGGCTGATGTTTTGGAACGAGGGAGTTTTGTGGGGAAAATGAGCGTGCTGGCGGTTCCATGTACTGACAAAAGGCTGGTTCTTCCCCTAGTTCAGGAAAGGAGCTGCTGCATAATAAATTGCCCATGTTTGACTCAGGAGAAAAAAGGATGGCAAGAACTTAGTAAAAATATTCAATTCACTGCTTTTATAGACAGGCCTGACTTGGTGTGGATGTTCAAGCCTCAAAAGCATGGGTTGAGCTTCTTGAAGCATTCAATTATAATTCAAATTAAAAGAATAACTGGAATAAACAACTCCAAAGTTGCAGCTCTATCAAGCACTAAGGCAGGATTGGCAGCTGCCTGAATCTCTCTACATGGGATGTACCTTTCCATCCCCTCTGGGCCTTGTGTTTCCTCTCTGTGTGGAAAACCACTTGATAGCAAACATCCCTGGGGCAGAGAGAGCATTGGCTTGCTTGGTTTGCTCTAGTCAAAGCAGAGATTAGCGGGACCTTACGGAAGGAGGGGGAAGCTCCTTCCCTTGGAGATTCATGGGACTTACTCAAGAGTGAGCAAGAAACTAGGAGGTTGCTGGGAGGTGCAGAGCCAGTTTTGTAAGGAATGGGTGAAATTTCCCATTGCTGGGTCAGAATTGCGTGTATTTTCCTGGCTATTCAGGAGATTATGGAGGTGGCTGGGAAGGAGCTCCAGGCTTGTGCACCAGGCTGCAGGACAGGCCTGTGCTTTTTAACGTGTCACCTTTTCTCAGGATAGGGCTCATCATTTCCTCCTTTGTGTTTCCCAGGAACAGTGCACTGTGATCAAGGCTGGACTCAGATGCTGGCGTCCTCTTTGAACTTGATCCTCTTTGAACTGTGTGACCACTAAGGAAAGCTGGGGAAGTTTAGAGAGGAAAACAGCTTATCTTTTCCTTCTCCTTGCTGGACGGTTGCCTTTATTTTGTTTCAGATCATTCAGCTTTATTTTTGCCAGGGAAAGGTTATTTATTCAGCATTCAAATGTTTGGTCAGCTAATTAATTTTTTACATGCAGGAGCTTTGAATATTTCTCTTTGAAATGCCATAACGAACCACCTTTTTTTGTTTTGTTGTTTTGTTGTTTTTTTTTTTTTTTTCCCCTGGGTAATGTACTTGGCTCTGGAGTCATGACCCCTCTAAAGTTGCCTGGAAAAATAACCTAGGAGAGATCTCCAACTCGTGGTTATCAGGTGGGACTGAGAATAGGTGGGACAGTTTATGAAGAAGCTTCTATTACTTATACTGAAAGGGGCACGCCTTTCACAAAAATTCCCAGTATTCACACACTATGTTCAATACACTCAATATTCAGCGTGCGAAGGATGCGTGCCTGGCAGAGCACCCAAGGCCACAGTGGTCAGAGGGGAAGCCAAGGGATCTCCTTGTCTGCTGTAGCATCCTCCTGGTTGTCCAGCCTTGCTGTCCTTGCAGATCTGCCCCTCATGGGTGCTGCTCTGAACTGGAAATAATCCCCTGAACCCGTGGGCTGCACAGAGCCTTTGGCTGAGGATGAACTGCTGGCACTCCAGTGCAGTGATGGTTTTGTGTCCTACTGTTACTTCTGGTGGAGCTTTAACAGGCACAGGAGTGTTGCTCTTCAGGACAAATTCTATATGATGCTGAAATAGGTGTAAATGTAGAGGGTTTTTTTTGTTTCCTGTACATTCTACTTCAGGCTTGCTTCTGGGTGTTTTTTTTTCTGTATGAGGAATGTAGAAAAAGCAGCAGCATGCTCTTGCTCTCCTTGTTTTCCAGCAGACCACATAGTGACCCTTCCTTACAAATCTTTTTGGCTGAATTTACCCTCTCCAACTTCTCTTGCCTTCATTTAATATTAATCCTCAATTAATTTTTCTTTGGTTGTTCTCTGACAGAGTAATTTTATTTCACCTAACACCCTCCATTACACTGGTGTTTTCTGAGTTCGGCCCTGCTGGCTGCAGGCTCCAGAGTGAATAAAGGAAGGTTCTCTCTCATTATGTGCTTTGAGTTACCATTCCCTCCCCTCCCCATAACCTGCTCCCCCAGGCAATTCATTTCACACATCTCTCCGTGGAAGCTGGGAGCTGCTCTGTAGGTCAGCACTTATTTATTGCCTCATGTCCTGTTGTTATTTTGATAGACGTGCTCTGGTGTCCTGCACACCCACCCCAGGTATCTCCCAGTCCCAGTTCATTACTCCGAGTGGTGTTTCCCTGGGGTTTTACAGCATTCCTCTCCTCTTCCTGAGCTGCAGGTGCTGGGGAAGCTGTTCCTCATGGAAGGCAATGGGATATTGGTGGCTGATGTTAAGGCAGCAGAATATCAAGGGCATCTTTGTACAAGAACAAGATGATCAAGAAGCTTTTAAAAAGTGCCTGTGTGACTTAATAACCAGCTCTGTTTAAAAGCATTTGGAAGCAAGTCCCCTGACTTTCAACTCTTTATATTGTTTATGTGATTTTGTTGGTTGTATTTGGTTATTCTTAAGAACGAGACAAGACCTGGGGATCATGACCCACATTTGGAGGAGCTGAACGTGGTCCCTGGTTTTACCTTTGGTGCTGTTTCACATCTTCAGCACAGAAACTGAGGTGAAGCTGCAGCCTCAGCCTCGAGCACTGAGCAGACAGAGCACAGGGACTCCCACCTTTGTGGGCTGCAATAGTGTGTGCCAGCCCTGGGAAGAAATCCCCGGATAGTTTGGGTTTTGTTTGGGTGTTTTAGGGACAGGTTCCTGAGCTCTGTGCTTTCCCTGTGCCTGGTGCAGGAGTGTGCAAACATCCTCCCCCAGGCGCCGGCGCACCGCAGCAACGCGGCTTTGTCACCGTGTCAGAATCCAGCATTAATATCGCTAAACTCTGGCAATCTACCAGGGAATTTAATGCCATCCCACCACAGAAATTTTGTATGCAGACACACACTTTGCTAGGATATAATTGGTGCTATTGCTCTACTTTCCAAATACTGCAGTCAAATACATTCTTGTGGAAAGAGAAACTGATGAATCTTCAATAGCAGGAGAGTCTGAGCCTATCAACAGACTTTTAATGAGTATCAGGCTGCATTTCTCCTCTTGCAGGGCTGCTCAGGCATGGGCTTGCCTGGAGGCACTCAGGATCCAAGACATCCATTTAGAAAAATGGGTTTGTGGTACCAGGGAATGGAGCAAAGTAGGGAAGAAAGAAAAAGGTGGTGCATGATGAAGCCCCTGCTGTGTATTCAGAAAGGAACTTGCAGGGGTACAGCACAGGGGCATTCCAGATGGAGCTCTGTGTGTGCTGGAGCCTCCTTAGCAGGGCTTGTCATATATTTGTATTTTTAAAAAATACTAAGCCTGCATTTCACCTTGCAGCCAAAAATCTCAGGTGCTGTGGCAGTATAAAGCAGTTCAGTTCAGTATTTACAGCCTTGCTCTAGTTAAATGTTTATCTCATAGAAAAATGGCCTTACAAATCTGGAAATACCTGATTGGCGTAAACTTGGTCCTGTGATTTTAGAGCCTTATCTTTAATTTTAGTTTTTCTAGGAATCTCAAATAGCTCTTACAATGTATTTAATATCACTGCATCTTGCTGTGTTGTGGTTCAATTTGTATCTATGTTGGTAACAAAGGGAAGTGTTGGAAAATCTGCCCAGCACAGGAAAGTTCTGGATGCATTTCAAGGTTCTCTTTCTCTCCTGACCACTGTGTGCTTTTCACCACCTTTTTGGGTGTCTTGCAATTCGTTTTATACATTTATTTACAGCCTAAAAAAATTCCATGGATCCTTTTTTGACAACCCAAACCACAGAGGCGTCTTGGTTGGACACTCTGGATTGACAAGGTCAGTCAGTTCCCAAAAATGCTGCATAAGCCTACGAAGTGTCCACATAAAGCTGGTTAGATGGCCAACATGCCTTGGAGCTCAGGAAATTACACCATCAGTCAAGGAAAAACATTTTGTTGCTCTTTTATTAATTCAAATGTCATTCCTATTTTAATTCACATATTCCCAGCTAACGTTTAATTAGGACAGGTATTCTGGGGTTGCTGTTTTTAATTTTCTTCTAGCTGTGCTTCCATTTCTGTAGCTGCTTTGCTGCTGGTTTTACTTTCACAATTGATTGGAAAGGTTTATTTTCCTTTAATGTTAGTTTTTAAATACTTGCTCACAACAGGGGCTCTGAAATGTGTATTATCTTGGATTGTGGGATGAGAAACAGTCCACAGTGCTGGGTCCAGAGGGTGATCTCCTGCTACACACATCCCCAAACACACACATGTACTTTCAATATTTTTGCTGCTTGTCTTACGTTATTATTTTTATAATTACTTAGATTATTACAAAAGTACAGATATCCCAGGAGCCACACAAAGCAGCCATCAGGAAAAGACTGATTCTTTGGTAGCTGTACCGAAGAGTTCTGCATCTTTGGCATGGGAGTTACTCAGTGTGTCCAGCCCTCAGAAGGCTTCTTTCCTTATGAATATGGAGTAGGAAGTTAATGGGTTTTGAGCTCCAGGCCAGGGGTTCATCCTGGTCTGCAGTGGTTCAGTGAGGGGAAGATCCGTCAAGCCATCAAACAGCAACACTTTGCATTAAAACTGGGAAAAACCCCCAGCACTCATATAGATCACAATTTTTCAGATCTTATTCACAGCTTTGTCTTTAACAGAACTTGGGGTAGGGAAAGCAAGACATTTGTTAAGACTTGCTGTCTTGGCACTTTTTCAGCCTTTTCCCGTCATTGTGGTGTCTCTAATGGCAATTTCAAAGGCAAAAACATAATTTAATATAAAAACTTGATCAGCCAACAGTCCAGAACTCTTCCCTGGGGTGACTTTCATGGTGTTATGCCAGAAAAAAAATCTGATTAGTCTCAGGAAGGGATAAAAACTCCAAAGGTCTCAGGCTTGTTGCCTCACTGTTACACTCACTTGCAACTCCTCCAAGGTCTCGCCTTCCTTAGCAGTGGTTTGGAAAGTTCAGGCCTGGGGTGAAGGTGTTTGTCCCTTGGGTGGTTGGGTTCCTCTTCTCCTCCCCTGGGTGGGAGGTCACCAGGGGGAAGCTCAAAGCAACTGTTTCCCCTTTTGCCCCCATAATCCTGTGTGTATATGTGCTTTCCCCATTTTTAGATCAGAAAATTGACAGCTTTGCCATTGGATTATGCAAAGTGGCAACAATTCAGCAGCCTTGTGCTGGTGCTCAGATCATTCCAGGAATGCCAAGAGTATCTCCCCAAACTCCCCTGCAGAGGGGTAAAGAGTGTCCTGATTTAATAAAGCCTCATTGACCTCACAACTAAACCTTAGCTCCATTTTTGCTATCCAAGTGTGCAGTCTTGGCGAGCTCCTTGCGTGCTCCCTGTTCCCAAACCTGCCCGCAGCAGCACCTGGCCTGTGGCCTTTGCTGTCCCATGCTGCAGGGTTGTCTGCACGGGAACCCAGGAAGGCGTTGGCATTTTCTGGGGATGGAGTGGCCAGAGGTAGCCACGATGGGCGATGCAGAACTGAGCAATTTTTGTGAGTACTTGAGAACAATCGTTTGGGTTACCTCATAGCTGAGGCTCTGCTTAACCCCTCTGCTGGAGGGGTGCAGGAAATTGCTCTTCAGGATAAAAAAGGGTTTATCTGCTACCAGGAATGAACCAAATGGTTGCAAAATTCCTATCCCAATTCCAGATCTTTTTGACAAACATCATGGAACCATCCAGTGCAGCAGACCCCTCAGGGTGTTACCGAGCCCCAGGGAAGGTTGGTACTTGTGCTACCCTGACAGACCTGTCTAACCTGTCAAAGGCACCTAAAGGGTTCACAGCTGTCTCTGATTCACTAATCTGCCAATTAGGAAAGGGTTTTTTTTTTCTCCCAATGTTGCCTGGAGGATCTGCCTTTTCCAATTCTAGAAGTCTTTCCTTTGACTTAAGTGTGTGATAAAGCCAGTGAGGAATTAGCACCTGAGTTGGGGAGTAAAATGCTTTAAGGGTGTGTAATACACACAGGGAAAGGGAACTGTTCAAAGCAAGATAAGCTCTTAGCTCTTATTTGAATGGAAAATCCTCTGTTTCCCTGAAGAAGAATGAGAGCTCCAGCACAGTTAAATACAAGGGCAGGTGAGCACAGAGTCTGAGCTTCACTTGCAGTCAGTATTACAGCCTCTGCTAACAGCACGATGTGGGCTGTGGCTTCCATCTCTGCACATTCACTTCACTACACGTTAAAAGGTCAAATTTGCTTTTTTTTGTTTGTCATCATGTAGATCTGGCAGTCCCGTTGTAAATGCAGCAATGTAAATAATTCATAACTGCAGAGCTGCTGCTGTCAGTGCCACAGCCAGGTAAGACCTAATCCATGACAGTCTCCTCTTCCTCGAACACCAGAGGATGGAGCTGTGCAGTGACTGTGCCAAGCTGTGGCACCTTGCTGCAGGCTTGTCTGAATTTCAGGATCAATGTGGCTGTGAAGACAAGAGACAAAATATTGAGCAAAAGGAACTTTCCCCTTGATGTAACTTAGAAAGTGCACTTCAGGTGCTTAATTGGGATCAAACAAGGCAGAAATTATATTGGAAAAAAAATATTGAAGGCATATTTAGAAGTAGGAAGTGTGTTCCTCTTGGAGGAGCACGTTTGGGCTGTCAGTCGTGGCAGAAATCAATGCAGTACTAGGACAGACTGATGGTGTTTAGAGCAGCTGCTGGCACCCAGAGCCTCACGTGAGCACAGATTTGAGTGTCAGCTGTCCCTGGAGTTTCATCTGAAATGTCTGGCATTTTGGAGGAGGAGCATGGCCTTTAACATCCCTCAGTGAGGATGTTAAAGCAGCTGAGATTCACTCCCTGTCTGAGGTATCAGTACTATCCTTGGAGAAGCTGCTGTGGCACAGAGAGTGTGTGCTGGAAATCCATCTTGAAAGTTATGAGGTGCCTGCAGCTGCCTGTTCAAGAGTTTTGGACCTGTCTCCTGCAGCCTAATCCTGTGACAAAAACCTGCAAAATCAGAAATTCCAGAGATCACTGGCACTCTTTCGTGCTTTACAGGAAGGCCTGTTGTGCTCTTCAGCTGGAAGAGCTTCTGAAACACACTGAAAGAAATAATGAAAGAAATTATATTGCTGTAGGAGCAAACTGATGGGGCTTCTCAGTCTGGCTTTGATTTCTCCTGCTCGATCAACTCTGTGCAAGTGTAACTATAAAGGAATCTGGAATAGCCTTAGGACCAATGTAAATTCTGGGGTTTACCCCCTCCAAATAATTTCCAGGTGCCAGGGTTGATGAGCACAGTTTGACTGCAAAGGTGGAGCAGTAGCTGTGTTACCCGGGTTGTGTGTACCTCGTGTCTATTTGCATACAGATTTCACAATGTAGTTGTGTACTGACAGAAAGCTCATGGAAAGAGAAAGACATGAGTAAATCTGCTTCTGTATTTCAACTAAAATTTAAATCTCCCATTTTGCAGCAGAAGTTGATTTTTTTCATTTCACAGAGCATACTTGGCCAGCTAGAAGCCTTGGAGCCAAATTTATTCCCTCTTATAATGTAGACCCTGAGTAAACTGAGTGAGTAAAGGTCAGATCACCTGTATTTCAGCATTTAACAACATGCTTTCCATAATGAAAAATCATCTGCAAGTGAGGAAATAATGAAGAAAACAAACACAACCACATCCACTGGAAGCAATGCCCGTTTTCATTCCGACTGCAGTGGATCGGACTCAGGGCAATCACGAATACATCTGAAAAATTTCCTCTCCTTGTCTGTCCTACTTTTCTGTTTCCTCATAATTTAAAAACCTCGTCATCAGGCTGATTTTGGAGGCACCTAGCTGCCAAGGACTGGTGTTTGATAGGGAAATGTGCTGGGGAGAGGAGAAGCTGAGTTCTTCTCTTGAAATTCTGTTCTGAGTTAGGGTTTCTGTTAGAATTCTGATATGGGCCTGAAATGAAGTAAAAGAAAATGGGTTCTAGGACAAAGGTGCCAATGTCAATCAGCAGAATCTCTTTAAGCAGAGAGAGTATTGGAAATGTTTTGGGGGTATTTTTTGTGTTTCCCATTCATATTAAGTATCACTCTCATCATGGTAGAGATGTCAAATGAATGACAGGCAGGAGATGAAAAGGAAAAAATAAAGGCAGACTAGGAGTAAGTGTTAATTAAAATAGGATTTGGAACAATCAGGAAGTTCTTTCATATCTGCTGCATGTGAACCTTCCTTTAAGAGCCACTTTGGTTTGATTTACTTGACTATTGGCAATTATTTATAGTGGATATTTCAATGTGATAAGGTGCCTGAAATTTGATCAATCTGTGACCCGACTTTGTGCTGTCAATACTCTGAACTCACAGACTTGGCATGAACATCTGTCTGCTGAAAATTAAGACTTGGGAATGAGTGTTTTACACTACAATCCTTGTGGGTCTCTTCCAGCTCAGAATGTTCTGTGATTCTGTGACTCCCTGTCTGCTGGCAAACCTGGGAATGGAACAAGTGACATCCCAAAAGCTGCGTTTCGTTTCCTTGGAATTATTTAGCAGGTTCTAGAAGCGGGTGACAGTCTTAACTTTAGGGAAAAGAAACCACATGAATATTTACAGAATTGCTGGAGGGAAAAAAATATCTAATTGGTTGTTGACTAGAATTTGATCCCAAAGTGAAGAGACTTTGAAGTTTGTATGTGTACAAACACACACAGGTTTGTGTGTATGTACAGATGTATCGAGACAGAGCTGTAGAGAATTTGGAGTGATGTGTGCATGTATAGATCTTATAGGTGTGTGTTTGTGTGCATGTGTGCACACATTCCTGCAGAATAAACCCTATTTATCCTCTCAATATTTAATAGAAAGGTTTGTGCAGTTTCACATCAGCCTAAGAGGCTCCTTTGATCTGAGAGCTGCTGCCAGTTGTTGGGAGTTGTTTGGGAAGCTTTTTGAGGCGGAGCATAGCGAGCAATGATAACTCAGGCTTATTTTTGTATCATCAGAATGTTTAAGCCCTCAAGTTCTGTTAAGCTGGTGATTTGTTTTGCTTTCCCCAAATGAAATCCCCCTTGAAAAAGCTAATTTAGCAACTGAAGTGGATCATTGTACAGAGCATTAGGGCCGCCAGTGGTAATAGCAAATGGTGAAGCTGGAATTCAGGCACCACTTTCCCTTATGATTTGGTTTATTTTACAGCACCTGCAGAAGTTCCTCTTGCCCCACACACAGCCCTGCTGAAGGAGCAGAGTTCTGTCTGTGCTGGCAGCAGCAGTGCTGGGGAAGGCAGGAATTGTCATCATCCCCCAGTGACTCCTCAGTGAAAGGTGCTGGCTGCAGACTCCCAGCCAAGTGGCTTCTGGGGAGGATAATCCCCCACTGTATTCTGGGCTTCCAGCTGAGACCCAAACCCAAATTATAACGACTATTAAGAGTTTTCTGTGGCTCAGCTTCAGTTTCACAGCTACTGCTGTGGTTTAACAGCAAGTTGGGAGCCAGAATATAAATACTGGATTTTCCTTCCTGGAACACGTGCACTTTGATAGAGTGATTTATTTTTATGGGATAAGAGTCTGACATAGTCGTTTAAAAAGGAGTGAACTGGTTGAATGATTCCTTCTCTCCCGCATGGGAAGGCCTCACAGTACCAATCCTGGGCTAGACAACCTTCTCCAGGGAACAGCATCCCACCTTGGGCATGTCTGGAGGGAAAAGCTTTCCCTAAACAGGAAAAACCCTAAAACCTTGGTAAAGGTTGGGAAAGAAAGGGAGACATCAGTAGTTCATTCCCATTTCACAAGGAATTTACCCAGGAGCAGGAAGCATGCTGCCAAACAAGTATGAAATGCTGTAAGAGCACTTTGTAATCAAAGTATCTCAGATTTAAGAAAAAATATTGTAGGATTTCACCAACCTTTTTTTTACCAAACAACTCTCCACAG
Organism: Aphelocoma coerulescens; assembly: GCF_041296385.1. Taxonomy (NCBI): domain Eukaryota; kingdom Metazoa; phylum Chordata; class Aves; order Passeriformes; family Corvidae; genus Aphelocoma; species Aphelocoma coerulescens. Next base: position 3,522,719 of record NC_091016.1, read on the forward strand.
TGTTTGTTGGGTGGAGTTTGCAGAATTATATCCTTTGGTGTTCTTGGTATTGGGAAGTCTGAACTGAAGGCACGTGAGATTCTTGGCAAGGAAGTTTCCTATGGTATTTACAAACCCATCTCCTTTCTGAGTATTTCTATTTGAGTAGTTTTTGGAAAAGTGTTGGTAATACCCCAAACATTGTATTGGCTCTTAACTTTACAGCAGCATCACACAAAATGAGGCAAGCCCAGAAAAACAATAATTGCAGATTGATTTATCTGGAGTGGGTGAACTGAAGCGTCAAGGTAGGAGGGTTAACTATTAGAAACACTAAACTGCAAAAGCTGTAGCACAAACTGGGTACACCATGCCTGAGTGACAGGAATCAGGGGAAAGAATCCAGTGGATTTTCTCTTTTGAAATAGCTGGTCCTTGGTGATGCTGGTGAATTCATAATTCCCAAGCACAGATCATTAAAAAAATTAGGCTAATCATATTTTAAATGGGTTCTTCAAACATCCAACACTTTGGTTACTTTCTGATTCTCTCAGTTTGAAAATGAGAGCATTGTCCTTCCAACATATCTGGGATCATCTGAGTCTGTTTGAGCGGGTGAAAGTGAGGAGGGAGTTTTGGCCTCATTTTTCACCTGCTGTGGGTTCTGGTGCAGTGGATGGTTATTATCAAAGGAAAAGAAAACACATTTGTTTAGCAAACTGACTCTCTTTTCCTGATCTCTGAACTACAAATTTGAGCAGGACAAACGTGTCCCTTCACATTGCCTTTACCCAGGGATGAGTGACAGTGAGGCAAATGCAAGGGGACTGAAGGCAAATGCAACTGATCCCAAGGATCAGGTGCCTGTTGTTTCTGCAGCACTTTGGAAATTCGCAGGTCTATATTTATTTATTTTCATAAATTGTGAATTGTGAACGCTGTCTCGAGCCACACAGTTCTAGAAACACTCCTGTGGGTTTTTCCTTAGAAAGCCCTGCATGTAATTTTGAGCTGAGGCTCTTTTCCATTCCCTTTCTTGCATCCTCCTTTTCAAGGATGCCTGTTAAAGGGCTGAAGGTCCTCAGTGGTAACATTTTCCCCTCTTTCTGCGATGGGGATTCAGTTGTCACCCCTGGCTCAGTGCAGTGTTCCCTCTTTGCAGCCCCTTATTCTGGGGGCAGCATCCAGCATCTCCTCATTGCATTTTATTATGGGCTGTTGCACTTGGAGCCTGCTTTGGGATGTGTGGCTCTGGTTTCTCCAATGGATCTCCATTTTCATTCTATTGCAAAAGCTTGCAGCTAATTTTGCCAGCGTTTCAGTGCAGGCTGGATTGGGTGTGCAAAGTGCAAGCATAATTACAGTCGTGGAGGAGGCTCTACACAAATAGTTTGGCTATTTAGGGGCATAATTACCCAGACTGCATTCCCAGAAATAGTTGCTATACACAGATCAGTCCAAATGCTTTCTACAGAGCTGCTCCTCATCCTAACCTGGTTCATTATTATGGAGCCACAACAAAAACCATCTCAAGTGGCATCCGTGGATGCAGCTCTCCTTGCTGAGAACCCATGCGGGAAACCACAGTCTTAATTACATCTTCTTCTAAAAGTATACTAAAATGCTCATAAAAAATTAAGACTATCTTCAAACTTATACCACAATATCACTTGGAAAGCTCTAGGTAAAGAATATAATTCAAATACCATTTCTATTATAGGGCACTTTAAAATATACATTTATTTAAATGGCTTGACTGGCTCCTTTTCATAAAGCAGGTCACCCCCAAAAAGGATTATTTTATGTCCCCTGGACACATATGGAGCCAGTGCTTCACACAAGGGTTTTAATGGCAAAAAAATGAAAATTTTTCAAAGCTTTGGCATAAGTGGTTTTATGCCTGGGCTTTGTCAGTACTGGAAGGTGGGGGAAGTAGGGCTAGAAATGAAATTGAGTGAAAAGTAAAAGAAAGAAAGGAAACATTAAAAGATGCAAAATACGGGAAAAGACCAAAAAAAACCCCTCATGCTAACAACAGGAGGGAGAGACCTCCTTCCTGAGACGTTCATCAGTTCAATCAGGGGGTGTAGTGCCTGCAAGCTGGGAGTACACTTTGAATACTTCTATTTTTTTAATGTTTGTTTTGTGGGGGGCTTATTCTGGTGTGGCAGATGTGATTTCTGATGTGGTGATGTACGTGACCTGATCCCAACAGCCAGGTTTATTCTCATCAGAACGATGCCATCAGGCACAGAAGTGTTAAAACCTTATGAGAAGGACTAAATGATCCATTATGTTTTAGCAACTGCAGCCTCATTTCCTACCTGCTGCTCCTTCTGTGGTCACTCTGAAGCAATTATTCAGATAAAGTGGTAAACAGGCCATTGATGAGAGTCCATCAAGAAATCATTATCCCACTAGAAGCAATGTACTGGTTGTTAAACAGAATTGGAACGTGTGGATGCAAAAATATTTTTCTTACTTTTTTTAGCTTCTTTTTTGACAGGGAGGGCAGAAGGGGCTGGAGGGCTGTCACCACATTGTCTGAGGCCTGGTAGGTGAGGTGCAGTGGCACACTCTCCACTTGGCACTGCCCATGCCATGGGCTGTGGCTGTGCAGCCAAGGGCCTGAAAGTGCTGACAGTGGAGCAACAGCAGCTCAGGCTGTTACAGGTGAGAGACAGATTTTTTTTATCTGTCTGTCTGTCTACCTGTCTATCTATCATCTGTCTAACATCTCTTATCTACTATCTCATCCAGCTATTTATAAATCGTGCCCCATTGCCTTGCATACAGCAGAAATTTGTTGTTCCTGCAACATCCTGGGGAAAAAATCCTGACTCTGAAGAGCAGCTCTAGGAAATCTGTCCAGTCTGAATTGCTAAGAAGGTAGGGAAAGCCAGGCAGGATTTGACTGGGACACCTGGATTATCATCTAAATGACAAGGTAATGAAGGCATTTGTGCTGTGAGCTCTTTCTTGCTGAGCAATGCTGTAATATTTTATTTAATGGTTTATTGTGGACATCTCATGATTTAACATCAGTGAGCTGATGTAACATCAGCAGGCAGAAATAGCTGGGCATGTGTATGGGGAGCAAGGGACAGAATGTGGGCACCTGCTCCCTAGCCAGATTCCCACTCTAATTTTGGATACCCTTTTAAAACATTATTTATTTTACATGCAAGTTATCAACCCAAACATTCCAGATATGTTTCCTTTTTATAAACCTGTAACTCTTACTGACTTTCTCCCTCCAGTCCAGCTGCTGTCTAAGTCAAAGTGTCTCCCTGGTTCTGTGGTGGCTGATGGTGTGGATCCCATTCCGTGGGCATGGAGCTGACCTCTAAAACTTGTGGTTATGTGCTGAGGTGACAGTACATGAAAAGAAACATAGTTATCTTTTCCTCATCTCTTCAAGAAACAAAGACCAAGTAAAGCAGGAAAATATTGGTTCAAAACAAAAGTAGACTCTGAAAAAGAGCTTTACATACAATATTTCTGGAGCTTAAAGCTCCTTCTCCAAACATCCCTCCCTCCCACTTTGCTCCAGGCTGGGCTGTGGGGGTGGATCCCAAAGGAGTGCAGGTAGGGAATAATTACTGACCCTTTTCCCCACACCTGGACACAGGCGTGACTGCACTGGTTTGTGTCCTGAAGGGATCCTCACTAACCCACACTAAACCCTGACCAGAATAAAGGATTTCAGGCCTCCCTGTGCCACTGAGGGCTTTAATCAGGACAAAGTGGCACTGCCAGAAACCTTCCTGATGGTCAATCAAGGCAATGTAATGCAGCAGCTCAGCCTTTTTTCAATATGTTCTTCCTTCCTTTTTAAAAACATTTCTTTAATCTGATAAAATAAATATGTAGTATCTCTTACCATTTGTTTTCTCCAAGGGAACTTTATTTTCCCATGGCTATGAGTTGTGTGCTTATAAAAAACCTCCTTGTTTAAAGGCCATGATTACTGCTGAAGAAATCCTATGGAATCTAAGCAATGGGTTTGTGCAGAGTGAGACACAGTATGTCCCAAAGAAATAGGCTACAGTTCCAAATTGAGAACATTTTGGTGCCTTTTAAAATTAATTTTTTGTTTGTTTGTTTTTTAGAGTGCTAGCCTCTTCTGTCTGCAGAAGCAGGTGAGGAACCCAAGAGTGATGAGGCTGCTGTGACACCAGTGGCACATTCAGCACAAGACCTACAGCACTTTCAAGCTGGGAAAGAGAGTCCAGGTCAGGAACAAACATTTCCCAAAGCTCTTAACAGATGAAGGTTCTGGGATTGGCACCTGAGCACAGACATCCCAGAAATTCCTTTTCAGCCCAACCCAGAACAAACACAAGGTGTCAGCACCAGCAATTACAATAATAACAAAAATGGTCTTTTCTAGTGTGCAGTGCCCTGGGTCATGGATGGGAGCCTCCCCCTTTTGGTGGTACAGGTTGGTTTTGTGTCACTCCCTTGAAGGGCTGAATGCAGCTGCTGGCAGGGCAAGGAGAACAGCAGAATTCCTGAGGACACTGCCACCCCAAACAGTGTCTGGGGCCCTGGGGAGCTTGGGCACCATCTGGCACAGTCACCCCAGGCACTGCCTGTCCCTGTGTCCGGAGTGTCCTCAGCAGCTGGTCCCTCCCAGCTGGCTGCCCCTGGCCAGGAGGCGAACACATGGAACACAACACAGCTGTAGCCTGAGGCAAGGGCAGGAATGTCCGGCAATGCTTCAAGTCCTCACTCAGGCTGAGCAGAAGGGGAAAACTCCTTTCTTTTGAGAGCAGTCCAGAACCAGGGTAGCTCACACTGCTCCAGCCATGAGGGAAGTTCCACATCCCCTCGGAGCCAGTGCCCAGCTCAATGCCAGGGATCTGTTTGGGCACAAAACCTGCTCTCAGTGTGCCGGGTCTCACCGTGGGACATCAGCAGTGCTCACACAGCACAGGGACTTGTTTAGTCAGCAGAATTAAGCAAGTGCTGAATTAGGGCTTTGCTGTCAGGACTTCACCTGCCAGTGTTGTTTTTTTGCAGGAGGAACATCCCTCATACCCTCAGTTCTGTCCTAAAGTAAAAATACAATATTATATCAATTAAACAAAGTATTTTTTTTCTACAGCTCTATCACTCCAAATGGAGCAGGATGACAGGCAGATCAATGTAGGTCCTGTAATTCAGAACAGGTATTCAGAATTGTTTCAGAGAGAGGAAAACCTTTTCCTCCCACCAGTGTAATTTAAAATTTATGGCTGGGAAAAAGCAGGAGTGGGATGTTTGTGCACATGTGTTGCAGTAACTCTTGCTGATTATCACCCCTGGACTCTTCTCTTTGTTTTTCTTGGATGAACAATATTGGGTATCTGATCCAAACAGAATCCATTCAGAATTGCTGGACTGCTGCACAAAATGGTGGTGTGTTGATAAATGCCTTTTTTTCCCCCCTTGTTGGCAAGTCAGTGTGGTACAAAGATGGGAGCAGGAAAGGATAAACACATGTATGGTGACTGCAGTGAGCAGGTGCAGGGATAATTCCCAACACAGCCTGTAAAGCCCACTGCCATTTGAAGGTGTCAGCACAGTAATGGGAGATGGATGGGAGCAATTCCTGCTGGGGCTCTTGCCAGAAGCACACAGTGCCTGAATCCACACTACTGACACTGCTCTCCCCTCATCTGAGCTGCATTAGAGACGCTGCAAGAAGAGGACTGTGCACAGGGACAGTGGGATGCTGTTAGTGAGTCACATAGGACAGTAACTGGGAACTGAGCAAAGGCCAGGTAGCACAAAACTTGTGTTTGCATGAAAATCAAACCCTCCTTACTCCGTGTGTGCTCTGTATGGTGGGGATGCAGCTGCTCCTGCAGCAGCAGGAAAAGGCCCTTTAGCTGCCCCCATCAGGATGGCAGCACACGTGTCCAAGGGATAGAAAGAGGGAGCACTGATGGACACACAGAAGCCCCCAAATGGAGCACGAATGGGGATCTGCTGCTGCTGGCCAGGAAAGGGTCAGTTTTATCCACTATAAATATACAGATTTGATATATAATGGATATATAAAGGTAAGGATGAATGGAAGTAAGGGAGGACAGACTTAGGAATGGATGGACAAAAGGAAAGAAGGCAGGAGAGTCAGCTGGAAGGAAGGACAAACAGAAGAAAGAATGAACAGGAGGAAAGAATGGGTGGAAAGAGGGACAGAAAGGGACACTAAAGGACAAACAGAAGGAAGGACAGATGGATGGAAATAAGACTGGCAGAATAGAGGGATAGAAGCATGGGCAAAAGGAGGAAGGAAGGAGTGGAGCACAGAATGAAGAACAGAAGGACAGAAAAGAAGATGGAAGGGGTAGAAGGAAGAACATGTATAGACAAAGGGGAGGCAAAATAGGTGGAAAGACAGATGGAAGAACAGAAGGAGGGAGGACAAATGGAAGCAGTGTCCCTTCTTTCTGCCAGAGAGATGGAAGGGAAGGAGGGGTAAAAACTGCTGATGGAAAGATGGGAGAAGAACAGAAAGAAGGATGGAAGGCCAGCAGCAGAAGGAAGGAAAACTGAAACAGCAAACTGAAAGAAGGGAAGAGGCTCACCCACTGTGCCTTGCAGGTCCTGGCCCATTCCACTGTGACGCCAGCAGGGGCGCTGCTCATGCCTGATGTGATGCCCTGCGATGACCTGGGATGGGGTTGTGCTATGGGAGGCAGCGGCAAAATCATTTGAACTTGAGAAGCAAACGTTCTCACAACTTAACAAAGCCCCGGTGGTAATGGGGAGGTTGTGCCAAGTGTTTCAGCGCTGACTGTCACGAGAGGAGTTTCCTCTGGGCCAGAGCTGCACAAAATGGTTTCAGAAGAGAAGAAGCCAGGACAAGGCTTTGCTGCCTGTGCTCCAAGCGCTGCTTTCCCCCAGCAAAGGCAGAACCTTGGCACTCGTTACAACACGACACGAGAGCTGCGGGCAGAGCAATGAAGGCAAAATCTGCAGAGCAAAATTTGGATGCTGGATTCAAAAACTTGCAGTGCTTTTTAAATGTACATTGCAATTCATCCCATGGATGGTCTAGAGAGAGCAAGAGTGACCTATTTGCTTCAGCTCTGAGCCTAGCTCTGGAGAGCTGGGTTTAGTTCACAGCTCAGCCACAGGCTAAAATATTGGACATGACGTGTGCCCTCTTTTCCCTTCTCTAACGAGAGGTTATTATTTCAGTGCCTCACACTGGTGAGAAAAGACAGAATTCAGTAACCTCCCTGTATTTTCAGATACTCTGCTCACAAAGGTCACATATAAATTACAGTAAAAAAGTGCCTATTTTAGGGGATTAAACTGAGTTAACAGACCAGGAAATATTAAAATGAGCAGCTGGCATTAGATCTGGTACCAGTACCTTGGAGAAACTAAAGAAATACCTCACAAACTTCTTCATTTAACATCTGTTTTTGGTTATATCAAGGAGGGACTGGAGCTGTAAATCCAGATCACAGTCCTCAAGAATCACAACAAATTGTCCTTTTCAGCACACCCAACTCCTGTAGAGACTTTGCTCCTGTCACCATGGAAAAGTGATTTCTTTGGGCCAAGTTTGCCCTTCTGGCCTGAGCTGGCATTGGGTTCCAGAGGGCATTTTCCCCTGGGAAATACACTGGGATACTCATCCAAAAAACCCCTCCAGCAACAGCACTGTGCCAGTTTCCTGAGGTCAAACCAAAATGTGTGTCCAAACACGAAACAGAACTAGCTCCACTTCCATTGCAGGTACCACAGATAGGAAAGGCAAGGGAAGTGAGAGTATTAAAGAATATCTTTAAACTTTTTATCCCAATAATGGTATTTTTGTACAAGAAATCTAAAAGGATTTACAATGGACAATAGTATTTATACACACATATAAACATATATAAAAAATTGTATTTATATGGAGATGTATAAAGCAAACCTGTTCCATTTTTCCTCTTTTGGGTTAAACATCCCTTGCTCCTTTTCTGATTCCCTATAACCATTACCTCTCTCCTCAGGAACTCCCTTTGACCTGCAGTACTATTCAGCTATGTTTGAGGTTTTTTTCCAGTAGATGGTTTTCCAATTAAAGCCAATTAAGTCTGTAACCCAACTTCGTTGTCATTCCTTGTGATTTTTAGGGTATTGCAATTTTACTTTCTCCCTGAAAGGCCCACTCAGGGGATTGCAGAGCAATTCCATTTTTATTAAAAAGAAAATCTTTGAAGATATCATGCAAAAATTGAAATTATGGATGGGAAAAGCTAAACACCCCAACACCTTCTCTTTTTTTAAAGCCTTGTGAGCTCTTTGATGCTTCAGTTGTAATGATTTAATGCTTGGGAGCAGAGGGACTGATAAAGATGTCAGCCCAGAGCCTGGTTCTAGGGATTGCTGTATCTGAAACACCAAAGCAAAATACTTTTCTACTGCTTTTTCAACTGGTTTTGGTCTATCTTTAACCAAAGTCTCTTCTGCTGTAACTATTTAGGTAACAGAATTTAATGACCACTCAATTTCCCAATGAAAAAAAGAGAGACTTCAACAAATGTATCCACCACTCTTCCTGGTGCAATATCCACCTCTGCCAGGGAGAAGAGCCACCAACAGTTCACTGGGAAGTGAAAACAATGACACAGAGTTCGATGGGAAGAACAAAACCACACGTAAAACAGGTTTGAACCAGAGTTTCCCACTGTTCTCCCTCAAAAGCATTCCCATCTCCAATAAGTACCTGCTGCCCACTTGCTTCCAAGTGAAATTCTCAGGGACACTCAGACTGCACAGTAGAAGTTGCCAAGGAAACTGGATTCACTTATGATTTCACATGTTGATTATTTCAATCTCCTTTTTTTCCCCCACCTACATATACCTTAAAATTAGTATTGTCCTTCATGGTCTAATTACCACACTGGCATTGCCATTCAGGACAGGAAATTGGATTTGCTACCTGAATCCAGGCTTGAGCCACTCTCTTTCTTAAAGCAAAACATTAAAAACCCCTTCAGAATTATTTTGTCAGTAGATTACTTCAAACTGCCTTTTTTCCACACTGATAACCAAAATATTCAATGGCACATCCAGCTGAAGAGCACAAATACAACATTCCCTGACTGAGCTGGTGCTGTAAAACTGAAAGTAGACAAGGAAAAAAAAAAAGATTTCTCTTTGTTGTTCTTTTTTATTTCTGTGAGTCACCCTACTGGGCATTGGCCACACAATCCCAATGCCTTCAAATGCAGTGGGAGGTAATAGTGACCTCAGTAAAGCTGGGATACCCAGTGCATTTCAGGAGGTCACCAGCTCCCTAGTTAAAGTCAGCTGGAGCTGGAGGAAGCACTGAGATGCTCCAGTCTGCATGAGGTGGAACAACAGCTCAGGGACTGGACAGATCTTCAGGCTACACAAATTACAGCCATAGTTTGTATAGGGACAGCTATGGACTCTTAGGGTTTGAAGAGTATTTTTAAGAGTTCCATATTTTGATCCTAGTCCTGAATTTTTCCCCTACTTTGGTCATTGCTCTGTGCATTGTTTGAAGAGATACTCAAAGCCATGACCTTCAAATGAGAGCCAAATGACTGAGCACAGTTGAGGGTGATCATTTTCCCATCCCCAGCACTGTCAGAACAGTGCTGTTGAACGCTGGGTGTGTTTCCATTTCTCCCTTGCTTTTCCAAATGATATGAGAGATGCACCATGTGGCAGAATGAGAGGAAATTATTAATAGAAAATTAAAACATGAGCTCCTTTACTCTCATGAGGAGACCACCTTGCATTTGGTTTAACTGCACCTGTGAGAATCTTACCTGACTGAGCCATGCAGCAGGTTCCTCCCAAGCCGTGGGATGCAGCTTCGTCAGGAGGGATCGTGGCCTCTGTACGGATTATCTCGTGCCCAGGGCTGCTCTTAATAAAGAACAATTAAACAGAACCTGGCAGAACACCAAGGATCACACACTGTTCCTTCAGAGCAATGGGAGTCTCTGTAATCAGTTCCAAAATTCAGTGGAGGCTCAGGACTATTCCCAGGTGGTCGCACCTTTCCCTCAGAGCCAGTGTTAAGGAATAGCGGCAGGTGTGTGCAGGTCATTTGGCTGCTGTAACAGATCTGGCAGCTGACAGCTCCACAAGGACTGGAAAAGGGAATTCTGGAACAATAGAGCACAGTTGACTCAACGGATAGTTTTGTGGAATGGAGCTATTTTATCACATTTTAAGTGGTTTAAAAATTGGGTATTAGCAGGGGATCATTACACAGGTACCGGTTCCATTAAGCAGCTGCAGAGTTGACAGGGTTAGCACAGATACTCCATTTTTCACCTACTGCTGCTTAAATCCAACTAAGACCACTGGAGCCAACAAGCTCCAACTGACACAAGTAGCTTTTTTAAACTAATTTCTGTTAAAAAAAAAAAAAAAGCCACTTACATTAAATTCCTTACACACTGATAACCCTCTAAAGAGACTCACTGGCATGGGAAGAAAAATAAGCAGTGACATGGTTCATGGAGTGGATCCAAAAGCTGGTTTTCCAGAGGACTCCTGTAAGATCTTGTGTCAACTTGCAGAGGTGAGAGGTGGAGAGAGGTGTGAGGAGCTGTGGCAGAACCCCCAGGGACGCCCCTCTGAGTAGGACAGAGACACCTGGAAGTGTGAAGTGCCTCCATGATGCAGTGACATGAGACTCCCAAGTATTATGGCTTTGATCTGGCCCCGGTCCCCTTTACACTGGTAGAAAGTACAAATGGAATTAAATCAGACTGGTGCCGTGATCAATACTCTGAGGTGTTTTCAAAATTAAATATTTCTTTTGGAGACTCCCCTTCTGAAGTTCCCTGTTTCTCCTTAGGAATTCAGTGAATTTCATTACACCAAAGAACTTACACCAAAACTGTTATTTCATCTCCCAGGAAAATTAATCAGTGTCTTCCATCAGCTCCTACAAGCTCCATCTGTCATGTCTCCAGTAGCCCTCCAGAAAACACTGGAAAGCACATCTACACATTTCCTTCAAAACTCAAACCTAACCGTTGATTAAAAAAAGGGAAAACCAGGGAGTTTGCAGACAAAGAACATCTTTGTTTGTTGACAGCAATAAAATGTAACTTGTCACCAGTGCTGATATGTTGTATTAATGGCTCTTCTGTGAAAACACTGGGCTGGGTGTAATAAATATTGATGTGAGCACACTGGGTTGGGAAGTGTGTGACAGATGGAAACTTTTTAAGGTGAACATAAAATCATCTTCAGTATTTCTCCAACTTGAAACTCTAATATCCCCTTTTAACTGGAAGCCATTATTATGTTTATCACCAGAAACAATATTTGCTGCTGATACAGGAGATAGAGGAGGGAAAAATATCCTTACCTGCAGCTGCTGCCAGCATCCCTGAGGAACCAAACTGAGGGTAAGATCTCCAAATGGTCTGGAGCGTTAATGTCTGTTGTGCTTTGGGCTTTTTTATTTTTGGTATGTAAATATCTTGGTGCTCCCAGTGACAGCCTGGTTGCCATGGTTACTTGTGAACCAGCCTCTCCCTCAACCTGAGGAGCCAGACTATGTTTTCTCCTCCACACTGGATGTGTCCACATGGACATTCCCAGAAAGAACAGGTCCCTCAGGAGCTGTGGGACGGAATCAGCATCCACCACTCAGAGTGTGTTTTCATGGAAAAGGATGTGAGGACATTCCTGATACTCTATAGAAACAAAATAACTGTATCTCCCCACCCTCACCAGCCTTCCCAAGTTGCTCAAAATCTCCTTCTACACAGTACATATTAAATTAATGCTTTGAGGGAGCGGAGGTTACACAGACTGTCTCTGGCGCAAACACTGAAGCCTCCCCTCAAGAGCTCTCACTCCCATGTGCCACATCCCATGCCCATCCAAAGGCTGCTCCCCTACCCAGGCAGCTGGAATTGGCCCATTGCAGAACCTGCCCTGGAGTGACAGGGAAATAGGGTTTGCTGAACCACATGCATGTGCCAAAAAAAGGAGTCAGCTAAACCCAGGAGAGAGGGAGCTAAAAATGCAATGAATATCCACAAACACACCAGCTGCTGCCTCAAAGGGGCTCAATTAAAAGATAAATAAAATTAGGTTTAGTTAGTCTATAAAGCACTGGGGGATTTTCAGCACCCCATTGTGCAAGGGGGTGCACAAAGCCAGAGGGAGGGATTCCTGCTCCTACAGCCCTGTGTGGGCATGAGCCTCCTTGGGAAACTCCCACAAGCAAAAAAAAAAGCCAAAATCAAACCTGGAAAACCCCAACCAACCTCAAACATTTTTACTGCTGTCAAAGAACAGACGGAAGGAACAACTTTCTACTCACTTTTCAGGGGGGAACCATGGCACAGGGAGCTGGTCCTGACTCACCTCTCCCTGAGAGCACCACATCCTGCTCAGCACAGCTGGGAATGCTCCGGATGGAGCAGGAACAGCAAGGGACAGTGAGGGGCAGCCCCATTGCAGCTGCAGTGTGAGGGCAGAGGCAGCAGTGCTGGTCCAGAACACCCCAGCATGACTTGTGCGAGTTCTGTCATTCCTGAGAAACAAAGAAAAGAAAAGCCAGTTAACCCAAAGAAATGAATGTAAGGTTTAAATTGACTGGAAATTTTACCAAAGCAATGAGCAGCTTCACCCTGCCCAGTGGATCTGAAGGTCACAAGCAATTTCAGACCATGATTACCGTTTTTAATAAGCTTTAGCTTATAATTTAGCCAAGGTTACACATACTGCTTTGAAAAGGTAAAAAGCACCATGAGAGAAGAGTCAGGTGCCATTTCACAGCTTACAAACAGTACACTGAAAAATCCAGTGATTGGGTCAAGCTTGTAGAGGAATTTGTACCACGGCCAGAGACTGAGACTGCAGCACCCGATCGCTCTCCTGCTCCTTGAGCTGCAGGAGCAAAAGAAGTGACTTGGAGAAGAGCACAAACAGCAGATCTGCACTGGAACAAGCACACAGGGAACATAAATGGCAAAATGGCTTTTAAAAGTATTTACAACTCACGAAGAAGAACAACACATTTCAGGTGTTGATGGGCATCAGATTTATAGAGAAAAATTTCTGCTCAAGAATTTCTGAACAATCGGTACCGTGGAGCGCAGGTGGCAGAAACAGGAGGTCAGGCTGACCAGGGATGGTGTGTAGGGATTCAGAACCCAAACAAAAGGGAAAATGCAGAACCTGAGCCAGAAGTACTTGACATCCAGAGAAATGTTTGTGTGTGAAAGGTTTGCTGCTTTAGGACGGAGGAACATGAGGCAGTTAAACAGTGGCTGCTCCTTCTCATGCTTTAGCTACAGTAGCTCACATAATTCACATCTCACCCCAGCCTAATGCTGTGCATTATATAGAATTTACATGGCGTGGGAGAGACATGGACAAACAAACACTGACAGCACAGAGGAATTCAGAGACTGGGACCAACACTGGGAACCATGGAGACCATTCCAAGCTAGCAACAAAACCCACTACAGACTGGTGTCAAGGAGGTTTTAAAGAGTTGGTGTCATAATTTCACTGAACTCTAGAATAGCATCTCCCTTTGAGGAAAATATATTTGGAATACTGGGAGGCAAAAATCCAACGCCAGGATAGAAAGGGAAAATCCAGTTATTTAATCTTCTCTGTAGGTATTACAAAATATTTGTTGGCTAAACTAGGTGAATTAGTTTAAGAATTTGCTATTAGACATCACTAAAAACCCAGCATCTACAGAACAGCAGCTGTAAAGAACAAGGCACTCCAGATCCAGAAAAACATGAGTTTTCTAAAGTTCATCTTCAAGCAACACTACTGAAATACAAATTCAAGTCTTAACACCCAACACTGTTCTCCAAGTGCTGGTGGAGTGTAAGAACAAAAGCCCTGAATTTTTAATTGACACGTATTTTAAAGAAGAATTTAACTTCAAAGATATAACAGAGATGGAGAGCAGAAAGTGCCAGAAAGCAAACTCCTTAACCTACCTCCATAACAGAGAACATAGATCCAGTACAGTATTTAAAAACCACAGGAATATTCCAACAAGGACTTACTCCTACCTGCAACAACCCTCAATCCACTGAGCTGGTGTAAGGCCCCAAAAAACTCACCTGATGAGGCTTTTAAAAGGACTTAAAATGGTTCCCGTACTCTGAGTTCAACACACGGGGGAAATACTGACAAGATTCTCAAGAGGTCAAAACAACACAAAAGGCTTTACTGGCAACTTCAGAAAATCAGAGAACTGTGGCAAAAGGTTTAGTGCAACATTCAATCAACATAAAACACTTCCCAAAGCATTAACTTAGCAAACTAAGCCCATTTAAAGTTACACAGAAATTCCAAGAAGAGGGAATTAGAAGAAGGAGAAAGAGAGAAAGACACAGAAAATCACACATATAGCTACCAACCCCTGGGTTCCAGCAGTGCTCAGCTGATAGGAACTGCAAGAGGCAATAGGGCCAACAGAGGTGCCCAAAATACCCCTTGGCCTTCCCAGCCCCTTCCCCCAGGTGGGACTCCCTGGCATTTGGCTCCTCAGGAGCTGGACTGGGGCTCCAGGGGCAGATGTGGACATTGCCTCAGCTGTGCCAGGGAGTGGTGGACACTGCCAGGTTGGGATACAGGCTCTGGTGATGGGGTGTGGAGCAGGACAAGGCCCAGCCTGCCCCTGCCCCACAGAATGTCCTGGGACATCCATTCTTCCAGTCCCTCACAGCTAGGTGCCTAAATCCTGGTGGTGTTGGATTGTACATTTCTCCAGGACTCACATGAGGAATTCAGCACATTTTATTCAGCCAAAGCCATGCCACACGCCTACAGGACTGCTGTAGGCTTGAGAACTGGCCCTGAGGTGAATAAATTCCATACCCTGTGACATTCCTTGTGCAGCTCCACAAACCCACCAGCGCTTTTAGCCAGCTCACTAAGGACCAGAAGCAAATCTTTATTTTACAGATTTCCTCAGCCTTGCAGGTTGAAAGAGCACCCAGGAGCTCGAGTGACCTTTACAAGACAATCCCTATTATCACTTGGTTTGTCAGACACAGAGTTCAGTCACATTCAAGGGGCAAGGACCCACTGCACTGAGAGAAGAAATCAAACAGCAGTTTCAGAGTTGGAACCATCAACTGACCTCACCAAAGTATTCAAAGCCCAAATCTTTACTCTCCCAATGCTTAACGGTCTGGGGGTTAGACAATTCCTGGAAATGTTCTTTAGGATACTGGAGGCTCAGTCCAGCAAGGCTCTCTGCCTTGCCCTGCCTGAAACTCCCCCACAATTCTTTCAGCCATCATTTCCTTTGCTCCTCCTGCTCTTTTCCACCCCTGCTTCCCAGCACTTTTCTGGGCACATGAGTTCAAACCAAATGGGCTAAAGAGGCAGCCAAATCCTGCCATCCTGTGGTCTGAGTGGTGGCTCCAACCATTCCTCACTGGAGAAAGCTGGGCCCCCACCAACCTCCTCCCATCCTACAGTTAAAAAATTATCCCTGAAACAATCCTCCAAGTGCTTAAAACATGTGATAGAGTCCTGCGATCCTGAGGAAGCAGCAGAACCTGCAAACCCTGTGTGGAGGAGAGCTCCTATCACTCCTGGTTCAGCCTGCTCAGCTTGAACATTTATGGCCCCAGGCTCAGCCCCTTGTGACCATCACCCT
The DNA here is from genome assembly GCF_041296385.1 of Aphelocoma coerulescens. NCBI lineage: Eukaryota > Metazoa > Chordata > Aves > Passeriformes > Corvidae > Aphelocoma > Aphelocoma coerulescens. Next base: position 3,538,338 of record NC_091016.1, read on the forward strand.
GCAAACCTCCGGCTCAGCTCTGATTTATCGGCTGAGTAAATCCCACCAAAACGCAGCAGTAAAAGGAATTTGTGGGCTAATTTACTGCTTCAGTTTAGGTTAAGGTTTTTAATAGTTATTTGCCTTTATATTTTAGATAAAGATTTGTGAGGAGCCAATTACCCAAGGCAGCACAAGTAGCTGTGACAGCTGAAGTCAATGCATGAGCTGCCCTTAGAAAGCACTGCCTGATTTTCTGATAGAAAACGCTACAGTTAAATAGAGAGGCCAGAGCCTGTAGCTTGAAATGGGGAAAAAATGATGAAGATAATTCGCATGGAACGTGGCTTTTGAGGATAAAAGCTTCCCAAGAGAAGAGAGGGAGATCATTACCATATATTTATATAAAGCCAGGGCTAGGGGTTTTTGTGGGCTCCATTGAAGCGGTGCCAATTTGCACCACCTCTAAAGAGTTCATTAAACCTCTGTCTCACCAGCGCAGTGCTCCAGCATTTGAACGTTTGTTCATCTGAGAAATTCATTATTCTCCTAATCCTACTCAGTTCCTTTTTTAAGACTGGGTGTGAAATGTTGATGGTTCCTGCACTTTTCCCCTGCATTTAAACACCCCGCTGCATTCCCTGCAGAGTCTGGGAGGTTACAAGTGTGTTTAGCTGTAATGGGAGGGGACCTGAGACCCACACTGGAGCTTTTTAACTCAGCTGTGCTTTGGGTTCAGGGCTCTGCTGCCCCTCAGAGCAAAGGGCCTTTTACTGCCGCCACGTTGGGTTGTTTGTGCTAAACTCAGTAAAGTCAGATGAATAATTTACACTGAGTTTTGATTGATTTTGTGTCTTTTTCAGTTTGCCAGGGAGCAAGGAACCAATTGCAATTCCTCATTAAAAATCACTCCTGCTTAATTCCTGCAACTCCAGTTGTGGACACTGAATCTCAACCCTAAGCCTTGGTAAGCACAACTCTGCATTTTCCTTGTGCTGGTGCTTCAGCAGTTATGAACTAGGAAGAAATTGTCTAAATAATCTGCAACACTCAAACATCTGTTGCTTTCAGGCCACTGGCGAAAAAGGGTTTAGCATTGCAATGTAAGAGCCTTCCCAAAGTAACTGGAAAAGGGACAAGAGCTCTAAAAAGGGAGATGGTTTCCTTATTTTTAGTCATCAACTTTCTCCAGCCTCTCACTGAGCAGTGCCCAACACTCTGCTAGTGCTGCCACAGTGGATCCTGTCAGCCTGCAGGAAACAAAAGCTATAAAATGATTTACACTGAGAGCAACAGGCCTGTTCCATATTGGCATATGTTAGCATTCAGCATCCAGGATTTGTGGCTGCCGGCACAGAAACTCCCAGAAGTGACACTGAAATCAGCCCCAATTATTTTGCATATTCTTGTGTAACAATAGCCGTGCGCTGAGCAGGCAGCCACGGATTCCCGGGAACAGTCTGGCACCTCCATCCACACCTCCCGCTCGGAGAGGCGCAGCACAGGCGCTCCACTGGAGGGTTTTTAGTATCACAGTCAGAGATCAGGCTGTTACAGATCCACACCCACAGTCTGCGTTTTCATCCCCACTCCAAAGGAATTTCACCACCTTGGATTTTGCATAGGGGCCAAACCCAGAAGTAACAGCGCGCCAAAGTTCGGGAGATTTGGGACGGGGCAAGGAAGGCACTTAAAACATTAAGCCTACGTTTGCAAAGCACAAGTAACAGAAAACTACCACAGTAATCCTCTCTAGGCTTAAACTCTCCTGTTCCTTCCAAGAGATTAAAAACATATGCCAGATCAGAGTAATTAGAGGGTAAGCACTCCTCGTCCTACTTTCCTCTCCACTTCCAGTGAGGCGATCCCACGCCAGTCGCATGAGAGGTTTCACCACACTCCTGTCCCTCCCTGATCTCCGAGTGCTGCAGCAACCCTGCACCTCTGCACATTTGGAAATATGGATTTACATTCTGTGGCTTTGGGAGGAAACCTCCTCCCACACACTTGGAATTCACTGCTAAAGTTCAAGCTGAGGCATTTTGTCTCTGTCAGGGAACAGTGAAAATCTTCTGATCCCCTGCTATAGAGATTAATTCATTAATGACCAAGTGGATTCCTCTGTAGGTGTCAGGCACTTCCAAGGGTTTACAACAAATTACACCCAACACTGCCCAGTCTCAAAGTCAAGAATGTGTGCTGCTGTAAGGTAAAAAGCTGTTGAATCTCACCTGGGGAAAGTTCTGCTGTGCTGAAATAAAGAGAGGAAAAAGAAAGAAAAAAAAGTCCTGCTTTTCAAACAACAAAGATTTTGATAAATATCCACCAGGAAGCTTTTACACTTTCATATGTATTATGACTATGATTTTTGCTTGGCTTTTCTCTCATTATCTCCAATATATTTTTTAGGCCAAGGCTGTTGATTTTGAAAAGTGAAATGCAATACTGAATAGTTAGGAGCTTCTCATGGTGCCATCCCCATTAGCTCAGGATCTGAGTACAGAGCATTTCCCATAAATAATGCACAACCTAATCCCTCTGCATTTTTTTAAGAAAACCCCAACATGCTCCAAAGTAACATGAGGGAAGAGAAACACATTTCTGTAAATACATCCAACTCCTATAAACTACCTAATCAATGACTTTTGTGATACACTGAGCTGAACAAATGATGGTTAGTGAATAATTTAATGACTTTCGGCAGTTTCTACTCCAGAACTGACCGGGAACGGTTTAGATTTTCTCCAGCACATTTTCTTCTACAAATTTTCTCCTAAATAATTTGTATGAACGATTATTGCTCTTCAGAGCATTTGTGAGCACTTCCCTGTGCCTGTGATTGAATTTGAGCTCTTTCAGACAGTTTTAATTGGATGCATCAATCAAACAGCATAATTTCCTTTTCTTGACATAACCCTACCAGCCAAGTGTCTTTTTCTCCACTGTGTAACCCATTGCCTAATCCAGAGTGATGGTCCCTAATCTCTGCGACTGGGGAGAGCATTTAGGGATGTGCCACTCTCTAAACTGGTTTACTGCTTTCCTGAAGAGAGGTAAGGATAATCTCAGCTTTAATGAGTCTCTAAATTAGCGTTTTTAGGTTATTAAAAAGTGTAAATTTAAAAAGTTGCTGTCCCCACCTGTCCAGTTTCTTCACTCCAGATGAAAGCCCAGGGGCTGGTGCAAACTGGCACTGGGCACTGGGAATGGCTGTAGGTGTGGGTGAAGCTGCTGCTGTCCAGGCACAGCCCTGGCTCTGCCGCCCCCCAGAGCACCTATAGGAACCACTTTGCCAGGATCCCTCCAGTTCAGAATGTGACGGTTTGGGAGGCTGGAAGATAACACAGAACCAGTTTTTAGCAATACAGGTAATGGAAAATGTGAAAACATTCCTCTTCTAACACAGTGGCAATTCAATTTGGTGAACGCAGTCAAGGAAGATCCTTCAGGAAAGGAAAAAACCAAATCTTACATCACATATAAAACCTGAAATTCTCTCAGGATACATCTTCAGAAAATGTGGCACTGAACATCTGAAGATGAGAATGGATTTGCAATAATGGCTTTTTAGAGGAGGATGAATATTTGATTATATTGTCAATGTGTATTTCTAAAAAAATATACTACACTCTGAGTGATGAATTTGAGCTACAGTTATTTCTAAAAGTGGGCAGATTTTGTAGGATCTCTGCTCTTCCTTCCCCCAGAGGTGCCATTAATTCATCAAGACTATTTGGAGTACACAGAAAATGATGGTAGCTGGAAAGGATATAAAGTTTTTGTTTGACTTAAGAAATTTTGTGCTCTTTAATTCAATAACTTTGTAAGTCAACATTGAACACACGAAATTAGGATCTGAGCTAAACAGCAAGAGGATACTGAGTTTTCTCCTTTTATGAAGGAATTGTGTTAAGGTCAGCAATGATGGAAAACTCTTCGAAGTGTTGCTTAAGTGTGGTGGGCAGAGAGAAATGAGGCCCTTCCTGCTCCCATTTCTGTCCATCCAGTGGTTCTGATCTGCCACGTGCTCGTTACTGTTCCCAATGCAGTGTAAAACTGGAGACAGCTGAAATTGTCTTCAGTAACCTTGCACTGGTGGAGGAGCAAAATATTGACAGCCTGATTTTATAACTGTAACCCACTTTGTTTCGTGCCATAGGGCTGTCATTTCAATTTTCCTTCAGGATTATGTTATGCCATTTATGGCATTTCTTCAGTAATTTGTTGACTCAAGTTGCCTTTGGACCCTGTTCACTATTTCTGGCTGAAACTTTCAGATCTAATGTTTTCAAACTTAATATTTTTCACTGAAAAATGCCCCTGTCTTTAAATATAAACTTTCCCCAGATTCCTGCATTTTTTGGATGAACTCCTGCAGGAGTCAAACCTTACACTCAAGTGTTTTGTTTAGGAAAAAAAAATTCCTGTTTCTGTCCTAAGGAATGAAAACTGAATGGTTCAATTACTCATTTCAAAGCAGCTCCTCCTTCTCAAGCTTGGAAACTACATTTCAGTGGAGAAGAGGAAAAGAATAGAATATATTTACTGAACTAAGGCAACTGGAAGAAATTACAATCACAAGGAGGGGCTTTGTTTGTTTGTTTGTTTTGTGCCCATTTCAGAGCAGACACCATTTTTCAACAAGCTCTGCTGTTCTCACACCAGATGGCTTTATTTTTCCAATACTTTATTTTCCTCACATACATTTTCACTGCAAGTATCTTGCACATGGAAGGAGGATGGGAATGCTTTTTATTAATCTGCCAGATATTTAACTATGCACTAACTCATCCTGGCATCTGAGCCAAATTTGGGGCACCAGATGATTCAATGTGTATATTCCCAGTATAGCATGGAATAGCAGGAAGGGCTGGATTTTCCCTATTCAGTAATTATCAGAACTACAAAAAGCTGTTTGTCAAAGAAATGCTTCCAAGGGTTCAATTAGTAAATTAAAAATGGGTATCAGCATTTTGTTGGATTCCTGGAGCTACTCCCCATTTAACAGGCAGTTGATTTTCATCCTTGCAGGAATTTGGTGAGTTTGGGGGTTAGACAGAGCAGTGGGGCTGAATTCAGCACTGCAGAGAAACTGCTCAGCTTCTGCAAGGGAGACAGAAATGTGCAATTAAAAAATGCAAGATCCACCACCCACGTTTGTGTGGTGTTGTTTTCAGATCAGCCTTCATTCCCAGCCTTTAAGTGGAGAAACCATTTGGAAACAGCTGCAGCAAAGCAAATACTTTTAGGGTCTTGCAGGTATTCTTAGTATTTATAATAAATGAAGTTATGAGAAACCTTCACATGTACATACAGCTCTCCATTTATAGTTTGTCTGAAATCTATTAAATCCCAATTTGGCTGAAAGGAGAGAGGAATGCAGTGAAGGAAACTCATGGCACTCACCTAGGAAAAAATATTCCAAAAGGTAGCCTATCAGTCTTAAAACCACTTTGTAGCCTTATTTTGGTCATCTCAGCAAATGCAATGCCTAATTACCACTTGGACTGCGTTTCTCTCTGGAGCCAGTGCTCATTAAAAACTCTCCTGAATTCAGTAGATCACTGAAGGCCATCTGAAGCTGGGATGCCTCAGTACCCAACCCCCCAGCGCAGCTCTTCTCTTTAATATCCTAAAGGGGCTAAAATAGTTTTCCCAGAATCCAAAATGGGTTTTTATTCACCACCAGAGTCACAAGTACATTTTGCAGCACAACCTGACTTTAAGAGGAGTTTCTCTCCCAGCTTTGTTGTGAGAAAGTCTCCTTTCTCATCTCCTGTTCCCTCCTCCCTCCCTGCTGCCCCTCTGAGCTGAGATCCCTGTGTGTGCAGACTCCCCCCAGGAGATGGGATCTCTTCATTTCAATCACATTCTAAAGGCTGTTATGTTTTGGAAATCTATTCCTTGAACCGCTGGGGCAGGGAACCAAGGGAATATCTTTGCCTTGTTTCCAAGCTCTGTTTATTGCATCTGGCCAACTGTTTTACAAGTCATTTAATATTATCCTCTTGATTAAGTCAAAATATTACCTACTCTCCACTTAAAACACTTTCTCCATCCTCCTTGCAGGTTACATTTCAGGATACATTGTTACAGAAGAAATAACCATTAGCACAGTATACTGGAAGGACTCAATTATGTTCACAGCCACAGAAATACTGTTCTTCCTTTGAGGGTTTTCCACCAAAATGTTTGGAAGGGAAGTTACAGTTCTGTTAATTTCCCATTTTAATTTCCTCAAAATATTTCTGTCTAAGACACAAAACCAAACAAACAACTAAACCCATTTTGGTAGGGTTCAACAGAATCAGTTCATCTTAATTTTCCAGACCCCTTTAACACAGCTTTCGTGAGCCAGGCTTTACAGCTTAGAGTGCACCTTGCAGTGGGAGAAGATTTTTGACTCTTTGTAAAAAAAAATATTTTTCCTAGTTTTTTATAACATGCTTCCAATATTGTAGTTTCTTTAGCATTTTACCTTTCAGAAATAATCCTATTTATTGAAAAAAACCTCCAAACAAAGCTTTGTGTAAACGAGATCAGTGAGAGTAACCTATTGATAAGTGATTTTCAGAAAAGCTTCAGGGCAGCACCACGATCCCAGGAAAAACTCCCCAGCTGCAGAGATCAAGACTGATTTTCCAGAATCTCCACTAGCAGAGGCAACACTTGCTGTGCCTTAGCTTTCCTTGCCTAGAGGGAAAATCTTCCACCTCCCGAAGCCTTTTGAGGCGCAGGTTTCTCTGGACACAGGTCTTGGTGCAGTTCTCGGGGTGTCTGCGCAGGGCCAGGAGTTGGACTCAGTGATCCTGCTGGGTCCCTTCCAGCTCAGGACATTCTGTGATTCCATGCCCAGCTGACTGCTCGATGCCAGGCCAAACCAGCCCTGACCTTGGACAGACCCTCTGGGCACTATTTCAGCTCAAACTCAATTAAGACATTTCTGGACATGGGACTGGCTTCCTCAGCACTGCCACATCATTTCAGGATGGATCTAGGGAACAGGGTGGTTTTGAAGGAGACTCAGATCCTGCTGCCTCAGCATTCCTAACCCTATTTGCCATAAACAAGGAAGAAACCAACTTTAATGAGAACACTTAATGCCAAAAATTTTGCAAGTGCTAATGTTTAACTATCTGATTACATTATTAAGAATTTATTCTATTTCGGAGGCACTGTTTGACATTCTCAGAAGATGTATCAGCCTCATTAGGAGGCTGAGAAAGGCAGAAACTGAGCTTGCAGATGAAATTTAGTTTGTTGCTGATACGTTAATATAGAAACAAACACTTAAATTGTGCCATCTGTCTGCCTGCTCCAGCATTCCAGGAGGAGGCACAGGAGCTGTGTTTTTCTTTAGCCTTCCCTTGGCCCATGGTACAAACTTTGTTGCTGCAGTAGCTGGTTGATATTGGCAGAACACAACATTTATATAGAATGGTGAAAGAGAAGGAGAGCTGGAGTATAAAACACAAAATTCACAAAAGCAGCATTGGCCTTGCAAGTACCACTGCTGGCACACCAGGGGAATTTGTGTTCTGAGCATGAAAAGCACCAAATGAACCAAGTATGTCTCTGTCTCCCAAAAGGTAAAGAGGGACCACATTTTCTCTCATTTTTAAGGTCTCTGGCTTCTAGTTTCTTGTTTGAACAGATACCACACAAGACAAAAATCTGCCTTAAATCTCATTTTAATTTCGTGGTCACTCTTTTTCCCTTTTTCACCTGTTCTCCATCTTGCAGAGCTCATTTCCCAGCCCGGTGCTAGCGACCGCCCGCCTGGAATGAGGCTCAGCCTTCAAAACGTCAAACACAATGAAAGCAAAAAAAAACCATAACGAAAGTGGCCGTGGGGACCTGAGGGCTCCTGGCTCAGCCTCAGCCAGGCTGAGCTCCGCAGCTGCACAGACAGGGAGGGCTCTGCCCCCAACACCCCCACGGGACGCGGGTGACCCGAGCCGCCAGCTCGGACATGCTGCGGACACGGACGTGTCTGCAGGCCACCGTCACTCACTCACAGCGAGCAGCACCAGCTCGGCACACTTGGCACTGGGAAAAGGAAGAGCCCAAACCGCCAGTCCCGCTGCACAAGGACGCGTGTTCCTGGCTTGGGCACTGCGCACCAGCTATGGAAACACAGGGAGGAAAACCAGAGTTTGTGGAAATTCTGAACATTTTCCTCTTCTCCTTTCCTTTCACCTTCCCTCTCTCCACGCACAGCAAAGATCCAGGTCGGGGGAGCACCCCCTGGTGCTTTGGTGGTTTAGGATTCCCCCTCCTGGGGCAGGACAGCCCCGGAGCTCAGAGCTGGAGCTGGCGACTGGAAGCCAGGAGACACCGGGTGTCCCCATGTGCCCCACGCTCCAGCCTCCAGCTCCTACCACGCCCTGGGATTCCTAAGGGGCGGGGCTGCCGTCCAGCTGCAACTCAGAGCCCAGTGGACGAGTCCATCAGGCTATTTAGGACAGAGAACAAATGGGTAATAATCATAACAGTAACAATAATAATGACGATGGTGGGAGACACGAAGAACTCGCCCATCACTGGTGGCCGCGCACTGGCTGATCACAGAACCTCCCGCTTTCTCAGTTCCATGGGACATGAACAAAACTGGGAATGGAAATTAAATGGCTCCTTAATGAACTTGCTTATTTTTGGGGTAGAACAGCGAAGATTCCTCAGCAGCACCATCAGCTTTAAATCCTCCCCGAATACCCTGTGACCTCCAGTACGGCAGGTCCTTGGCTGAGTGCTGTGGTACTTAGTACACAAAGACCTATTTGCTAAGATGTGAGTGGGTACTGAGGGGAATAAGAACCGTCTGGGAGAGTTGGGATGTGAACATGGAAGTGGCTCAGGAGGATGAGAACACAGTGAACACAACAAAACAGAGCCTGGTGGAAGAGAATCCCAGTAATTAATAGGATGCGATGTAAACTTGATTGATTTCAGTGCGTATTTACTGCACTGTTCACCAGTGATTTATCTTAATTTTATATTAATCATTAATATATTCAGCTTGACCAAAGAAGTATTATTTTCATTACTCACCATAAAGGAGAACTTTTTCCAAAGAAAAGCTGATTTTACACATAATCCATCATTTGAAATTAGCCCAGCATTCCTGCCTTTTGCAGATACAATTAGCGGTAAACTCCCTCTTGCAACCTGTGGCATCAGCTACAAATGCTCAGCCCACAGGGGAGGTTCAGATTGGATATTAGGGAAAATTTCTGCACTGAGATATCATCAAGCATTGAACAGGCTGCCCTGGGCAGGGAGGAAGTCACCATCCCTGGAAATGTTTGAAAGCTGTGTGGATGTGGCACTTGGGGACATTGGTTAGTGGTGGCCTCGACAGTGCTGGGGGAATGGCCGGACTGGATGATGTTGGAGGGCTGTTCCAACCTAAATCATTCCACGATTCTATGAAAAATTCCCTTGAAAGCCAGTACTTATTAGCAGTGTGTAAAACATCCCCTTCCCCCCCGATGTCCCTGTGCTCGGTTAATGATCCGGATCAATGGCTCAGAAGCAGCTGAACTGCACTAACATTTCCCTCTCTGTAATTAAAAGGAAAAGGAAGTTGTGTGGCTGAGCAGGGCCAGCGTGGGTGGCAGGTGCTAAAGCTGCTCTGGGGAGAGCAGGGACCCTCCTGATGTCTAACTGAGAAAACAAGAGATGCATTTCTGCCTTCAGCAGGGCCAGGAGTTCGGGGGATCTTTCCCGTTAGAGAATAAATGTGCTCGAAGCTCTGTCATTGCCTGGGCACTCTGGTATTTCAAACACCACTTCTGGAGCCACTCAGGGCTCAGGAAATTCAGAGGACAATAAAACCACACCTATTCCTGCCAGCTGAAGGGCTCAGCCCATAAACAGCACCAAGGCAGAGTGCTGCCTGCAGGGAACTATGGAGTCAGTGAATCTAGTCAAAATATTACAACTAAAGTGGTGATTCCTCCCCCTTCCCCCCCCCCCCCATAACTAAAATTATGTACAGGATATTTTTGTGCCATTGCTTGCACTTGTTCCTGGAATAAGCAAACAGTGTTTGATCCTCCATTAAGGAGCACAAGAGTAGAAAGCTTTTCATGCTGCAGCACAAAGAGTTTCAAGTGGGTTTTTAATATTAAAAATGATTCAGCTTAATTTGCAAGGTGTCCCCCCAGTAATTAAGCCCAGAGAGACCAGCTTCTACCAAATGTAGGTATTAGCAAGTGCACAAAACTGAATGCTAAAAGGTGATTTGGCCCTTTCTGAGGAACACTGGGGTTTATTAATAATGCCAAAAATGGTCAAGTTTGGGCAATGTCACTCTCTGCTCACAGTCAAACATCTTGGCTTCATGGAGTTGGAAGCTTTCCTTTAAAATAATGAATATTGATCATGTTTTTACTGTAAAAAGGCAACAGTTGACCTTTGATTTTCCATTATCTTCAATGCTGCCTTGCAGTGACTTTAGACATGAGCAAACCTATGCCTTTCCTAAAGGAGGGGTTAACAGATTGAGCTCAGGATGGTTCCAGCTGAATCCAGCTCAAAGGCTTGAACTGCACTTAGCAGAGGCTGTTAATAGATAGCAATATTCAGAAGTGAACCAATTTTTTACTTCTAGATGGGGGAAAAAAAAAAAAAATCTTGAAAATGGAGAAAAAACATTAAGCAGGAAAATACCTTTCCTGTTTCAAAATAGTTATTTCCAGATAGGACAAAGGCAAGTAGATATGTCTGTATGCAAATTCTAAAAGGCTCTCAGGAAAGAATGCTGTTCAGCTTGAAAACAGATGAAAAACTTGAAGTTTCCTATTTTCAGAAGACTATTCCTTTTTAACCATGAGTCACCAGACCACAGTCTCTCAAACTGGCCTTTAATCATAAAGAGATCAAATTGCATATTTATAAATTCCTGCTGCAACAGGAATGTTTCCTGATTCCCACTGATTAAAGAATCCCACAACTCCTCTTGGTGATCATTGCCATGCAATGGCAGGAATTACACGGGTAAACTTTTTGTCCTGAGATAGGAACACTTTAAAAATTATTTGCATATCCTGAGCATTAAACAAGTGAGTACAACAGAGTGACGGGAAAAGGAGTGGAACAAAATGGAAGTCAGAAATGGCTGGAAAAGGGCTTTTCAGGGCTTGAATTTTCTTTTTTTAAACCTATGAGCCAGCCTAGCAGTAACTCGTGCTCAATAAAAGTGCCCCAAAGGACTTACACTGCCCCTGCACACAGCAAAATATATTTTACCATACCTCAGGACCCAACCTAATTTCTTTCATGTCACATAAGCACAATGAAGGAAACAGAATGTGGGGTTATTTTATGTGTGACATACCTACCAACACTGGCAATTCCACTAGCAACAGTGAAATTCCAGATGGGAGAGACTGCAGAATTCCTATATCTGTTTCAAATACAGACCATTAAATTAAACATTCAGCTTCCTGTGAGTGCCTCCCTCTCATACAACAGCCACCGTGTTCCCCCCTGGGAAAGCTGGATCCTACAGTCAGCTTGCCATGCTCTCACTGCACAACAGGACCTGGGAATAGCTTTGGAATTCAGCTTCCAGGCAGCCCTTCAGCTGTCAGACAAAGGGACATTCTAGTAGGAGTTACCCCAGCTCCAGAAGGAGCCTCCATAGAAAGGTCACGGTGTCTCAATCCAATCTTTGACAGCACACTCCAACCTTGCTTAAACTGATTGTCAGCAAAGTCCTGACCACTGGGTTTTCATTTGCAATTTTCTTCCTGCTTTTTAAAATGAAAATTCCTTCCCAACCATTGCATTTATAGCAAATTGCTGCAGAGTTTGTTGGCATCACACAATCAACAGCAACAAAAAGAATATTGAATAGATTTGTTCTGACTTGTGTTGTGAAAACTCCCTGGAATAAAAGCACCAAACATTCCGGGCTCATCTGTGACAGGTGGGAAGCGTCACTCCGGAAATGGAACAGATGTTTGATTACGTAGAAAGGACATGGGAAACAGGGAATTTTATTGTTATCACTTTCATGTTTGCACAAATGCATTGTGTGCTGCATTTCAAGAGATGCAAGGGTTTCTGAATAACTCTTCCTGTCCTCTGAAATAATCTCGGTTACCGCTTATTTGTCTCCCCGTGGAAGTTGATTACACGTTTGTCTCTACTCGTTTCACACAAACAGCCACGACAAGGATTATTTGATCGAAGGTTTTGGGAGGAGATTTAATAAATCAGTAAGTGACATTAATCTGGGAGCTGGGTGGCTCCCTTTTTATCTTTTAAGGATCATCCAAGACCAGTTTCATGGGAAACACAGCGGGTGTGTCACACGCCCCTGGGGCTGGGCAGAGGGACATGGGATTGCTGAGCACTGGAATGTCACAGCGGGTGACAGTCCATGGAACCTTCACTGAAGATGCAATTCTGCCTGAAGTTTTGAAAACCTGAGGCAATGAAGAGTGGAAGAGGTGTGCTTGAAAAAGCTCAGTGAAGAACAAACCTCTCTCCAAACTCAGCTCTGTGTGTAAACATCAGTAGGGTTAGGCTAAACATTTCAAAACCTGATTTCATCTACTTTTTAAGTAGTTCCTTTCCTTACTGGGTTTGATTAGGTCCTAAATGTCCTGCAAAAGCTGTGCATGGCATTTTTTGGGTATTTGTGACCTCTCTCAGGAGAAGTATTACCTCAGAATAGCTTCCTGTAGCCAGTTGAATACTGTGCACAAAGTAGGTTGGTCAGAAAAGCTGGTCAGCATTTCTTAATGACAAATTCTGTTCTGGTCTCTTGTTTTGTTATTATTATTTTAGTTTTTGAGCAGCAGCAGCAGCATTTCTGGCAGCAGCACAGGTATTTTGAGCCTTGCAAGAGGATTTTCAGTGTGCACAGCAGAACTTCTGTAAACTGTCCAGTGTAACATAGTGTTCTGCTCTGGTGTTCCAGGATTTGCAGGAAGAGAGAAGGAAGAAAGGAGGGTTTAGCCTATTTAAGGCTGAGGGAGGGAAGAACTATTCAGACAGGAAAAGAGAAAAGTTGCTCAGAAAATCTCCATAACTTACATCTTTCTTTCTCTCCACTGTACCTGCATTTAGAGTCTATAATAAGAGTAATATATTTCCTGACCTGCTCATAAAAAAGGATAAAGAAGAAACACTCTCCCAGAGAGTGGGAGTGTGAGGCTTAACAAAACAGGAGAAATGCTGTGAGAGATTCAACTTCTGTGTGAAGCCTGTAATATATTAATTAATCGTAGCTGTCTATACAAAATCCAAACATAATTCGAGACACAGTGGAAGGAAAAACTTCTTTTTGCACCTTGCAACTGTAATATTCAAAATGTTTTCATTGCTCAGGTGGGGAGCAAGCCCTGCCTGGCTAAGTGCCTGTCACAGACAGTTCCCCTCAGCAACACAAAATTCCTGCCCTCTCCATACATTTTTTCCATTCCAGCCTCAGTCAGGAATGCCTGGGTGATTTGGAGAGGCGATTAGGTGGCATTCCTGTTATTACAAGCAAGGGAATCAATACTAATTCACTTAGCTTTATTTTATAAGTGGCTAAAGAGATGTAACATCAGCCTCCAGTGAGGGAGAACACTTCCTGCGTGTGTTGGAATACTAATAGGAATTGGCTCAAGGTAACCACCCAGCAAGAGCTGTTTGCTAAAGCCAATTAGTTATTAATCAGGAGCTTGCTCATTTGAAAATGTCGGACAATTTTAAAGCAGAGGAAAAATACAGCCTGGAGAGTGATAGCAGACCCAGACACTGCTGAAGTCACGTGAGAAAATAAAAGTATGTAGCATAGATTTCGTAATCTGAAAGAGATAGTGAAGAGAATTGCATGAAAAACAGAACCTTTCCGAACTGAAGAAATTTGAATCTGGTCTGCACACTGGACTCTTCTCTATTCAACATTTGAACTGAGGGCTTGGATATGCTGCTATGGAATAGGCATGTTACAGGTTACACATTTCAGATCAAAGGGCCAGGGCTGGATGGAAAAATACTCTGCAAAAATATGCACTTCACTTCCTTGGCTTCTTCCCTGAAGGTCTCCAAGGGCTGAACACTAATGCTGAATAACCTTTCCTGGAAACTCTTTGTAGTGGATATAAGCCACTGAGAGAGACAACCTGAGCCACAGGAGAAGGGAACATCCCTCAAGCCCCAGCCTCTGAGTTAGGAACGACCTTATTTCTAAATCCATCCAAAATCCACCCCAGTTTAACTGGAGAACAAGCTCCCTTAGCACGAATATCCTCTACCAGCAAACTCTGTGCTGCTGCAGCCACTGAGCCCTGCACCAGTCCCAAATCAATGAGAGACCAAGGCAAACCAGGACTTTCAGGCCATTCTGCCTGGCATTCAGCAACACCCTGGTTGCAGTAATGGCCGTTCCCCACCTCCAGCTGTTCTGCCATATTCTCCCTTCAAACCCACCACTTCCAGTTTTGTTAAGGACCTACAGAGGTTTCAGCTGGCTTAAACAATCAAGCTTCCCAGGATAAGAAATCAATAACCATTTAATATTTAAGCAGCTTACAAGCCACAGCTGAACTCCGGATGTGGCAGCAGTGTTCCAGCTACAGGGAATTTCTGCAAAGCCCAATGCCAGGAGCAGTGAGGTATTACCTGGATCCTGCTTGTCTCTATTTGAGAGCCCGGCACCTCACTTGCAGGGCAAACAGCGCTACCGATGCCTGCCAGTGCTTGCTGCTTCCCCACTGAGTGCATCCTGTTCCAGTCCTGGGGCAGCTCATTGACAATGAGGCCTTAATGGAAAGACAACTCCGAGCCAGGCAAAGCCCCAGTGGGAAGTGCTTCGATCCCTCTGCCCGTAAAGCAGGTACAGGATCAATTATCCCCCAGCAGGTGATCCATGGCTGCTCTGCTCTCCCAGGATGTGTTTTGCTGCAGGTCAGCTCCTGAGAATATCTTCCATGACTCTGCAGAAGCAGAGCACTTAAAAGAGAGTTTCTGTGCCAAGTGGATAAATGCAGCCAGATGTTATGGACTGGTTGGGAGTTCAGCCCTAGGAAACCACAAAATAACAGAGACTGTACACAACAAGCCTTCACTCAGGTATTTCCTTTGGACTCAGAGGTATCACTGCCAGGGAAGAGCTCAAAGGGCAGGTGAGGCAGGAAAAAGAGCTCAAGGAAACAGCTCCACTGACCCCAATTTAAGGGCCTTCTCCTGCATCTACATATTTGCATTAACACAGAGATAGGAACTGGAAAGCTTCCAAATATGTTTTCACCTCCAGTTAGTAGGTGAGAAGTAATCCCTGCAGGAACAGCTCAAATAAGTATAAATATATATATGATATCTGTCTGAAAATTTATCATTTACAAAATTTTAATTAAAATGCAATTTTTAATAAAATAGAAATCTTACAAATTTGTAATTTGTAGACAAATTTGACAGATCTCTTTTCACATTGAAGGAAGGCTTAAAAGCAAAATAATCCTTTCTCTTTTCTAAGCTGTGTGCATACTTTAACAGTGAACACATTAACTTTTAAAGGAAATCAATATTATTTATTCCAAGCCTTTAAGAAGAGGTAAGAAACCTGAAACAAGGATTTTCTGCAGATAAAGACTGTTGGGTCCTTGTAATCCTCAGCTTGCTTTTTTATCCTGAGAAAATGTACTCCTTTGTTGCAGACAGTTGGCTGCTCCGGAGTATCCCTAATCCGTGAGGGGCTGATCAGCAATGGCTGAGTTTGCAACCCTCATTAGGGACGATTTTTGTCATCTACCAGTGCAATGAAGAGATTGCTGCCACACAATGCACTCATCAGTCGGCACTGTCCTTCCCCGGGTGATAATTCTGTTTATTTTCCTACATCTCCTCGTGGCAGGAAACAACTGAATTGAGAAGAAGGAAAACAGGTGGCTATGATTCCCTGAGGACTTCTAGGTGTCTCCCCAGTCTGCTTTTTTTCTGTAACTTCTCACTCCTGAGATACTGGGGGGAGAGCTACACAGAGATGCACTCTGCCTATGAAAAAACCCTTCCTTTTTAGGAACTCTTGGTTTTTAAAAATGCTTGATAACTTTCAGCTTTGAGGAGCTCCAGAACCATCTGTGACCAGGAGGGGATTGGGCATTCCCTACTAACTGTGCCACAGGATGGATTTTCTGCCACAGGTTGTTAAAAGCCACCCCAGTGACTCCTGTGGGGCTCTGAGGACATGCTGTGGTTTCCCAAGGCAGGGGAAATGGCAGTTTTATTTAGCATCTACAGAAGGTTGGTACCAGCAGTTGTTTACAGGAGCAAATACCCACTGACAAACAGTTCCTGGAAGACCAGCCTCTAACACACATTTTTCAAGGAAGCCAAGCCTGACAGGTTGTCTTTAACCTGGTATCAATCAATAGAACAGCAGCAGCAGCTAATCACACACATTACTGCAAAACACTGGGGAACAGCATTTGGAAAGGCACAGGGACCCAGGAGTTGGGAATTGGCAGAATTCTGCTCACAGACACCGAGTCCAACATCCCCATGATGGGAATAACAAACCAGCAGCAGTGTCCCAGATGGAAAGCCCTTGGAGTCACACACTCCAAATTCCACCTATCCCACAGGTAGAAAACAGAGATCCAGGCCTAATTTTATGTTTCTTGCAGAGCAGCCAAAGTCACAATAAAACAGATTAGCTGAGAAATAGCAATAAAACCTCGTTACCTTGATAATGTTGCCTTTCTCACTAGGATTTAAGGGGTGTTACTGCAGGGAGTGTGCAGTAACAGGGACCTGCAGGTTCCAATTACTAATGGAGGCATTACACTAAGGATAGCTGAGTCTCTGGGGTGACACACTGGAGGATCCACCTGGCACGGTAAGTTTAGCCAGAGCTCTTAACTACAGGGATTTGCTAGTAAAGTTTTCAGGAGAAAGTATGTCACTATCACATTCACTCGTCAATTACTGCTAACGGAAACAAATAACTTGCTTACTTAAAGTAATTACAAACCTCGTGCTAAGAAACAAAAATTAAGTTAAGCAAGCACAACTCATTTCTTCACCATTTCCCCATTGGCAAAAGAATTAAATTACATTTTGCAATTTTTAGGAATGCTTAGTATAAATCATTGATTTTATCCTAATAACATTACTGAATAGTCTACAATTTTTTCAGGAGTTGCAAACGCTTTCACAGCTCCAGATTCTCCCCACATGAAAAAAGCAAATGGACATATGGAAATAGTTTTACTTGAAACTTCCTTCACATCCCCACCAGCTACAGGAGCATTTTGCAGATGTTTTCTCTTACACAGGTATTTGCCAGCTTTGTCAGCAACCAAACGACAGAGAGGAATGCAAACCTGCCTCAGCATGGTGGACAATTTTCTTTTCCTCTGACCATGACAGCCTTCCCCAGGGAACATAAAAGAAGAGATTTTTAACAGAGAGCTTCTTTTTTTGCAAGTTATTATTTTCCTATTACCATTAAAAGAACATGATGACCAGGCCTGTGTCTTCTGAAATTCTATCCTTGTTCCCTTTCATTTGATTTCTTTCAGATTTCTTCCTAAACTTTTCTCCTTGATGCCCACCTGGAACTTAAAATGCTTTTCTATGCTGTAATGATTCTCTTCAGAAGTTCCTGGTTCCTTAGGAAAGCACAAAGCTGGGCACACACAGGTTGCAGAGAGTCCTCTCACCTCAGCTGCCCATTCTGGAGCAGGTTTGAGCTGATTCAGTGCTCAAAAAATGATAGAGCTGCATACATTTACCCTCTTCCTCCTCCTCCAATAATTTAACACCTGGGTCATTTAATGACCAACTCTAGCTATATTCTTAAACTTTAGATCAGCTTGTGACCACTTGCACTTGGGTTGGATTTACTGCTGTTAGGATCTGCATTGTTGTGCTTAGCTTTCCAAGATAACTGTGTTGTTTTAGGTTTTTGACATAACACAGACACCAAGATGTCTTTTTGCATCATCTCTCAAGTATCTCAGCTAATCAGCATTTCTGTTTCGTGGTTACAGTCTCCTGGCAACAAAACTTTATCTCAAACTGCCCCTTGTTGTTTTGGAGACCCTGTGCTCAGAGCATGGTACATCTTTTCTTTTTCCAAACACACTCAGTACTTTTCCTTGCTCTCCTTGTGATTACCCATTGCTTGCCTGAAATAAAGCACCAAGAATATGCTAACATTTACACACATACTACTCCTGTTTCTGGTTGTTCCCTTGCACGAGCCCTGACTCTGTCACTGAGCAAACCCTTCCTTTACAGAAAAAAAGAGGAAAAAGAAAACCCCCAAACCACCAAAAAGGCTTTGGGGGCTCAACCGTACTTTTCCAAGAGAGCATTCACCCATCCCAGCTGTCCCAGCCTTACAGGCCTGTGGAAGAGGCTTATAGACTTCAAAAAAGAGATGGTGAGGCTATTTAAGAATATGTTATCTATAAATTCAAACTTTCTAATGCTGACAGCTTCAGGGAGGACACCTGCACCTCCCAGCAAGTCAGAGCAGCCGGTTTCCCCATGTCATTTGGAGCCCTGATTGCCAGGACTCCAATCTTGTCGGTTCAGACAAAAGCAGAGATAGCTGGGACCTGGCTCTCTCTCTGTCCAAGGCATTTAACACAATTTAACACACACATTTGTGATTTGACTGGGGGGATGAGCCTCAGCTTCACCTGCATGTCACACCCCCCCACACACGTATTTATGTTACAGACGTTTTTTGAGCCCTGTTTCTTCAGACTCTCATGCAGAAATAAATGTATGGGTTTTTTTGTATAAAAGCTAGACAGATAAAGTGAAAGACTTGTATGGCACCAGCAAAGTGGCTTAGGTAGTCATGACAACCACGTCAGTGCTTATAAAACTTCCCTTCTTCTTAATCTTTTTTGCAGTTTAGATAGCACACATGCGAGCTGTAAAAACCAGTATCTGATCTGCAGCAATAAAATGAAAAGTAAAATGTTCACAGCAGCCACCACAGTGAGGCTGAGACACTGACAGTTGTTGGCTGTCATTAACAGCAGTCTTGTCCAGCTCCCAGAGGGGCTCCTCAGTGTCTCCAGGCTTAAGAGAGACCAAGAGCCTTATCCCAGATTTGGGGTGATCAGGGAAGGGAAGGAGGGAGAGGGTTAATGCTGCTTTAAAGGGAAGAAGATCAGACACTAAATACACACAAACAGATTATAAATGTATTCAAATCCCCATGTACTTACTATTTCCTTCATCATCTGATCCCAGAAGGGCTCTGCTGCTCAGCCCTAACTCAAGGGTTCCCACCAACCATCCTTCCTTGAGCAAGAATCAACATCCATCTTTTGCTTTCAATCTTCTATGCTCATTACTTTTTCACCTGATTTTCAATGTGGAAATTTAAAATCCCTCCCAGCCCTACCATTCACAGGTGGAAACAAAAGTACACCAGAAATAAATACCCTGCTCCATCCCAGAGAGAAGTAAATGCATTTGCTTCCAGCAAAAAGGGAGCGACTGCTGTCAATAAGACAAATCACCCCCTCTCTAATCAAGTGATAAACTCAGGAAAATTGCAATGCTTTATATACCTAAATCTGCCAAGAATCATGTGCAGCTTCAAAGGGAAAAACCAGGTTGGCATCTGGACTCTAATAAACTGAACTTACTTTCATGTACTATTATTGTTAAGAAGTATAATTTACCATGGTAAAAAACAAATAAAAACTTTCTTTTATAATAAAATAATTATAGTCAGCATGCTCATTTCTTTCTTCTTGCTCTCAGCTGTGAGGAAGAATTCCCTGACATCTGTACGAATTCCCCAATTTCATGTGATACTGAACTTACAAGGTCTCCATCAGCAGTCTCAGGCAAACAGCTCCATCTTCTGGGAGGCAGCCCTTCAGTGGCCAGGGAGGGAGCGGTTCCAGCGGCTCATCCTGTCCCTTCTCAGGGGTTTATCAGCAATGTTATCAGTGCAGGATCCTTGGCTCAGGAATCAGTCTCTCTGGGCTGGTTTGCAGTGGCAGAGCTGTTAAAGCAAAGCAGAGGGGCTGAGTAAACAGAGACTTAGTAGCCAATCCACGGCAATAAAAGCATCCCACAAAACTTTTGGGCACAGCAGAGACATTCCTGAGTATCCCAAATCCACAATGATTTGTGTAAAACACAAGCATCCTTAGGATGATCCCCACCACGAACAAGTTCCATAGTTCCCAACACAGAAATCAGTGATACCACATACAAAATATTTACCAAGATTAGCACAGCAAATGCCTGACAGCAATTTCCTCCAGCGAGTAAAGACTTGTTCTACAAAGGGAAAAAGTGGTCCTAGGTCCTATCCTTGGGATACTGCATTTAGCAGTGCATAAATGGCAGTTTGGGATGGAAGCTTTGCATGTCTTTCCAACTCAAAAGCCTCCACGTGGTGAATTCTCTCGTCCCCATTAATCACAAGTTCCACAAAGGCTGGGAATGCGTTCCCTGAGTGATGCTAAGGAGGCTCGTTAGGCAGGAATCAGTGACTTAAAATTGTGCTGTTTCATCAGCTGTGATTTCTGCTTCGAGCATGTAAAGTCTGACTAAAGTCAAATAACCAAATATCTGCATCACCTTCCTGGGAGCATTAATACAAAACTGTTGAGAACTTTCTGTTAATTATATACAAAATCATTATTTTAGTCTTAGACTTTCAGTCAATTTTATGCAGCTTTTGACAGCACTGGCAAAAACACCTTCATCTTTCAGTTCCTGTCTATTTTGCTCATTAACTACAGAGAGAAGAGCTTAAATTACCTCCAAGGGTAACTGATCTTATTAAATGTCTCCACCTTTTTTTTTTCCCCAGAAAATAATGAGCCTGAAACTAATACAATAAAAGTTCCATGGCTGATCCCAGGGAGCTGTGCATGGTGTTCTTGGAGTGACCTGGAAGGAAGGGGACTCTTATCAAGCAACAAATGAGGACAAATAATCATTCTTAGAAAATGTTCAGGACAAAAACCTGTCTGCACCACCGCCCTGTAACGTTTAGAGGTGAGAGTTCTCTAAGGACATCAGTAAGAGGACATTTACCATTCCTTCTGGGTTCTTTGGTTTGTTGGGTTTTTCTAGTTTGGTTGATTGATTTTTCTGGTTTATTTGATTGGGTGTTTTTGGAGGGGATATGTTTTGGGGGCTTTTTTGGTGTTGATTTTTTTCATAATACTGACTTAAAGTCTTGGTGTGTAGTTTCAGTTTAAGTACATTGAAAATACATTGGTTATACATTTAGTACATTGATTCATTGGTGAAAAAGAAATCACCCCACATTTCTTTTACAGCAAAGAACCCATCTGAAGATGTCCCCTTGTTTTTCTGATGGTGGAATGTCTGTGAGCAGAACAGAATGGCACCAGATTGGTTTAATAACAGGTGGTATCTCTTGCTTTTTCTTTTTCTAGGTGAATTGAATGGTGTTGATGTCCTAAATCACATGGAATATTTTCTCTCAGCTGGGCCCAGAAGACAAATATTGAGTCCCTCCTCCTCAAAGCAAGAGGACAAGAGAGCAGCTTCACTCCACAAAGGAATTTCCAGTCTCCATAAAATGCTTTCACTTTTTTTGTTCCTCCCCTTGTCTGCCCCTCCAGCACATAGACAGTCAGTGTCAGAGATTTATTTTAGACGTTTGCTCCCCCTTAACTCCTTCTTGAAACTTCTCTCTCAACTTTTGCTGAATTTAGTACAATGCATCTAAAACTTTTCTGGTAGCTCTCACACCCGCAGATTTCAGAAGGATTCTGCCTTTCTCTGAGAGCTCTGCAATTCCTCTTCTACCACAGCAAGCCCACTGTCCAGGAAGTCTAACAGAGCCTCATTTACTGAATCACAAAGCTTTTGCCCAAGGAGCTCCCTGCAGCCCTGCCTGAGCCGCTGCCTCCCTCAGAGAGGTGCCAGGAGCCTGTTGCTCCTGCAGGAAACATGGAGCTGCACCCACCTGGGCTCCACAAGGAATTTCCTGGTGCTTGCCACAGCTGTGCTTCACCCAGTGTCCTACCTGGCCAACATCCTCCTCTGCCACTTGGTACCAACCCAAGTGCTGTGGCACACAGAAGCCCTGGGTTTCTCTAACTCTCTCCATAAAGTCAGGGAGAGGTTGGAACTGCCATCCAAAAATAACTTTGTGCCGAGGTTTCATCAATGAACTCCAAAAGATTTGCTGATCCAGACTGTAAAATACAATTGTAGCTCCTCATCCGTGGTGCAGCTTTCTGTAACAGGTATCAACAGGGAAACCCCCACTCCAGCTCCAACATAAGGTCCATAAATAGCCAAGCCCACTAACAAGCACTTTATTAGTGCTCCATGGCAACACTGAAGTGGTTTTGCTGTTCCTACAAGTCCCACAGTTGCGTGAGGAGGCATGATTTGCTTTCTCTGTTTGTTATCCATGAGGGCAAAGAAGATAAAGGAGCCAAAATAAGAGAATCCCCATCACTACTGGAGCAGCTGCTTTCCTGCCCTGAGGCTCTGTTGTAGTGTTTTCTGGTACCTTTTTACTACACAACTTCTTGGACAAAGCACTCCTGGATGCTGCACTTAAATTATCAGCCTGTGTAATGCTTGGGATGGTGTGGATAAAGAGTGAACAGAAACAGAGTTTTAAAATGACAAATCACCCTGTTCCTAGGGAGGGAAGGCAGAATTCTTTTCCTCTCTCCAAGGCAAAGACTTCAATGAGCTTTCTGTCCCTCCTGGTTTGTGGGATTTGTCCTTGGCCAGGGGTGCCACGGTCAGGGACAGCATCACCTCCAGCCATCACCCACCCCCAGTCACACTTACAACAACGTGTGCCAGGCCTGACTGCAAGTTTTCCCTTTTCCAGGGATGTCCCAAGGGAAATTTCTACCTGCCCTGGGCCTGCTGGAGAGAGAATTGCCCAGGGGCCTTTCAGCAAGCTTTGTTCCCGGTGTCCTAGGCAGTGTAAATGACTTGGAGCACACCAAAGCCCTCAGCAGCCACGGAACTGATGCCACCAGGGAGGAAGTACCCACATGTTCAGCACCAACACATCAGGAGGAAATATTTGAGGAGAGCTGAGCCAATGCCCTGCTGAGGAGATCTGCACATGTGTTCCTTCCCCCTCAGCTCCTGCATCTCCTGTACTCAGCAGAAGTTAAAGTCAGGTGAACAATTATGAAAAATAAAAACTCAAATATTTACATTAAAATTGCAAGTGCTGCAAGGCCTCAGCATCTACCTGTAAAATAAAAATTCATGTTAAACCAAAAAAGGCAGCCGAGTGTTGTTCCTGTCGTGTCAGACCCACCAAATGTCAGGGCTTTGCCATGGGAAGCACAAGGTGTGTCCTGGAATACCTCAGCAGAAATCCCCCATTGACACAAACAAAGGCAGCACCCCACTGGCTCTGAGGCGTAGCTGACATATGGTAGATTTTTCCCTCATCTGTGAGTCATTTTACTGCCTGGTTTGTTTTTTTTTTTTTCAGCAGGACTTCAGAAGAGTGACAATTAATTTTAAAATAACCGTGGACTTCTTTTCAACTTTTCCAGACTAACACTGAAGTGCATCCACTGGAGTCAACTGTAATTAAGCACATTTTACCATCTCACTTTCCCAAACTCTAAAAACTGTTTTCCTCAGAGGATGAAAAATTTAATCAACTGAAAGGTCCCATGTAGGTTATAATTCCTTTTATTCTCCTCTCAGGAAGATTTGCCTGACCAAAACCTGAAGTGCAAAAAATGCAAGGATTTGGAATAGAAGCCCGAAAGCCCCAGCAGGAAATCCCAGAATACCCATACCTATACATGTTCCAAACCATGACTGTTTTATTGACACCTTTACATCAGCACCCAGGGCAGAGTGGGGACCAACAGGAACTTCCTTTTCCCCTTCTCCTCTACCCCACCTCCCCATCAAAACAGATGAGTATAGATATATATAAAAATATATATAGATATGTATATATATATAAACTTCAAAACAGAGGATTCTCTGTTGTCAGACACAGAATAACCACTCAAAAATGAGAAGCTTCAAGTTATCACAAGGCTATTTATAATCATTTGAGGTTATTTGTGGGTTGGCATGGCTGACTCCTGCCTGCAGCCTCCTTCCACACTCATTAAAATCATCTCATTTTGACAGAATTTCAACCAACTGTGCCCCAAACAATTTATGCTTTTCCACAGCAATTTTTAAATTCTGAAACACCTGGCAATAACTAGAGAAACTTTTAGCTGTCTCTCAGGAAAGCCCTTCTAGAGATGGAATAGCAGAGTCTTCCTTGCTATTTCTTTGAGGCAAACTACTGACTGAGAATTCCAACAAGAATACAAAGTGCAGGGCATTAGAAAGAGGCAGAGGAAAAGGCTCACAGCGAGGGACTGCTGTGGGGTTATTGAGGCTCCAGGAGGTTTAAATACCACTGATTTTTGCAGCTAAAAAAGTAGCTATTGTGTTTCTGGGCAAAATGCTCTCAGTGGTTCCAAGTGATGCACTGGAGGAAAAAATTAATCATGCACAGTTGAATAAGTTTCTTTAAAGGACAGGGATGGCCATGATCTGACCCTCACAAAGCCCAGCTCTGGCTCCTTTGTGCTCCTCTAATGGAATGAGGAGCAGAAATGCTGGTGGCTCCTGAGGGCAGTGAGGAGATAAAATCATTCCCTGCCTCAAAGTAGCTCCCAGGAGAACATACCTGGCACAGATCCTCTGGTTATCCTCAGCATTTTCTTGCCTTCCTTTCCATTTCTGAATCTACAAAATGTTTAAGTAAAGCCTGGGGGCAGTTTGCTGCCCAGCTCCAGGTGTTTATTTGCAAATATACTTAGGGCACTTCCCATTCAGTACTGCTGGAGACTGACCAATAATAAATGCAGAAACCTTCCTAAAAGGCAGGGCCAAAGGACCTGAGATCACTGGCACCACAATAATGATTGGAAAAGGGAAGGAAAAAGGGAAGAACACTGCAGTATGGTCACATTCCCTTGCGCATTCCTACCTGCTTGCTAAACCAAGCTGAAGAGAAGCAGGTCTGGTTTACAATAAGACACTCTAAATAAGGCAATTTCAAATATGGGTTGTTTCACTGCCATTTTGATTATGTGAGAAGTAAATAGCCTGTAAAAGGTATTCTCTCTACCTCCCTTCTGGCTGTGTGTACACAAACCACAGTGGCATAGTCTGAGCCTTCTGGAAGGAACATCACTGCCATGTGATTTAACATTTTATGGGAGAACAGACTTTTTAAACTTAACACAATTTGAGGGCCACTCACATCCCCCTGTAACCTTTATCTGTACATACATTTCTCCGTGGAAGTACAAATAAAAATCTCTGTGTCAAACAGCTCAGTGTCAAAAGACCAATGAGTCATGTACTATAAACTATAGAGACTCCCAGGAGCTTTGTGGAACTGGAGCAGCAGCAGCATGCGAACAATAAAGCAGAGAAAATACCCAGAATTTGCTTTTCCTGCCCAATGAACTGATTTTGATTATTAAATGGCCACAGTGCAGCTCTCACCTCCTTTTTGTGCTCCCTTCTCATGAGTGCCCTGACACTGAAGGCCTTGTGTTTTGAGACTACTTGATTACCAAAAGTTTTGATAGCTATAAGAACCACAGACTTTGAAAGAAAGCAGAGAAATAAATGAATGTGGATCACAGTGGAAACAGGTATTTAAGATTAATTTCTACTTTTCAAAAGCCACTTTTTTCTTTAAAAAAACAAAAAAAAGGAAAGAAAATCGCACATTTCATTGTGTTAGATTTCCACACACCCCCGTTTGTCGTGTACCAAAGTGCTGGGGTCAGTTCCTTGTGTCACAAGCACGTCCTAACTTAAGCAACATGAGGATTTTTGTTTATTGACAAAAATTATTGTATTATGTGATCAATAATACAGACCCTGTGGGCACAAATCCAAAAACTCAGCAACGACTGACTGGCTGGATTTGAAGGAAAAAGGAACATGTCCCATGTACTTTTAATAACTAGCACATTCTCACCAGATTCACATCATGTTGCTTAATGCCATGATTTAGGTTAACCCTTATGAAATAAGAAGAAAAAAACTGTCCAGTGTTCTCACACTGTTGACCTAAAAACCATGAAGTGCCAAGCATGAGCTCCATGACAGCAACACACCAGGAATGCAGGTGACTTATCCAAAATTCAAAGTCAAATGCTAATTTGTCTCTAAGTAAATCATGATTATATATTATTAAGTCAATTTGCAAACCAAGCTTAAAAGATGCATAATTACAAGAAGTCTGTTCCACGCTGGTGGAACAAGGGAAGAAGGTATTTTTAGCTATCCTGTGTATCACCTACACCACGTCAGATGTGCACTCCTTAACATCACCTCTGCAGTCATCCTGCACCTCCTGGGCTCCCCAAACTGGGATGCTGGCTCCCATCCTGTCCCAGTGGTACCAGACACACCCAACTCCTCTCTGATAAGCACAGACCCCATATCTCTATTTGGAGGCCCACATCTAACAGCCTTGTAGCTTTCCCTTTTTAGGACAGGCTGCTCTTGGTCTCCTTGTGATGACTGTCCCGATGGCAGGTCCATTCGCTGATAAAGCAACACCAGCAGTCAGCTGATCCTACACCCTCCTCCCTAAAACACTCCACCCCTTTATAAGCAGGGCCTGTGTTTGGAAAAGAGAGAACCATTAAAAATGAGATGTAGCAGTTGTTGCTCTGCAAACTCTCAGGGTAAATCCAGATTAATTTAATTGACTTCACTGAAATCCTTGCAAAATGTTACAGACACAAGTGAGAAGCCTGAGGATGGATGGGACAGGAATATGTTGCAATGCTGGATGGAAATAAAAAGTAATCCGGCAATGTGAGTGGTTTTGTGGGTTTTTTAAAAACCCTGACAAGGAAAAGTACTTCAAAGAATGAACTCTATAAAAGCTTCAAGTATGTGATTTTGCCTCATGAAAACCAGTGCAACTAAGGATATACCTTATGAGAGGTGTGCTTTAAAGCACAAGAGTAAAGTTTTTTCTCTAGAATTGGCTTTAATCCCTCTTACTTTTTTCCCTAATACAATTTTCCAGCTGTTTTTATTTATCCCCTCTCTTCCAGGGCTTGCCTTACACATTCTCAGGAGCACTTCTTTACACCAGCACACAGGACACGTATTTTTTCCAAAGCTTTTATGTCTAAAAGGTTTTTGACTATGAGGAAAGCCAGAAATACCCTGAAACCTCCCATAGATGCTCCCAGGAGTAACTTTTTAATCCTCTCCTTGCACACCAATGCTTGCCAAATACACATGTGGGCTGGGGGGCTCAGCCAGTCTCACCAGGAGGGTGTGAAGAGCTGAAGAGGACAGAGAAGAAAGCTTTGAATATTGTATGACTGCAAAGACCACAGGACTGCACTTGCCAAGGCCATGCTGAATTTTCCACAAGTGTATCTCTTGGTCAGCAAAGGCTTTTCAAAACTGGAATGATTTGTTATTTACACAAGTCTATTGATACATCCCTCAGTCATAGATGAACCCTTTCCATTTTTTACTGGGTATTCCAATTCCTCCACAGACACACAGGTTTGATTTCAACAACAGCTTTTCTGTCGTCTCAGCCCAGTTATGCAACCTCCTCTCTGTGCAAGCACAGCTCCATGTCATTTTCCTCCAATTTGGTACAGACTTGAAAGTAAATTTTCTGACTAATAATTAAAAGCACAGTTCCCAAGGCTAATGTTTGCCCTCTTCACAAACTAAACATTACAGCCACTCTCCTTTTTCATTCCCATGAGGTTAAATTAAAGATAAAAGACCTAAAAGCAGCAAGCTTCCCCATGTTCCACCTTCTTTGGGATAAACAAGAGGTGAGAACGCAGGGAAAATGAATTTATCAAATTTTAAAATACATAAACATGTCAGGAAGTTTTCCCTACTACTGGTGTTTTAAGTCCAAAAGATAGAATATCTCCAGGAATCAAAACAATGAATTCTTACCATTTAAATCCAGTAAATTGTCACAGATCCACAGAGTCAAGTCAAAATAGCCCAGCTGAGCTATTGAGCGAGACACCAAACCACTGAGCCATGTGGAACTGAAGAAAACAATGAGCATGTTCTCCTGCCATCTAAAAACCCAATGGCCCTCTCTACTCCCATCCAGACCCCTCAGAAAGGGCAGCTCCACTCTGGAGAAAGATGCTGCAGGCCTGGTGGGAGGATCACATCAGTGCATTTCTAACCTGTTGGCTGGCTGAAAAAGTGACAGCCAGTGTGACTTTGCACCTTCTAGACCATTTTCCTGTCTCCCCAAATGAATATAGCAGGAGCACCAACAGAACAAGTGCAGATTATTTCCTGCAGCCACCTCTCCGGAGCCGCTGGCGCTGCTGAGGCTCTGCTGGCTCCTGTGGCCAGGGGCCGGCACAGATCAGAGCCACCCTCGTGTCTGGGAAAGTGTCACGACTGTTACTGTTTGAGAGACTGGATTGTGGTTTACACTACACGAGTCCCACACTTCACCTGCTGGTAACTCGCTCCCCTCACACACCCACATGGTTTTCACCTTCTTCAGTTTATTCCTTACCATGTGCTGGTCAGATGCTCCCACTAAATCAAATGCTACTGTTGCATTCTCTTTGAAATGTGCTCCTTTGCCCTTCTGTAGCCCCTCTGATCAGCTTTAGAGCATTTAGCCTGCATGCAAACACCCAGCCTGTAATTCAGGGTGTTTGCTCTGATTTAAGCAAATGCCACAGCCAAGTCAGAGCATCTTTGAGGAGAAGGGGAGGCCCAGGAAGTGCTCACCCAGGCCATCAATCAAGTGTCAGACTCACAGGCCTCCAAACTGCTGATAAACAACTGGCATCTCCCCTCACTCGCTACTGCCAACCCTTCTCCTTCAGATTTACTTTTGCAGGGCCAGGATACACCCCATTTCCCTTTGGGAGAGAACTCTCAACTGCTGCAGGGTCAGGATTGTCACTGCAGCACTCAGAACACCGGCACGTGCATTCAGCCTTGTCAGACACATCCCTTCCTTGCTGGTGGGTGCTACCCTGGTTCCTTTGACTTTTGTTTTGCTCTGGTAACCCACATTTTTGCCACAAGGACATCCCAAAGAGCAGAACTGCCTCTCGCCTACGAGGACAACCTCTGAAACACTTTGTGGTTCACTTTCCAGATGCAAAGTACCAGGTTTTGGGGCTGACTGCAAATAAGCAACGTGACATTGTTCTCTCAAAATAGGGCCCAGATCCTGCTTGCACATATCCTGCTGCCACCTTTGTGCCACGAGGAAGTTCCTGAATCAGACCACTGTGGATAAAGGTTTGATTTAGTAGAGCAGCCCTTGAAAACCATCCACTGAAGATCTTTAACACTCAACATTTTTGAAAGGGGCCCATTCATGCTGCACTTCAGATGCAGCATGAACTGAAAGCAACTGAAACATCAGCAACTATCACAACTCCTCTGCCAAATCCAGAGGAGGTTTCTCGTGCAATTAATTTTCATGTACTCATTCCCATGCCATTGGCAAAGTGAACCTAAAGCCCTTCCAGGAACATTTACATTTTGCATCTTTGCTTGTTACGTTCGCTTCAGGTGATTCAAAGAGCACTTTGCTAAAAGCCAGTTTATTCCATCATCTAAACCCACTCTGCAAACAAATGAGGGCCAAAAAGTCCCCAACGAGGGTTTGCCTGAATGACATCAGCTCCCAGCTGTTCACCTGTCAAACCTGCCCATGAGCTGCTGGTGCAGCACAGGCAGGACAGAGCGCAGCCCCAGCTCCAGCCTTGGAGAGCTTTGGGAATAAAACAGGAAACCAAACTAAACCAAGGCTGTCAGCCCCACTGGAAGCAGGCCCACAAACATTTCTGAATCAAGAACATCTTGCTGTTTCCTGAAGAGGCCTTGATGTATTTTCCCCAAAAGCCTCTTTTATCACCAGTTGCTGCTTCAATTTCCTGCTTGCTATCCTGAACAGCCTTTTTATTACTGTAATTCAATAGTAAGAGACTAAAACCAAGCAGGTAAATCAAAGGCTTATGACATTCATTATAGTAATCTTTCCTTCATACCCTCACGTATAATAAAAACCTTTGCAAAGTTTGAAAAAAAAAAAAAAAATCCACTCTGCAGTTGTTTAATTTCCCTTTTTTTTAATACCTGTGATATGTCTCAGAGAAAAATCCTTTTTTAAATATCAAAGTATCCTCAGGGTTTCAGTCAAATGGCTGGCTTACGGGGAACTTGGATTTTGGGCTTCAGATCAGCATGCTGGATGCAGGCAGGAATGGCAGAATGGTGCCAGAGACAGAGCAGGATGCCAGACTTGGATGAACTGGATACAGCAACTTAGAGATGCAGCCTGTACAATTTTCAGCTGCTTCTATAATCAAAGAGTCCTTGCAGCACAGCTTTTAATCCCACAAATCTACATAAAGGTGAGAGCTGGTACCTCGGAAAGCAGCTTGTTACATGCTGGCACCCAGCCTGGCCTTTGGTATTTCTGAGAGACAGGAGACTGTATATTAAAAAGGTTTAAATTTCTGAAAAACAGATTGAAAGGAACACTGCTCACTGATAGTTTTCAGGCTCTGAAAGCCGGTATCAAGTCTGGTGTTGCACAGACTTCTTCCTATACTGAGTGACCTTTGCCAGGGCTGTAAATCTGCTGTTTTCCACAAATTAAGCAGTTTCTAGTGCATACAGCAAAAGCAGACAGGTCTTCAATGCCAAACTAATTACAGCCAACCTCCTTTATGACATCCAGTTATTGGGACGTCTCTATGTAATGTCACTTGGGTTAAACCCATTCACCTGAAATTTCCCATGCGTTTCTCTATTTTGACTGAAAATAGTTAAATCAAATTTGATATTTGTCAAATTAATTGCTAAACAGCACTTGGAAACATGTTGAGTTTTCAATTTTAGTGCTATTGAAAAAGCTCATTGCACCAGCAGCTTGTATGAGCCTCTCTAAGCGCACTTCATGAGGTAGAAATGAATTCATGTAATTGAGATTAAGCACCTTTGGATGGTTGGATGTGTTGCTATGAAAACCTGAATTTGACTCAACCAGTGCTTATTAACTCATGTTAATAATACTAACAGTATCAACTAATGCTCCTAATGTAAGGGCTGGAATGTGGGTGGAAACAGCCACTCTTCTTCTAACTCCACAAATGAAGTTCCCACAAATGCAAAGTCAATGTCCAAGAAAATAATTGTGTGAATACAGAGCAAAAGAGGGGTTGCTTAGGAATGGAAATATGGCTGAACCACGGGAATTAGAGGCACTTTTAAAGGGGATCTCCAGATC
Source organism: Aphelocoma coerulescens (assembly GCF_041296385.1). Taxonomy (NCBI): domain Eukaryota; kingdom Metazoa; phylum Chordata; class Aves; order Passeriformes; family Corvidae; genus Aphelocoma; species Aphelocoma coerulescens. The sequence goes on from NC_091016.1 coordinate 3,569,593, forward strand.
TCTCTCCTGCAGTTGTTCCATCTGGAACTTGGTCCTTCTGCAAGGGTACAAATAACTATTCATTCCTCCTGTGTGTTAATCTGACAGGTTAGAAGATGGTTATGGATTTCCTGAGCCGTGGAGCTGACCCCCTGTAACTGGGATTGTGAAAGGCTTTGGGAATGCACAACCACAACTGCTTTTACTTTTCTTTTATATTCAGATTATTATTATTTTATTAAGATGCATCAACCTTCTCATTTACAAACTGCTGGCTTATGAGCAGAAATTTACAGCACCACTCAATGGTTTGCATGGGCAAAGGTGGATCTTGAGAGGATATCCATGGAGGCCATGAGAAATTCCAAGGGATGTCTGGAAAAGCAAGGACACCTCATATGGAATTTTGGTCTGTCAGCAAGGCAGCTCTGGGTGACAGGTACGAGCAGCTCTGCTTGAACATTTAATTAGCAGCTGCAATGCAGCCAATTACTCACTATCAATTTAAAGGCTGTTTGACTCCAGTGTTAACTCGATGGCCTTGACTGGTTTCCAGGAGTATTTGCTGGATACGTGTGCAACGTGGAAATGATCCAAAGCAAACCCAAGCTCCTGTCTCCAGAAAGGCCCAGGGGTGACTCTGAGCATCCCTCCTGGTTTGTATCCAGTTCAGTGGCAAAAGAGACTCTTTGGGAATTTCAGGCTGTGCTGACTTGTGCAGTTCCATGTTTGGACAGAAGGAAGAGAAAATGGTCTGGAGGTTTAACAACATTTCCGGTGAAGTTCAGTCAATTTATTTAATCTTAAATTACCCAAACTCAAAGACCCATAAAATTCACTCCTAAAACTTAATCTAATATTTGCACTGCATGGGGAGTAATTACCAGAACGCATTCATTTGAAGTTAATTGGTCATCTAGACCATACCCTGCTGCATGTTAATTACCCTGCCTATCTTGAATATGGTAAAAAAAATAAATAATTAGAAAGGATTTGTTTCTTCATGTTAATGCCACACATCCTGCTCTGCCAGGGAACAGGCAGTCACTACAAAATATCAAGGGTGCCATTTATGTACTTGAGCATGATGCAGATGGGATGCACAACAAATTTGCTGCATTAATGAAGCTGAATGAGGCTTTAAGTCTTAAGATTGGCACAAAGCTATTAATTTGTCATTACAGCAGAATGCTTTACACAGACCCCTTGAAAACAGACTTGTCACATGTCAGGAAACATCTCTGCCCATAAAATAAATGAACCCGAAAAAACCGGACTTTCAAAAATAACTATTTTCCAATGCCAGTTGAGGATCTGGCTCCTATTTTTGGTGTTTGCTGTTTAAGACTTAACAAATACTCAAGGATGTAAAGGGGCCTTTTCCATCCAGAGAAAGAGGACTTCTCACCCAGGCTGTCCACTTGCATTTAGCACACTCCATGTTCATTGAGAACCTGCCCTAAACCCATCCAAAATTAATAACCACTTATGATAATGGCAGATCTTAAATTAGACTGGGCTCTGTGATCCAAACATGTTATTTGTAACCAGCTCAGCAATAACTCTTTGCAGTGCCAGCATCCATGATGACCTTCTTTCTTGAAGGGAATTTTTAAATGCTTACATTTTTCAACAAGTTTGTTTGGTTTTTTCCATACAAAGTAAAGTTACTGACCTTTAATATGAGTAGATGAAGTTTTGGAAAAGAAAGACTTTGCCATTTTCTTGCTGGTTTTTTTTTCTCCCTCTATACTGCACAATACAGATGTTTTCCCCTTGCCTTTTTTGGTCCCCTTTCCCTTTAAATGAAGCCACCCTTTCCATTTAAAAGAACCTACATTTTCTGTGGCAGAAAATTTCACAAAAACTCCATATTGGAGAGACAGTCTCAGCTACTCAGAACAGCCTCCACAAGTCAAAAGTTACGTCTATTTATACCAATGCAGAACCCAGGAGGAAATTTTATTTTCTCCTCTGTTATTAAATCAGATAATCCAAAAGGACTTTGCTCAAGATTTTTGCACTCCATTGGCTGTATAGCACATCTGGAAATTAAACTGGGAGTTATCTCCTGCAACATCTGAGCTGTGCAGAAGTGAAGACAGGAGGATATGGTTTGCTGTTATTTTAGCTACAGCTGATTTACAGATAAATCGGAACATCAGCTGTGGGGTAACGTGCCAAATGCAAAGTTCAGCTCCTCCTATGAAATTCACCCACTTTGCTTGGCTGAAATCTTTCTTGCAATGTTAATTTTATTTGGCCAACATGCAGGAAGAATCAAAGTCTCAGCAAACATATCATAATTTATATATTACTTGAGTAGCTGCAAATACCAGAAATTTCTTTTGTGCGTAACTTTCCTCACTCCCAAATCTTTCTGACAAGAAATCAAGTTTGGAGATTATTTGCTGAAAAAAAATAAAAAGAAATGTGGGCTTTGCTAAACACAAGAACTTGCAGTTCTCCCAATATATTCTTCAGTAAAAGTCTCTGGTGTCTTCTCAGCAGCACCTGAGAGTCTGGGGATCTGGCTCTGGGGACCTTGTCTGAGTCGCAATAGGAACTATGGAGTTTTGGATTTCAATCTGCAGGATCTTTTTTTGGGATGAATTCTGCCTCAGAGGGGATTCCATGAGGAGCTCAGGTAAAGCTGGTAGATAAGGAGCAAAGACAAAGCCAAAACATGAAAGGCCTCCAAGCCTGCGAGAATGATCTCAAAGTATTACTGGATTAAATGTAGTTACAAAATTCAGGGTCACCACGACGGTTTTAAAATAATGTGATCATTCCTAAATCAATTTTGAAAAGGTGGCTTTTTTAAAGGTTATGGTTAATATAGTCCAGGAACTTGGGGGTTTTGCTCCTGTTCTGCTCCTCTCCTCCACTTCAGAGTAGAAAATAAGCATAAAATAATCATAGAAAAGTGTTTTCAAAACAAAACATTAACATCTACTCTCAGATTTATCTGCTTCATCTATTTTGTTGCCCTGAATTAATGCAATACTGCTGTTTTCTGAGCAGCTCTCAACATGCTTTTATTACCAGTATTTGTCAGCTGCTGATTTTCTTCATGCAAACCCAAGTTTATGAATGATGAGGGAAACCAGAACAGGGTAAAACTCAGCAGTACGAGGTACAAACCCAGGCTCAGGAAGTATCAAAGTTTTCTGATGTAAACATGTGGAATAGAAAACTCACTGAACAACCACCAAGGTGCTCAGACTGGCTTTGAGCTGCCTTGCAGTGGCAAAAAGGAAGAATTGAATTGATGGGAATTATTTTGAGTTCTCAAGCTGCTGTACAAAGGCCTAATGACCGCATTTGAAATCCTGAGCAAAGGCTACCAGAGCTGTGAAGAAGTCAGCAAGTAAAACAGGTCTGAAAACAACTACCAGGGTAATTGGAGAACAGAAGGAAATTGGGAACGGAGAGACTTTGGCCTGATTAGCCAAAGTAAAAATGAATGGAATTGCCACTCCTAGTGTGGCTGAGGTAAGGCCCAAGGAGGGAAAATGGCTCCATAAGCTGAATTGTGAGAGCTACAGAACTTCCCAGGAGTGAATGCTCCTCACCACCACTACAGCAATCAGATTGTGGAATGGCCTCCTGAGGGGGCTGGACAGGCAGAAAGAAGGGAAAACAAACGATAAAAGGAGGAAAAAACTCAACGCACCAAATACAGTCTCCTCCCATTAACTGCTTCTAAACTTGGGATGCTGATGGCAGCAGCAGGAAATGGAATGTGCTCATCCAAGTCCCTCAAGCTCAGATCAGCAAGTGCAGATTGCCAACAGCTCCCAGGAAGCACAAGCCAAACACCAGTCCAGGGCAGAGCATCAGACACTTGGCTCCACACTGTAACAATGCCTTCAATGTCATTAATCAGGGACTGGCATTTTTCATTTTTCCCCATGACTGGGCCTATATTTGCAAAACATTTAAATCTCCCCAACTGCAATATTTCAGGATGACAGAGGCTGAGCTTGCAGTAGGAAACTACTGCATGGTTGATTAGTGCTCTGATAAATGATTCCCAAGTCAGCATCCTCCTACCTGCCACACACAACAGCTCTCCCTAAAAAACCTTTCTGCACGTGGGCCACCACAGTTCCCATGGATTCCCTGAGAACAGGCTCTTTCTTGGCAGGATGAATAGAAAAGTAAAAGGTTGAGATTGATGAAATGAAGTAATGGGGTTTGAATTGTCTGAAAGAGTAGGTGTGCTTTTGAAGCAGTGGCTAATCCGGGAAGATGTGTCCACCTTAGTGGTTACTACCTTCAACATCCCCTTGTTGGCCTTCTAAAGGGTTTTGAGTGTTATTTCCCATAAAATACCATTCCCAGGTGACTTCAGGCACTGCCCTGCCGGGTCCAAGTGACTGATATCCAACTTGGCTGTCCTTTGCTTGGGCCTCAGGTGGAGCTCAGGGAGTTAACATGCATCTTTGGGCTTGCTTTCCAAAGGAGCAGAGATTTTCCCCATGGACAACGCTCATTAATCAATTTTCCCCTGTTATGGACAAGCTTGCAGGCACAGGACGATGCCCTGTTAGAGCAGCACATGCAGCTTTTGGGCACACGAGGCTTTCCTCTGGCTGATAATGCAGTAGCAAACTTCAAGCAGAAAGCAGGTCAGACACAGCTACATCAGCTGATGATGTCAACAGATTATACAACGGATGCTGGAAAAATAAGACAGCAGCCACAAACCCAGTTACAAATTTCTGCTGTAATTCCCTCTCTGCTCTAGGGCTGGCTATGAGTAAAGGAAACCAAAGAACACTTTTGCTTCCTTCCTTTCTGCCAAAAGATTCTCATCTCATGCCAGCTAATTCAAAGGATTATAATAATGGCAATTATAGGACCCATTGGCCTTATAATTGCCATTATTAATTACTATAATAATTACTATTAATTGCCCTGACTCTAGCGACCACATTTCTCAGTCCTTTATAATGTAAAGGCCTTACAATCCCACCAGATTATGGGAAAACCAACACAACTAACAGTGCTGTGAATTACCTAAGAACAATTTCTATAGCTGCCTAAACCACTCCTTGAGGGACACATCTAATTATTCATGACATTTATCAGGCCTTTGTAATGCTCTGCAATCACTGCTCCCTCCCTGATGTATTGGGTTCTGCCAATGACAATCCATTCCATGCCCTAACGTAAATCCATGGATCACACTCACCCCACTGGCTCCTATCCAGAGGGAATCCCACTCCTTTGCACTGCTAAGTGCTTAGGGAGGTGCAGGACTCCCTGCTTGCTCATAGCTGACATTTTTTAAATCTTTCTGCAATATGACACCATGATTTACTCAGCAAACAATAAATGAAGCTTCATTTCTTTCCAGTTATTTCAGAGCATGTGATCCAAGTGCCGCAGATTAAGACACAACGCAGGACACCTCTCTGAAGAATTTATTCCCCCCATTATCAAGCCAGTAAGTTAAACAGAAAGAACAAAGTTAAAAAGCTTTTTTTGACCTGTTGTCAGACAAATCCCATTAATTTTCACTGTCCCATTTACAGAGAACAACTGCAATTGGCGAGAGCCTCTTGTCATATTTTGGAAGAGCACAGGGCTGGAAAGGAACAGAGTTTGAGGTGGCTCCTGGGATTCAACCCTCACACCACTGAGGAGGTGCCAAAGCAGCCACTGGGACTCCCCCCGGGGAATCCTTCACTCAGCTCATGCCAAGTCCTGTATAACAAATGCACATCGCAACACTTATGCACAAAACTGAACTGCAGAGGGATGCAAAAAAGATGGAAATTGGGAAGACACCCCCCCCCCATGAATCACCTGAGAAATCTTTAGGATATTTGATGTCATTATTAAAATGTCACTGCAGCTTTAAGATCCATTAGTTACACTGAGACTCCTTAATGTAGCAGCTATTATTTTCTGCTCCTGTATCTATAATTACATGTTGCCTAGTTAATGCTTATTAAGGTAAGAGTTTACTTCATAAATAGTCAACTATTTTGGCAACAAAAACAGAGGAATGAACCAGGGAATGGGATGAATGGGGGGACACCAGGCCAGAATTCTGCTGTCATCTCCCATTTCCCTTTACCAACTTTTATCCATGTGAGAAGCCTTTACCTGAGCTCAAGGTTAGATTTATATTGAAGAAAGCAAAAAAACGCAAAAAGGGGGGGGGGGAAATCTTTTAGAGATCTCTTTTTTGGAAATTCAGGGAGAATTACTTGAGGGCTGGTTTATGAGGCATGCACTGAGCACTTGAACGCTGCTTCCTTCTCATGTTTTTGTCCATCTAATCCCCTCTATGATATTCCTAACTGGAACTGCTTGGTCGACCCAGGCAAGCAGTGTTTGGCTGCAGGCCTTGCTTGGATTAGCTCAGACTCAAGACAGGTGGAAATGATGAAGGCTTAGGAAAGATTTAGTACAGCTGCTTTTATAAAAGAGCAAACTGGGAGGGAAGAGGTAATGATGCCAGTTGAGACAATAAAGCCTTCAGGAATAGTTTACTCTTTTCTCTACAAAGACAGTATCAGGTGCTGGATCCATTATTTCACCACCATTTTGTACAGAGTTTGTCCTGTGCAGGGAACCTGCAGGACCTGCCAATAGTTTGCTCAGAGATGACATTAAACAGGGCTCAGGCTGTGCTGCTTATGTGAGAGCTTTCAAAGGCAGGTCAGCCAATACCATGCTCCACCTCTGGCTGGGAGGGCTGAAGGATATCTGAACATCTGCAGAGAAGTTTGTTTCCATGGATACTTCTGCCTCTCACACCTCTGTGAACCTGTGTTCCAGTTAAGGTACCTCTCGTGTTTGGCAGAGGCTGAACATTTTCATAAAAATAGATCAATACCAGGAGATCTTTGCAGAACTGTTTTGCAATGCTCAGTTCTGAGAAATAAAAGTTCAAAGCAACTATGGCAACCACCCAAACTGCTTTATCTTGCAAAAAATACAAATGAGGAAAAAATTGCTCGATGGAGCAAAGAGGAAAGATGGGGAAGGAGAAAGATGCTTTTAATTTCATTAAAATTTACCAGCTGGTTATAAACATAGAATTTTAAAGTAAAGAACCTAGCAAGACGATACCTGATCAATGTGCTAACATGCAGAAAAACACAGGAAATTTTTAATTGAAACGGAAACCAAGGGTATAGACTCCAAGGGGGAGGGATAGATACAGCAACGTTTGCTGTCACATTGACTGATACAATTTTATACCTTTAATAATGAACTAGAGAAAAAATCCAATTGGATATTGATGAAACATGGAGATGACCCCAAACTAGAAACCATGGAAAAAAATTGTCAGAAAGTAGATTATTTTTCTCAGACAAAGACATGCACTTACTAGAGTTGAGACTATAGACAAAATTTAAGAGAAAAAAGTTGCTTGGCAGATCTAATGCTAAAATACTGGCCAAAACCAGAGATAAATTGAGGTAGGTTATGTTTATACCTTACACAGATGCTGGAAATGTTGTGAGGGGGGACCAGATACTTCCATCCCACGTGTTATTTTCTCTGAGCACTGCAGTTTTCATCCTCTTTATATATGTTGGAGATTCCCAAGTGATTTCAATAATTACATCTAAACTTTAAAGCAGTATTGATTATAAAGATCAAGTGGTAAAGGAAACAAAGAATAGACACATGGTCTGCTTGTAATAGAGGCAAATGAAATTAAGGACAGAGGGTTTTCTGTGGTCAACAGGGGCACAGAACTTTCAGAAATGGCTGTTAGACAAAAGAAGGAACTTTTACTGGCAATAATTGGGCAATAAAATAGCTGCATGGACATTTCAGCAAAGGCGGCAGAAAAGCCAGCCCTCAAGAAAAGATTCCTCCATAAAGGAGGTGAGTGCTCCAAGTCTTCTATTCAAGGGACTTTTCAAGACTCATATCAACCATTTAGAATTTTAATTTTACTGTCTGTCTACTTCAAAGATGCCATTTGACATTTTTTCTCTTTTCATTCTCATGCAATTGACCTTTGAATATCAAACCTGCCAGAATCAGCTACAAGAGAAATCAGCTCTTCAGCCACTGCAAAGAAAAGCATAAACCATCTACAAGTAATTTCAGCCTGCCACTGAAGCTATTCAAAAAGCATCCCAGCTCATTTGGTTTTAAAAAAGAGAAACAATCACCTTTCTTTGTTCAAAAACATCAGATTGTCTCTCAAAACATGGACTACACAAGACTGAATGATTCTTCCTAGGTGGTAAAATAGAAAATGTTAACTGCAGCAAGACCTTCAAATCTTCATCCTAGTGGCAGGGTCCTCACTAACATGAGGCTTGAACACATGAAAATGCACACAGGACGTGGCTCTGTGTCAGATCTGAGGTTCAAAGTTAAATGGTTCCTCTCTCTGAAAGCCAAGAAGAGGAAACTTGCAATTTTACCTTATAAAATGTAATGGAAAGGGCAATTTTAATGATGGCCATGACTCAAAAGAAGCCAAGGTTGTTTGTTTTTTTTTTTTTAAATAACACATAAAAGTAAGTAATGAACCCCAGGAAATCTGCTTTGGGCATAGATCAAATCCAGACCATCTATGCTGACAGAGAAAGTTTGGAGTGTTTGAAAACAGGAAAGTTTAATGGAAACTGGTTTGTGACTTTTAACTATTGCTACAAGGCACTCATTAAAATGCTACAGTACATTAAAATACATTAGCCTTAAGTTATTGCTGTATTAAAATATCCCTAAGGTGTAAAAATACAAGTATCAAAACATTTGAAAATCACTGCCTGCTGCTTTACCTGGTCACTGCCAGACACACAGGTTGGGTTCACATTTACATCATTTTAACTCAATACACGTTGGGGGTTTTTTTCCATCTTAATTGCCTGAAATTTATTTATATTGCTATAATATGTTGTGCTTGTCGTTGCCATTTCTGAGAGAAGGAAGAACACCTGTGCTTTTCCAGGGAATTCAGTCAGAGGAAACACATCAGCTGGGAGCACACTGAACAAAATTGCCAGTGAGATGATGGGTATCTACTGACAAGTTAAAAAGCAGATGGCTTTTGTTTCTATTTCAACCTAACAGCAGAGAAAACTCCAATTACAATATCCTAAACTGCTAAGGTTATTCTCAATAAATGTGATCTCCATTTGGATGATTAGCCTGAAAAAAAAAAAAAAAAAAAAAGAGGCTCTTTTTAAAACTGGGTTCATCTACTAATCAGACAACCCGACAAGATGACAGCAATCTAAAATGTAGCCAGTAAGAATAAAAGAACACTCAGACTACACCAGCCCTGGGCTGTGCTGAGACTTTGCTGCAGCTCTATGGTCGCAGCACCCATATGAACAAGGTACCAGAAGTTTCTCCAGTAGTCCCCAGAACATAAAGCTCATAATGCCAATGTGAAAATAAAAATATTGTAGCATTTTAATTTAAAGGAATAAAAAGTATATGCTAGCCACTTTTTTTTTTCCCCAATAACAATCTGTCAAGGAATCCTTAACTAAGAAATGACCTCTAACATCCCATCTCTAACTTGGAAGACTACGGGCGCAACCCTTTTCTTAACAATTTCTTTCTTTGAAGAAGGATCTAAAGTTTTCAAATAAGAAGATTAAGTTTAAAGGGCTTGGAACAACAAACAACCACATGCCATGAAAAATAGGGGGGAAAAATACCAAAGTGCCTATTGTGTATATGAAGGCCAGTGCTTCTGATATTCACAGACTGAAAGACACTGTTTCACCCAAACAAATCCAGAAATTAATGGGGATTTCAAGGGAATGGAATGTATCTGCTCTGTGCAGTTGGAGTAGCAGGCATCTTTACTACCCACTTTACTTATGCCATCTTTCTTTCAGCAACTACTGAATTTGTGTACAGTGGTCCATGAAGAGCTCTGGAAGATGTACATGCCTCAGATACGGAAGGAATGTGGTGGTGTTGCCCACAAAGCCACAGCAATCAGCTGCAGAACAAATCTCAGAACAGGATTGCTACTTTTAGATCCTCAAAGACAAATTTAAAAAGAGCAAAAATGGCAAAGAGCTCATTCATGACAAGTTCCCTCTCTCACAGCACACAGCTCCTGGCAGCCACAATTTGGATGCCAGTTCCGGACACCCCCACATTTTGGTGTTTCCCTTTCTGCATATCTGTGTTTCCATCCCAGTGTCTGTGCTATGGGAGCTCTGTACTGTTCAAACAGAGAAAAAAAGTGGGGAAGAAAAATTAGTCTGGCAAGTTTTCAGCTGCTTTATGATTCAAACTCCTTTTTGTCTCCTGCAGCACAACCTTATTGACCCGATCTCTTTGCCCATGGAGCGCAGAGCATTTGGATCACATTGCTCACGTCTGCTTGCTAATCGCTCTCTGCTCTAATCTGCCTGATTATTTGGAGCCCTTGTACTCTAAATTCAACATGTTCAAACTCAACTTGGCATAAATTGATTACTTCTGTATCACTCCCAGGACAACTGCTGGCAGCCAGGCAAATATCCCTTGTTTATAAAATGCCTCCAAAACCCTGAAGAGAGAGTGGCTGGAGGTGCTTCTACGTGGCTACAAACAATAAAGGGCATTTCCCTACACGGTTACAAATAGGGGAAGCTGGAAGTTGTGTGTGTGCACAGTCAGGCCCCTGCCCCAAGTTTTATAACTTCACACACGACCTAATCCTGCAAGCTTTCAAAGGGAGACTTTCAGTCCTGATCCACTTGGAATCAAGTTCAACCTCAGCAGATTCCTTCTGGGATAAATCTGGCCAGACCTTTCTCCAGCAGCAGCAATCCTGGCAGCCTATAAAGGCAGCTGAGATTCCCCACAGCAGTGGGACCAGGCAATCACCCAGTACTTGTTGCCATCCTGTGCAGAGGGAGACTCTTCTAATTCCCTTTCCAGTTCAGCACCAAAGAGGGACAGGATTCTTTTTCTTTATGCTTGCAGAAAACTGGTTTGCAAGCTGCAGAAGTTAAACTCATATGGCATTTTGAACCTCCCTATCATTTCTTAATACCTCTCATAAAATTTACAGGCATAGGTTGTGTCTTTTTATCTTCAAATACAACATTCTTGAAGAAACCTCTGACCCTATTGGCTTTTGTGTGTTTGTTTTTTTCTTCTGGAAGATGATCACATTTGTCCCAAAACGAAAACAACCGCCAAGCAATTACATTTACAACATACATATTCTTTGGTAGATACTTTAAAAAAATGAAGCTGGTGTTTTTACTCCTAAAGTAACATATAACCATTTAATCAGGAGCATCTAAATCACTTCAAATGAATACATGTTCTGCAGGAGTCCCATGTTTGAACAGATGAGCTCCCAGAGCAGCTGAGCACTGACAGTGCTGGAAACTCTGGGCTTTGACACAGGATGAGTAATGGAACTGGGAAGCTCATGTGAGTGATCCATCTATTAGTGCCACTCGATATACGAAGTACTTTTCCTATTAGAAATCCCTGCATTTTAACTACATTGCAATTACACTGCACACCATAATAGCCATCAGCTCAACTCCAGCTACACAGTGAGCAGTTATCACACCTTTCCCACACTTCAATAAGGCATAATTGCAGTTATATCATCCTTATCTCAAAAGGGCTTTTTTTGAGTAATTAATGACTGATTAAAGCATGGCCATGATGCCTAAATGAGGCATTTTGGTGACAGATGAAGACAAATGAGTGTGTCACAAACCTGTGCCATGGTAGCCATGCACATACAAACCACAGGGCACTACAGAAATGCTTACAAAGCAACACAGAGTACTCAACATTTTATGAGTGGGGCTGATGCAGAACACACCAGACTGGCCCTTCTAGTAACTGGAGATGCAACATAAAATTTTGATAATTTCTCAAATAATTAACAGGACCATTTCCTATATACTGTACATTATGGTTCTTTGATTTTTTTTTTAAGGAAGTTCCACACAAATGAGATAAATAAATTTTATATACTTCCCCCCCATCAGTTTCAATAAATAGCATTGATTAATCTAATTTCATTAATAAGGAAATTAAACCATTTATGAACAGTGTATGTCAATCCAAGTCACCTGGGCTTAGCAGTCTCAGTCCTAATGCCTCCCTGAGTCCTTGGCAAAACCACACACACTGAGCCCACACGTACTCACGGTTTCACTGATTCATTACTCGGGCAAAGCTGCATTTCTTCTGTACATAAATACATCTCCATTTGATTGATACAAGAGCCATTCAATATCTGGTTAATTTTAATCCCCCTCAGAACACTAATAAAGAAAAGAACAAGCCCAATCAAGGATAGCAACAATTGAGATACCCACATGGGTAATAAATAATGGGTAATTTTAGCAGTACAACAGCCTGCCTGGCTGACCAGGGGGATTCCAGGACACAGGGAAAGAGGTTGGCTTTTTTTGAGAGCAACTGCTACACAGCGCTAGGGTATAAATAAAACAAGGAACCAATTCACTGGTGTCTATTCAGAGAATTCAGCTGCCCTCACACAAGAAACTGCCTTTCCCCATCAGGGCACAAAGACACTTCATGTGGCGTATCAGCGAACTGCAGGAGGAGGCTCACTCTGGCGGCATCACTCAGAGGACAGCGACGGGAACACGACATCCCCGGGAATTAAGGCAAAGTGCCCCGGGAACACGACATCCCCGGGAATTAAGGCAAAGTGCCCCTTAGGAAGAAGCACTCAGTGAAGCACCAGGCAGACCCCTGGTGCCTTATCTAACCTCACCCAGCCCCGAGGCATGTCCTAACTAGAAAGGGATTGTAGGCTCAGAAGTCATAATTTATGAGCAGTGTTTCTCTTGGACATGTTGAGATAAATTCCACCCTGTAGTTCTGATTACACTGCATTTCCAGACAGGAGACAGAACACAAATACCCTCTGAAGCTGTAAAATTCCTGCTCCTGGTGTTTTACTCTTCATTTTGTTGAGATTGTGGAATCTCTATAACTACCATGACTACACACCATCTCTCTGGTTTTCAAAAATGTTTCAGCCTTAGGAAAACGTCACCCTTAATTTAAATGCAGTGTCAGAACTGGCTCCTCTTTGGGAAAACACAGGAGGCACACACAGAGTTACCATTTTCCTCGAATTACCTTCGGAGGAAGTAGAATATAATCCTTTGAGAGAAGCCTTGTGATTGCAGCACCTAGATAATGTTACCTCTCTTCTTCATAACTGGTGAAAAATCAATGAGCTTGACTAAATTAATTTACTTCAATCTCAGCTCCTGTCAATAGCAAACAAATTATTTGAGCTCGGGCTCTGTTCAGTGAGCTATAGATACAGTCAATAACTCATCAGTAAATGCTAGCTCCAAAGTGAAGCTTCTTAGGTGTCTAAATCACTGTCTCAAACTATGCATATTTTGTATGTAATGCAACCCACATTTGGGTTGGTTTTCTGGATAGAACATCAACACACCTCCACTCCTGTCATTCCAGTTTTAACAGAGGCTTCTCCCTAAGCACAGCCAGGCCACGGCTAGCTGTCCAAAATCCAGGACTGCCTCCCCTTCTGACAAGTGCCTTGTCATTAGAATATGAAGTTAAATTCCTGCATTCTTAGCCCAGCTCTCTCATCTGCCCCTTCTACAGCATGGTGGCAAGAAGTGATTGATTTATGGTGCCTCTAAACCACGCTTCTGGAGATGCAAAGAAAGAGCGAGCTTCGAGTCTCCCACTTCCTCAGCGTGTCCTTCAGGTCACTCCATCAAAGCAGACAATGCTGTTCCCTGCTTTAAGGGAGTGTAATCCAATTGCCCATAGCCAGGAAGACAAATGAGGCGTTAAGAAAGCAATAGCTCTGGGCTGTAATTCTTCAGCAACGCTGAGGCAAGCCGTAGGTAGGTACTTCTGCCTGGGAGAGGAGTAAGGCTTCATTGATGCTCTTTCTGATTTTCTTTCAGCTAATAAAAGAATGCTGGTATTTGCATGCTTTAGACACAATACATGACTTTGGATATCAAGCACATTTAAGAGTCTCATTGCTACCAAACCCAACTGTGCCAAGTCAGGAAACATTGGTGCTAACTTCTTGTTGTGACTGAGGCGCCCCTGGCTGAGCCAGTGGCACTGGCTGATACAGAAGGAAATGGAGTGAAGATCCCCCAGGACCCGGCCTGGCTCTTGGACACAACAACTCAGCCCACGGCTGGGGGCTCTGCTATCAGCGGCTCATGGGACAGAAACTCAGCCTCAGATTGCTCTGAGCAGCTCTTGGGAACAACAAACAGCAAAGGGGTAGGGGAAAATTCAAATGTTTATCTTGTCCTTCAGTAAAATGGCACAGAGCCATGGGAATCAATGAGACAGAGCTCATTTACAGCCCCACAGGCTCGGACCTACTGTTTGCTGAGTAATATTTGCAAGCTTCTAAGATATCACAAACTACAAGAATTCTTCTCCCTCCCAACAGCTGAGAGACAAATCTCTCCATGCACACATCAATTTACAACACAAGTAACACCTTCCAACGGGATACATTTACGCTGCTGCTTGGCAAGGAACACCAGTGCATGCAATGGATGATCCACTGCCTGTGCTGGAGGAACCAGAGCTCAATTATATTGACTTCTGGGCAGTAATGATTTTGTCCAAGGTGTTTAAGGTTAGTCACATGCATAAGTGCCTTGCTGAACCCAGGTATCCATCATTTGTGTATCTCAGGCTCTCAGACCACCTGATCTTTCCCTGCCAACAAACCAACCCCTACACAAACCACCCTTGTGCTGTTTCCTTCTTATCAAAGTGGTAGAAAAAGAAATGGGTTTGTTGTCATTTAATCATTAATAAGAAAGAGCTCTTTCCCTCCGATTCTCCACCAGGTTTAAAAGTTTAGCAATGAGAAATTGCTTTAAAATACTGTGATGTAAAATGCAAGCCTAGTAACCCAGACAAAACACAGTCATCAAGTTATGGGGTTTGGCAAATTACATAGCTTTTTTTCTACTCCTTCTGTTCTAGCTGACAAGAAAGCACAATGGAGGGCAGAGGGAAGAGGAGGGGAAGGTGCATCCTTGTGTTTTCATTATCAGGAGAGAATGAAAGGACAGTTGTGGCACAGCACAGGCACACAGGGCAGGGTGAGGTCTGTCCATCTCTCCTTGCAGTTATGGGATGTGGGAATTGCTACCAAAGCACTGAATGCTTCTGTTTTCATCCTAACACCATAACAGAAATTACTGCTTCAACATTAGCCACATTCAAATGACATTAAATGTCACTGTCAGATGTTATTTTTCCCTTGCCAGAAATATGTCCTATTAACATAAAAATCAGACATTTAACATGCAGATGAATTAAATAATTAGCTAGCTAATGCAAATATCATCTTGACACTATTAACCCTGCAGCAACTAGATCCTGGTTTGTACCACAAACTTCAGACCCACACTCTTCCCCTTCAGTCTGGAACTCTCTGATAATTTATATGCGGAGGTGTTTATCACAAATATCTGGCCTGTTTTCCGAACACAAACTCTGCCATGATTTGTCTGAGAACCACCTCCTTTTCCTGGGGTCTGTAGTCACCACAGAAGCCATGACTGAGCATCTCCTGGCTCTACAACCTTATAAATCACAGCTGCAAATTTGTGACCCCATTGGAATCAGAATTTGCAAAGGAGAAACCAAGAAATTCATCTGGAAGTGAAAAAGGCAAGGGAGCTACCAAGAATAAACTCTTCTTGCGCATGAAAAATGGAAATTAGACCTTATTCCAAGAGCAGCTTTCTTTATCCTGCCAAGAGAAGCAGCTTCATTGCTGAGGCAAGAGGGGTCCCCATCTCATTAAAAGCTGTCCTGGACACCCTTGGACACATCTGTAATTGGGAGTGTTCAGGCCTTGTTTGCTGTGAACAAACCCCAGTAGATACTGGCTCCAGAAACTGCTGTCATTTGAAAGGTCTGTGCTTGGGCTCCTGCTGCTGGCAGTCTCTCTCCTAAATAATTAAAGATGAAGAATGGTTTCTCTGTTGGTAATTCCTCTAAAAAATGGGTATTTGGAAGTGTAGTCCTTGAAAGCATGCTGGCTTTATTACTGGAGAAAAGATGACATTGGGCAGAGCCTGAAACACTGTACAATGCTCATCCTTGCTCTAATTTCCTTAGAAAGATGCCACCTAAGAATTTTCAGTTACTTGGGGGCTTCAAAATGACTGAATGGTTTGTTTAAGAAAATACAAATGCAGCCACAGAAGTTAGTACAGGATGGGGAATAAGCATTTAGAAATCATGCTGATCTCCTAGGGGTCTGTTTTTGTTGGGTTTTATCCTGGAGTGGAAAACCTGAATACGGTGCACTGAAGAGCATCTACATTTCGGTAGAATCCTGCCTGGATACCTGTGCCAGTAATTATCACTGTCAGGCAGGATAAAGTGCTGTATTGGATTTGTATGCATTTGCTGTTTTCCTCATCGAGGCCGCTTTGGCTGAAAATTCTCACACGGAGTTTCTGCCACAAGCACAATTAGCTGGAAATACTTAGGCAAGAGGGAAGCAGCTGCTGCCAATGGAAATGCTCACTAAGTGTAAGATGCTTCCAAACCTCGCCCCAACTTCCCTCCAAAAATCAGCTTGAACTTTTCCCCTTACTCCTCTTACGAAAATCTTGGGGATCAGGGCAGGGAGTGACAACGGGGCAAAACCCGGACTGGATTTTGCCTGGAAACCGGAATGGGGGAAAACCCGGACTAGATGAGTTCTACAAGTTTTGCATGGATCATCAATAGATAACTAGTACACCATTCCTTTGAAAGCTTTATCCAGATTTTGGCTTTGATTTTCATTTCAATTTTCCAACAGAAGGGAAATTTTTTACCTTTGTGAGCCTGATCTTACTTTTATTAATGCCAACAGAAAGAAATTAATTTCCATGGGAGCAGTGTCTCAATTTTCATCAATAATGTCACCTCACATCACGAAGTCTTTAATTTGCTGTAAAAGCAGAGTCACAGGTATTTGCACTGAAGCCAGTGGGAAACCTTCTCCCTTTTGTTCCAAAGGATTTTCCAAGCCCAGACTGTCCCATTAGTTTTGAGATTCAAGGACTAGGAATTTCAAGAAAACCCTAAGATAACAATATGTTTAACATAAGCCAATATAACCCACCCTTTATGTTTCTGTCTCCCTTTTCTTCTGCAAAGGTCCTTGATTCCAAGTCTAAACATTCCCAAAAATCCCACAACAAGCTGCTTTCATTACTCTCTCATGTGCTGCATCTCCCATTTCATAACGCCACAGGATTGTTACGGACATCCACGCTTAGATTTTTACCAGCTCCAGATTTGAAGGGGGTTTATGACTTTTGGGAGTTGAACTGTAAAATCCCAAACTGCTGATGACCTTTTTTAACATCCCACCTCTCCCCTCAAGCTTTAGGATGAAAGACACCCCTTCATTCGCAACATCCTTCCAAGAGCAGTGATGGAAATCAGCTCTTTGCTGTCTCAGAAACAGGAGGCCAAGTTCTCCTGCTAAAAAAGCATCTCCATGGAAACAAGTAGCTGCTCTACCCCTCCGGCCTAAGGCAAGCAGGACTAGGGAAAATTACAGTAGTTCTGCTGTTCCTCAATTAGGAATAAAATCAGCCACAGCTTCACAATATTATTACTCCCTGCACTGTTCTCGTGCCAGACAGAAATTTCATCTCTGCTTTTGAGGAAGAGGTTGAGGAGACAGTAATGCTCTCACAGCCCCCCCATAAATTTTGAGATTTTGCTAGTTTGGCTTTTTTTTCCCCTAATGGTTGCCAGCATGAGCTCAGCTGCTCCAGCCAGACTTCATGTTTGTTCCTGATGGTTCTGGCAGCTCAATGGCAGGCAAGGTCGAATATTAAACACGATTAGCTGCTCCACACAGAAATTAATCCCAGCTATCTTCCATTTAGTGGAAGCCCCTTGCAATTAAAAAGCACTTCTGAATGAAGTGACTTGCAGCCAGGAATAAAAATTTCCCTGATTGTTGGTATCGAGGGACACATACTCATTCCAATCCAGAGCTATGTGGACAGAATGTGAACAGCAGGAATGTAAAAACAAGTCACAAAGCAAATCAAAGGAATTTTTACCACCACCACAAAACCCCCAAACAAACAAAACACCCAAACTCAATCAACACCAACCCAAACATGGCATTTCATTTTAGACCAAATGTTTGGAAAAGTCAAATACCATTTGGTATGGGGCAAGCAGGTCACTGCTAGGTAAGCAGTCTCCTTCACTCCATGGAAAATTGCATTAAATTTTTTTGTGATTTAAGGAACATTTGAAGATATTTCTAGCTGGAGAAAACCAACTAACCAGCCCTCAAAAGCTTCAGGTTTCCATCTCAGCAGATCCTGGTATTGCATTGACAAAGTTTCTCCAGAAGAGCTGAAGGTTTGAGGGGATTTTTTGGAGGCTCCCTGCAACCCCCCTCAAACCCATATTTCTGGCTGTAAACCACACGCCACACAAGCACAGATTTACCTGTACCAGCATCTGACAAGATTTGGGGGCTAAATTATGGGTTGACTTTGTTCAGGTATCTGAAGTTTGTGGTGAGCTCTTGGCATGAGGTGTTTCTGTACCATTTCCAGTACGTGGCTGATTGATCCCCCTATGTTCACATTCATTAACTGCAGCTGAATGATTTTTATGAAGAATACTTGTATGTTGCTCAGTCTGCTTCCTGTTTAGAGGAAAACAGCCACCCTTAAAAAATTTTGTAATCAATTATTTTTTTCAGAGGCATTGTGATAGCTGCTGTTAAAAAATAAAGCTCCTGCTCTATATGGCAAGGCAGAAGGGGAGAGAGATCATTTACAATGACATTTTGTAAGGAAAAAAGGCAATTAAAACTGGAAATGGGAGGTTAAAAAAAGTTTGATACCTCAGCAACATATTTGATCAGACACCATATTTTTGTTTGTTTAACATCTAAGGCCAGGTACTGGTTTGCAGACATCTGTAGAGTCCTGGTGAAATAAATGCAGCTGAATGAAAGATACCAGCTGATGATAAAATCCATCACGTCTGGTGCACTCCGAGGGAATATTAAAGTAGATAATGAGCAATATAGATCACTGTGATGGTGCTGCTGTAATCCAACAGCAGAGATCTTGTCCCTTCACATCCCTGAGCGCTGCTCGTGCTGGTGCTAAGCAGAGCTGTCACATCTCCCTGCCTGAGGTTTTTTAGTGTAGGGGGAAAAAGGAAATAAAAACCCAACCAAACCCAAACACCAAACCCCATTTTGATTTAAGGTTTAAACGTGCCAGCCTATCAGACAGGCCTGACAGGTGATTAAATGTCTTGCTGTTCTGACTGGAGGCACAGGGGAAATGCTTTTCTTTCAGGACCACGGTGTGTATGTTGTATTGTGCAGCCCCTAGGGAAGCAGCTGAGAGAGGAAGGCATTACTCAGAAGGGAAAGGGCTTATTTGGTTATGAACCTGGACGTGCCGTATGAGAGTAAAAGCAAGAAGCAGTACAGATTTGGGAGAAAATACAGCATAGTATGGATTATAATGCATGATATATAACTCATAATAATAGACATAAATGCAGGATAAAATACTTTAGGGCCTTGAAAACCTTTGCTCTGTGTAACTTTAGAAGGCAAGTGTGTGCATTTTGCTCACTGAGTGGCTTTTTTCCCGCTCCACACCCACGAGGTGCATATACAGGATAGCACAGGCCCTTCCAGCAAAGCTCTAATTGCAGCTTCTGCCGGAGTGAGGGGTCCCCTGCAATGGGAGAGAGGGAAAGGCAAATCCTATGGCCCCAAGCTTGAAGGGGATTCATTACCACACAAAATGGCTGAGGAAGCAAGTCTGCAAAATGGCTTTCACTCCCAATAGCAGCTCATTAGCAGCACAAACTGTCATGATAAAGAATTCAAACGCATTCAAGCCAACTAACCCTCTTTAATGTGCCAGGCATAGCTTCTTATGTTAAATAATATATTTTCTCCCACACAGCAGCAGAACATCTCACCTACTTTCAAGCTTTTATAAAAATCACAGTATTTGAGTAATTCCCATCATATCAAAGAATGTTTTAATATCAGCTGGAGGAAAGGGGTCACTCTCATTGCTGGCAGTTTCCACCACCAAAGTACATATAATTTGATTCTATGTAAATCATGCAGTGCAACTCTTCGGAGAATATAGATCTCCAAACATGACATAAAACACTCAGCAGAGTCCACAATAACACTCGAGCACCATTTTGAAGTGAATTACTTGAAGCCATGTACCAACTGCTATCTCTAAACCCACTGGTTTACACGCACTTGTAATTTGAGCACAATCCTCAGATCAATACTACTCACCCAAATAACTGTTTTTAAGCTCTTAAACAAGAAATTCCCTCTACTGCAAAGTGTGCTACCAGCTAAATATGACAGAGAAGATGTTTCAAGATTCTAGCTGCCCTTACTTGATGGGGAAGGGGACAAAAGTAAACACCAGTGGCAAACAAACAGCCCAACATGAAACACACTGAAATGCAGGAACTATGATTTACACCACAGAAAAACATTCTTAGCCCTCATTATGAAATATTTAACTCCTCTGGTTTGGAGATTTCAGGGATCTGACAGGAGATTTTTTTTATACAATACATGGAAGTCTGTGTTTGTACCACGTGTAATTGGAAAATGTTGGCAGGGTGCACTCTTGAAACCTGTTGGCTGCAGCCTCAGAGCCCAGGGTTGGAAAACAATCCATACAAAGAACTGGCAGTATCAGGTTTGCTCTGCAGGGTTACAAGAAGGTCTTTAGAGAGCCCAAGACTGTTTTTATTAACAATGGCACAGCTCTGTGCAAGGCCCAAGACATCTGCTTTGATTTGGGGACATCTATTAAATCCCAAGGATAGCTCAGGCTGGCAGGACTCTCATTTATAAAGTACTCGCTCTGCATGCACAATTCCTGCTCCTGGGGTAAGAGATACTGCAGCTCCTGTCAGCAGCACATTGCAGTCTAGGAGCTAGGGATCCTCGAGGATCATAAAATGAATTGGCACACATGGAAAAACAAAGGCTGCACCAGTCCACTGGAAAAGGGTAATGCCTGCTAGAAAATAAACCAGTCAAACAGCTAAAAATCAGAGGTAATGATTCTGTACTTGTCTTTCCCAACTGCCACTGCATATGGATCAAGCAGCTTTTGCAGCCAGGCCACAGAAGCAGATATTCCCTGAAATTCCCGTAACAGCTGCCTTCTGCAGCTTTGATGCAAGAATTTCTCTTGTGATTTATTCCTTCCATCTGATAATAAATTCTGAGGGGAAGCAGAACTGCTGGCTTTCCATCAGAGAAAGCCAACATGGCAGTAATGGCTTCAGAAAGAAAGATTATGCAGATCACTGTTTTGCAAGTCCATGTCTCAAGTCACTGGTGTGATTGATGCTGAAGGGCCTGGCCTCCTGCATCTCAGCATATACCATGGGAACAGCAATTCCAGGGAGCAGAAAGGCCAATTCCGAGGATGCTGCCTTTTAATCACTGACTTGTTTTGGGCTGCAGGTAGAAGGCTTCAGTACAACCCTCTCATCGGCTGGGCACAATGCAGCTGCTCACAATTAACACAACTACACATGAGGCTGGTTAAGATTTCTCTAACCTGGGAAAGAATGTTAGCCAAGGTCATTAGTTTGGATTTTAAATGAGAAAGAAAGAGAAAAGTACCAAAGAGGATAATAGCCCAGAATTAATTTGTGAGGAAGAGCCTGGAGATGGCCAAACTTCAGCTGCCAGACACAGTTAAAACAGAGCCCCATCAACACCAGCTAAAAGCAGCACATTTTATCTTCTCTTCACACAGCATATTCCCAGATCAAGTGCCAGAGGCTCTGTAATTGCTAAGGTGGGTGCTCAAACCCAAGCCCTGCAGAGCAGCATTTTACATCGTGTGAAGCAATTTAAGCCCTCCAGCCTGTGGGGGGGGACAGCAGTGGAAATTAAGATGAGCTGAAAACCCAGTTTCCTTTTGGGAAATGCTGGGCATCACTTCCAGCAAAGTCAGGGGTATGGAAGCAAAGCCTCTTGTACACCTTAAACTCTTGTGTAAGAGATGAGCAACACCAGAGCAGATCCTGACCCAGCACAAATTTAAGGACTTCATTAACTCAGTCCCAGAAAGTCACTCCTCATAACTGCACAAAAAGTTCTTTTTTTGAAGACAAAAAATATGTCTATATTATCATCTCCAAAGTCACAAATAATGTCTCCTATTTCTAAGTATATAATTGATGCCTGGGATTTATTGTGAAAAGTAAAGGCCACTATTATAATGACTTCACTAAAAGTCATGAAATATTGTGGAAATGAAAAACTGCAGAGTCCTCTGGCACATTTGACTCGGGAATGGGCAATATATTTGCAAGTAAAATCAGTTTAACGTATTATATAATTGGATGAATAATCAAAAAATGCTCATTAAAGCATCAAAGGATGCTGATATAGCAAAATGCTCTCCTCTGACCTTCCGTGCTCTGCATTGTCCATTTTAACTGTTTCTTGCTGCCTGCCAAACAGAATAAATCCAGACTTTGGAATTACTCTTCAGCAACCCCCACTTTCAGCCATTTCCACCATCCACTTAAAATGTTCTTTTATCCCTCTAAGAGGTGCCTATGCAGTGGTGGGTCCTTGTGAGCTCACCCTGGTTCACTGCTGTAAGAGGTCATCAAGACAAAAATGAAACTATTTTCTCAACCTACTAGTAATCAATAGTTATATATGGGGCAATTAATCTTAAAAGATTGTTGTTCCTAATTTTTTTTCCCAAAATATCATGAAACTACCACAGAAAGTTGGTCTCCATGGAACTGAATCGCTGTGGTCAGAGTTAAATGCATCTCTCAGACATGATTCTGTGAGATGACAAGCCAAATAAGCACATGTAACAGCTATTATTCTGTTAGCCATAATTTCAATCAGCAGGCATCAAACATCATTAGCTGTGATAGCTTTGGGATTTTGAGGTTTTTTTTTTAATGAAATACAGTCTTAATGGAATACTGTGAGGTGTATTTGTAATTATGTATCAGCTTGGCATTTGGCTTTCCCTCCAGGGAATACAAAAAGACAGTAGATGTGAAGAAAAATGACAAAAAGGAAGCCCTACAAAAGCTCTCAACAGAAAGGAAAGGAGAGGAAAAAGCCAGAAGCACAGATCTTACGCTACCAAAAGGTACTAGGAGTATATTTTAACATCTCTCTCTTTTTTTTTTTTTGGTAGCTTATTTTTGTAAAACAGAAGTAGCTCAGATTTGCAAGTTCTGGAGCATAGGAGGAGGTTCAAGTGTTAATGATGAATAATACTGTGGTAAGATATTGTTTTTTAATAAAGAAACCTCATTTTATTATTATAAAAACCCATTTTATAGGTTTAAAAACTTATATGGTACCTAGCCATGCACCTACCAATTTCCTTTTGTAGCATATTATTTTTGGTAGGTGTTTTAAAATGGGCCTTTAATACAAAACCCCATTAGCACTGGTTCTATACCAAAGCTTTAGCTGCTCCAACTTGGATGTCCACAAACCATTAAACACATGTTCTATTAATTTAAACAACTTCTCAAATACTATTATTAATTTTCCAACTAGTGAAATTATTTTCATATTAAAAATGAATGCAAACAGAAGCCAGTAATGGTCCATTTCATAAGCAAGACATACAGGGGAAGAAAATATTAACAAGCTCTTGCATATTTTTACTTGCTATTTACATTTAAACATGATAAATGTTTTAGGAATATTTAACACACATGGCAAAAATGCCACTAACACAATTCAAACCCTTCCTCCAAGGACTCATCCCCACCATCATTCCCAGCTGATCTCGTTAACTGCAGCTGCCAGCACCAAGTACTTCTGCAGAGCAGAAGACACAAGCCATAAGGTAGATGCAAATGACTCCTTTTTATTTTTTATAGCAAGATAAGCCACTACAAATTGTGTTTATGGTCACTAGGCAGGAAAAGCCGCTTCAGATGAGACCAAAGAACAGTAAGAATGGCTTTGTTTTGAGCCACAGTGGTTCCACTCGCACTCAATTAGGCAAGAGGGACCTTTTCTCCCTCACATAGCAAACACCTCTTCCCCTCAGTCCTCCATTACCAACGTTTGGGGAAAAAAACCCCCAAACAAACAGTTCCCCCTTACATAAGGGCCTTCTTTTTCAGGGGTATTGCACAAGAAAGCAAGTTTTTCATACACATTGTTCCTAATTTAAATATTTTAACAGAACAAACCTGATAGCAAAAGCAACAACAAAAAACCCCAAACACAACCCCCCACCAAACCCCAGTACTTTCAAATACCCAGACTATTAAATTAAACCTCATGAACATACACAACCCTCAAGTTCACAAAACCCACAAACTTGTCCTGTCCGAATACCAGCTCCCTTTTCCCGCCCAAACCAGGCCCCACACAAAGATAGCTCAGCCCTCAGGCCCTTACCTGGCTCCCACCCTCACAGAGAAGCTACCACCCTCAGCCATGTAGGATCCAGGGACAGGAATATCCCACAGCCATGAGGCATGCAGGGACAGGAATACCCCACAAAGGGAGCAGGAGAAGTGCCCTGTTTGGCTGCTGAAGGGGGAATGCAGCCTGGCCAGGGGAGCAGACCCAGCTGCAGGTGGTGACGCCTCAGGCTCCTGGGGCCCCCCACAGCTGAGGGCAGTTACTTGATTGGATGTGCTGCAATCAGCCCCTTGATTTTGTTCACCTGCTCTTACCCTGCAGTTTTGTAAAGTCTTTGTATCACCTCCATAAATTGTGTTTAATCCAGAGTATGTAATTTGTTTCCTTTGACAATAAGGGAGATAATATTCTGTTTTCTATAGTGTGATCCTTGTACCAAATGTCAGACGAGTTGCTCACTTTACTCCCAGTTTCCACTTTGACTAAAACTAGTTCTAACAACCTACCCAGTGCTGCATCTTTTTGACACAACAGAGGTTTTTCAAGTGTTACTTGTCTTTCACATCAGTCCAGACAAAAGGTTGACTGAGTTCAGCAAAAGCAGGACAAACCCCCTTGTCTGTAGCTGAACCACAGGCTGATGAAGGGACCTGCAAAATCAGTGAGTCCTAAAGGGGAGATGCCCCAGAGGCCCCTCTGTCCTCTTGGCCATACACTCAGGGCTGATCAGACATGTAAATACTCCTGCAATGAATAAAAGGAAGCAAATGCCCATGTCTGAGAACTGTCATCGTGTAAGCTGACAGAAATGATTCAACAGAAATGGGGAAAAGACCAATGAAATGCTGTGAGGGCTTTTGTTTTCTTTGTACATATATCCCAGATGGACTGGGTAGGACTGTGGCCACATGAAACGACTAAGTGTAGGTCTATTAAATTCACACCCAGCCAATGCCACATGTGCCATGAGTTAGCCAGGTGTATGTATGTGTGAGGGCTGTGTGCACTGCATTTTATGTTATTTCTAGTAGAAAGGCACACAAAATAAAATCTGCAGGCTTTGGTGGTTTCTCGTGTTGCAAACCCATTGTCCACATGGTTGTTTTCTTTTCATCCTTCAATACCGGAGGCTCCTTCTGTGTACAGATAATATTTCCCATCCTTACTTTGAAAATGCTTCACTGACGAGTCCCTAGACCTTGATCTACTCTCCTTAAGTCAGTGACAGGATTTTTAGCCCTTTGGTAGGGCTCAGAAGAATAAAGCTTCACTTTAAACTCTTCACTGAGCCACCTTGGACTGGTTTTCTCTGCCCTCACTCATGTGGAGTCTTGTGGTTGCTGCATTTTAAGTGATTTAGGGGAAAACCCACATGAAAACATTGCACAGTGAAAGCAAAAATGGTACAGGGTTCTGGAAATGTGATACCAAGTGTCATTACTGAAGGCTGTATTGCAGCATTTTCAATTCTGTCTTGGGAAAAAGTCCACTCAGTGCCTTATCCATAAAGGGGGATGGTCAGGGAACAGGAGAAGCTTCCCTGCAAAGGTTTGGATATATGTATTTGCCACAGAACAAAAGGAAAATGAAAAATAGGCCTTAAAAAGCCAAGTATGTTAGAAAATCATTTTCCTGGGCCAGAATTTACTATGAATAGATCTTTTCAGACCTAAGCAGTGCTAAGAAAGTAAATGCTTCTCTGAAGCCAGGTTTCAGCCAAAAAAAGGTGTTCCTTTATTTCTCCTTCTCTCAATAAGCTCCAACTCCTTTCTGTTGGTTCTGCCCCTTTCTTCCTACACTAAGTAAAAAAGAAACCCAAAGAAACCCAGAAAGAGTGGAGCTGGACAAGTTTGATAGTTGGGCTCAATTCTTACATTTGTAAAGAGGTGTTTTTTTATCAGAATGGCATCCACAAATTGAGAAAACAAACTAGAAATCTAACAACAACAACAACAACAACCACCACCTTTGTGGTTTTATCTGACTGATTGAAAGAGGTGTGGAAACAGCAGCCTGTCTCTCTAATATCCCTTTCCTATGTCAACTCATGTGGAAAAAAAAATCTCCTTACACTAAATAAAGCTCATGGAATGTATTCTGAAGTCATCTCCCTATATGTAAAACAGATTTCTTTCTCACGTCATGCTGAAGTGATGTCAAAAATGGTTTTGACTTGAACCATGTTAGAGAGCTGGGGGCAGTTTCAGTGCTTGCTCTGCCAAACTGGATTTACCTGGAATCAGAAAGTCTTGATGGCACAATCTGAGAAAATCGCTTTTGTAGCCCTGATGGCTATGGGCGAGAAAATACACTATAAATAATAATAACAACAACAACAACAACAACAATAACAATAACAACCACAACAACAGAATGAAAATAAGTTAGTCCTTACCTAAAAGCCTAGGATCACTTTCTGCTAGGTAATCAAGGCTGAGCTGGAGAATTCTGCTCCAATTTCCATCATTATTGACTGTGTGGGATGTGTCACTTCCCCAAACATCTGTCTGCACACACTTTGTAACTTTTGTAACCTATCAATCACTGTGTTGCTTCTTGTTAACGGAGAGACCAATTTTTGTCAATATACTGCTAATCAATATATTGCAGGAGTTGACTGCAGCTGCAACAATCCCAAACATTTATTAATCCCATCAGAAGCAAGGCTGAGTATAAAAGCTGTAAACTCACCCAAAACACCCACAGGCTTGTAGATTTCATCCAGTTGAATTTTGTATGCACGGGCTTTACCACAGAACAAAGGATTTATACACCAGCTACTTGCTTTGAATGAATTACCAGCAAAAGTCCAATTCTGCTTAGAAAGTCAATGAAATTCACAGCCACGAAACCGATGCCGAGTTCTTAAACACTCCAAGTACTGCACTTGTTTATCAGGCTTTATTGACAGGAACTCTGCACCCAAGCCCAGGGCTCAGATAATTGGTAAGGGTCTATGACAGGATGTTAATTCACTTCAGCAGAGGAGAGGGATCTGTGAGGGCCCCTCGTTTTACAAATACAACTCCACAATACACATCAGCAGAATTCCTAAGGGCCACAGCTCTGGAGTGCCATGGGGCTGGATGTACTCTCCATGCTGCTTCCTCTTAGCTCTTTTTGATATTCTCTAGAGAGCTACTAAAGGAAAAAAACTGCATTTCAAACACTTTCTTGGACAACCCCAGAAGTCTCAGACAGATGTCTGTGAGCATGTCTGAGTGAAAGTCCACCTGCAGAGCTGTAAAGCACCACCTTTTAAAATTAAGGTGATTTTTCTCCATCCTTGGGGCTGCTTACATAGACACTGGTTTTAGAGACTGAGAATTCTGTCCCTGAAGAACTGTTCTTCCAGCTACAAGTTGGAAATCCAGCCCTGGAGCAAAACATGGCATCTTAAGTGCAAAGATGCCTGAGTGCCTCCTGTCTTTCAGGGGATTCTCCCAGGCAATATGTTCACGTGGGATTTAGAGGCTTTAGTGCACAGCTCCTTGAACTTACAAGTACAGCCACAAAAATCACCCAAGACACTGCTTTTTGTGTCATCAGACTGCTATTGTTCACTACACCAAATCATGGCAATGCTTTTGGTCTCATACAAACAGTGCATGGACACCACTCATTTCATAGAATCATTTAGAATAATTTAGGTTGAAAAAAGCCCATCCCGTGCTGGAATTCACTGGCAGGATTTCTTTATGTTAGCTGCCAATATTTCAGTCTGGAGACAGAACTAGTGGGTCATTCTAATGCCAGTCATTCACTGACAGAATGAAAAATATCTCTGCTAGGATTTGGGATTCATTCGGAATGCTTTGCCTACCTGTGTGATCAACAACCTTTTACACTGTTAACATGATGAAATGTTAGTTGGAAAGCAGTGGACTGGAATTAGCTTCTTACCATGTCTCTGGTTGAGAAACACAAGGTGACCTCACAATTTAAAACCTGACAAAATTTTAAATTCCCAACTGTTACTTAGCTTCCCGTCAATGCTTGCTCTGTCTCCTTCATCTTCCTTGATTAGGCATCGACTGTGATCAGATTATCTTTCCCTGGGAATGGAGAGAGCATCTGATACATTCTGGCTCTGAACTCCACTGGATTTCCCTGAAATACCATTCAATAGAGACAATTTCCTGCATATCTTTTTCATTGCAGTTTTCAACTGTACATCCTTATATATGCAAAACTTTGTTCTTTTCATACAGGAATCTTTGCCAGGCTGCTGTGTTACCAACAGGAAAGGTGGCAAACCCCACCAAACCTCTACAGAAAGGGTCAGTGTCCCTGTGACTCAGAGATTTTGTTGGGAGAAATGGGATGAAACTGAGTTAAGGTAATTGGGCTGAGCATAGAGAAGAGGTGAAAGGGCTCCTCACATATGAGGCTCAACTCTGATTTTAATGCAAGCCACCAGAACTGTACCACCACTTTAAAAAAGTAACCTGTGTTTGGAATGATAAAAAGCCATTTAAAGAGACTGGGTAGACTGAACAGGAAGAAATAGATTAATAGATCTCCATGTGAGCATAATTGATTTTGGGCATGTACTCCACAAACCCTTCACCAATGATTTATCTTCATTTGGGGGGTATAACACCGAGTTCAATCAGGTCCTCAGAGAGACATCCATCAAACGCATCATCAGCAAAGAAAAGTGCGGCCTTCTCTTTCTATTTTATCTTTCCTTTTGCTTTCATATGACTTAAACAAAACAGGAGAACATTTTTCTTCTAAAAATAAATAAATCACTGCTAGTTATTGAAGTAATTCTGGGACAAGTGACCCACCAGTATATACAACAATTGAATTTTCCCCTGAACCATGAATTTTCCCTTTCTCTGGGTGGCAACACACCAGTCAAGAAAGTTTGGAAAGACATGAGGAAAAGGCTGCAGTAAGAGGTTTCAACAGGGTTTGGTAAAGGTGGGGAAAAGGAATGTGTGCAAAACATCACAAAAAAGAACTAGAAGGGAATCATCAGGAAGCTGCAGCCAGGATTATAATTATCTTAAACATTGAAATATGACAAAAGAGGATGGAATAAAAACATAACAGTCAGGCATGAAACGTAAAAAGTAAATGTTACGCTGTGTTCCAATCGCTGACTTTCTGATTTATCTACTTTTCCTGCACTTACTTAATTGCAAATTCTGAGGAAGAGCAATACAATTCTTTGAAATCACATTTAAGAAACGCATGGACAGCATTTGGTTTTGGGTGTGTAAGCTCACTGAAATGGGCACCTCATCTATCATGTTCCACATATTATTTTTTGTGACATTTAAATAACATTGAACTCCATCAGGGCAGAAAGCAAATGGAAATTTTGGGAACATTTTCCCAACTACTTCCCTTGCTTTTCATAATTTTTGACAAATCAGGCCAGGTGGGTGCAGGGGATACATGTGATAAACACAGAGTTCAGACATTTGCAGGTCTGTAGCTTCCTCCTCCTGATAATTCACAGACACATGGAAAAGCTGAGGTAGGAAGGCATCTTTGGTGATCCTACAGTCCAAGCCCCTCTCAGAGCACAGTCAGAACAGGTTGCTTTGGACTGTGTCCAGCTGGACAAAGAAAAAGCCCAACAAGCAAAAAAAACCCCAACAATAAACAATTGGAATTCCCTGAAAATCAATTTATATCCACTGCCTCTTGCCCTGCTAAGATTTTGCATTCAAAGCAACACAGGGAAGCAAACAAAAAATGATTTCACTTTTTCTCTCAAGTTCAGAAACCCAGAGCTGAGCTCTGAAGTCACACTGCCAGCCCCTATGCTTAATCTACAAAAATAATGAAATGGGATCAGTTACAATGAAATACAATCCCCAAGTAATTGAGACAGATTCAGATTTAATTCATCTTTGCAAAGGAGTTGGAAAAGTTGATGGTGGAAAAGGTAATTTTTCTTTTATAAAACAGCTCCCAGCATGAGAAAGACTTTTTTTCTCTAAAAAAAATGACCTAAGCTGGAAAGAAATATCCCTCAACAATGGGAAACCTGATCCTGCATGAAAATGTAAGCAGAATAGGAATTAAATTAGTAAAATATCTTCAGCTTTCAGAGGACTAAAAATTGGGAATCATTCTGTGGTACTCTCCTGGAAAGCCTAACAGCACTAGCGAAGGGCAAGGTTTTCCTGAAGTTCTGTTAAAGCATCCTAGACAAAATAACAGGGTTTAGGCAACTACTCCTGTGTTATCTCTTAGATCTGAGTGGGTAAAGTGCTCATTGCTGCTAGCTCAAACGTGTGTGGAATAGCAAAACATGTCTGTGAGTGGTACCGAGCACAGGGAGATGGGAATTCCTGCTCCAGCCCCTGGCTGGGTTTCTGTCTGGTTCTGGGGCAGATCTCTTGGCAGCTGGTATCAATACTCCACTTCCCTGGATGGTATAGACACAAGGCATGGATTTTGGTGCCACTGGGGCACTGCTCCCCTACATGTTTGGGGGACCTAAAAGCAAAGGTCTGTTTAATCACTAAAATGAATTATTTTGCAAAAAAGCAGAAATCAGTCTGACTTTTAAGCCAGGAATACTCCTGTTTGTGATCATCCAAGGAGCTGGCAGCAGAAACCATGTGCTATGACATCAATGGCCAAATGTTTTGCTCTGAGATTATCCATGGAGAATAACTGCATTCAACCTTTAATCCGCAATTTTCTACGGACCAATACATTTCAAACTGACAATTTCAAAAGGCCAAACACCACTGTCAAAACCTGCAAATAATTAAACTTAAAAACAATACAAATCAACTATTTCTCCAAGGCAGAACTGGTCACTGAACTGTCTTCTGTGTGTGCAGGGACCTCAGCTACACAATGCCCTGTTAGTACTCCGCAAAGAAGTAGGAGAATGCAGTTTTAGTCACTATACAAAATCTTCTATTAAAAATTATGGTCCTTGCCTTCTATTTTATGAATATTTAAAATCTCTAAGTGCATTTTTTATGTTCTCCATCACTGAATACCACAGTTCCCTTTGTGTTCAATGTGCTGATTTATTCCCACTGGCACCAATAACAGGTAATAGAAAAGACCCCACAGCATTATTAATTACCATAGGCATTAATTAGATGTTACACATGGGAACAAGACAGATGGCAAGACAAACAGGAGTCAGACAGACAGGTATGGCTGAGTACCTCACACTGTCCTGGAAAGATGGATGATGCCTCTCTAGGTGTGTGAGCTGATAGGGAATGACCTTCATTGATGGAGAAGACACACGGTGGTAAGAAATATTAATGATGAGACAAGTACCAGAAACTTCAGGTACAGGAGAGATATAAAAACAAAGGAACAAGCAAATGTTTCCTCAGCTCAACTGCGTCCAGTAATTGAAATAAATGGAACATCCCAGCTGAGGAAGGGAATGGCATCTGCACTGAGTGACAATGATCCCATGCTGAAAGATGGCTGGTGGCTCCCTACAGCTGCTGCTCGCTTTGCTTAATCATCTCCCAGCAGGAAGAGTGATAACATGCCAAAGGCATCCATCCTTCTTTTTTCTCCCCTCTAATTGCTATTTTACTTTTCAAATAATTGACAGAGCTTAGTTATGCATTTTGTATTAGCCCAGAAGAGCTGTGGGAATGGG
Organism: Aphelocoma coerulescens; assembly: GCF_041296385.1. Taxonomy (NCBI): domain Eukaryota; kingdom Metazoa; phylum Chordata; class Aves; order Passeriformes; family Corvidae; genus Aphelocoma; species Aphelocoma coerulescens. Next base: position 3,601,599 of record NC_091016.1, read on the forward strand.
GAACACAACCCAAGCCCTTCCATCCCAGCTGCTGTAGGATCAAATGACGGACTCTCTGCTCCTCTCTCCTGGCCATCCCATTACCATGATCCCCCTCCCTGTCAGTGAAAAGAGAGAAGAAAGACCAAAGGAAATATTTTGCTTGAACTCCTTGGAGCAAAATACATCTCCTAGACCCAGAGTTTTTAAATGTCATATTCACACAGTATGGTAGATGAAATTCAAGTGAAGGGGTTGCCCCTTTCTAACAGGAAGGGATGTGTAGTAATGATATTCAGGTGCTGTGCAAGAGATCAGAACGAAGTGATCCTCAGTTTGTTTCCACAGGAGCCCTGTCCATGCTCTTTCCCACCCCAAATAAGCAGCATTAAGCCCACTGGGTTTGGTAAGGGTGTTTACAGACACCAGAGTCCTTGCCTTTCTGAGCCTCCCCTCATCTGTTGCCTGACCCACCACACGCAATCCTGCATTTAAAATGGGTACAAGTGGCTTGGGTCAGGCAGCAGAGAGCTCTGCAAGCTGCAAGAGCTCGGGATTTACTGGTTTTGTCCAGCAATCTACTGGGTGGGAAAAGTCCAGGGATAGCCCAGTGATAGCCCAGGGATACTGTGCCCAGCCTCAGCTCCCACTGCAGCTCTGCACCCACCAAGGGGCTGGCACAGGCTTTGGTGTGACTGCAGTTTTAGGGTTCTTGTCCTGGGACAAACAAATCTTGTGGTGGCCTCTGTTACCTCCCAGCTAAGGCTGACGAGAGCCTGTCTGTCTGTCCCTCTGTGCTATGTGACAGCTGATGGAACTCAGAATAAATGCCCAATTCCTGCCCAGCTGGAGATGACAGCCAGCAGATCCTCACCCCAGGGGGTTCTCTTATCCCTTTTTAGCATTTGCAGACAGAAAAGTGATCACAGCTTTTCCTTCACCCCAGGGGGATTTCACCAAGCACATCTTTATGCCAAGTCTGGCATGTCACTTCCGTGATTGTTTGGATGAGGCAGCATCAGATTTGTTAGAAGCCCAAAGCAGAGTCCCTCTCCCACTTAGAGCACAGTTAACCCACATCTTTATCCCTACAAACATCGAGACGTGGCAGGGCCAACACATAATTAAACAGCCAACCTTGGCAGTTATCAGTAAACAAATGCTATTGTTTCTCCATATCCTAAAAAAGATCAAGTTTTCCATGTTACATCCAATGATTCGTTTTCAAGGTTTTCTGTGCAATTGCTTTCCACTGGGCCAGAAAGCAGCTAATCAGCTGAAGGCTCTGCAGTGGGCAACTTGACAGACAGTTAATAGCTTTAAAAATATTTTTTTCTATGACCTGCCAAAGTTATTTAGGTTTTCTTCAAGGTTTGTAATACAGATCTATGTGCTGATTTATTTAAATTATTTTTCAGTATACCTTGAAAATCATGGAAAATCGAAATAAATGGATAAAGCATGGAGTGCAAGGATGTGTTGCTCCAGACTGTCTCCTTGGCTTCATCTTCACATAAGCACAGAAACAATAATAACAGTCAAATGTAAAGAAATTGGGAAAACATCAGCTTAAGCATAATTAATCACTGTATTACTGAATAACGTTACTGTATTACTGAATAAATTACTGTATTACTGAATAACATGAAGAACAAACAATACATACGCAGCTCAGAGAGAAATCTGGATTCTTCATGAATCTTATAGAAAGATGTGATCATTATCAACTTCACAATATTTTAAGATGACTGTTTACATGTTAAGTCTTACAAAAATCTCACATTCATCTCTCTAATTTCATTCTCTGAGTTTTAAGGGAACCTCCTACCCAGAAAGGAAAGCTGAGGAAACTTCAGATGGAAATCTCCAGCTGATGTATTAGAGCTATAAAACTTAGCACATGAATTGTTGCATGGACTCTTATACATTTAGTGCAGCAATCCTGGGATCTCTATGACAACAATCCCAACAGATGCTCTCTGAATGCTGCTGTTGCACAAGGCACTTACTGTGCTTCTAATGGGAAAACCACTATGCTGATTCCCACAGATTATTTTTGGAATGAGAAATTGCTTGTTACGATATTTTACTAAGAATATGGAGGGGGGGTTGCAGTGAAACATGTAAAATGATCTAAAATTTGGGCTGAGTACAGACACAAAAGCAGGAGTTCAAGGTGATGTCAGTGCTCTCCTGCCTCTTCCTTCTCTCCTAAGGAAGATCATTAGGAATTGACTGGTTTGGGCCCAGAATAGCTCCAGGAAGCCTCACCTGCAGTTCAAGCTGCATCTTGGACCAAAAGAGAATTAGAAAGGAGATGCCCTCACCTTCCACGCTGGCTGGGCTGCCCACCAGCCATACCCCTATTTGCCCATTTATTTATGGCTAGAGATCAGTGGAGAGCTGCTCCAGTTTTGTTTCATGAGACTGGAAGCAGTCAGAGGTCTGTCTGGTCCCTCTGCCAGGGCAGTGGCCACGTGCACTGCTAAGGACACGGGCAGAGTCCTTTAAATGTCTCATCCCACAAAACCCTATTTTCTTTCTTTTATTTTTTCTGACATAGGAATGGACTGAAAGCAGCCTCCCCTGTTTGCAGCAATGCCTGTTTCCATGGCACCCAGAGAAGCAGCTGATGGCCTTGTTACAACAAAAACTCTAATAAATTTCAACAGATTGCTGGGAATTGCTTTTTTTTTTCCCCCTAAACCCAGACAACTCTCCATTCCTGGAACCACCTCCTATATGGTCCAAAACTCCATGGTGAAGTTAAACTCTTCATAGTGATGATATTTTTTTAAACAAGAAATAAAATTTAACATGCATCCCTCAAGGAGAAAGAAAAAACCCAAATGTTATCAATGTTTCTTAGCTATCATGGACTTGGCAGAGCTCTAAATACGTTTGTCTGATGAATCCTACCTGTGCAACATCTGTTCACAGCCACTGAAAAGCAACCATGGATGGCCTTAGAGACAGAACATCTTCCCCTTTGAACTGTGCTCCCAAAAAGCTGCTAAGCTGCTGTGCTGCCCTGTGTATTTTTGAGGAGATAATTGAACATGGGCATTTTACACTCAAATACACTTTTCATCACTCTGATACTCACTTCTGTAAAACCTCATGAATATGTAGCATTGTTTTTTACTTCTTTTTAGTGTCTTCCATACCAGGTTGAGTCAATTTTAGATTTATTTGGTTTCTAAGGTGTTGATCCTGAGGATCCTTTGATTTTGTGTACAATTATAACTGAACATTGAGGAGCATTTACAAAACTGGGAAAAGCAGTAGAAGAGAATTGGCTTTTCATAGTTTCAAAGGTAACTGGAAAAGTCCAGACATTATCCCTCGTGCTTTGTTAATTATCCTGGTGACAGCCTGTGTTACACTGGTCAGGAAAGAAAATCAGATTTCAAAACTGAGGAGAAAACAAAAAGCAGTATTCAAATGATTGTATGGAAAGAAAAGTAGAGAAAGCAGTACTAACATTGCATTTGAGAATTCAGTATTAATGGAAGATTTTGTGATAAATTCAGAGTACCTGTTTGCCAGAGGTGGCCTCAATGTTGAGCATTACCAGGTTCTTATGTTAAAGGGAATCAATGAATGTTTGACCTGAGCATTTCTCCACATCCTGTTCTCAGTTCAGTGCCTGTTACTGCACCTGCTCTGCTCTCTGTACTTCAGCACCTCACAGATGGCGACCCAAACTCAGTAAGGAACTGCTCAAAATATGTCTTTCCCCAAGGAACCTGTAATTCAGTTAATGAATAATAAAAATAATAGATCCTGCAGAACCACAGAACTGCATATTCTTAAACATGTGTCTTCTTGGCACACTGTGGAAAAACAACTGAAAAGCCTTAACTGAATTTCAAAGAGAAACCACATTTAGATATTAACTAATTGTCAAAAGTAACTGTCCTACAGGTAATTACAGAGAAAAATATCCAGAAATAAAATCACATGAGCTTAACCAAACCACCTCAAAGGAAATGATCTTTGGGAGCCACAGGAAGGAAAATATGGATAGGGAATTAAGTGAGACTGCTGTTCTTTAGGAACAGTAACTTAATCACTGCTGTTACTGACAGATCATTTCACTATGAGAAATAACATACATTAGAACCATGGAAGAGTTTCTCAGTGTTTTGGGAGACGCTGCTGTAACACATTGAAATTATCACTAAGGGGTTAGAAATGCACTTTGGCATCCCAGGCTCTACCATATGGTTTGCATCCCCACTTCTTGAGGAGCTGGACACGTGTTCTGCACAGGCACAGGGAGAGTGTTCAAAAAAACCACAGCCCCAGCAATTCTCCATCTCATCCACAAAGGGCTTAATAAAATGACTGAAATTACTCCAGTTTAGCACATCATTATAAATCGTTTTGCAGCCCTAATAGTCTCAGGTTCAGACATTAAAAGGACAATAAAACTGCTTAGGAAATGTTCTCTCCACTTAAGAAGCACGATGGAATTCACCAAACTTACTTCAACATCTGGGGAATCGCCAGGAACGTTAATAAACTAAAGTGCTTGAGGAGTCTATTAATTTTGGACAGTGTGATTTATCTTCTGATACTCTTTAGAAAGTTGCCCAGACAAAACTCCTCACTAGCTGATTTTGTGCACTGTTCCCAGTGCTCCAGTAGTTTTCCTTCTGCTCCCTGCCCTGGAATGGACTTTTCCCCCTGGAGATGAGAAGCCCTCTCCACACCCTTACTCGGCTGTGTCCTGCCTGCTGGAGGGGTCCAAGCAAACATGCAATTCATGGAGCATTTTCCTCCAAATATATGGAAAACATGACCCAGCAGCTTCCTCCAAGGCCTTTTTTGCCTGGATAATCCTAGACAGACTGCTCCCAGGTGTGAGCATCCACATCCTGCCTTCAAGCCATGTAAAAATTGCCACTCTGCTGACAGAGCTCCACCCTATGGATTTCTATTTTTCATCTTTCCTGTTTGTTTGACAGACTGAAGGATTGAAAAAAGCATGGGATTAGTGTTTGGTTTGTTTTAAAATGCTGCAAAAATTTATTTTGCTGGCATAGCACATGACCCACCCTCCAGGGAGGGACACTGTGCTGCTGTCACCATTTTTGCCATGACATCTTTATCACTGCCTGAGCAGGACTACATCCAATATCTCATCTTCCTCTCAGCACAGCCTGAAAGTATCACTACCATCCTGTTGATCTGTGCTGGCTAACTGGGAAAAAGCTGCACTGTCTGTCCCTTCCATCAGGTTCCTCTGGTGCCATGGGGGCTCTAGATCAAACCAAGGCCATATAGTTTGTCCTGGAAATATATACATTGAATTTTCAACATGCATCCCTGTAGCAAAGTATATTAAATACCACTGAGGGAATATTAAACAACTCCAGAAAAAACTGGCATTCTACCTAATTTTGTTCTTTGTGTCTCAGGCAGGTAAATTATTAGGAATTTGCTATCAGAGAGCAAAACATTTCAATGTTCCACATGATAATAGTAATGAGACGTGCCAACAACCATAATTTGTGCATTAGGAGAGATCGAAAGAGCTGTTTAAGGGTGTGACAGTGGCTCATTTGCCATGGCACAGGGTGACATTTTGTAAACCTGTGACACGGCTCAGACTGTGCTGCGCTGCAATTGCTACATGTGCTCCTTTCCTCCTTTTCCCCATCTTGGCAGGGAAAGCAATTCCTACACCTTCAACTACAAACCAAAACAAATGAGAGGGAGAGATTATTTGTGTTTGATGTGTTCTGCTTCTCGCCACTCTATAATTTCATCCAATGGTGCTGCTCCACACAACTGATGTGATTTGTTGGACTCTCTAGCAGCTAATGTTTTTATTTTGAAATTGTTATCTTATTGATTAGATTTTTCATATACTTCACATTTACTTGCTTCTATCTCCTCCAAAACACTTTCCACACTTCATTTTGTCCACAGTGCAGTTCTACTTACTTATATATTATAACACATAATTTTATACAACATAGAATGAATGCAAAGTTCATGGTCAATTTGAAAGATTAAAAGTAAGATTTAAATTCTCCTGGCTGAAAGTGACTTCTGAAAAAGTTAATTATTCCTCCTTATCTCAGAGTTACCCCTTAAAGCTGTCTGCTAAATCACAAGAGACCTGAAAGGATTTCACTTTTCACTCCTGGCCACGGAATGGCACAGCAGAATTTTAAAAGCTCAAATAGTGTGTGAAACGTGAAGAGTTATTGCTAGTATTTACAAAGCACCAGGAACAAGTCCTGCTTTCAATTATTTCTGAAGATACTCCACTGAGTCTGATCCCCCATTGCCCTGCATAATATATACATTTAAATCTACACAAAGTGGGTTAGAAAGCACTCCTGGTCTGCTCTGCAAACATTTCAGCTTGAAGTGACACCGATAAAGAGCCACATGAGAGACACTTGTTTCTAAAAAAGATGCTTTAGGCTAACAGAAAATATTATCAATAAACCTTCTGTGTATTTGAGGAGGGGAAAAATAAGCTGTATTTCTAACGTGCCCTGTCAAGGCAGCTGGCTACAGTTCTCATTGGGTTTAATAGGATGTATTTGGTTTCTGCTGAAAACAGAGTGGAAACGGAACATTGGTTTCATGGAATGTTATTAACATCTCTTATCTGAGAGATTATTATCTCATATAATATGATTTCTGAAGCAGTATTAGCCCGGGAAAATCCCAGAGACAGGCAGCCTGTGGCTGGGAGAGGTTAAGCACAATTGTATTTGCAGAGAGAGAGAGCAGAGGAGAAAAAGTACCTGCTCAGGTCCTCAGGGAGCTGCTGCCCTCAGGCCTTGGGCTCCCTGCAGAGCATGTTCAGGCCTCAGGTGGGCATGAGGAGAAGGACTGATCCTGAGAGCCACCTCCAGGCTGGAAAGGCTGGAGCCGGGTGACCATCACCCTGCTGGGGGATCAGGGTGGAGAGGAGGGTCACCCACAGGACTGCAGAGGGTGTCAGCACTGGGCATCAGCCGTAGGGTGCTCTGAGGAGAGTCCAGTGACCATAGCTGGTTCCAATGGGTCTGTCCAGCTCCAGAGGCTGTGAGAGTCAGCAGAACTGAGCCCTTTTGGGTGCTTGACCTTTGGGAACCCTCCTGCGGCACACTGTGTTGTGTCCTTACAAATGGTGTCAACTCCAACATACAAAGACCCCATGTTCCCACAGAGAAGGCAGGGGAAAGTTCTGTGGGATGTGCTGTGAGAATATCTGCTGCTCGTACACGTGGTAAAAACCCACAGGGTTGAATTGGGGTTTTACAGCATTCTTAGAAGAGAACTTTGGAGGAGGAGGTTTGTGTCAGCTCTGTGACACGACCTTTGCAGCAGCCGATGGGCTGATTAGCTCAGCAGCCCATCAAAGCCTCACCACCACCACCACTGCCTCCCCCACATCCTTCCCCAGGGCTTTGCTGCTTTACTGCCAGTGAGTTTTGCAGTAACTCCTGGCTTTCCACAAGCCATTTGGGGTGACTGAATCCAGAATCCCTTCTCTTGTCTCTGCGTGCTCCCAGCAGAGCCTGCAGAGCCCCGCACACCTTCCCCAGGCACCTCCCTGCTCCTGTGGGGCTGCACCCCAGGGCTGCAGGTGAGGCCACCAAGCACTGTCTGGGCACTGGGAGGGATACCCCGGCACCTCCTGGAGCCACAAAGCCTCCAGGCAGGAGGAAAGGGAGCAGGACGGCTGCAGTGCTCACAGCAGTCATCTCCATGCCCCAACACCCATGCCCATGGCAGAACCAGGGTTCCAGCACCTTGCACAGCATTAGGCAACATGAGAACATCTCCTCCAGGATGAAATATTTCCATGTTATCTAATTAAGTGTGGCCTAACAAATAAGTTAGAGCAGTACTGGATGTTAGAATTTAATCATGCTGCAACTAACAATTTTTGTCAATCCTACAGGAAACGAGGCAGCATTGTAAGTGAGTTGCATTCCCAGCACTGCCTGTTCCTCCTTCCTCCTGCACAAAAAACCAGGAACGCCTTCTGCCAAGAGAAACGGAATCAAATAGCTCCAGACATCTGTGAGCCTCATAGTGGAGACTATTTTCCTAGAAATAAGACCATGGATTCCACAGAAAAGTATTATTGCTTTTCATGTGATAGGAGACCAACACGGCACTGAAATGATACATACTAGAGGTGGCAGAACTGCTTGCAATAGGATGTTAAGTGTTAAGTTTGGCCTCTTGGTTTGTCTTTGTTAATTCTTCATAAGCTGATTTGAACAAATACTACTTATTTGATCACTAATTCATGCAAAGATGTTTCTATCTATAGACCACTTGCAAATGATGCACTGCTACTGCTGCCTCACGGTGTAAACAATCACATAAATTATATATTATGAACTCTATTTCCTGATCAGAGACTTGCTGAAAACAAAGATGAAGTGCACAAGAAGTGTCACATCCCTTGTGACCAAACTCCTGACCTGAGTGAGAATTCTCATCTCAGTGCAGCTGTGCTCATGTATTCCCAGATTCTTGGTGCAAACACACTTTTTTGTATCAGTACAACTGGCTGGAGCAACTCCCATTAACTTCCCAAATGATGAGTTTTTGGAGGACCACTTTCAAATAATATTACAGTTGCAAATATAATGTGAAGTTTGTGAGTACAGAATAAATCCTGCTCTATTAAAATAATAAACAAAAGTGACAGGATATTAAAACTGAGTTTCCATGAAAACAACTCTCTGTGGTCTCCTGTGCAGGTTCCTCAGCTCAGAGCTTGATTAGACACTGCCATCGAGAGCAACCATGAGCTAAGAGCTCAGCCAGGGAGCAGAGGAGGGAGTCCAATCCAATTTCCCCCAAATTACTTTTGTTTGCTCTTTGTTTGTTTGTGTTGGTTTCATTCCAACTGCCAAACTCACATGACTTCAACACAAAACTGCCAGAAGGCTTTTCATCTATGAGACAGAAGCAGGAAAACTTAAACCAGTAAAAAGCCACCAAACCAAACACCAAAGCTTAAATACAACCCAAAAAGGGCTGAAACAGCCAACAAGCTGATCCTGTGTGGGTGATAAACTATAAGTAGATATAATAATTTGAAAGCTGGTCTTCATAATTCTTCATGTTTTGTCCCACAGAGCTTTTGCAGTCACAAGGAATACTTGTGAAATCCATAATCCATGGGAGTATTCCATGTCTGTCCATGTGGGGCTGTAATGCTTTTGTCTCCTGCTGTATACAAATAAACACTTACATACAAAAGAGATGAGGGCAGCTGGTGAAAGAAGAAGGAATGATCTCAGAGCTGTTACAAAACAGACTTCAAGAATGTGAGGGAACTTTGTAGCGCAGCCTCCCTAAGCCCTGAACTCAGCCTTTGGAGATAAGACAGAGCCTGGCAAACTGGGATGCTGTAATTGTACTTCTGGGTTTAATTTATCCATCCTAATAGTACACTTACATTGATGCCAGTCCCTAAGCAATAATCTCCAGACTCCACAGTCTCATATGCATACTTCAAGCACATGATTAAGATGACTGGAGATTTCCTGGGGGGAATATTTAGATTTAGGTTCAGTACTGCTCAACTTTGCAACAGACAGAACTAGTTTCTACACATATCAAAATACATAGTAAGTAACAAATTTCAGATCTGTGGTGGGGGACACATTCATGTCAGCATGACAGAAAAGCATTTATCCCACAGCTGATTAGGTTCTTGACCTCCTAGTGAATGAAACAAATTTCAAATCTGATCTAAAGCATTTTTATTCTTCCTTATCCCTTCCTATCTTTTAATAAGCATGGAAGTTTTCCACTTCCTGCTAGAGTTTTGATCATCTATCCCTGTACTGCAAGGAAAATCTTGTACTTTTGCATTTTAATATGTTTTTCATCTTTTGAGTAAAGTTATCACTTATTTTCAACCATATTTATTCTTCAGGTAAGTGTGGCCAGAATTTCTTTTAAAATGTCCAAGAATTAAATCAATTAGCAGGTCTGGCCTGCTAGGAATTCTTCCAGGATCTGATACACAGAACATAGCAAACACTCCAACAAACTTGAAAATTCTTTAAGGGGGTATCAACAACAAACTAAAAGCTTGCTGGTTTAGGCAACAGAGCATAGAGACACTGATGGAGAATTTCACCAACATGGTATGGTAAAAGTTATCAGCAACCCTACTGAGGGAAGCACAAAGTTAGGAGGACTTCCTTTGCAAGAATAAACGTGTGAAAATACCTATCTGTGTTGAGAGTTTTACCTCCCATGCTGGTGGACAGGAGACATTTCCCTCTCACAGAGCCTGTAAGTCATAGAAAGTGCAATTTTACCATGGTAAGAATTTTTAAACTATCACAGATTCAGGCAAGAGCAGCAAATTTTCTAAAGGGTTTACTTATGAAAGTCAAAGTAATTTATTTTGAGGACTGTAAATGTCTGCTCAGACTTCTGGCCGAACCTGGAGGCATTCTTTGATCTCTAGGGAAAGACAGAAGAGGCTGGGGATCTGCATGAGCTGGGGGCTGAAGCAGTGCTGGAGCTGGGGGATGTCACCCACACACTGTACTCCTGGCAGAGCCCCTTTCACCTCCGTGGAGTTTGGGAGAGCTGGAATACAAACCTCTGCCTTACAAACTCCACGTGGGATTGGTGACTCTCTACCTATCCCCTTGGACTGGGGCTTTGGGTTCAGCTGTTGGTTTTACTCACACATTGAACTGAATCCCCACAGCACAGTGACACAGGTTTGTGCCTCTGATCCAAGCCATGCCTCACAACTCTGCACCATTCTGATTCAGTAAAAGTAGCAACTCACTTGAGACTTTCACAGGCGTCACACTGACCCAAAGCAATCCCTTCAAAATTCTGTGAGCATTTGCAGCATCCTTATTATTCAGCATTTTTGAGCTGCTAAATCTGGGAACAGCTGTGGATAGATGCTTGGAGGATTAGGCTGTACTTTGCTAATAGGACCTGACTGCAGCATCTCAGGAAACAGTGAAAGTCATGCTATAAATAGTGAAGGTTTCTGTTACAAAATGCTTTTACATATATTAAATCAAGATGCCATAATTAAAGTAACCATTTCAGAGGAATGGATAACAAGGAAAAAGTCATTAATAATCTCTTGCCTCGTGTGGCTCTGGGAAAAGAATCTGATTGAGTCAAGCTAAAAATGCTCTGCAATTGAAACAAAATAGGTATTTTCATTGGCTTAAAACAAATTACTGGTAGTGAAAATGATAAGGAAAACATACAAGTCTATTAGTAATACACACTGCTATAGGTCTTCTAAGGTTTTTCTAAGCATATCACAGTGTTTTCATAATCACAATCAAAACAGCTGGTTAAGTGAGTGATGCAATGTAAATTACAGAATTAAAATGTTTCAACCATTTTCCTGCAGATTTGGAATGGCTCTTTAAAGCATCTGAAGTACCAGTGGAGTGCCAGGATTCTCTACAGTCAGTGATTGTCTGCTGTTTGCAATCAGTCTCCAATTTGTCACTCTGCTTCCAACAAAATATTAATGTAATCAGATGAAATTATCCCCCTTCCAGCCCCACGTGTGGTTTGGAGTCAGTGTTGTGTTTGCTACTGCTCAAAGTGGGTTCATGGTGCTCCAAGGAAGCAAGAGATGCTGAGAGATCAAAAGGTGACAATTTAAAAATGATACTTGAAGCAGCGTTTTTAAATACATCATGGCATTATAAAGTAGAGAGTGTCACTCTGTCCTAGGACACCATTCCTGAGATCCCAGAGGCTTCCTGGTGAAGGAGAATATTTGACACCCCCACTACAGTCTTGCTTTTGTCCAAGCAGGGCTTCAATTTACAGCAATAAAGCTGGAAACCATGAACATCAAAAATCTGTAGAGAAATTAAGTTACCTTAAGAGCACAGTGGTGTAATTAGTCACAATTAGTGGAGCTATCAATTGTAAGTGATTAAAAATGAGGCTTAGATAAAGACGGTGAATTTGACTAAAAATGTTTCTGTTAGAAAGATTTGACCTTCTTACCCATTAAATCTGAACATTAATCTGCAGATGAAAATCAAGTTACAATTGAACAGAGACAATTACATTTCAATTTTGGTTGACAGTAAGCTCAGGTTTCAAATCTAATACCGTTATTTTGTGACCTCAGGCACCTCATCTAAAGTCCTTTCCATCTCTAAATGAAGATAATACTTCCTTGCCTTTGTGAAGAGCTTTGAAACCTTGGCTGAATTGTTATTATTTATGTGTACAGCCCTGAAAGCATAACTCAACAGGATGGCTGTGTTTGCACATCTGAGCCTGGATGTTATTGTGAGCAAAATATTTACTCTCTCTGCACCCAAATAAATTTTGCTGGAAATATTGCAGCAGATGACTACTAACACTTCACTTGCCTGCTTGTTTTTCCAAGAGAATCCTAAATAAAGTTCTGGATCCTACCAAAATGTATGTACTTGACTTTCATCACAGAAATCAATCCACTGAAATCCATGGGATTGGTCACATGCCTCTGTTCAGGCTTAAGTGCACAGCAGCAGCACAATCACAACTTAAGGGAGCACCAAATATCAAACCCATTTTTAATCCATGCAAAGTCAACACATCCTACACCAACCCCACCCTGATGCCTTTGTCCTCATATATCCCAGCTTGTCACACTCCCAACAAAGTCCTTGGATCAATGGTACTTAACTACATTGAGAGATGAAATACACGAATTTTTCATTCATTACAGATTCTGGCTGTCCCCTGAAGAATTGCCTGATCTCATCCTCTGGGGTTTAAAAGTGTTCAACTTCATAAATAAGAAAAGGAATGAAGTGTTGAGTAATGGCAGGGGTTGATAGATACGATTTAATAGTGATGACATCAGTGAATATGCTGTCTAATTAAAAAGAGAAAAAAAGAAAGATTGGTAAAAAGAAAAAAAATAAAGAAAGATTGGAAATGTATAAGCATGAAAGAAAGAGCTCTCTTTCAGCCTCTACCTAAGAAGTTATTAAATTACCTCCCCTCAAGCTCAGGAGCACTGCCCTGTTTCCAAGGGACCGCTCTACTCCGATTACCCTCCATGAGCAAGGGAAGGTGGTGGCAATTCAGCAGTGGAGCACAGGGCAGGAGAGCACATTCAGGGTTTCTCTGAGCAGTGTGACAGCACAGCCATGGGATCAGCACATTTCTGGAGCTGCACAAACACCCTGAGAGGCCTCTTGGTGAGACACATTCCAGGGATGGAAGGAAGGCAAGTCACTCAACGACTTCCTCTCATGCAGGAGATGCTGTGAGCAACAGCTCCAACAATCTCAGGGACGAACTGTGCCAAGACAAAGCACGGGGGTTCCTTTCCTTTTGGATTTTCTGCTTGCACAGTCCAGGTGCTGCTTCCCACTCCAGCTGCAGACATGGCTCACATGTAAAACCAGCACAGGTAAACTGACTCAGCAGGTACCAGAGAGCCAGACCTGTAAAATGTGCTACTTCTCAAGCCCCTGACTCCCAGAGAAGCCAGGGAGCAGAGCCCAGGTGCTGGAGTCCACAAACACCACTCTGGGTTGGTGCCTGCAGCTGGTGCAGGCTGACTTCTGTTGCAGAAGTCTGTGGTGAGACTAGTGCACTATCAGTTTTCACATTTAGGAAAGATTTTCCTGTCTCCTAAACTGCCTGTGCCATTCTGAAAACAAGGATGAGGAGGTGTGCCTGCAACATATCCTGCATCACCACTGTTTGCTTGCTGTGACAGCAAGGGATGGCACACAAATATCAGCCATCTCTGGGAGTGAGGTATTTTTCTCACCTCCTGAGAAGGGGATGGAATATCCCCTCCTCTAAAGAAAGTGACTGTTCTTTCATATTCTTAAGCCTTCTAGGTTGTCTTTTGTAGCCAGCAGCCAAAAAAAGCTCCAAAAGGAGGCTTCAGAAGTCAAATAAAAGCCAATGTGTACGTGAAGGTCGCACGCACAGTCACCAGGAGCAGCTCTATTTCTGCATTGCAGCTGAAATCAAGATTATGCCTCAGGTTTCCTCTGCAAGCCCCCAGGGAGAACATTGCTCACAGAGATGCAAAATTAAAAGTACAAGTACAATGGATTTCTTGCTCATTGGGTACGAAGGCCACAAACAACATGACTGCACTTGCATACATTAAATAGAAGTGCTTTCATTTAACGATGACTCTGCTGTTACCAAGAACACCTTTAAAGCTTTCAAAATATATTTGCAAGATTTCCTCTTTCGCACTGGTATAAGCAAAAGCAATGCAGAGCAAGTCAGTAACTGGCTGGAGCTCAGAGCAGAGCCATCATCATCTCCTGCAGAACCTTCTATCACTTACAAGGAGTGAAAGACACACAGGCAAAATTAAAAGTTATTACCTAGGAGGAAAAGACCTAAAAAGTAGCCCAGGGCTACAGAAAAAGCTGTGACTGTGTCAAAACAACAAGTCTGAAGGTAAATAAAACCATGCAATAGAAGCTCTACTCTAAAAATTGAAATTTCCAGTTTTTTCAGTTTCTTAAACTTCAATGAAAGCCAGAGGAAAGCTGAAAGAGGGATGTGATGCACCTCCAGCTTGTCTGACTGCCTGCAATGTATCTCCTGCTGAATTGGCTGTGTTTATCTAAAATTGGGGTTCTAAGCTCATGACAAAGATCATCTGCATTATTATGAGTCACATGGAAAATCATCAGTCACATTCCAGAGGGCTACATTAAAGTATAAATACGCTTAAAAATGTGTATAGGTCAATACTTGGGGTTTTTTTGGTTGTGTTTTTTCCATGTGTGCGTGTGCCAATATGTGAGGAAATACATGGTTTTACTTTAGAAGTATTCCCTTTTGTTCAGAGCCATGGCACCATGTCCTACATGGCTTCTAACTTTGTTTACCTGGAATTTATAGCAACATATATAAGACAACATTCAAAGCTTGGTAGCTGTGGCCAGATTCCAGCTTTTCATTGGTTAAATGAAGGGATGCAAACTTTGATTTTTTTCCTGGTGTTGTTTGTTCAACAGGAAATAAGATGAGAAGAGGTAGGGAAAATGGGTACAGAATGAGGCTCTGTTCTTCTTCACAGGAGGAAATTATTACCGAATATGCAACTTGAATTGCATGACTCCAATTATTTGGTACCTAAATTTCATCCACTTTCTTCTGTAGAGGGATTTAACTGAAGAACAACTCCCCTGGGATCATTCCCAGGCTGTTCAAATGTCTCTCTTAAGCAGGTGAAGTGACAATTACATAGGCTGTCATCAGGCAGAGCATCTGAGAGCCTCACTGGCAGCCTGCTGAGATGGCCAAATCTCAAAATTAAGCCTGTGCCATGAAGAACATTCCAGTCCAGGACAAGCAATGCTGGGGAGCCTGCGGGAGCTGTAGGGAAATGACCTCATACTTCTCTTTCTATGAATTTTAAGCACTGGTACTTCCCTGCTAGGTCTGTGCACCACGGACCATGAGAAGCAGAAGTATTTGACTTTTGGGTATTTAGCAGTGAGCTAGATTGAATACTTTTGCTCTGGGTAAGGCAGACATTTGCTCACACTCACTGAGCACATTACTGTATTTGCCACACGTGCAGCCTGTGAATTACCTGTGAAACCAATGCAGACCAGCTCCCTGCAGCCAAGCAAGAATGTCAAAGTAAATGATGAGCAGATGTTGTTTTCTCACCCAAACACCCACTGCCCCTCATACTCTGTCTCCCTTCTCACACATGGCTTTTTTACTGTATTTCCTTCAAAATCTTTCCTTTCCCCTGATTATCCCTGCCACTATCCCTTACTCTTCACAGGCTATTTGAAAATCTACTCCTATTTTAAAGAAGGTAACAGTTACCCAAGGTGCATGTTACCTGAGTATACCCCATGTGCTCCCACTTACTAACAGATTCCAGATACTCTCCTGCCAGGAGTAAAGAAAATACCCCACACATCTAACAAAGAGGAGCTCCTCTGACTTTGTTTCTCTTCTTGTCACAAACATTTCTGTTAGTCTTTATTTATAACTAACCTCAAATAATATTAAATTATACCACTAGAGAGACTTCTTAAATAGTAGCCATACAAAAAGTCCCACTTCTTCCTTAAAATGCAGGAAGTTAGGAATGTTAAAGAACCAAAAGAAAGAAAAAAGAAAAACAGAAATCTGCAAATTGTCAGGAAAAAAAAAAAAAAAAGGCTGGCAGGTGGCACGTGTAAAAACTTTCTAAGGTTTACAGTATAGTGAAAGAGATTCTGGAATACTTCAAGGCGTAGCAATGTTATTTGAGATGACTGAAAGTGAAACATTGAGTTGTTTTCTCTGAAATCGCACTGTTGTCTAAGGAGCGGTGCATTTTGTCTTCAAAGGCATCTGTAATCCCCTCCCTCCTCAGGTGGCTCTGTGTGGGCCATCAGAGGCAGGCTGGTTTCTGCAGGTCAGTTATCAAGTCTGTGACAGAAACAGAAGACGGGAGTTGAGGTGAAGCTGTGCAGTTGTGCTTTAGACCCTCCCAGCATCCATGCTCGGGGTGAAAGCAAACTCTGGTGTCAGGCCAGGCTCCCTCTGTGAAGCTGCACAGGAAAAGGCAAACTTAGCCTTAGCAAACCATTTCTGCAGCAGAGTGCTTTACATTCCAGCAGCATTAGGATTCACAGGGGACTGCACGGTGGGGCCGTATGTTTAGCTATAGAGGCATATGTTGGACACTTTATGGACATAAAGTCAGAATCCCTCAGCTGTGCCTCAGCAGAAGGGTTGCAATGGCCCAAGAAACACATCCTGAAGCACACTGAAGTTACTCATTTATCATGTCTTTCTCCTGTACCAAAATCACTCAGAAAGAAGAAGCAAACAGCAGTGAATGAAAAGAAACCTTATTTCTACAGGCTGATTTTAAGTCACAGGTTCATCGCCTCTGCAGGTAAGGAGATGCTGTGCTCAGGCTGTGGATGGAGGCTCCAGGGGGATTTCACAAATTATTAACAGGGGAAGGAAGACAGAGAGCTCAGTCAGACTCCAAAATGCTCAGATTGCTCTAGGTATTTGCCTGGCCAAAAATAAAACAAAATGAAACAAAACAAAGCACTACAATAACCAAGAAGGCAACTCCCCCTCTTCAATACAGTTTCAGTATTTTACCACCACAGTGAACCTATGTCTTCCCAGCCCTGCTGTCCCCAGCTATTCCATTACACACAAATAACAATCCACCCAGGGTGTTGAAAATGGCTGCACACAGCTGGAAAATCACTTCTTCTAGCATATTCTTTGTCAATTTTTGCCCCTAATACACATTTGACCTGCTGGTCAGACTCCCCACTGGCCCAGCCTCATCAGGATGAGAGAAAGGAGAGCACTGTCAATCAAGGGCTCCTCTGGCTTGCTCCCTCCGAGTGTTTATTGAAGGAATGACTAAGTCTGTGTATGAGAACCTTTTTCCAAAAAATAACTGCCTGCTTGTGGTGCTCAAGTAAATATCTTTTATTGCCCATGTGCAAGCCCTGGTTTTACAAAGAATCAGGGAGATTAAGGATTAATTACAGCATCCATGGCATGTGCTTTGGAAAAATGAAGCCTCCCAAAATAAAACCAAGCCAAGCAGAGCTGCTGTGCTCAGGACTTTACAGTTTCCATCCCAGAAATCCACCAGCCCAGCTGTCTGCACACTGTATGGAAGCACAAAGCATGGGGATCCCATGGACTGGCTGCTGATAATTCCTAGTCTGGATTTGTAGGCACCAGAGGTGTAGATCAGTTTAGCAAAACCACCAGCATGTTACACTGCACAGAAGTGAGGGCTGAAATTTGAATGGCTCAGTCCAAGGAGACTTAAATAGGATGGATACTGCAAACCAATAATTTCTCCCTACATACATACAAATCTAGTTTTTCTGTGTTGAATTTCATTGAAAAAGGTTGTCATATAATCTTCATAACAGGGCTTTATGGAATGACATGTTTACCAACACTGCAAAGCTGTTAAACTCTGCTCCCCTGAAATTTTCCCATCAAATTCAGAGTGATCATGATTTCACATTTGGCTCATTTTTCATCCTTAGAGAATTTGGAGCTTACCAGCCAGCATTCTGATTTTACTCCTCTCCATTCAGTGCCAGCTCATTTTATGTCTATAGGAAACTGATCAAAGTCAGGTCATTAACTGCTTTTTTACAAAGCAATGAAAAACCCATTCATTTTGAAACGGAGCCTACACTATGAATGTTCTTGTGGTTTACACTAAAGATTGATCTGGTATCTATTTATCAGTGCAGTTCTATGTACTTTGACTAATGGCTCTTTAGGTCTTCAGACTAATGGTTTCTTCATATGTTTCTGCACAGAAGTATTTGCCACTAACTTCAGAGAAAATTAGGTTCATGAAATAAATGTTTATCACACTGAAAAAGTCAATGAGAAAAAAAACCCTGCATAATTTAAAGGGCTCTACTAATATGTAAATCCATGCTTTATACAAATAGGTAAATAGACATTAATTCCGAAAAAAAGCTGGATTTCTAACACTTTTGGCTGGTCTATGTATCTTTTAAATATTTTGTGTCACACCCCATTTATCTTCTATTTTTATTTCCAGATATTGGTACCAGTAAGAGCCCCTAGCAGTTGTTTCACCCTCATCTTCCCTGGCTGCCCAAGTGGGCAGATGGGGAAGTGGCAATATTTGCTACATGAAGAAACATGGCCCTGAATGTATCAACTAAAATACCTCGGTTAACTTAATACCAAAATACCTCGGTTAACTTAACCAGAACAGTGGGAGCTGATTTTGATTAACTGCAGTCAAGGAAATCATATCTAAGTGATGATAGATCACTGTGAATGTGGTGTGGGAATGGAGTGTTGTCAGCTACAGTGCCAGTTACTAGTTTATAATATTTTAATGACTCATGTTTAGGCATTTTAACTAAAAGCAGTCAGTCTATTAAACTTTTAAATGTAGATGCATTTAGGATGTGAACACTCTTCAATTTCCACTCGGTGTGCACAACAACTTAATAACATCATTACACATAAATACATCGCTGTACGTGAGGAGTAAGCTGTGGTACAGCAGAAATTGGATTGCACATTTACCCTAATTATCTGACAAGATAACATTACACCAATTAATTACATTTTTTTATTTCCCTTTCCACCGAACAGTGCTTGGAATTGAAACAACTTTGTACTGTTATGGTCTAAGCCTAACTTTCAACCAAGACAAAAAAAAGAGTTCCAATACTGTTTGGAAAAAGCCCCCTTAACCACAAGTCTGGCAGAGAAGGGGGGCTGGGATAACATGCAATTTTCCAGTATCTATGTAAGACGGTCAGGGAAAGCCATTCAGATGTGAATGGAATTCCATTCCTTGTTTTCACACCACCCTTCTCTCCATGGGTTATCCTTCCACGAGTTCTGTGAGGCAGAGACCCAGCCAGTTTTTCCTTTCCTAAGGTCAGAGTCCAAAATGGACATGTTAAAGGACACACACCATTCCCATTAATCCTCTAACTCAGCCAGGTTACACTTCCTTGCCACAAAAATTGTTCTGGCTCCCTGTGGATACTAAAACAATTTGCTTGGAAGCTCAAAGGAGGGCCAGTGCAATCCCAGCTCTAAAAGGAAGGTGGCTGCACACGCTTGCATGGCTGGGGGAAGCAGGAAAATGGGACAAAATCTGGGACAGGGCAGACCTGAACATGGCCTGGTTCCATGGAGACAGAGAGGGTTCAAGGCTGTTCTGTAGTTTGGTACTGTCCAAATCATCACCAACATAACTTTTTTTTTCTTTTAGATGCAAACTAAATTTACATGAAAATTGTAAATCTGTCAACTGAAATCCCACAATACTATCTTTGAAAATCAAGACAGGCTCAAATCCTATCTATAAGCACAAGTAGAATCAGTGAAGACTGTAGTCATTTAATGACTGCCTGTTACAACCAGTCCAAAATCACAGAAGAGAGAAACTTATGATTTTAATCTTAGAGACATCTTTATATATGTCTTTAACAGATTTAAATATATTTTCTATTTCTACTGTAACTTCATTTCTTCGCTTTCCTAATTTTTCCTTTTTTTGCTGATCATCCCTCCATTGCTAAGTGAAAGCCTCACCTGCCTCAGTGAAATTTCCAACTATAATGCCTTAAACTCAATCAATAAAAGTGAGTTTTACAGAACATTTGAATTAATGAGCGCTGATAAAAATTCAATGGTTTCACTTTCCATGCAAATGGGCTCTAACATGCTGTACTCCAGGTACAATCCTTCTGGCACTAACAAGGAGTGCTGGCCTGAATGCTAAATGGTCACACTGCTTTGGGGTGGTTCCTGCCACCTCCCACAGCTGACTGCCACAATTATCCCGAAGAGCCAAACACATCTTCTGGAAATTAGGAAAATAGAGATGGTCCCAGCAGCGCTGACCTCTGAGCCCTGTTTGCTACAGGGACATGGAGCTGTTGGGGTGAACCCAGAGGAGACCCCCAAGCTGATCAGAGGGATAGAGCACGTCTGCTATGAGGAAAGGCTGAGAGAATTGGGATTGTTCAGCCTGGAGAAGAGAAGCTTTGGGGTGACCTAATTGCCCCTTCAAGTACCTGAAAGGCACTTACAAGAAAGACAAGGCAAGATATTTACAAGAGCTCGAGTGCCAGAACAAGGGAGAATAGGTTCAAATTGAAAGAATATATTTAGACCAGATTTTAGGAAAAATTGTTCTCTGTGAGGGTGGTGAGGCCCTGGCACAGGCTGCCCAGAGAAGCTGTGGCTGCCCCATCCCTGGAAGTGTCCAAGACCAGGTTGGAACTGGATTATCTTCAAGGTCCTTTCCCACCCAAACTGTTCTGGGATTCTATGACTCTGTTACTTACTGCTCAATAAGCTTTGGCAGCGCTAGCAACAAATACAGCCAAGAAATGTCCTCTGGTACTTACTGCTGTAAGTTATTTGTATCTGCAAAGAACTGAGGACAGAGTTTTCTCCCCAAACTGCACCACCCTGTACTCATTATGCCTTGGAAATGTAACAGCACAGAAAACCAGTGCCTCTACTTGACTGGACTACAACTGCCCTGCAGAGAAAATGTCCTGCCCACGGAAACCACCACCTAATGGTAACTCTCCCCTCTACAAGGGATTGTCAAGAGGTTTTCACAGCCCATATCAATCCTCAGATTAATGCCCAACACCAGCTTTTGCTTTGCTGCTTCATTTATCATTCCAGGATGCCTTCTCCCTGGCTGCACTGAGGCTGGTGCCCACACAGCAGTCAGACTTCCCTAAACATCTTTAAATATCTGAAGTGCAAACCCAAACACAGCTCTCTGCCTGCCTTTTGCCACAGGAACAGTGAGATGCATTAATATTCATTGATAGGAAAAAATAATTTAACTGGAATAATTATTTTTAAAATACCTTTTAGCAGAGCAGAATCATCTGTGGGTCCTGCTTATCAAGACCATTTACCTTGCAGGTCATTTCTGATTAATAAGAAGCAGGTCTAATTGATATTTAATGGGAATTCTGGCAATGCTATTTGAAAGATACTTTTGCCCGTTGTTTTGCATTTAGAAACACCCTGCTATCAAACTCTTCCATTTGATAGTCACTGATGGAATAAGTATATTGAAATTCACTTTTTGTCCCCTGGTTAGATGGGAACAGGCACAGGATGATGGCTGTGCACAGCTCGGCTGTACTTGCAGGAGTTTGATGTTGCACTTTGGCTCAGATTTTTGATCTTTGATTCCCACTCCTGGATTTTGCCTGACTGCTTGTTAACAGCAGTGCCTGGGACAGTTCTCTCACTGGGGGGATCCAGCACGATGGAACGCTGCCTCTCCATTTGTGCTCTCCCTCCCTCAATCCGACCCTTTCCCATCTCACACAGCGTGGACCTTGTTGCCAGAATCGCCCTTCCAAAACCTGAAGTGATTTAATGTAGCATACAAAATGTCATCTATCAACTACATGTGAAATGGGGAAAATATGCAAGCACAGAGAATTGGCCTTGGAAGAGTTCCACAGAAAGAATTTTCTTTTAGAGACAGACACTGGCTTTATTGCACCCAGGGGAAGCACAGGGGAGCTCCTGCTTCCAATTTCCTGCGATGCCTGAGTTCTTCACACTGGGCCACTGGGTTTCTGCAAGGCACTCAGCAAAGCAACACATGGAAAAAGGAAAAGAAAAGGTCTGAGACTTCCAGGGTGACTTTTATGCCAAAGACCATTGCAGGAGTGGATTTTGCCTCCTTGGGCTTCAGATTGCATTCATAATGCCTTGAAAAACAACAGCCTGATAAAAAGAAACTGGATCTATCACTCATTCACATTTCTTGGGAAAAGGAAGACATTAAGGCAGTTTCTGCTTCCTTCATAGTCATTTCCTATTTGGGATTTGGTAAAAAGGCAGTATCAGAGATGGGAAAACAAGAAAATAAAAAACCCCAGAATTCACTGCCCTGTTTGCCAGTTCCAAAACATGTACAAGCACCCAAGATTTGTTGTTTTGTTGACCACAAATTTGAATGAGATCATGAAGCTGACTGTCTCCACAGAAATAAAAGGATGAAGGCTCAGCAGAATATTTGATGTTCTGTGCAAGGTTCAGGCCAGCCAGACCCAGAGGAGTAACAACAATCTGAATCTACCAACATCTGCAACTGCTGCTGTAAAAGGTAAAGTAATCCCTTTGCCAAACAGGTGAGAAAAGCAAGGCAACCATTAGACAAAACTTCTGTGTGGCACTGCTTCTCTTCAGAGAAAAGCATGAAAGAGATGTTAGAGATGTTTCAACATCACCAAGATAAGGAGACATCAAAGAGTTGTTTCTTCAAGTGTGGCCAAGAGAACTAAGATTTTAAAGGAATCAAAACTTTGAGCCATTAGGAGGAAAAATTTTCAATATTTTTGTTCTTTTAATGTCCATCAGTGAAAATTCCCCTTTTTCTCTTGTCACTAAGGAAAGACATTCTGACTTGTTTCCTTGTGACTGAAGGAGCAGGAAAAGAAGTGGAATGGGAAGGATCACATAAAGTAGGAATCCTGGACTTGGCACCTCAGCCCTTGCCATCCAGGCAGCACCTGCCAGCACACTGCTAATCCATGTGTCAGGCCATGTCCTGGCTCCTACTTTTCCCTGGTGACAAATACCTTTACCCAGACAATTTTACAGCCATCTGTTGATTGGGCAAACACCACCACTCCACATTCCCAAGAAAGCCTCCACCTGGGTGTTTCAGGCCAAAGGATAATTGAGATGCTATTCGAAAGACATACCCAAAACAAGCTGGGTTTGAGAAGGGCGAGCCCTTCCGAGGTCAATTCCCCCAAACAGCACTAATGATCTCCTGAATAATGAACCAGGGCAGAGCAGCAGCTGGTGCACAACCAGGAGTGAGTGGGAGTTGTCAGTCTGGCTGCCAAATTAAAACCAACACAAACAAACCAACCAGCACCTTAAAAGGGTATGTTCTGCTTACCTGGCCACATTGATAGAGCTTCACTTTACACGCCTGTTTTGGTTGTATCTAATAATTGCCTCATGTATAAATATTTCTCTCTTGTTTCACCTTTTAGTGGCTGAAATGTTACTATAAAGGTCCCAAAAAATCTGGAAAAGCAGTTAGTGTTGGCTTTTGTTAGCTTTTTGTTAACTCTGGTAAAAACCTGATTGTACCACACTAAGAAAATGATGAAACACCCAGACCAGCTTCCTCCAGGTCTCATAGCATGAGTGAGGCAAACACAGACTTAGATAAATCCACCGGGAGAAGGGCTGGGGCACAATCTTTTCCATTAAATGTCATTTAGCCCAGGTCTGCTGTTTAGGAAGTCCTCCCTGGAACAAAGCAGGAGCATTCCCACTATTTATTTGCTCAGGGAAGTTATCTTGAAAGTTAAGCACTGGGAGTGGAGGTGGGTGGTGTTTGGTGGTTTTTTTACAGCTTCAGTTAGGGAAGGCATTTAAATACTTCACTTTAAATACTTCACTTGCCTAAATGGGATTCTGGGATTAATGCCTATTGGGCTGTGTGCTCCCAGTAACACTGGGACTTTATGCCAGAAAACATGGAAAAGAGCAATGAGCACAATGCTGTAGGAGCTCCCAGATTTTTGGTGCTTTGCAGCCATATGCTCTTCTGCTGTCTGGGCAGAAGAATCATAGGAATTACATGAAAGAGATGCACCTTTGGCACTCAAGGAGATGCTTTTAAAAACAGCAGAATGTGAGCCCAGTGCCGCTCTCAAGTTCTGAGAAGTCAGGAAAGGTGAGCAAGAGACCCCCTGGTTCTCCAGTGATGAGTTCAGCCAGAAGCCCAGAGCAGTGCTCAGGCAAGTACTGACCCAAAGACCTCACTGAAGGTATTCACACCTTTGCAAACTGAACTTCACAAGAATAGGCAGGTGAAAGTGCAATTTCTGACTAGAGACTGAGAGAAAAAAGGAAAAACCAAACATAAATTTAAAAAAAGATATGATTTTCCTCTCCTTTGGCAAAAGTTTGAAAAACTCCAAACTTCAGATGTGCATTTGCTATTTCCAAATGCAAAATCGTATCTGCATGGTGCAAGCCCGACTCTGTGAGCCGAGTAAGAAGTTTCTTTAAGCAAGGCAAGGTAAACAGAGTTTCTGTTGTCCATTCATTTATTCAGCTCTTATTCCCTGGACTAAACTACTCCATCTCTCTTCTGTGCACAGCCCTGCTTCTCATTTTAGCAATTTGCTTATCATTAGGCCCTGTACTGAGTTTAGTGCTGGAATCTGGAATTTGAGACCTCAGAAGATGCCATCATTCATTATCCTTGATATCATCCACTAATCCAAACCCTATCTTTCATCTGCCTACAGGTGAGCCTAATACCACTCCATCACACCTTATCTACCTGAGTCTTATTTCCACTCTCTCTGCAGTCAAAAGAGCTGTACCTGTGCTGCTGATAATGCCCTGTTTTCATTAAGAAGAATGAAAAATAGAATCAGGTAGAGGATGGAGATGCAGAGAGAATAACCATAAGGAGTTTGTGCTCTCCCTCACCATACCCCAGAGATTACAGGTGAGGTTTTGAAGCTTAGGGAAAGACATGTGGAAGTGTTAAATGTTTGACACTTTTCCCTTCTGGAAGCAAGATACAAAGCACATCTGTCATGTGCCATTAAGAAAAGCACCTAATTCAACTGTAGTGATGGAATGCAAATTGTTTAAGAGGCCACAGTCTCCCTGGGGTGGAGAAATGGCCCTGCAGGAAGCTGATTGCTGAGGCCTCTTGCACACAGTGCCCAGGAGGGCTCTGCCAAGGGGGGGCTTTACCTCCCTGACTGATGCTGGTTGAGCTGACTTTTGAGTTAATATAAATTATTCATGGCCCTTTTATCAGTTGTTTCTCCTACTTTGTCCTCTGCTTTATTTTGGTTCC
The DNA here is from genome assembly GCF_041296385.1 of Aphelocoma coerulescens. Lineage (NCBI taxonomy): Eukaryota > Metazoa > Chordata > Aves > Passeriformes > Corvidae > Aphelocoma > Aphelocoma coerulescens. Next base: position 3,626,959 of record NC_091016.1, read on the forward strand.
AGCTGCCAGATTGCCTGGTGTCTCTCCAGTATAAAGGATAAACTGATATTCCAGACACATTTGTCGTCATTTGACTTTTGCTAACAAATTAATACATGTCAGTACTTTAGTATTTATATATCCCAGGGTTAAATTACAGGAATTACAGTGGTTGTTTTATCATCACAAAGAATTCTCTGAGTTCTTTGTGCTCCACTGGAGTAGTGAAATTATTTTGACATTTTTAAATCCCAAGAGTTATTTCCAAGATACAATGGAATTGTTCAGTGACTCCCTTTTGCCTTTTCTTTAGCTTTGCAGTTAGTAATAATTTTCTTTACTAAGTAATGCCCATTAGCTACATGTATAACCTCCTGAAAAGTATCCGAAAGAGAGTACAATCCACTGTTATAATCCTGTCACAGCAGAACTGTTTGGGAGTTCCTTTGCAAAATGCCTTAAAAAATTGTGTGCACAAGAATTTTCTATCAACAGCTGAGAGGCTTTAGGCAAAAAACCCCCTCAAAGTATTCAACGCCTTTTTAAAAAAACCCTATAAAATCATGCGAATTTATCCTACTTAATTAGATTTATTAGGCACAAAATCTAAGCACAAAGGAAGCATTTTCCAGGCAACTACAGAGAGCAGAACCCATTCCTCTTTGGAGTTTCCCTATCACAAAGGAGTTCAGTGAAGGTGGATGGAGCTGTGACACCTGTACTACCCGAGGATCTGTCCCCACAACACTGCAACTGAATCCTTGACCCACACAGTGCTGCAGTTTAATACCCCACATTACCAGCTTCTGCTGCTTCTGAACATTTGAAATGCCCAGAGAAAACACCCGTGGTATCCATTCATCCCTCTGCTGCTCTCTAATCCCACTACAACTGCACTGCAATGTTGGGGTGGTTAATTGAGCGGTTATGGAGCGTGGAGTACAGTTACATGAACAGGAGAAGAAGAGATGAGAGTCCAGGAGTGCCATAGAGAAAAAAAATAGATTGAGAGAGACACTGGGAGCTGCCATGGTTAAGATTCATAAATCTTCAAATTTAGGCTGAGATGTCAGTTCTGAGGAAAAGGGAAAACCCCCAGATTATAGGGTTTTTATTCTGAATATTTAACCTAACAGTGTCATCTGGTTTAAAACATCCATCAGCCCAAAAAATCCACAGAGAAGGTGAGGGGGAAGAGCACCAAGACACAGAAAAATCTGTTGTGCAGACCCTCCTTCCTTAAGACACCAAACTTGGAACTGCCACATGCAGTAAAGCTGAATTTCTGTCCCCTGTCCAGAGCTCCTGACTGACAGAGAAGCACAGATTTCAAAGCAGAAGGTGGCAACTGGAAGTGTCAGGACAGAAGAACAGAAGAAAGAAGACAAATGCCCAAGTCAGCAAAGCACTCGAGAGAGAGAAGATTTTGAAGAAATGAGTCATGGCTGGTTTTTGGCAATGAAGACAAATAATGTGTTAAAACCAAGCTGGAGACTGCTCCTTTCAAAGGGGCACCTGACCCTGTCAGTTTGCACGTGCTCTCACCACATCCCACCGACTCTCCTGATGCAGAACTGAATCTAGGGAGGAGCAGAAAGCTGGAAGAGAAAGCAACTAAAACCTGGGAACTGCAACAACCACAATGAATAGCGTTGGCCAAGCAACTAAAACAAATGTTTACTTCTAGAAGTAAATAAAAGAGATTAAATGCTCTTGTTTCTTCCTGTCAGCCTGCTTTATCCATTCCTCATGCAACACCTGACACCTGAGCAATAGTGAATTTAATAACTAGTTCTCTTCGTTGATAGCTGTATCAGTTTGGTTATGCAAATAATACATCATAATATTGAAATGGTCACAGCATTTATGACAACAACATCAAATGCAATGCAATTCTCTCCTGTGCAGTCAGTCAAGCACAGACAGGGAGGTGTTCAACAGCTGCTTGAGATGAGAACATGTGGCCACAGTCAGCACTGCCTCAGGAGGTGAACGAGAGTCATGTACCAGTTCCTGTTTCTGATTCAGGGCAGCCTCTGGTCAAGCACTTCCCCCTCTGGTTTTGAGGTGTTCCAGAAGTGCCTCAGCAGTCACAATTGCTTTCAGGAAGAGCATGCCAGGATTCAGAAATCAGGCCTTCCTTCACCTTGGCCTCTGAGCAAGCCTAATGTGAGAGACAGGCTCCTTACACATGGCAGGACGCTCACAAACCCCAGCGTTCTCTTTTGAAATGAAAGCGTCAGAGCAAGGTTTAGAAAAACTGCACTTTGATGCTCTGTGATCCTATGGAGAGTTAGACCTCGTATTGAGACCTGCCCCATGGGTTGTCTCCCAGCCCTCTTCAGGAAGCTTGGCCAATGTGCAAGAAGGACTATGAGCTTTGTTTCTCCATTTATAACACATTTCTTCACCAGAAACTCAAGGAATGAAAGCCAAGTGGGAAAAATGTTTTCTGTGCGCACGTCGAAGTGTTTCTGTCTGAACAGATGTCCTCCCTTTGCTATCACCAAGCAAACACACTCTGGCATGACTCAACTAATGCACAAACATGATAAACCTACTGCAAGCAAAACAATTGTGCTTTTCCTTTCTGGTATTATTACATATGCCAGATAGGTGATAACTTTGAATGCAATGCTTTATTAATCAAAGCTGAGGTGGCTGCCTTTCTCAGTCATTAAAATTTCATGTTTGCAGCTGCTGATCACCTAACACTAGCTTTCATGTTTGCATTTTTCTTACATTTGACAATTCATTAGCCACTTGCCTGTGCTATTTCCCCAAGAATGTTACGCATTAATTTTTGAAGTAATAAAGATACATAACTGTATACATATGAAGTTTCATGCCTATGAGTGATCTTGCTTTGATGGACATATTTAATCAAGACATTTTTACCTCTACAGAGCTCTGCACCCCAGAATTTCTCCCATCACAGATATACTTTCATCACTCAGGTAAACATCCCCAGCATGATACAGCACAGACTTCAAACTCCTCTCAACATAGAGACACAAAGTGATCACCTGCATCCTCTTCTCAACTGATTGAACAACTCCAAAATATTCAAAGCTGTTATCCAGGCTGCAACCCAGAAGTTTCCCTAATGGGGAAATACTCCAGTTTCTTTCACCAAATGAGGTGTATTCAACAGGCGGGTTTCAAAGGTATCTCAGGAATCCACGTACAAGTGCTCCAGTACCAAAGACAGCTCTCAACTGCAGTATTGTACAATTCTACCCATTCACTCTTCAGTGGAAATTCCTCTCACTTCCACATCAGATATATCCTACAAGTTCCCTGCAAAACTAATCTGAATTCTAAGAAAAAACAAAGTTTTTTTCCTTTTCGTACTTATTCTATATTGATGGGGTTGGGGGACAACCTTTTGCAAAGCTGCCACATCTAAATCATGATCACTGAAATCACATTTATGATAAATTGTACAAGCAAAGGCAATTAAAATGTATGAAAAAAAAGACTTTTGGAACCTGCCTCTTGTGCCAGGTCACCAGTAGCATGGTATTAGCACAGATTCATTGTCCAGCCCCTGCAGTAGCCAAAGAAGTAAGAGCAGTCACTACCTCCACACCATACACCATTTCTTTCCCCAAATTGCACTTTCTCACTCAGTCCCTGCTTTAAAACTCAACCAACTGTGCATGGATGAACAGAGCAGGTTTTGCTCAAAGAATTAGAGCATCCTCCAGAGTGATGACTTAACTCTGACCTCTAAGAAAAAATACCTTCCAAGAAAAGCCACAAAAATGAACACCACTAAATTTCCCAAGCACAGCCAATGAACCCATGGGGAAGAACCAGTACACTGGATGAAACTATCAAACATTAACCAAGTAAACAGTTCTTGTTTTCCTCTTGTGCCCTACAATATATTCTACAAAAGACTATTATTCCCTCTGAAAACTGACCGAAGGTACAGCTAAAAGCCATCTAGGGCTATTCTCAAATGCTGTTCAAGAATAACCCCATCTATTTTCAGCACCTGAACATGAATAGACCTTCAATTAATCTGCTGTCCATCCAGCTGGGTGAGGGGGTTTCAGCCCCTATGTCTTAGGGGGCAAATGTGCCTCTGGATCAGCCATGAAGGATTCCAGATCCCATCCAACACCAAGCACATCCTGCCAGGCATTCCATAGATTGCTCGCTGTCGATTTTTCTTTTTGAGAGAATTAACAATTTGCTCTGTGCTCAAACACTGCAATGCAGAATTGGAAGGAATGTCCTGGGTTCAGTGTGCTGCTATCATAATGATCTCACCACATCATATTTCTCCTCAGGGCATCACATTAAAAATCACAAGGAACATCTTTAAATGCTGAAACATTTTCTGAATATTAAATGATTCTTAATATAATTTAAATTGTTTCTGAGATCCCTATAAATGCATTTTTCCTTTTTTAAAAAATCAACCTGTTAATATCTGAGTGTTAAAGGCCAGGACTTCACAAGCAATTTAAGCTCTTAAATAACTTGAAAGATTCCTCTATTAAATATTGAAAATTCCTTCCAAAGTACAAAATTACAGACATTGGGAATTAGGATGGTAGAAGTAATACCCTCTCTTCCAAATTATCCTATTTTCCTCGTTCAGATGGTGTAATTTACTATGGAGTGAATAATTCATGAGTACTGTGAGACCTTGGCCAACCCTGCACAAAATCAGCTGTGAACAACACAGTGTTTGAACTTTAGGCCCCTTTGCTGTGGTTGCCTTCACATCCAGCATCCCTGGTTTATTGGCTGGCATGTTTTTCTCAAACCCTAAATCACCAAAATTTGCACAAGAACCTCCCTCCACGCTTACCCAAAATATGAATATATAACACAAGCTAAAATCTGTGAATGTAACCCCATACTCTGAACTTTCAAAAGGAATTATAGTTAATCTTTCAAATATCTTGAAGGCACAAAAATCATTTTATCATTGGAAATTAGTGAGATACAGATGTTCACTCAGAGATTTTGTGGGTTTTTTCCCCCCAAATACCTTAATTTACAGAAAAAGATGAAATACTTAAAAACATCCCACAAACCCTAATCCTCATACTCTGGTTTCAGGAATTCAGTGTATCTTTTTTGACTTCTTAGAAAGTAACAGCCAGCTCAAATATACTGAATTCCCTGTACCTTAATATTCCTTTTAGTCCAGAAGAGAGACAGGGAAAGGGCAAAAAGGTGTGGGAGAACTCAAGACATTAATCACAACGGCAGCAACAGCCTGAGTTCTGCTCCAAGTCAAGAGAAATCTCACGTACACCACACACTTCTGACTCCTGGAAGCAAGTTAGATACTGATGGAGGAACAAAAGGCATGTGACTAAGGGACTACAGATTGATTTCACACAGTGGTCTGAGACATGGGAGGGAGCTAATCCATTGCTGCCTGGTTTTCCTAATAACATTTATCAGTGACTTTGGGAGTCATTTTTCTCTTTTCCACATGCTAGACCTCAACAATGAAAAGCTGTAGCCATAGTAACCCTGATGCCACTGTTAGGGAGAACTGTACATCCACTCAGAAAAAAAAAAGTGGGTTTAAAATGAAACATCAGCACTGAAATGGCAAGGGTGGGGGAAAGGTATTTGCTGTGTGTTGTAAAAGCAAATGCGTCCAAGGACCAATGCAGCGTCAGTGCCAATAAAATGAGCAGGTTGTGACATTCTGGGCTGCTGCTGTTCCTTTCTATTTTTTTCTTTTTTTTTTTTTTTTAATAATTCAGGCAATTATGGCAAAGAGGCCAAAAGGCCAAGAACATCACCTGTGATATCCTACCTCTGCTGACATCAATGGTCTGTCTCAGGGTGATTTTGTAGGGACAGGATTTGTCCCCAGTTTACCTGTGGGGAGGGTTTCTGAGTAGGATCAAGTCTGCTGGACACTGAAAAAGCATCTATGGCAGTGCAAACTTCCTGTACCTCCATCCTGAACGTACCTGGATGTAGGAGAGGCAGCTATGCCACAGCTATAATCCTGAATCCTAACATTCTAAATTCATTGTAGGAGAAGCTTTCAAAATGACCTGGTAATAACAGCGTGGGTGAAGAGGAACAGCAACGTTTCTCTCCCTCCATGGGATCCCTTTGGAAAGCAATGTCTGTGCCTTTGGCATTTCAGTGAACTGACTGTGTTTTCTCACCTCACCACTGAGGTCTTAACAGCACTAAATCCCAGTTACAGAGTGACAGCAGCATTAGGCATTTATTGGGTAAGTCCTCCTCTACCCACCTTCCACATGATCATGCCCTGCAGAGGAGATGCGGAAGAGAGGCCCCAGATACGTGAGAAATTCCATTATCCACACTGCTTCCCACAACACTGCTAAACTCAGGTACTTCCTGTGGAAAGCTCCCCTTTGGCAGCAAGACCAACATCAGTGTCTGAGTGTCCCCCCAGGGAAAGGAAGCACAAGCTTGTGATGGACAGAGGCACAGACCCACTTTGCAGCTTCTCCAGCGGCACCAGTGACCCGACAAGAGCAGCTTTGGGAGATCATCCATGCCCCAAAGAGCCACATCTAAACCCTATTTGTCAATAATTGTTCATGGCTGCCATCCAAATTCAGCAAGACTTTTTAACCAGCAATCCCAAAATCAAATAGCAAAGCCCAGGGACACCTGTGGTGATTCCCAGCATGGCACTGGCTTTTCCCTGCCTTTATTTTAGAGTTCCTGAGAATATATCCTGATTTCTTTTACAGCATTTCTTTTGCATATTCCCTGCTGGAGCAAATGATAGTACTATAAATGCCTCAAAAAACGTTTAATTTAGATTTAATAGGGCACTAAAAAAATCTATGGGTTCTAAAAGAACAATTAGAACAGTTTAGTGAGTACATGGGATAAATCTGGGCAAGAAATATTCCATCAAGACAACACAGTGCCAGGTTTGGAGTTCATTACCTGGGAGATATACTTGCTTACTTTACATTTGTAATTAAATTTGCAATAAAAGTTGCAGCCCAACCGAATCTCAAAGCCCTGTTTTTCGATGTGAATAAGCAAATGGAAATGCAGAAAGCCCAGGAGCACTTCATCAGCTTGTAGTCATTGTGGACATTTAGTGAAAATCAGCCCCTGAAGCTCCTGCACTTGGCACAGCCGGGATGCTCTCACGCGCCAGATTCATTTCCAGGAGTTGCCCCACTGAGGATGAGCTTTAATCAGCAACCCAACCATGCAAAACCTACCCTGGCTCTGTCTCCCTCTCCACCTCCCTTTTCCTTTTGTTTTTTATAGCCTTCTTCCTTTTAAACCCATCTGCAGTAATCACAGCTCAGGGTCAACTCCTGGCTTTTATTCCTGCTGGAGCTGTCTTCAATCCCCATTTTCTGATGCTGGGGCCTACTTCTGGGTGCAGGGGTACAGCCAAACCTTCCCTCTCCTCTGCAACAGCGCTGAGCAAACAAGGGCAGTGACAAAAAATATTCTGAAAGTGCCCACAGCCTCAATCCCTCCAGGAAAGAGAATGGATAGAGCAGCACAGAAAGATGGGAATGGTGTCAGACAAGCCTTGCCCTCTCTCAAGTGGGGCAGCAATGGGCCCTCTCTCAAGACTGCACTTGAAAGTTCTAGTTTTAAACTGTGCTTGCTGACAGAGCTAATAAATGCATTAAGGGGCTTATTAGGGAAGATGGATTTTGAAATATATACCTTTGCCATGTGGTTACTTTGCCCATGAAGTTCAATTAGCAGTACCTACTTCAGAGAGACCATGGAAGGTGCATTTATAATTAATTTATGTCCTGCATTTTAAGGTGCTCAGAGGAAAGGCATCCTAGGGGCACAGTATTATTATTACTAGCATGTTTCTGCACTGGCTTGTAAATATCTGTCCTACTTCTCTTTACTTTTCCTTCACTTTCAATGAAGTTACCATATTTTGAAAAAAAACAAATGCTAATTGTATGAAACCTTGGGAAAGAAAATGCTCAAATAAGCCTGCAAATTAGATTTTCTTTCATAATTGAGCATGTTTATTTCAGGCAATAGTACATGTAAACTATAAGAAAATGGGAATATAAAAATACATAGGATGTCTGCCACATAATGGTTCCTTGCAGGAGGAGGAACAATAAATATTTAATAGAAATGCAAATATAAAGCCATCTGAGGAGCAACTTTTGCCATAATTTCACAAGGAGAGACCAAGTGGAGCTGGCTTAACACCCTAAACCTCCTTCAGGGAGCTGGGCCTTCAGCAATTCATTCCCTCACCTAGAAAGGACTGAACTGAATTATTTATGTTTTGGAAATCTTTGGCAGTCTGCATCCATCAGTCCAGCACAGGAGATGCAGTTACTGCCTGTTGTTGCAGCCAGTGCTGCCTGACAAGCTTTCCTCATATGGGAAATCCAACAGACTGGTTCCTGCTTCCAGCCCCAGGAGCTCTCTCCTTGCCCATCTGGGTGCTGGCAGGTGATGGCACCTGCAGGAAGCAGAGCCTGGCACTGTGGCAAGCAGGGACAGAAAATTGGGTTGTTACCTCAGACTCTGGCAGCAGCTCTGGAGGAGCTGTGTCCAACAGCAGATGAAAGGACCTAAAGACTGGGGTACATTATTTTCTTATCTCTTGGATGTCTTCTGATACACGTGATCCAAATGAATGGGTTCTCTGTAATAATTAAATACTGAAACCTATTTAAATGATCCTATCAGCAAGCACCTAACAGCAAGCATAAATCATTTTACTCCTTGCTTTCTTAGTAAAACAAAACCTCTTTTTTTTGTTTTTAGATCTGTGCTTTAGATCACTAGAGAATCTTCAGTTAGAGAAATCTGCATGGAGTTCTGGGATGCCCCATCTTCCTGTGCTGCAGCAGCACCTTTCTTTTAGAAGTGAAGATTAATAGAGTGCAATTTGGTAGACAAAGCCAGAGCAATCAGCCTGTGGTCATTCGCTCGAAATGCAGGTTTAAAATGGAAAAAAATGACTTAAACACACCTGGCTGGGAGCACTGCATTGTCAGAGTTCCAACTGCTTGGCTGAAACACTGTTGTGAGCAGCAAAGCTGGGCAGGGCTCATCCTCATCTGCAAAGTTACTACAGTGTGAACTCAGCAGGTTTCTTTGTTTTCTCCTGGAAGAAAATATAAAATCAGAGATGGACTCAAAACTCAAATATTTGTGGCACCACATCTCTGCCAAAGCACTGCACCTCAGAGTAGAAGTGGAAGTCCAACACATCTACATTTGTTAAACATCTACCCAAACACCTTCATTACCTGAAATAAAGCAGCCACGAGCATAAGAAACTTGTATTGGGACCTGATGCTGCTTCCCCTACTTGTCCTCAGTTCTTCCATATGCCGTGGAGAGAGGAAGTGCTCAAACTTGTAAATGGGGTGATCTCACCAGAGACAGGTGCTTGAGAGTGACACTGCCACACCCAAACTGCTGTCGCCTTGTGACATTTCACAGCAGGCACAGAACTTACCCCAGTTTCCACCACGGACAGAGGGGCTGTTGTAGTACAACCTTTTTTTTCTCTGAAAAGTAACACAACTGACAAAAGTAGTTTTGTGTCTGGCCTTGAAAAGAAAAGGTGACTTCTCCCATCGTCATCTCTGCAAACTCACTCTGACACCCAAAAGCAAAGCTGGGATATTTCTGGCTCTTGCATCTCTGATAGCAACAAAGACACAGCTTCTTTAACTCTGCTGGAGAGCCACAAAGAACTTTGGCCTCAGGCGACCAGTGCCCTTGGACATTCTCTGCCAGGAGAGTGTGCCTGGCCAGCTGCAGAGGGAAAAGGGCTTTTCCAAGGAGGAATTCAGGCTCTGTGAAACCAGCTGGATAAGGCCTTAAGCAACCTGGTTTAGTGGGATGTGTCCCTGCCCATGGCAGGGGCAGCAGTTGGGACTGGATGATCTTTAAGGGCCATGCCAACTCTTTCACACTCTGTGATTCTATGTCCCTTATTTTTGGTACTATCTCCTGTGCTCTGTTTGAGCCCTGTCCCACAGGCAGCTTCCTCATGGGTATTCCTGGGGAATTCACTGCTGGTTTTCTCATGTTCAGGACTCACTGAAGGGTTTAATACACACAACATTGCCTCTTTCACCATACCATATTTTAAAGAATCGTGGTTCAGTTCTGCTCCTGAACTGTCTTGTGGTGCAGGACCATGGCCTGGCCCCATCCCCCTGTGTCCATATGATTTTCCCTTTGAGCACACTGCTGGTGGAGGCCAGGGTAGAAATTTCCCTCTATTTACAAGGGTTCTGAGCAGCAGCAAAGGACCAACCCCTCTGCATTAGAGACAAAACATGTTTGAGCCCTTCTGTAGCTTGTGAGATTCTTGTTTGCCTGACACTAAAAGAGTCGGTGAAATTCAGGATACAAGGCAAAAATGACATCCTGCCACTTTTCTCCTTCTCTATTCTACTTCTGTCGAGCAGCCCCAGGGAATGCCTCCACTCTCTTTATAAGCTGGAAGAAAGCTGAGGCACCAGCCATGAATTTCTGCAGTGCAAAGGTACTTCAAGCTCCCTCTTTCCCTTCCTGGGCGTGCCGTAGCCTGGTCAGAGTGGTGGGACAGCAGGCAATAGAGCAATGCCAGGCATTCCTGCCAGCAGCAGTTTCTTTATACCTCTGGAACAGCGCAAAGAAATAACAGTGCCACCAGAGGTGTATTTGTGTTCAGCTTCCCCTGTTAACACCCTGCTTTGAGAGCACAACTGTGCATCTTAATGGTCTCTGTATTTTGATCTTTCTTGTTCACTGCTCAAGAAATAATAATATTTTGTTTTCATGGACTTCAATTCAAATATTCTATCCAAGGTGCATACCTGTGAATAGTTTCCCTGTAGGCCAACTCCTCTTTTGAAAAGGATTTGGTAACAAGTGGAATGGACTGGCTGATTCCCAGCCAATTATTTATTCAGAGAAACTTCTCCTGCTTGTGAGCAGACTGCAAAGTCCTCAGGTCTGTTTCTCACTCAGAATTATTCATGGCTTTTCTCAGTGACAGATAGTTGGTCGGCAAAAATGTGCATTTCACAATTTTTCACCCGAAGAAAGCTCAATCACTCAGGGATCTGGGAACGTGACAATCCATACAAGAAATACAATGCTGTGTTGCACTTTGGACACTGACACAACACAACACTCCTGGAAAAAGAGCTAAAGATGCTCAGATTCTAGGAAAAACGTTCGTTTTTTAGTCTTTACCTGGACAGCTTTGTCCTGTATTTCTGTAAGGGGAAAGTCTGCCAGCAGGATTGTTCCAACAGCCAGAGTTTTTAGATGTCGATAGTTAATCCCAGTACCCCAAATAGCAGATATCTGACACATTTTTGGCTGTGGAGGGTGATGAGCTATCAAGAAGAAAACTGAATTTCTTCTCCAAAGGCAACCTCTGACCCAAGACCTGTTGCTTTTTTCAGACATGTCATCTCATTAACCATAAACATGCATTACATTGTTCTTTTCCTTAAAAAGGTACTGAAAGATCTCCATCCCAGTGAAGTCCACCACAAATCTGCCATATAGTCCGTCTAGGTAATGATATTTTTCTTACTCAAAAGTGGACCATAAGTACTATCATCTTTGATATGGTACCTCTTACACAAATTTATCCTGCATATTTTTATTTCTCAGCAATAAACATTTGGAGAGTTTGTCTTTACAAACTGCTATTTCACCAAGCTGTATATTCACCCAGACATAATTTGTCAGTCCCTTTGTTCACTCCACAGCATCCAATTATCCTCTGAACTCCTTCACAGGGACTTAATTTCTCACTTTGGCAATTCCTACTGTATTTCAGCTAACCTTTGTGCCCAGGCTCTCTACGATCTGTTAACGGCTCTGGTCTTTAAGAGCTGCAGACCCACTGACAATTCCCACCATGTCCCTTCCCTGTGGCACCAGGGCCTTCCTGCCCAGCTGTGCACTTGTCTTCCTCACCTGACTTCTGCTGCATCCCCACCTTTCCTGAATCAAGAGTTTTTCTTGCTCTCTATTATTCTGCCCCACAGGTAAGATCTGATTGAGTCGTGTTTATTGGTGCCTGGTGCCCTCCACAAACCTTTAGATTTTCCTTCTCACAAATGCTGGGCTACAGTCACACGTTCCCTGTAACCATGTGTTACATTCAGTCTATTTTTATTTAGCAGGAATGCTAGCACTGACTTGGAATTGCTCCTGCTCCAGCACCAGGGGAGGAGGGAGAGAGAGGATGATTTTGCAATTAGCAATGCCCAGCTCTGCTCCTCCTCAGGAGTTGACCAGCTGCTGCAGCAGCAAGCCAATACTCAACATTTGGAAAACCTCCCTGGATTTTCTTCCCTATCCTTCCAACAAGTATAACTGGATACAGAATGATTTCCAAACAACTTCATTGTGTAAACCTTGAGAAAAAGAGAAATATTTTAGATAATGATCAATATTTTGAGGGGGGAAAAAAATCCTAACCCTCTAGAAAAACTGGCAGAAACCCCCTACCAACTACTTGGATTAGGATAGGGAAGATTTCATTTATTTGAGGCCCCAATATGTTGTGAAGTCATCCTTAATTAAATGGCTTCAGCTTTAAGTATTAATCCACTTTTTAAAAATACTGCTCGAGTGTTTTGAGTCCGTTTTGGACACGCCTCTCTCAGCCCTCCCCAAAGAGCACCTGTTCCACTCTGGCTGCGATGATGTAAGGCAAGATCCGTATGTTAAATGCGAGGGTGTCCTCTAGTGGCGGCAGGGCTGGATCTTTTCCATGGGACACAAGCAATAATCCACGAGGAAAGGATCCAGGCAGGCTGATCCCTGTACGTTCGGTGCCACCCCCAACGCAGGCGTTTGGTCTTTATGCAACGTTTTTGCTTTCTTCTTGCACTTTTACTTACTTTTCTTTCCTACTTGCTTCATTACGTCCTGTGGGATTTCTTTTTCACTCCATAACATCCATACAGAAATAGCAACTACAACTTTCCCTGAAGACAGTGGTGGGTTTAGGAGTTGGTGAAGTCATCTGAAAACATCAAAAATCAAAGTGGAATAGTTTAATTTTGAAATCTGATGCCACTTCCACCAGAAATCTGCACTTTGATTTTCACCAGCGCAGAGTAAGTCATCAATTCACAGTGTTCAGTACCAAACTGCAAACCCTGCAGCTTCCTGTCCTTTCCTCCAATTCAGCTACAGGACAGCAGTGCAACACTGGGGGCTCAGGACACACAGAAAATACCACATTCAATCTCCTCAACAGCATTTCTCAGAATGCCTGAGCTCTCCTGAAACTAATTTCACACGGCAGGTGGCAGTAGGTTGTTCCACTCATTAATTTTCATTGATAATTAAATTATTATTTTTAATATAATTAATTAAGCCCTGGTAGCACGGGTCTGGTTCTGTTCTCAAACGATTTATCTTGTGTAAACCTTGCAGACATTCTCACAAAGATTCATGGCCCTGTTTGTGTGTCTGTATAGGAATATAAAAGGACTGACAGCTGCTCTTTTTGTGCTCTGCCATCCTGTGGATTTGTTGGCGTTTAATCAAAGGAAAAGATTTCTTTCTATATGTTGCTACAAAATAGCAAGAGGTGATACACAGTAATTACAGATGAGAGACTGAGCAGCACAAAAGGAAGGAGAAATCCATCTCTGCTCTTTCCCCTGTTCTGCCTTTTCCTTCCAGGGAGAGAGTTCAAGGAAAATTTGATGTCGTTTCTTCGGGGCAATAAAGACCAGAAATCTTGCACACAAATCAAGATGCAAATGTGCTTGTAAGTGTTGCTGTGCTGTCAGGGAAGGAAGGGAAAGCACTGGAGCTCCTGGGGGAACAAGGACAGCCCCAAGGGTACCCTGACAGGCAATGCCAGAGGTCACATTCAGGCTGCCCACACACCCTCAAACAAACACATCAAACCACAGCACCTGGAAATTTTTGTTTTTGTGAAGCTGATCTGAAAATGTCCTGTGAACCACGAGAGTCTGGGAAATTTTCCATCCTGCCAGTTCTCTCCCTGCAGTTTAATGCTCTTGCTGCCAATCCACAGTCTACAGAAAACACACTTGTTTTAACCTAAGGCTGTTTTTCAAACCCCTGGATGACTTCAGGTCACCTGAAAGAACTGTGAGGTTTTGTGTGAAGTTTCATTTTTCTTGCTCCAAACAAACTGATGGAAAACACAAAGATGGGCAGAGCAGGCACAGAAATTGATGGACGCAGCCATCGTGAGATGAAAGCTCGGTGATGTGGGAACAAGACTGTGAGGAATGAGTTTGAATGATGTGTTTGGGTGTCAGCCTCCAGCAGATTACAAAGTCCTGCAGTAAATGGGATTCCTTTCACTTCTGACAGTTTGGGGAAAACAAAGGTCAGAAGTTACCTGCTGTTTTGGATACTAGAATAGCTTGCCAGTGGAACATCAGATATTAATGATTTTGGTGTTTTAACCTGATTCAAGCCTTCCACCTCTGCTAAGGAAGCCTCTGCTGGTGTCACGAAGTGTAACTGAGGTTATTGATCCATGACTCAGTTGTGGAACACCAGGAGCTTCCCTCACACTTCTCAGGCTCAGAGGATATTGGGAGCTAACAGCTCCAGCCTCACACTTTTTCTCCCAAAGGATCTGCCAGGGCTGACACAAGCAGGGAACTGCCCAACTGCACTGCCTGGTTCATGCTGACTTTCCAGTATGTGCACATTTCCATCTGACTTAAACCTCCTGGGCATGGTAACATCCCCATGCCAGCACATCTCACTCACTCCATCTACGTGTTCATCCTTCCCTTCTGATTATTTCCAGGTTCTCTGGGACTGTTTCCAATGGATATAATTGTTAGTATTACATGCTAATCCTGAAAGTATATTGCTCTTCCTAATATTCCCAGACCTTAAAACACAGGGTATTTAAAAGAGAAGAAACACAGTTTGATGTCTATATTCTTCTACTTCAGGACTTTTGTAGAAATCTTCTAATTTCCAGTCTCTCATGACAACATGCAGTGGGTAAAGTGCAGAATACTTTTTTAATATAACAATAATAAATATTTTAGTGGTAACTCCTTATTGTAGGACTTAGTTATGCTGAAAAAATGAAGTTACCTCAGTTATATGACTTCAGGTAGAATCATAACATAAATACTTTTGATAGCCAGGTTTTACAGTGCAAGCCAAGAAAATGTTCTATATAAACAGAGATACAAAAATTATTTGTTACTGTCACTGGCCAGTGTTACGTGAACCTTTCTGCATTCTTCGTACCACCTAAGAACAAGCAAAATTCTCCTTTGCCTCATACCAAGTGATCTCACATGGTAGTCATGCTGAATTATGAGCCTAAACAGGCATCAATCACTGTGGAATTCCACAACTCATTAGCTTAAAGGTGGGTAAAATGCTTTTTTTAAAAAAAAATGTGGGGGGAGGGGAACAGAGAACGAGTGAGAAATGTGATGTTATATAATTAACATCAAAATTGCTCATACATATCTTGTTATAGCTCAACATAAGAAAGGATGGCTCTACCAGTCTCTTAAATAAAATTAAAAAAAAATGTTTATACTTAGTAATTCCCATTCATTAATGCTAAGAAATTAGCTTGAAACAGTTCCCAGCACAGCGCTGTTGGCAAAGCAGCTTCCAATGCTGTGAAAATGTTCTATTTCTGTAATGCAATTTAATCGGTATTAATTCACTTCTTATTCACTGAAAGGCCGTAATCACCAGAAAGACTCTTGGTATTCATAGAGGAGCAACGTGTGTAATTCCATCAGAAATGCACTGCACTCCAGGATTCAGGATAGCATAGCTAAAGCCTTCCAAAAATCTGTCCCTTTATACACCAATGTCTTCCAGAACTTTTTGACTCATCTATACTTATCTAGTTTAAGGCAAAGCTTGAGCAAATATTTTTATTATTAAATGACTAAAAGCTCTATTTTTCAGCATAACACCATCCACCAATATAGTTATTTCTCTCTTGTTAAGTCAAATGCTCAACTTAATTAAGGAAATTCTCAGGGAAAATCTGATTTCTGTCAGCCAGTGGCAGGCACACAGGCTCAGAGAAAACAGCTGCTCTTTAACAAAAGTCAGGGCATTTTGCAAGCATTAGACTGTGGCTTTATGCTTCATTTTGCTCTAGCAATCCAGTTTCATTAAAAAATGCAAGTAGGGATGTATTGAGGTACAAATTAAACTGGGGTCAAAACAGAAAAAAACAGAAAGCAGAATTGAACACCTTCTTGTCTCAGGGCAAGTCCTCAAAGGGCTCCTTCTATGTGCTATTTTCTTTCTTTTTGCTAAACCCCCTGGCCTCTACTCACTTGAAAGCTGATGAAGTTTTCAGCTAAGAACCTACTGAGCTGCAGCCTTAAATAAGGCCTTCATCAACCACCTATGAAAAATTCGTATTTCTGACAAACATAATTTGGGTGTCACTTCACCAAGAGAAGAGAATGTCTCTACAGGAAGAGCAACGTTAACAAGTAATCATCATTAAATCTCTTCACTGAGAAACAATGGAAAACTTGCATCTGAACCTGTAATTGATCACTGCCAATTATTTTTTTCCCCCAAAACCTTCTTGTTTCCATTAATGGTAAAGCTGTCCTCATTTTTATGCCACATCCTATTTTCAGGTGTGTGGGCAGCACAGCAAAGCCCACAGCTCTCAACTAGGCACCCCCCAAAAAAGCCCAAGGACAGTTTTGCACAGTGCCAGGATGGCTCTGAGATGATCCCTGTGATGCACGGGGTGTCCCTCGAGGCCCAGCAGCGCGGGGGCCCTCGGAACTCATCCACACAGGAAAACTCACGGAAGTGCAGGAGCCTCTTGCCATTGAGCAGTTTGCACGTTCCTTGGGGCTGGGCAGAGCTGTCTCCCCTTCCACACCGTTACAGTTGGGTCGGTCAGAGCCTCCCTCACACCTTTTTTTCCCTTTTTTGGAACTAAGCACTTCTTTCAAACACAACACCAGCACCTCCCTTGTTATGTGACAGCTCTGTGATAAATCTGCCATGAGGCTGACATGAAGACATGGAAGATTTTGCAACTCCCTAACCCATCTAAGAGGTTTCAGCTCCATCTTTTCACCTCTGAGGAAAATGCCTGAATGGCATCTGCATTTGAAAAGGGGGAAGGGGAGACTCAGCGCTGAGAATTCCTTTCCACACTGTAAAAACCAAACACACCATCCTCAGAATCTGTGAAGAGCAGAGCATACGTGTGTAAAACTCACTAACCCAGTGATCAGGACACTCTCCTAGGAGGAGGAGTTATGTGTCTTTTATAGAAAGCCATGGTTGGATAAAATAAACTAGTCCCTGGAGATGGCACTGAAAAGTCAATGTTTCCTGCCAGATGGTACAACACACACAGGGCCTGTGGGAGCTCCCCCGGCTTCCAGCAGAGCTCCGTGCCCCGAGGACACCCGAAACTCCAGGGAAGAGCACGCGAGCACAGCAGAGCTTCAGTGTTGGGCAGCACTTGGGCTGCCAACCAAAGAGCCTCTGCCTCCATCACAAACACCTCGTGATGCAAAACCAATTGCTACACACACCCCTCACCCTTCAGAGAGACCAAGATACGGATCTGATTCTGTTTTTATTTTTATAGGCCACACAAAATGAAGTGTGAGGAGGCTGATAAATGTGAAGAGCATGGTGCCATGGTTACCAGTGACATTAGATCCCTGGCTGAGCAAACTGCTGCAGGAATGATTTCTGTATAAACAGAATTACTCAATTATGTCAGCTGTGTGTCTATAAAACGTGATGCAATTGGATTTCACAGATGCAGGAGGTGGTTGGTGTTTGCTCTGCCTGCGTGGAGACGCCTCAATGAGCTCTTTTGCTCTACTCAGTGGTCACACTGCTTCCACTCTGACTTCTCTGATCACACCAGCTCTGCCCTGACTCCCAAGAAATGGACTGGCACTGAGCTGACTGAAACTACAACTCTGCTGTATCACTCCAAGCAAAATAAAGTGTGCCAGAAAGAGTTAAATTTTTCTCCTTCTCAAAAGACACAATTTACCTTGCATGATGTAGTACAGGCCAATCAAAGCTCTGGAATTCTGGAAACCTGAGTCATTCCTGTGTCTGAAATTGGAAGCATAGCATGATACTGGTTGCAGTTTGTCTGGCCTAACCATGAGCCAAAGGCAGAGCACATTGCTGGGGCTGGTCCAGCTGAGCTGTGACTACATCCAAGGATGGAGATTTCACAGCTGCTCTGGGCCCCTGCTCCACGTTTTCCCAAGCCCACTGAAACATGATTGCATGGGGTAGGTTCGTAAGCTGAAGCAAAGCCTCATCATCCTGCTTTGCATCTATTTTTGCTACTGCAAAGTGGAAATAATATTATAATAATCTTTCTTAAAGTGGCCAGAGACCTGTTGATGAGAAGCATGGCAATTGTCATTTCCACTTACAAATTCAAACTGAAGTCTGAGAAGAGCAAAAAGTTTAAGTGCAAGCATGCAAAAGCCGTTTTATTCCAGAAGTAGAAGGAAGAGGAATTGATTATGTTCCCAGATCTGATGCCCAGGCCTCTGCTGCAGGTAGCTGCTGCTCAAAGGGGGGAGACATCAGTTTGGACTTTGGGGATTTGGCACTAGTGACATGATTCCAGGAATGAGAATTCTAGAGACTGGAATAGAAAGATATCCCTCTAATGGGATAGAGGTTCCATTCACCAAACAGAGAAATGATCATGGGGTAACAGTTGAGAGACGAAAATTACTGACGATATTTGATAATGCAGCAACAAAATAAATCCTCTATGATTCCAAAGAGAAGGAAGATCCTGCTGTGAGTCAAGCACTTACTCTTGTCTTGGATGCAGGATGATATGAGGTGCAAACTAGTCACAGGTACTTGAACACTGAACTGCTCCATAAAGCTTTGACTTTAGGCATGAATAGAACAGAGCAGCTCAACTTCCAACAGCAGGACAAAGTGCTGAGACCTGACTCTGGCTCTCAGTAAAGGTCAACAGGACAAGCTGTGCCCTTGGAAAATACTGTCCTGAAAGGAAGAATTCATCTACTGCATGCTTGTGTTAAAGCTACACAGCTCACACACACCTGGGAATGTCTGGGGCTCCCCTTCCTTGGTGCCCACAGGAAATGCAGGATATAACAGTGCCTTGGGGGTGAGCAGGAGTGCCTTTGACAGGTTTATTCTGTTTGTATCGCACCCAAACAGCAGCACTGCTGTGAGCAGCCATTGACAGTACCAGCACTGTAGTGGCATGGATTTTACACTCATAAATTACTAAATTGGCCTTAAGCCCTGCTTCATGCCAACACGGCACTACAAATCAAAGGAGACACATCCATCAATGGCTTGTCATTAGCACAATCAAGTGGACCATTCCTACCAGTCTCTGAGATGATGACAGAAATTGTGTTTGAACACAGGAGTAAAAAACCAAAGGTTTTTTTTTTCTGAGATTCTGCCTTAGAAAAGTAACTCTTGATGGTCTCAGACTGATCCAAATATAGCTGATAAGTATTATTTAGTGGGTTTTTACAACCAGTACTCTTTCATATCTCACTTCACATCTCTTTACGATCCTTATCCCTCAAAAGCCTTTGATGCTGTGAAAGAAAATCTCTGGAATCCTCATCTTCTCCTGCCACCTTTCAGCCACTTACTGTCAGATACCCACTGCCAATGACACTCTTGAGCTTCAGATGCTGGTCACAAATTCTGGAAACAGACAAGTTACAGCCTCCCTGCCCCTGCAGCCAACACACAGAATTTACCATTTACTTCCCTGTTCCCTTGGCACATATATACACAACTGCTTAGTCTTTCCTTGTCCCATAGTCACAGCTTCTGCACTTCCTTGTCCTGGGACTGCTGGATACAGTGAATGGCAGATTTATGGGATGATTTATTTGAGGAAAAAATTAGTTGTCATGTATTTGAAGTTTTCTGATGGTCTTTTCATCACTGAGCTAAATGTGGTGGTGTAAGAAAGGTAAGTTCAGCTCACGAGGAGTTATAAGGAAAGATATCAAGGGGAACTGATACTCTTTCAGTAAATTCTATCTATCTAAACACAATTTCAGGTCTGTGAGTGGATGTCAGGGAAGCAGAACAGAGCACAAAAGGGGTCACAGGAGTGCAGGGCTGACCCGCACAACCTCACACACCAACAAATCACTGAGGCACTCAGGTCTTAAACAAAATACTTCACAGCCCTTCTGCAACACTGAGGTGAGACTTGGAAACCAGAAGACACAATTATTCCATTCATGCTTTCATCATCCTTTTCTAAGCCATTTCCACTGCCTTGAAGAGTGAATTAAGGAGAAGAGGATTAAAGATAGAAGAATAATAAAGGATGAAAAAAGGCAAAACATGAAAGGATAGCAATGACACAAATACTCTAATTTCACCTCTCAGTAACAACTTTCATTTTGAATCCTTCACTGACTGGGAAAGGACTATGTTTATTGAGAAAAGTGCTTATATACAATTTGTGGCTATTCTAATTAAATTTTTAAAAACCCAAAAATGAGAAATTTTTACCAAGTTCTATTGAATGTTCAAATTAAACCAAGAAAGTCTTATTGTGTCTATGTCATTATCTGGTTTTTCATCCGAATGGCAAAAAGCTGCAATTAATCCCTGATTTATTTTTCTTTTCCATTTTCTATGGCCTAATGGGATTTAACCACTCAGTTTTATTCCCATACACATCCCCTCTTCTACAAAAGTGCTCCTACCTGCAAGCTCCTCAGGGAGTGCAATGCTTATTCCAGCTGGTGCTATTCCTGAACCTATAGCTCCCTATAATGATTGAGGCTGTTTCAGAATACTGTAACCCCAAAATCAGTGTTGAGTTTCCATAGGTGTCCTTGGTAGCCCCCACAGGTGATTGCTGAAGCAAACTGTAATGGAAAAAGCTGACAAGCACCTGGCATATTCCTGGTGAGAAAAGGGCAAGGAAAGGGCTCACCAAGTGTGCCCAAAAGCATGACTCTGTTGACAACTTCTCCTTTGAGGGTGGAGGCAGCCCATCACTGGGATTAGCTCCTGACCACACTGATTTGGAACATCCCAAACAAGACAAAACAACTTCTTTCCCTCATTTCTAACGTCTTCTGATTTATGTGAGCCAAGCATCTCTTATCATGGACATGTATAAAGACATGCACATGGAAAAGGATTTAGAAAAGCACAGACAACATTTTACCTTCTGAAAGATAAAACAGAATGTGTGTATAAACAAATTCATCTACATTCATGTTCTTCCTGCTTTACACCTGCCCATCCAGGGAGAGGGAGAGCCATGCATGTTGCTTTCATCTTTCATTCCATATGGGAAGCAGTTCATGCATTTTTCTAACTACTTTTTATTTAAGACACATATGCCCTATACTAGCACCAGTCTTCTAAAATAGCCATTTCAGCAACCATGTGTAAAATGTTCTTTTCTAATAAGAGCAGTAACAACAGGATTTGGAGTGTCAGGATTCAAGATAATCTCTTGGCAGAACACTAGGAAGGAATTGTAGGAAACCACACTATAAATCTGGCTGAGGTGCTAAGACATTTTAAATAGTGAATCTACTTAATCAAAGTAGCAATTGTGTCATCTCTCTTTTTTACCTTTGCTTATTTTGGGTATTTCTAATGCACTCACATAGTTGCACTTAAGTGCTGGACAGCAACTGTGTATAGGACTGTGCGAAAAGCACTGATCTCACAACTGCCTCTAATGCAGCTAAAAGCTGCACATTAAAAAATGGGGCAACATAAATGCTTAAAGACCCTAGTACAGTTCAAGAAAGAAAAGGAAAATTAAAGGAAAAAAAAAAAAGAGGCTGTGAGACAGAGAAGTAGAAATAAAAGCAGCCAAGAAGGTGTTGGTTTGAAGGCATTGTGGAGGCACCAAAACATTACCCAGCATAGAGTGAACATGGCAGGGACAAGAAAAAGAAGATGCAGAAGATGCCTTTTCTCACTCATGTTTTACCACTATGACAAAATCGTGGGTCCTACTTGCACAACCTACATAAACTACAAACACACTTCTCATAGATGAACAGAGAATGGAGGAGAGAAGGACATTTTCCTAGGTTGATAAAAATCAGAGTTTGAAACCAGACACTTATTTACACAGCAAATCCTCAGTTTAGAAGAGCTGGATAAGTGCTGCTGCCTTTAATGCTCCTCTCTCATCTCCCAAGAGTAACAATTCAGAGCTCTCACATAACAGTGTGGGAAAAAGGTGCTTCCATCGCTACTCCCACCGTTCTAGAGACAGAATGGAGAAAATTCCAGTAACAGGAAAAAAAAATGTAACATTGCTCTGGGAAAAACATTTACAATGCCACCTATTCTTGGGTGAGAAAGTGGATTGTTTCTTTAGGACTTGCTGCATTTCTTTGTGGAAGCTGTTCACTGTCCCACTTCACTGCACACCCGGCACATCCTCTCTGGATTTTTCTCCAGAACTGGATCCTGGCAGCTCAACAAGGGAGAAAGACCATGGCGTATTGTAGGCCTTGGTAACTGGAGACACCCAAACTCCACCTCCATTTTCTATCCAAAAGGTCACAATTCTTCACCAAAAAATCCACAGAAATAAAGCACTGAGTTTTAAACACTGAAAGCCAAGATTTACTCCTATAAAACTCAGGCACTGAGCAGAAACAGAGCCAATGGGGGAGCAAAAGGTTTCGCTTTAAATACCCAAGAACTGCTCAGCTGGTGAAGAAGTGCAAGAGCAGCTCTGGATTTCAGTGTGCAGCTGTTCTGTGACAGTCCCAGCACAGGCAGATCCAGCCCGATTTCACAGCCAGAGAACCTCAAACGGGGAGGAGCTGGGAGGGTCGGGCACAAAGCAAACCCACTTCCAGAGAATGGGAGATAACACAGGGCACCTGCCTACTACAAGTTCTAATATTCTAAGGAAGCTATCCAAGAAAACCATCAGGGCTTTTACATTTGCTCTGCTGTGCCCCAGGAGGAGCAGCAACACCCAAAAAGGAATTTGCAAAGCTGATTCTTAGTGAGATTTTCTCTTTTTGAAAGGAAAAAAAGGTTAATTTTCAGCAATAAGAATCAAGAACCTCATGGAAAACATTATATAAAGTTCACAGTTTTTTTAAATTTCTATTTACTTTTTTCCCATTAAAAAACAAACCTATGCTCTGGAACATTTTGGACTTCTGAAGTTTTCAGTGGGATAAAACCCAAACTAATTGCTTGATGATCTCTAAGCTTCAAGATCATGTTTCCTTGCACGTGTACAATGAAAAATATTGAATAAAACTTCTAAGAAACCTTTCTTTGCTGGGTACTTAGCAAAATTGATTGAAATTCAAATTTTTTTGCCCACTGGCAAATTCTGATAACTCAGTATCTATTTGCATTCCAAATCAACACGAAAAATCAAAATATTCATAGATTCTCTAAAACAAAATGCACTTAACAATTTTGCCATAGAGAAAATTGACTTTTCAAAGCAATTTGAGTGCTGTTTTTCCTTTCCTGGATATACCTTCTCCTGGAAGTCAGCATGGGGACTTGTAGCCCTGATTTTCCCCAGTGAGATATCATATGCATTAGGGGTTTCCCAACCCCGCCCCCCACCAATTCATGTGCTATTTTTGTCAAAAGAAAAAATAAACGCAGCAGTTACTTAAATCTAGAGCTTTTCCTACCAGAATATTACTACATTTTTAAATTAAGCCCTTAGGTATCAAATAAAATTTGAAGATGAAAAGAAAAATATTTATACCCCAAAGTAGCCAAGTGACCATTAATCATTAAAGCAAAAACCACCTCAAACCCAAATTTAAGTTATTACATTAAAAACTTGAAGCTAAATCTTTCCCCTCTCTCACCACAACACTATTGCTTAGTGCAGACTCTTTCTTTAGTTTTTTCTAGGAAAAAATCCAAAGTAAATGCATTTTTTTTACCTAAAGCAAAACAGGAATGAAGCCAAGTCTCATGTGGTTCATGGAATGGGAAAAACCTTCTCTTTTTTATCTTCTAAACATATTTTTAAGCCAAGTCCATTGGGACAAGCTGCAAGCTCCAATAAATCTCAACTGCCTCCACAGTCCTGCATTTCCCACTTTAGCTCATGCACCTACATTGTCCAAAAGCCTGGGCTGTGTAAAACTCTGGATTATTCTCAGGTAACCGGAATAATGGGAGAAAAGAAGGAACTGACCCACACATGAACCTATGAACTAAGCAGAAGATGTCATTTAATATTAAACTTAATTGCAACACTTGGCTGCTTTTAACAAAGTCAAGCAACCCTGGTTCCCCTGTTGGGGCGATTTGCAATCCAACAGCCAAAGTCACTCACAAATGTGTCAGCACCACCAATTTATTGGGAATGGCTGCTGGAGTCACACCAGTGCCATCTTTCCCCCCTGCCACACTCTGTTTTGAATATGCACATGGACATTAATTACAGCCAGGCAGTGACTCACAACCCCAAGTGACTCTGCTCTCATGGCTGCACAGAGCAGGCCACGCGTGTCCTCACAGCAACAGCCTTCAAACACCACACACAAATCCCTGTTTGGAGTGTCACTTTTAACATGCAAAAATGAGGAAAAAGGATTTGAGGCTTTGTAAGAAGGATTTTTTTCCTAAGGGGCCATTGGAGAAGTGGGTGTAGCACAAGCTTCAGAGCCTACAGCACATACCTTCAGCCAAGCAGAATAAATGACTCTAATTAGCACTGCTGGGGGCAGCAGTATGAGGCAGGCATTTATACACACGGGAAAGCTCAGTTGTGCTAGAGGTTCTCCCTGGCACAAAACAGGAGGTTACCTGTGATAAGCACACAGTAATGGCAAGCTGCCTTTAGAGATGCTTTATATTAACAGCAAATAGTGATTCTCACAGCAGGACCACTTTTTAAACTATCTGAAAGTGCTTTATGTTTAAAAGCACTATGAGCAGACTCAGAAGTGGCTGTTAGGCTGTGCCTAGGACAAACAAAATGGAAAGCAGACACTCCAGGTTGATTGCCATCATATCTGGTCTCCATCAAGAGCCAGAAATTACCTATATTTATCCCATTTTGCATCACACGTCAGTTAATGTATAAATAGAGACAAGTGTATGGGATCTTGTGCTGAACTACACCAGTGAGTCACCAAAGAGGGGGAAGGATAATCTTTTTCTCTTGCCTCTATAGGCAAGGTAGTATTTATCAGCAAGTGAAAAGCAGGGTATGGGCACAGAAAATTCTGATGAGAGAGAGACAAGGCTGGTGAAAAACAGGGGCCCAGATGACCCATGGGATCTCCTTAATTCTGCTGGACAAGGGCCTGAGCAAACAGACTGAGGTGAAAGCTGGCCCTGATTTAAGCACAGACTTGGACTAGAGGCCTCTAGAAATCTTTAAAATTTAAAGTATTCTGTGATTCTAAGAGGCAACCCGGCCCAAAATAGAGAGGCAGTTCTGGGAATCCACAACATCTGAGCATCTACCTGGAACTGTGCTCAGAGTATTTGCTTTTCTTTGAGACCCAGAAATCTTTGTTTTCTTGCTGGGAGACAGTTTTTATGATGCTCTGAGTGACAGAAGTAACATAACCATAAATCTCTCTCAGACTTCAGCAAAGTTGGGTTGTACAGGGACTGCAGAATATTGCACTAGAAGCCTTACAGGGGGTTTAGGGAATAGAGGGGTTAGGAAAAGGGAAAATGCATCCCACTTGTAGCAACATCACTTAAATCCAGTTCTGGTGCTTGCATTTATCCCCACAGTGTTTTCTATCATAAATCAGGTATTATTTTCCTTCTGCACAACAATAAACAATACAATCAGCAGCAACATCTGGGCTCTGCTTTTCTTAATAGCACCTTCATGCAGTTATAATGTAAAACACAAGAACTGGAATTGGAAATGAAACAGAAATGCTAATTTGACACTTGGAACTTTATTACAGCTGCACAATTTAAAGTAATTTTAACTGTAGACTCTTGCTGTTAGGTTATATTTTTCAGTAACACCTTTTTCATCCAGGGATGTTTTCTTCATCATCATCACTGGTGTTTTGGATGGTTTAGACTTACTTTTCCTGTTCTTTTCTTACAGAAGGCCATGGGTCACTTTGAGCCAAGATTTCTCGGTATGCAGTGAGTGTCCCCAGCCACTGTTCCCTGCCATGTTTCAGGATGAACAGAGCTTCTTCCCAGTGAGGTACAGACTGACCTGCAGGGTCCCTGCTGTCTTTCCTTGACCTTTGACATCAGGCCCTTGTAATAAGGCAGGCCAGAAGTTTAGGCATGGCGCCAGGTGTTACCTTCTACTTACGTGACCACGTTTAGAAAGGGCACACGCTGAAACCCCTCATTTTATCATCTCTCCTAATGCTGCTGCGTCACTGGTGCTGGCCTCTCAATGTCTGTGCAACACTTCAAGTAACACTTCTGTAAACTGCCCCACAGTGGTAAAAATGCAACAGCATCCAGAACACTAAGGGGGGAAAGTATAAACCTGCCCTGATGTCAGCTTTGTCTCCCAGACCTCTGGAAAACCACAGAGCTAAAGACACTTGACCCGATCTGTAACTTAACTGCAAATGCAGCTGTGAATGCATGATAGTGCTAAAGTGTTCCTGGCAACGTAAATTCTTTCTTTACACATCAATTTATACCACTTCTACTGCTGGGAACTTCAACAAACCTCTAATTTCCTTTAGCTCAACATTACATTGATCCACAAAGACCTTGGGAATGCTCCCCCTTCTCATTATATTTTTATTTTCCTGGGAAGAGAGAAGGGTTCATGGTCACAGAAACAGTGCACTGCGTTTCCCTTCCAACCTCACTTCAGCAGCCCATGGAAACGCCTTCCAAAGCTCCTGCAGCCAGGGCTCCTGACTGCAAATGCCTCCAGCATCCCTGAGCTGATGGGAAGGCTGGAGAGGGGCCAGCACTGTCCACTGACTCATCACCTCTGTCACTGCTGCTCTCCAGTCAGGCTCAGAGAAAAGCCTGGGGCTTTTGTCCTTGCTTATTTGCCAGCCTCCTCCAAGGAACCTTCTTGTGTGTTCCCTGGGAGCACCTTGAAACTCCAGTGTCACAGTGGCTACAATAGCAATTTACAGTAATTCGGAAGCAAGTTAATTAGCTACAAATACATGCAAAATTCACTTACCACATCACTGAGATTTGTGAAATCTTTGCACCCAGTCTCTTACTCTCTTATTCCTTGTTCTGCCTGATTAACACACGATGCATTTTCGTCTATCTTGAGGTTAGACGCCTGAAGCTTTTCCACAGTAAATTACAAACAATTCACATTTCTTGAGTTAACATTCATTGTTTCACTAGAAAGAAAAAAAAACCAACAAACACTTCATAAGCCTCAGGTCTTTTATTTCCCATGAAATCAAATAATCACCAGTACAGGCTCATCCCAAAATCTCATTTACTTCCATGGGTTTGAAAAAATTATTCCATAAATTTGGGTCAAATGCTGTTTTAAGATTAATAAGTGATTTACTGTTGACCTTGGGTAGCCAGAATTCTATTTTGTATCTCTACCAGGTTAGCAAATTTGAAACAATCCCCATCTGCCATCTACCAGCTAATTATGCCTCTGTTTGCTACCACTAGTTAATGTAACTATAAACTGGAAAGATGTCCATTTAGCTTTACTTACATAATTTGGGAAAATTATTTGTAGCAGGGAAATAAAACCAGAAAGGGACCAAAGGAACAAGGAGGGAACAGGAGGAATTCACTGTCACCAATTTCATGACACAACTGTGCACCTTCCCAGCACCAGTCCCCACATCAGGAACTAAGTGCAGCTAATGCTGCTTATGGATAAAGATGGACAACACTCAGCACTTTATCGGGGGGAAAACATAGGTTTGTGATGTCCACATATGCACTATACACACATGGATTTCTGAATGGAAATTCTGGGAGGAAACTAGGCAGCTGTGCTCAAACCCAAGCTCAGTATCACACTTGTATCAAAACTCTGAATGTGAGCTGTACCCAAAATGTTGCCCATATGTTACTTATTTGCCAAAGGATTTGAGGGAAAGAAGGTTAAGTAGTACATTCAGACAAGCTCTGATAATTCATGTGTGGAGCAGACACAAAATAAGGAACAGCAGTTGTATGGCTGGAGCCTAAGGGGAGAGAGAGAAATGGGAAGAGGGAAGCAAAAGGTCTACAGCTGAATCATGCCTGGTCTCCCCATCTTTCTTGGCTTTGACAGAATCCTCGGATGTAGGAAAAGTTTCATTTGCCAGTTTGTCATTAAATGCCAGCCTGTGCCTACAACCAGTACAAAGAGCAGGTAACTTTCAATAATTCCTACAAAAGAAGGCAAAAATGTTACTGACAGTATCTTGTACATCTCTCTCACCTGATTTTCTGATACTTCCTCTTCTCATGCCCACTCCCCAAAATAAAATAAATTAGAAAAAAAAATCTAGCTATATTTAGAAAGAGTAACAAGCCATTACTGTTTTTCTGACTGACCCTAAACCTCCAACATGTCATGTTCTGTTCCATTCACACAGGTGGGAAGCCACTGTGACACTTCATTCAGGGTGGAATCACACCAGTTTAGAACCGCTGAGCATCATAAATATGACACTAATCAAATGGGTGGGGAGCAGGGGAGAGACCACAGAAAAATGCCACAAAACCCCAATGATTTCTATGAATAAATGCCCAAAATTCAAATTCCACAGCTGGCAACTTCAGAGAAGCTCCTCTGACTCCCTGCAAATTTCTTTTCAGCAGGAATATTAATTAATGTGGGTTGTTTTTTTCTTTGCACACAGGAAATTCCCTCTGCATCTGCCACACAGGGTGATTCTTTCATTTTCAGGAACAGGAATTTAAAGGAATCCCTGAAGCATATCAGAGCTGGGCTTGTGCTAAGTATCAACCGTACTTATCTTTTAAAAGATTTTATTTGTCTTATTTAAAACATGAACAGTGACTCAAGACTTGCTATCATTTCTCCTCTGCATTGCTACCACAACTGAAGAAGTTAATGGAATACATAAAATACCGCAATAAACCCAAGTTTGCCCCCCAGCATTTCAAGTTCCCTTTCTAAATTAGTTCAGGGAAACAGCAATTGGGTCACTCTCATTTTAGATCTCCCAACAGCAAAAAGGCAGATTTCCCTGATTTTGGTAAAGAAGCCTAAATTGTTGGTTAATTAACAAAGCCATTTAACTTTAGAAATCAGTCAAGTCCCGGAGGTGAATGTCAAGGTTACCTTGAGTCAAGAGCACTGTAAAGGAATAAAACAAGGTTTTATCAATATAATGATGGCACAAACATGTAGAAGAATACAGCACTTTACCCCGAACATGAAAGAAAGCATTTCAGAGGGTGAGAGTTGAAAGCAGAGTTGCCAATACCTTCAGATAGTTCTGTCATGATCAGGGCCACAGTGATTACTTTTTCTCTCCCAATCACAGAGGGGAAGATAAAACACACCTCTGATATTTTTTATTTTTCTTTTTAAATAAAAGAAGGGTCATTCAGGTTGAAAGTTGTACAGCTGGTTAGAAGCAGCACAAACATTAGCCACAAAGGAGGATAAGTTTAAACAGAGCCACAGGATCTCACACACTGATGCCAATAAAGCCTCACTGCTTTGTAGCACCCAGGAGAGCAAAACCAGCCAGCTACCTGAGGAATGCACAAATCCCAGGAGCAAACTGGAGTGTGCAAGCAAGGGACAAAACCTCCACAGACAACTCTTCTGGGGCTGCTAAGGGTCTGAATGCCTCACCAAAGGGCTGCTTTTGCTTCTCCCTCGGCAGTCTTACCAAAAATATTAATACTGAAACAGCTCACCAAGCACAACCCACCCAGCCATGCCAAAGGGCTCCAAGAACATTGTGATCTGGGGGATAATAAACAATAACTTAAGGACACACAGAAACACATGGCCTTTTCTGTACAATACTTCTAGATTTGCTAAGGACAATTTTGTCTAAAATCCACCCATATCTACCAGTGCTCTTCTGAGTGTACAAGTCACGCCCATATTGTTTTGGGGTTTTATTGTTATTTTGACACAAACCCCCTCAGAGGACTAAGTGGGATCAGCGGGTTAAAATAAAGATTGAAAATTTAAGCCCTCTGACAACAGAAAGTAACGTTCACAAACACCATGACAGGGGAAGGGTATGAGGAGCCCCAGCTCACCTGACGCGGCCCGGAGACATGGATTCCCCTTCATGGGAACACTCCCGCTCAGTCTTCCCACAACTCTGAGGGGAAAAAGTGTAGCCCAGGTGCCAGGGTCTCTGCTGGTCCAAAAACCAAGCACAATTCACAAAATATTTGCAGTAGAAGCAGCCAAAACTGTCTCGGCAAGCAGCAGGGGCTGTGGGCGCTGTGAGGGGATGCAGCACTGGGCGTGGGCCCAGCAGCCCCTCAGCCTCACCACAACGGCAAAATGGCACCCCGCCCCGAGGAAAGCCTTCTAAAAAATAGACACTTAGCGCTCTCTACACACTGTTTTATAGGGAAAACACGTTTCCTAGGGATTTAGCAGCAAAATATAACTGGCTGATGTGGTGTGGGACGGCGAGATGGCTTGCGTGTCCTCGTCACCCTCACAGCAGTGAGGGCTGAAGTCCTTGCACTTCAAGGCCCAACCTTTCCACAACAAAAACCAACTGTGAACAGCAGCTAGAAAGTGTAAATTCCAGAATTCAGTACCCAGCAAATGCAGATGTACAAGGAATTTCAAACAAATAACCTGTGTGTGCATGCACAAAGAAAAACCTCAAAGAAAGATCCCTTTAACTGCCATATTGATGAGCTCTCTCTGGCTCCCATTCCACAAATCCTTCTGGGGAGGGAGTCACACCCTGAGCAATATCAGGATATCATTTAAAATGTGCATTGTTTATCCCTTCTGATACATTATACATACAGCCCTGCTGTCTCTGAGGCAGGGGAAATCCAAGCACAGCACTTGCCATACAAAAATTCACTAAAAAACACTCCTGGTCTCAACCAAAACAGGCCATTTTCCCTTCCTTTTGGATTTCAGAAATAACCTTTGCAAAAAAAACAAAAAGAGGGGGAAATGGAAGTAAATAATGTAGTGCCTTTTCTGAGCACATCAAGGGTTTTGGAGCTTCAACATGTGGAGGGTCTTTTTTACCTCAGTGAGCTGGGTAATATAAGGTGCCTAAATGCAGAGAAAAAGAAAATATCATCTGTCACTGCCATAACAGCAAGAAGATAAAATTATTTCTATAGACTGAAAACAGAAGTGCTCCTGAAAGAAATCGTAGCTGAAGAATTATTTGTGGAATAGTATTCATCAAGAGGTTAAGGGGGAAAAAGAAAAAAGTGTTCATTGGGGGAAAGAAACATAACAAGAGAAATTAAATATTTCAAAGGCCTACTGTAATATAATTTCTAAATTGAATTAAAATTTTAGGAAATTTTACACAGTTAACCTGTCATATTTTTCCTTTTCCCTGTTGTGTGGGTGACATAAAACATACAAGCAATGTAGTAAGATAGAGATGTTATACAGACTGATATTGATTCCTTTTTTTATTTTAATGCCAAGTAAATCAAGACTTGAGACCAACTTAGGGCCAAAAGACAAGATATGAGTTTTAACAGTTCTGATCAAGCCATACCAGCAGACTGGTTTGATTTTCCCTGTTTTCTGAACAGAATCAAGGCTGCTTCTTTCCCCTTTTGCACCGCTGTGGCTGCACCGTCTTTCCCATCCAGCTAAGGACTGTGATTTTGGGCAATTTGAGAATCAGATCAAAGCATTCAGCAAAGCTGCAAGATGCCTACATGAAATCTGAACGTGCGTGAGACTGCATGGAGAATTCCATTCAGCTTTCTGAATGCAATCAAGGGCTCTGTCCTCTGACCATAATTTTTTTTTCAGGTTTAAAAAGCAATGCTGTGTTTTCTGAATAAGCTTCAAAGTACTGAACTGTTTGCTACAAATTATTATATATATTATAAAGGACAATTAGGGAGAAACATTATTATTTTAAAAGTTATTTTTCTTTAAATTAAGGTTTGATAATTTTGCCTTTTACACCCCCAGCCTTCCCTTCTAAAACACTGTAAGTCTAAAGAAACCTGATCAAAGACAGGTGGTCTCCATTTTACAGCAGTTGGAAAACCTTTCTTCCTTTAAATTCTTTCACTGGAATAAAAGGACTGAAGTAATTTTGCTTAACGTTCCTGAGAACATTCCACCAGATTGAAGTCAAATAAGAGAGATTTCAGCTCCAGCAATGAACGCTGAATGTGCAAATCATACATTAATCATTAATGATGTTTAATCAGTTCTACCTTGTACAAAAATGCTCCAGCATGCACCAGGCATTCAGAGCAGCCTCTTCTCTTCCAGTGGTCTTTACTGGGATGTAGGAAATGGCACCCCATGTTCTCAGAGAAAATGAGAAACACTGGATATATTCAATGTCAGTGTGATCAGAGGGATCAGCTAAAACACTCATTGCATGATCTTTCCACTTAAATACCTTTTGTCTGTGTAACTCTCAGACAGCATTTCATCTCAATTTGCAGAGAGCATTTATATTTATCTAGCTCCTTCAAACTGCAGATATCATTAAAAGAAATGCACTAATACTTTGTCATCATCCTGACAAATCCTGAGGGAATGTAAATGCCTTGCAGACAAAATCCTTTTAGATTAAACCCAAGGCAGGTCACTGAAGAAATCTGGCTGAAGACTCAAGCTCATGACATCACCCAAACATGCAGCAGCCATGTGCTGAAAGGCAGCACAACACTCTGTGATAAATGCACAAATTTCCCAAGACAGGTTTAATAATTGCTTACCCAGACAACCTTCTGGAAGATGGACATGAAAGTGCAAAGACAAGTAAAGTGGGGGAAAACTCGCCAAAAGAACCCCCAGAAAATCCAACCCTGAACCAACAAAACACTTGAACTTCATATTCAGTTTGCTCTGTGTCATTTCTACTTTAAACCAGGCTGCGTGTTTGCATTAACAGCCAGGTGCAAAACACAAATAGGGCTGGAAAGAGGATCCAAGACCAGCAATGACTCTCCAGAACTACAAGACTGCTTCAGAAAATGCACCATTCTCCAAGAAAAGCTTTATGACCAGCACCAGCTACTTCCCTCCTGCTACAGGAGGCAGACAGACAAATAATAAATGTATTTTCTCACTGGGTTCTGCTTTCTGCAGGAACTCCTTTTGGCTTTCCTTCCTTTGAGTACTGAACAGAATCATGACTGAACCTGCTTCAGAGTCCAAGGATGCAGAGGATCACTGCCACCTGGAAACAAACTGTTCTGTGTTTCCTCATCTACAGAAGGGTTCAAGGAATTTAAAAATAACCCCCTTTTTGTCTCATCATGACAAAGGCTTTTCTTTCAGCAAAAAACCAGCACCAGCCAATCACTGCAACTGCTACATTTAGCATCAGCAGAGATGGAAACTGGCAGCAGCAGGACTGTACAACCCCTTCTTAAAGAAGATTGACACCAGAGACCAAAAAGGCTCTCAGTTACTACACCTACACAGATTGCTTCATTCATGCCAAGACTCCCTTTCAGCACAGGATCACTCAAAGATTTCTATCCTGATAACATTTACTGACAAGGACAACCTGCACTCTCCCATGCTGCCCGGATCTCACAGACTAGGCTGGGCTTTGGGACATGTACGAGATAAGCTGGTATTTGTAGGCATTATTTTGCCTCATCTGCTCTTTATTCTGCCTGCTCCCTTCCAAATGGATTTCTTGTTTTTAAAAATCAACCCCAAAAACTTCAGACTTCTCTCTTGTTTCTAAGTCTGGAGCCAAACCTGGAACTGCCATCTGCAAGTTGAAGCATTACTTCAAGCAAGGAATTGTCATTCATTTTTACCTGGGCTCCAGGAGGGTTTCAGACATTCTATGATAATGCAGAGTTTTAAAAGAATTAGTAACACACTCATAAATCAACCCAAACCGGAAAGCAAGCAAACAAGTGAAGTTGCATTTTATCCTGCTTTTTTTTAAAAGCTGCCAATCCTATTTCCTTGGATTTGAGATGTAGGCTGTCCACAGCCTTGATGTGAAGTATTTTGGAAAGGGACAAAGAGCTCAGCACTGCATTTGAACCACACGGAAAGGGGAGTTTATCCTGGAGGTGCTGAGAATTCCAGGCTGGAGGGGCAGCAGCAAGTGCTGCTGTCAGCTGTGGTGAATGCAGAGGCGCAAAATTAATTTTTATCTGAGACAAAGGCCAAGATATTCAGCTCTAGAAATGAATTTCCCAATGTAAACTATTTCCACTTCAAGAGGAGCCTTACTCAATTAAAGCCTGTACTATCAGCTTCAAGTGAAGAGATCAGACAGAGGTCCCCAAGCAATTACATGAAACAAAGTCACCCTTACAGCAGCCTCTGTAATAAAACCAGGGCTCCATTTCATACTGTTTTATTCTCCAGAGATATTTTCTAACTAGGTTTCAAAAGGAATTCAACTTTTACAATTCACAAGCCCAGATTAAGAAATCCAGTCCATAGGTCAAAGACACAATTACCTCAATTGCACATAAATCTCCTTCCCTCACAGAAAACTTGACAGCTTTTTTTTCAAGAGCAAGTGAAAAGAATCACATAACTGATGTATGAATATTTTCTTATTGTCTGTGACTCCTAATTTGCCAGAAGCTTCAGTTTTCTGAAATTTAATATTATTTCTTACTAAAAAAAACCAACAAAACAAAAAAATCTGTGAAGAACTTACTTGTATATAGCTTGACAGAGGTAATGAAACCCAAATTGTTCTTTGAAAAAATATTTATTAAAACCAATTTGAAAGCCTCATGTTTTTTTTAGTTTTCCAATCTGAAATTCCTGAATTTTTCCTCTGTTGCTGTTGTCAGTGACATTTACTACCTTTTGCAGTGGTCTAATGAAGTCCTTCAGCAGCTTTAAAGACTTAAATCCTGCAGTGACTTCAGTCTGCTCAGGTGGACTTTCACCTTATCCACTCTAACAGATTTAAACCAAGTTTGTTGCCTTGTCTGCAGCCATATTCTATAATTCTTGCTGAATTTCATAGTCATCATCAACTTATCCATGGACTTAATTTAAACATTCACCCAGGTATAAATCACAAACATATAAAATACAGCACTACATGTGAAGCTGATTAATGTTTCTCTTAACACCTGCTTGAACTCTTACCTAACTTGTTGCACATTGATGCAAAACTCTAATTTCTTCCTTTGCTGTAAGGGAACAAAGGGATAAACTGGGCAACACCCCCTTTACAAGGCTCATGTGTTGGAATTAACATGTGCAACAGCACAGGCAAAATTTCAGTTCTACTTAAAACATTTAAATCTCCCCCTGGCTAGAAAAATCACTTTTTTCTTACAAACCACAACTATAAACAACAATGAAAAAGACAAGCTCCTCATCCAACTTTCTTACTAAATCAACCACTGAAATACTGGTAAACCTCTAAATCTGGAGGAGGCATTTAAAAAACCCCTGAAAGCTACAATAGCTTAATGTCAAAATCTATTTTTTCCTTTAACAATAATGCAATGGCAGTGCCTTGCTGTAGCCTTTCACACACAGTTCACAGTACAGCAAAGCCATGGCTGGTGACAGTGATATTCACAGAGAAAGATCTACCAAGCAGGTTCAAAGCAAATGCAACATTTCATCCAGAAATCAAAATTTTGGGTGTGTACTGGGGAGAGACAAGGTGTAAACCCAACATCTTTATGTCCTGTGCCTTTATGGCGTCTGACAGATGGACCTAACTGAGCCTCTGAAGCACTAATGTGCTAAATAATAAAATAAGGAATCAAATGCCTCCACAACCCAGCACTGCATCTGAACAAAGTGTTTAAGAGCTATGGTTAAAGCAGCAAAAAATAGATGAATAACATGAAGAGTCTGACTCACTCCTGAAGCTTAGATTTTTAAAGGATCCTACCTACCACTGATGGCACAGCAGTAAGGGATGAGCACAAACACCCAGAAGGCAAGGCTGGGAATTGCTCTAAACATATCAGGGGCAAATATCATTCCTACATGAAAAGCAGCTCTAAATTATCTGCTAGTTTATAAGCACAGTGTGCAAAAACACGGCAAGAGCACAGTGTAACCATGGTTTAAAAAACACAATGCAAGGAAGTTTTCTGGGGAAACTAAAGGGAAAGAGAGAAGGGGAACTTGTTGGAGCAAGTACCAGCATTTTAATCAGCACTACTGCTCTTGGTAAGGATCAACAGTCTCATCAAGGCACATGGCAGCCCAAAGCATCAGTGTCTCACTACTGCTTTGGCAAAGAGCTTGGCTCCAGTACTTCATTCTTGTGAAGTACTTCATCCTTGGCAGCAGCAGCTTGACCCTTTCCTCTGACAACCCTCCAGAGAAAGTCAGGGAACTGTTTCTGAACAAGTTTGGGCTCTTAAGGTAACGCTCCCAAATCCTCCTGCTCCTTAAAGCCACTGCAGTGTTAAGTTCTGGGGTCAAGCTCCAAGGAATTGTTTGGCCCTTGGGTTCAGTGAGAAAGTGTGTTAATGATAAAGAGAAAGGAGTGTGGTCCCCCACAGATCCAATCAGTCATCCACAGAAATCAGCTTCAAACACCTCTACATGTTAAAAGCTTGTGCTGTCTGTATCTTACTGTAACCTTTCCACACCTAAAACCCAACTGGTAAGCAGCAAATTGCATTTCAGGTGGTATTTTTGGCCACGACAGCATCACTGATTCAGATTTCTGACTGTAAGCAAAGCTTCTGACTAAATGTAAGACACATTTGCTGCTGTCACCAAGGGGG
Organism: Aphelocoma coerulescens; assembly: GCF_041296385.1. Lineage (NCBI taxonomy): Eukaryota > Metazoa > Chordata > Aves > Passeriformes > Corvidae > Aphelocoma > Aphelocoma coerulescens. The sequence continues at coordinate 3,663,736 of NC_091016.1, forward strand.
TGGCAAGGGGAACCACTGTCCCTTTTGCTCTGCAGAAAAGGACCTGCTTTGCCTGTTCCTGGTTTGCACCTGCAACAGAGGGACTGTAGTAGGTGACAACCAGGAGCAGGGAGAGCTGCAGAGTTCAGCCATCCTGCACCAAGTGACCACCCAAGGGACTGGGCAGGTGACCAGCTCCCCTCCAGCCTCTCCAGCTCAGAGGGAGGGACCTTTAGAAGGTGACTGGACAAAATCCAACTGACCTTTGCATGAGCCAAGAGCTCCCTGTCTTGTAGCCCTGCACTGCTGGAATAGTGGGGATGTGCCTGGAGCCCCTCAGGTCACTTATCGCTTCCACTCTTAAAGAAAGATAAATGCTAAAACTATTATGGACCAAATGCTTCAGATAATTTCCAAAGTTTTTTTTTTAACATTGTCAGGTTATATAATGACATGTCACACTGACAGCTGATGAAAACATTTACTGTTACTTTTTTGAGCACGCTCAACTCATTAATTAATGATGCATCCAAACCAAAATAACTGACAGAAGCCTCCTGCCTCCCCCAGTGTTATGTGGCCTTTATTTATAGATGTATCACTTCCACTTAGAGGTAGTTCAGAAAACGTGTGAAGAGGGAGGCAAGAGGAATCGTTCCCCTAGTGCCAGAGTCAGTCCTAAATAAGGCAAGGGGGTGTGTGGATCTAACCAGGAGAGGTGGGCTTTGAACCCAGCATTTCCAGTAAGGCAGGAATAGTCTGGCAGTGGGAGTGAGAGATTGTAACACAAACTCCACGAGTACCAAACAAAAAGCCTACTATGGTACAGGATGCCTTGAGATGTGCATACACAACTAGGAGTATTTAGGCACATATTCTGGGAAATGGACTAAACCAGTCACTCTCATTTCTTCTGTTCAACTGCTCAGGATCTGCTATGGTCCAATGAACACCTGGGAATTCCATCCTGATGCATTTAGTGCTAAAACAGACATTTAGTGGAATTATGAATATCTCGGATGTATTCAGTTTGGGCCTGACGTGATTTCGTTCAACTGCAGCACTTTCAGATACCATTCCTATTACTCTGCCTACAAATAGCTCTGAAAGAATTCTTTATTTGGAGTTACAGAGAGTTTAACTATCTTCATAAAATTAACATGCAAAAATCAGTATCAAATGTGACCCTTTTTAACACATTCAAAAACCTAAATGCACTCATATCAAGCTATCTGAACCTTGTATGTGCTATTAATGAAAACCCCCAGGGTTCTCACAGAGTCCTGAGTGTTTCATAGAGTTGTAGCCATCAACTTTACTTTTTTCAGTGTAGGAATGCACCAGTGCACATCTCAAAGTGCAGACAAGCTTTGAGGGCAGAAATATTGTGCTGCCATTCCCACAAAAGCCTTTGCCAGCCCTCAGTCAGGAGTATTTTTTCCCTGACACTGCATTGCCCATTTTCCCCATCCAGAGAGCATCAATTTGACCAAGGGAATGAAGCAGAAAACAAGACATTTGTAAAGACATTTTAAGAGCTACCCTTGCCACACTACAATTTGGCCTTCTGCAGGCCCCTGACTGTGTAGCAGAAGTTGATTGCCTAAATAAATTCATTTATTTTAAAGGCAGCCAGCTTCCCACATACCTCTATATAAAATAAACTGTGATACTGCTTATCCACTACCAACATCTCTGGCACATGAAGCTAGAATTATTCCTCATTTATCCCCACTGGTATCTGTATTTTAGATCAAATATTCTATCGCCTGCTGTTATTTTGGTTAATTAAAATGACCTTGGGAAAACAGACCAGCCACAAATACTTAATGCTACCCTGCTGCTCCCTGAGTAAGTGGAGTGACTGATCTATCAAAAGCAGACACCAACTTCATTGACATCAACTTCCAGCAATGGCACCTGAAATTCTGTAACAGCTTCCAGCGCCATTTCTTAACTACTATGACTTGTAAGATTAATATTTATTATTAGTATTATTTCCCTTGGGTTTACAGACTTAATACCGTTAAGTTTAAACACATAAAAACCACTTTAATCTCAAAGACTTTGATGCCACCCCTTAAAATCTTGTGGAATTCAGAGAAGCATTTCTAATTTTAAAGGTATTTGAGTAGCTATTGGTATTTTTACAGGAAATACTGAAACTGCTGCCACAGACTGACCACTCACCCCTCTCGCTGCTTCTTGGCTGTTTTCTGAACTCCAGGGACTTCACTGAAGGGCCCAGGGCTGGCAGGTGGGAGAGGTTAAGCTCAGGAGGCTCCAGTGGAAAGACATAAATGGCCTCAGCTGGACCCCATGAGATCTCAATGAGATCACAGCAAATCAGAACACGGTCACAATATTTGCAAAGAGAAAACAGTGGCAATTATGTCTGTCAGCAACAGGATTGTTTGTTCTGGAGCAAATCATTTATCCTCAAATTCAATGGGAAAACCTGGAAACTTTGCTGGGAGTAGTCATCACAAGTCAGAGTACACTCAAATTATTCCCAAAAAGACTTTCCCAAACCCTAAAGGGCTACATCAAGAAATAAGATTTGTGAGAAATTGTACTTGCAGTAGAAGCCCTGATCCTGTGGCAGGCCACCTGGGATGAGTGGTTTAATTAAAATATTAGTGATTTGGGCATGGAAGCTAAAAAAGTTTAAGGATAAGATTGGTTTTCTTGCCAGTGTGTTCTAGTAACAAATTGAAGTTTATATGTCCTTTTTGTTACTTGAGAAATGCTCTAAAATTATCCTTTGTCTGGAAAATTCTTTTGGAAATGGACTCTATGCACAATAATTGTTATCAATAAACATTTTCACCTCAGGAATGTGTTCAGGACTGTATGTCCACAGTCTAACCAAATCTGGAATAATTGTTTAGAAATAGTCTTATCACAGAAACTATTTTGCTTTCACTCTGAAAATTGACTTGGTTAATTAATCATGAGGCTTTTAACAAGTATTTATGCTTCTCCAAGGGCAGAGACTGAATATGACAGGATAAAAGTCTGCCCAAAAAGGCTGAGCTATTCAGCAAGGTATCAAGCAAGCATGAAGGCCCAGTTTCTAGGGGTTATTTCACTGTATTTTAACAATAATAGAAATATTTCACAACGTTCCCAAGGGACCATGTACCCCTTGGATTATGTACAAAGAACAACTGACAGGATAAAACAGGAAACACAGATAGAGGTTGACACATATCAGCACCCAGGGAAAGTGAGTATCTGTACCCCAAGGTGTTTATCTGTCACCAATCTTTCAGTGGGATTCAAAGAAAAACAAAAGTCTGAAGTATTCACTGTAGACTGGGGGCTTCCAACAGTTCCTTACATATGGAAAAGCACTGAGAAAACCTGGAAGTGAGGGAAAGAGCACACCACCAGCAAGGGGAAAGCAGGGGACAACCCTGCTATGGAATAATGATCAAAGGGAACTGCCCAGCTCCGACAGAATGTGTTTCTCTTGGGGTCTCATCAGTGGGAAGAAATGCAGGGAGGAGCTGAAGCACCTCTTGAACCAGCATGAGTGAGAAAGGCTCCTGTGGTGCAAGGATAAAGGGAAGTTGGGAGGTGATGCAGAGAGGAGAACTTGCTTGGGCTGGTGAGTCAGGGGAGAAGGTCTGGAAGCAGCTCTGTGGTGGGGGAAAGGCCAGAGCAGAAGAGCCAGGAGATGCTGCGATGGCTTCTGGGATTCTCCCCCCTCGCCTGTGGGCTGTCAGTTTAAGTCGGGCAGAGCAAGGCAGAGCAAACAGAGAAGAGCCATTTCCTGCAGGGAAACCCCTCTGTAGCCATGTCCATCCCATGTGCTGTGGCAGCAGGAGCCAGGTGAGAACAGCACAGCGATTTCATGATGAAACTGTCCTGCCATTCAGTTGCATGTGTGAGCTAAAAACACCCAGCCCATCAAACCTGGCGTCTGACGTCTCGAGCATGCAGGATGTGCCTGGAATAGAAGCCTGTCTGCTCTGAGCATATGCTCATTTCTATAATGATCCCTCATTTTATTCCCTCTCCCCAGGAGGAAGCAGAACATCATGAATGGGGATCACAAAACGCCATTGATGAGCTGTAATGTCAGAAGGCTGAGGCCCAACAAACTGTGGGGTGAAACAAGCAGGTAACAGGTCATTAACATTTTAATGCAGTTTGAAATATTACCAAGAATTTGCCCTTTGAGCCGGAGAGGTCTCAGGCAGGTGGCAGGAGTGCTCTGTGCCATCCACTGCCTTCACACCCCCTCCAAGGTGGGACTTCTTCCTTGATGGAAATCAAGTAATAACAAGGTAGGAAGAATGACTGTAACATGAGGAACCAAAACAGCAGGAGCAAACCTTGGGCTTTTCTATTCCTGTGTTATATAGAGCTGAAGCTTTTGTTAGCTGGGGATTCTACTTCCAAAAAATGAAACATCACTGCCCTCTTCTGTAATCCAAGCCACTCTATCCTACCACAAATGTGTGTGAAACACTGGGCAGTTACATGCCAGCTGACACTGACATAGTGAACTTGCCCAAAATACTAAACAAAAAAATACTAGTTAATTTTTCCATAATAATTTCCATGTCTGTATCAGTCTTCAAGAGCTTGCTAAAGGTCTAGCCCCGAAGAACAGAAATATGGAACAAAGCCACTGGAATTTATTGTTTTAACAGTTTGTGCGTGAGACAGAATCATGTCCACTTCTGAATTTACTAAAAAGCTGTCAGAAATTTCCAGCATTCATTGAATTGTCATCTGGGCCTCTTGTCTAAAATGAACTAAATTTTCCCCACAGTTTTTAAAGAAATTATGTACAAGTTGATGTTAAATTGCCCTACACTCCAGGGGAAGTGGGAAATCACTGCCTGGATAACAATTCCAGAAGGAACCTGGAGATGTTCACCCACACCAACTGCAAATGTTACCCTCCCAGCCCATGGTGTCCTGATTTAGCCTCCCTCTTTGCAATGCTCACAATTCCAGTGCATATTCAACCTGCTCTTGCTCAACCACCATGTCAACCAGGAATTCCCTCATTCTGCCCACATTACCACATCCTGCACCCAAGCTCTTCCCATTTTCCAGAGCCTTTCCTATGACTTTTTTCATGCAGAAACACCTCTGTGCACTCACTCCTGCTTTAAGCCTCCTCTTTTAAGTATTTTTTCAGCTACAACCTGCTCACTGTCAAGGCTCTCGTCTCCTGAAAGCCAAAAACCCAAAAGTGAGCTCACCAAACTGAAGGCTCCCTCATGCAAGTTTAAAATAGACTCAAAATCTAAAAATATTTTATTTATTGAAAGCAAGCAGCAGCCTTTAACTGCGTAGGCTGGAATTCGGGATTGTGGATGTTCCTGCAGTGCTGAGGCTGATTATTTCTTGGGGAGAAATCTGACCTGCTCATGGGTTTGAAAAGATTTTCCACATCTTTTTCCTTACAACAGAAAGCTCCCCTTCTCTCCCATGCTGCTGGAAAGGACGTGTTACACTAAATGATTCACAGAATAGGTTGAATATGAAAAGGCAAGAGAAAGTAAACTTCATGTGCCCACAGCTGCCCAGGGAAGTGGAAAGAGCTCCTCCTCATGGCACCATTATCCCTGTGGGAAAAGGTGCAAGCCAGCCCCTGTCGAATTGTACACAAATGCAGATATCCTGCAGAACAGGACAAGTTTCTAATTCTGCTGACTTGCCCTCTCCAGGCAGAGCATTCTTTATAGTGCTGCAGTGCAGTGAAGAGAAATCCCTATTAATGTTTATGAATTGCTAAGCCAAGACAGGGAAACCATCTGAATTATGAGGTTCTTATACATAAAAATACAAGGAGTTATAGATTTCTTTTGCCATATTAAATAAACACATCAGGACTGCAAGAGTCCCTGTTAAGAGCCATTCCTCATCCAGCCCTGTGAGCCAGAGCTGATTTATGCTGCAGGGAAGATAAACATTTAGGTCTGTTTTGAAAGCTGAGCCAGGGCCCTCACACTTTAATTGCTTTGAACTGCCCTATGATTTTTTATTTCATTCCAGTCCACAACAGTGACACAGAGAGGCACTGAAAGTCTAACACAAATATAATTATCTTAGTGTCAGCTTGATTCAGTGGGGTGTGAGTAGCTCTGTTTCAGTTATTACTGCTGGCAAGGCCAGAGATACTGTAACTTTTACAAAAACAACTGTAGCCTGATTCTGGAAATGCTGCCAACCAAGGGTGTGCATCTCAGCCCAGCAGCCCTGGGGAAGGGATCAGGAGGCCGAGTGCTGCACTGGGACTGGGGACAAAAGTGAAATGTGAGAGAAATATTGGTCAGGAAAGTAAAACAGGGACGGGAGTGGAGCGTGAATGAGGCAGGAATGGCTCCCACCATGCGGTGCCTGCAATGCCAGGCAATGAAAGTTGGTAAGAGCTCTTCCCATCCCTACACAGGGTGGTGAGAGATAATTGATAATGCTGCTATCAGCTGATGAAGTGAGGCACAGAGTCCTTTTCTCCCCTTAAAAAACCACAGACCACAGCAAAGGAGCACATGTGGACACACACAGGCCCACACACTGACACACGATGCTATGTCCAAGCTGAGGAACCCACTGAACTCACTCTAACACTCAGAGAACAAAACACTCAGCAGTGTAAAGCTCTTTACAACCCTGTTTTAAAAAGAGGAAAGCAGCCTATCTGCTGTAATGCCTGAGAAAACATTTAGTGCTTAGACACCCAGTGTGAATTTGTGAAGGTGGTCTGCTTGGACTGACTGTGTGACTGCTATTAAAATCTGTGCTGCTTCTCGGCCAAGTTCCTCCCCACTCTCACTTCCACAACACACTCCTGAAGTCATTTTTCCTGGCTGTTTACAAAACACTACAAGATGAGGACTACATGATCATGCAGTTTTCTCTGCAACCAATGCTGCAGTTGATTTCAAGGCAGCTGCTCCCAGGCACTGCTTCATTTAGTGCTCAGTCTGTAACTGATGGGAGGTGATTTTAGCACCTGAGAGTCCCCCAACACAATCCAACAGCAGCTCTGTGGTGCATTTCCCCCATCTTTTTTATGAAATTGTCTCAGAAATTATTCCCTGTGTTCCACACATTATCATTAGGGGCCAGCAAGGGCTGGGCAACTTTCCTGCTGTGCAAAGATACAATCCCAATAAAGTCAACTACTCTGGGCAGCTCAGATGGGTTCCAGCAAGGAATGGCTTTTGCAGTCCAGGAATGTCACCATTCCATGGCTCCCTGAGCAGTCAGGGTGACAATTTGCTGACACAGTGCCTTGTCAAACATTAAAATTTTGATACATGCAGGCCAAACTCACTTCTAGGTGAAGCAAACCTCATCCTTTTGATCTGGAGAAACCCAGATAATTTCATGTCACTATTAAAAAAAACCAGCCTTGGTTTTATTTTAGTCTAAAACAAAAATAAATCTGGAAATCATGAAAGCTGCTGCAAAGCAGAATTGTTATTTCTTCTGCCAACTGTGATATCAAAGACAGTCAGCCACGGATCACAGATCACTGAGTAGTTTTCACAACTCCCATAAATCCTTATTACACTGATCTTCTCACAAATATTGACTCTGATTCAGGAATGCACTTCAATATGTTCTTTTGAAGTCAGCATCACAGAGCTGAACTCCTCTGGGGAGGCAGGAGCAGCGGGCTGGGGAGGTGTGAAGGGCAGGCTCCAGGGCTTTTCCTTTTCCAGCCACATGAACTCATCTTCCCTCCCAGAGGATTATGCAGAAAGGGCAGGTCAGGAATCCCCAGACTCACTGCCCTTCTTTTCCTGCACAGGACTGAGGTGCCAACAATGGTTTCAAAGCACTGGGCCCAGGATTCCTGCTCTCAGCTGGTTTAAAATGTTCTGACATTTTAGCAAATGGTTGATTATTTTCCTGATTCGAGGGCCGTTGCTTCACACCATACATTGCAATGTAAACTTCTCATGTCTGTGCACATCCCTCAGGACTGATTCTGACCTGAAAGCTGCCTTGGTGTGCCCTGGCCCTGCCAGCATCATCAGAGACATGTGCCAAGTGTGAGCCACAAATACTCTTTTACAGACAGTTCATGTCAAATTCCACTCCTGAGGTTCAAATGAAGAATGGACAAAAAAGAGGTTTTTAACTGGAGTGATTGAAAGACACTGTTCCCATTTCAGTTCTACACTTTGTAGAGAAGGATGTTTGGGGTTTTTGGATGAGCAGACCTTTGTAAAATGGTGCTGGCTGTTTTGACATAAAGTTGCACTGCCCGTGTCAAGGTATTTTCATTTTTAAAGCTCAGCGTGAAATCCCTGAAATTCATCAATTAATATTTTCCTTCCTTGGAAGCTTCTGGGAATACTAAGTGCTGTCATTTCTTTCTTGGAAGAAGTTCCCACCCCCTGGATCCCAGTGAAAGGGTCGCCACCACAGCAGAACAGCAGGAGATGGCACTGCTCTATAAAGAGGGAGAAATTGAGATGCAGGCATTTGGAGGTAGGGGAGGTTTGATGCTCACTGTCAGCAGCTGCTAAAATTCTTACTATGAACTGTGCCAGGAGCATCGACAGTTTTGGTGTATAATTCACACCATTCAGGCCAACTTGCAGCTAAATAATTTAAACTGTCTAAATATATCTGAACTCAAGATACAAGCACTATTTAAATATTTTTGCTGGGCTCCTTTATGCTTTCTTTGCATTGTGCTAAATGGGGCAGGGATAAGAAATGGAACAAAAGAAAAGATTATTTTCTATTTCACTACAGACTTCAAAGGCAGTGGATGTGTTGTGTCTAGAAAAGTGTACAAATGCAATCCCAAATGGAAGAAATTGGATAAACAGAAGCTGTCGTCAAGAAATGTCAATAGAAAATGATGGAGCCTGGGCTGTAACGCCAGTTTTTAAAGAAAGCATCACATTCAGTGCTTTCACCACTCAAAATTGATTCTCAGGGAGGGGGTTGTTTATGTTTCTTGTGCCATTCTTCTGTAAAACCCCACAGCTAATCATGGATTTCCAGAAAGTCCAGGAAAATCTTGTAAAAAGTACTGGTCATAAAAATCTAAGACAAATGTTTCACAAGTTCACAATATTTCCTTTCTTTTTTTTTTCCCAGACTGCAGGACAGATGGATTTTCTGAAAATCATTAAAACACTGCATCAATAGCTATCAAATCATTCCTACTGATAGAATTTCTAAATTGCCTTCCAAAATCATAGGTAAAGACTAAGCAGAGCCCAAACAAACCAGCAGCCAACCAGCAGAGCATCTCATACAATCCCAGCCACTCAAGAACCCTTTCTCCTCTCGCCTCCTCTGTCCCTCCCAAGAGCAGGGGCTATTGCCACCCTGGCCTCTTTTCTTGTCTCAAGACTCACATGAAGTAGAAAACACTGAAATGTTCTCCAAATGCCAAGTACCTGCTTTTTTTTTTTTTTAAGAGTAAGTTGATGAGTATAGAGCATTCCACTGTGTCACTTGATTATAAAACAAACCCAGCCATGAGCAGGAGGTTTTCTGAGGGCTCTCTGCTTGTGCTCACTTGAGCAAACTCTGAGTGCTCCCTGTTACACCCACAAACCCAGGGGGCAGTTTGGTCCTTTTCCATGGAGCTCTCTCCATCCTTTTGCACTGCTGAACTCAAATCCTCACGAATGCCCGAGTCCCTTCAGCTGCTTCTGCTGGGCTGTGCTGCCACTGCAAAGTCAAGAGAGGCCAGATGCCCCCTGGCAGTTTTCACTTGACTGCAATTAGACAATTTTCAGTGCTGGGTGGGCAGTGGCTGACCAGCTGCTGGGTAAACAGCCTTGGGGATTGACAGCAGAACCTCTGTTATCCTTGGAAAACCCATATTGGAAAAAAACCCAAATAATGGCTCTGAATCACAATAATTTCTATTGTCTGCCCTCAACAGAGAGATGATCTGCTTTGTTTTTGCTCCTCTCCTTCAAAATTGCAGCAAGGAACCCCTTATGTTGAAAAGTGATTTGCAAGTCTCTGGAAAGAATCCAAATCCAGTGCACCTTTCAGGATAGGAAAGTTCTCTGTAAGACTCCAGTGGGAAAAGTTGGGGGAAAGGTTTTAAAAATCACTAAACCCTGAAAGCTTCTGAAACATCTTTGTTTATATCACCTGGGTGCCTTGAAAGCCCAGAACCAAAGGAGTTGTGCATGCCAGAAGTGAATACAGAATCCTATATTGCCTCAAATATTCGCACAGAGAGATGGACAGAGCTGCCCAGACACTGAGTTTGTTTTAAAGGCAGCAGAGCACAAACCACATTTCCTGTAGGGACTTCCTCGTCATTTGGATGCACTTCTGACTGATGGGTGGCCACTGCTCCCTGGTCACTCTGTAAATGATGTATTTGTGTAAACGAGTGTATTTGTAGGCTCTGTAAAAATATATATGTAAAATACAGAACTGCAAAACCTGATTCCAGAGCACTGCTAAAAAGATGGAAAACAGAGTCCTCTAGTGGCCTCCGCTTGCCCTAACAGTAAAAGCAGTCAACAATTTAGGGGAGAAAGTGCACGATCTGAAACGTGACCTAACAAGAAATAAATCTTAGTCCAAAGCTAATAATGATCAGAGAAAATTTCCCCCGTTGGCGTCCATGAGATCTATCAGACTTTGGAAAAGATCACAGGATCATAGGCATAGAAAAAGCTGAGGAGGGAAACAAGTGGGAAAAACAACTTATGTAAACTTCCCAAGAAAACAAGGGGAGGATGAAGAAGCTTTGCCAAAGTACGTACTAAAAGAGCTAATGAAAACATGGCAAGAGAGTGAGGGGGAAAAACTGGGATACTGGAGAGACTAAACAAGACACAGTGCACAGGGGTGCTGGCAGGGAGGCCTGCTTGCTGCACCCACCAAGTTTTCTACATTAGAGCTCTTCACATACAAATAATGTAAACAATCTGGCACAGTGGACAGGTGAGATAACCACACACATGTTGGTGAAATAGGCATGTAAGTGTTGATGCCAGTTTTGTAGCTGTTTTTATGCAAACCAAGAATTCACCTTTGTGTACAAAAAAAATATTAAAATGAATATTCATTCATTCACTTTGTAGGAATCTTGACTAATAGCTCATGACTGCAATAAATTAATAAAATGAAGTTTTGTAAAATAACCAACTCTTTCTCTGAAGATGTTAAAATTTCTTAGTGGTATCACTAATCAGCAAATGGCAAGAGAGCATTCCTAAATTACACAGTGCATATCCTGACATCTGCTCCGTGCACCCCCAGACCTTAAGCAATCCCTTGGCAAAGGCACAAACCAGCCATAAAACCCTGGCAAGCAGCAGTTTCGAAGGAAGGTCTGTGTGGTCCTCGTACCAGACGGTTCCCAGCACCATCATTAAAGCCTTATCTCAGGGAAGCACTTGGAAAATCTCTTCTCCCTTTAAAGAAGAACCTCATCAGTCAGAGCTCTGGGGTCATCTGTCAGACCCATCAGCTTCCCCCACTCCAGCACCTCCAGCTCTACCTCTGCAGAGTTAGAGCATAAAAAGATAAGTTCCACATGCAAAAATTCCAGGGTCAAACCTCACCTGGTTCTATTTGCAGATGCTCTTCAAACCTCTACCCCTACACCTGATTTTAACTCTCGGTGCTGGCCTGGCTTTTATCAGCTTTACTACTTGTAGTTCACACTCCTATCACAAAAGTATTGCTAAACTTACTCACAGACATAAAACAAAGTTTGAAAAGATCCCATCTTTCATCCAGCAGGGGAAATGATTCCCTTTGAAGAGGCTGTCAGCCTCAAACAGGGCAAGGGATTGGTGCAGAGTGCTCAAAACAGTATTTTGTTTCGTATTTTGACATGTGCAGAAAGCTTCCAAAACACCAAAAGTTGCTGTGCCTGAACCAATGCAGAGCTGCAAACCCAACAAGCCTGTGGAGATACAACTTGGGAGGGAATTTCAGTGTCAAACAGGCAAAGATGTGCCATAACCTGGGACAAAAAATATCAGGAAAAACATCAACCCACCAGCTAACAAATGCAGGAATGAAAATTAATTTCCATAAGGGCTGTTTTTGCAGTAGGTGTGGCCACCCCAGTGCCGAACACAGGCTCCTTTTCCTTCTAAACAGGAAAGGAGTTTGTGTTTGGAAGTACAAAATTCTGAATGCTGTTGTGCTGCCACTACCATCACCCCCACAAGCTCCCCGAGGGACACAGTAAATTGTGATTATTCCCTCAGACTCAGTAAGACAATTATTATCTGCAGTGACAGTTTTTGGTGCAGCTTTGCAGAGGGGAACTCCTGCTCGCGAGGCAGCGGTGTCAGAGCAGGGGGCAGAGGAGAAACTCTTTATTTACTGGTCTGCCAGGGCTATATTCAAAGAGCAAGAGAGGCCTTTTATGGCCTCTGAGTCCAGTGGAAATGATGGAGATCACAGAATCACGGAATGATTGGGGTTGGCAGGGATCTCTAGAGGTTACCTTGTCCCACCCCCCGCTCAAGCAGGGCCACGTGGAGCAGGTTACCCCAGTGATGAGTGAAGCTTACTCATGGCTGGCAAAACCACTGTAATTTCAGCCAGCACTGTTCACACTGGAAAGCTGCATCAGTAATAGCCCTTATCTTTATCATTAGCAACAGCTGTGCTGGATCTCAGCTTCATGAACAAAGGTGAGCAAGATGGGAAAGATGGGACACTCTCTACAATCCTGCTGGGCTTCTGTGCTACAGCCACACAGTAAATATGACTGGAGGAGAGGCCAGAAGCTAGTCACACTTCTACCCACATTTCTTACCACAGGAGGCAGTTTTTATGTTCAGTTCTGCTGCTGCCCTACGGACAAGTCACAGCACTCCTTCCAACCATTAGCACACATTCCCATCTTCTGATGGGAGTCAAGAAGGACAACAGGATCTTACAGCATACTAACTCTCAGAGTTAGAAAAAGAATGAATTTCCAGTTGTGACACTCAAGTGGTACAACTGGAAATGTCAACTGCATTTTACTCATTGATTGCTATAAAGATACACTCAGCGCTCCATGAAATCCAATTGCTATTTGCATTATCCAAATATGGTTATTTTCCAGCCAAAGTTTCTACAACTTCACCTCCTGGCTGTGTAGTCACATGCCTAAGACTGTAAATGCAGAGAAGATTTTTGTTCTCCCTGCAATTCAAAGAATAACCTTTGTCTCCCCAGGTTTTCTTTGCACATTCAGACCCTGTCTCCCCCAAGTTCTGCCTGTTCTCAGTACAGGCAGAAGAGGGTGACATCTCTCTCAGTCCCTGGGGAAGCTGCCCCATCAGCATGGTCCCTGAAAATCCACTGATGACCCCATTGGTTCTTCCCCATCCCATATTCCTGATCATTGTGAGGAAGGCAATGAGTCCTTCCATGTGCTTATGAGGTCTCCTCATAGCCTTAATTGAGACTGTGGGCATAATCCAAATGCAAGTCATAACCATAACAATTTAATTAGAATTATTAAATCCAAAGAGCCAGAAGTACTTAATTAAATAAACAGCTTGGTTTGTGAGCAGAGACATACTTCAGATCACTGCAGTCATAAAATTCTCACTGTGCAAAATTATGAGTTGCTGTTTGATAACAATCAATAGAAGAGACCATTGAATAAATACCTCCTGACTTGTTTTCTAAACCATCATATTGGTCCCAGTAGTTTGCCAGACAGATATAAATAATGATGCAATTGTGTTTGCAGTCTTGCTGTTATTGGTATCTAAATAACCCCTGACATGACTAGACAAAAAGAGGAGGCAGGTAGTCTGTCAAACCTCGCAGATCATTGGCACTGTGACCTCATGCAGGGCGGGGCTGCCGGGGCTCCTGTCCTTGTCACTTGCGTTCACAGCACAGCCTTTAGGTTTGAGGTTCGGAGAAATACATGGACACGGAGCAGATGGATGTGTCCCACAGAGACTGCACTGCTGCACAGGGCCAAGGAGTGAAAGTACTTGAAATACGGAATTTTAGAATATCCTGAGTTGGGAGGGATCCACGAGGATCACTGAAGTCCAACTCCTGGCTCCACTCAGAACAGCCCCAAGAATCCCCTGTGCCTGAGGGGGTTGTCCAAACGCTTCTTGAACCCAAGATATGGAAAAGGAGAGGGATAAAATATATGGAAAAATTCCAACATGCATTTACAAATTATTACTAGAGATGACAGGCTAGGAATCTAAACCCCATATTATAGACAGGGCACTGCAAATCTCTTACAGGCCTCAGTGAGATTACAGGCTTTGGTTATTCCTCCCCTGAGGTAAAACTGTCCACATTCACCTGCAGGAAAAGCAGAACTTCCTTCCTATGGCTGGACTTAATTCTGAGCCCTTCAGAAATGTGCAGGTGACAAGGAGCCAAATGATCCTTTTCCTTGGCCTGGAACATTTTCAGTGAATTTGGGATGAGGAAACACGGCACAAGACATGCAATTTCCACTTGCTGCTCTCTCACCCCACAACTTCCTTTGTGCCTTTACCCACGCTGTGCCTCAGACTCCTTTGTGAGCTGCGCCACGCCAAGTGCACCCCCGCCACGTGTGACGCCTGTGTATATCCATAACACACACACCCCAGCCACACAAAGGCAACGAAAACCCTGGAGGAAATCTTCCTGGAGCCTCCTTCCCAGCTATTCACCCTGCGAGCAGCAGATGGCATCCCTATTGCCATTCCCGCGTCCCGTCACAGAGCTCACCCTGCTCGGCAGCTCCTTCTCACGTTCGGCCCCACAAATCCTGCCCTTTCCCACCTCTCCTGGGTTTCTGGAGTTACCCAGCACTGCAGGGAACTGCCAGGGAAGCTCAGCCTGCCCAGTGAACTGCTGTGGGCCGGGAAATGGAGATTTTCACCCTCTTCCCCAACATAATGCCAGTGACTCCCTGAGTTTGGTAAAATCCCTGTCCATGGTGAGAGCCTGGCTGTAAAAACTTCGTGGATGGACAGGCACTCGTGGCACTGTTGCTTCCTGGGCTGAACAAAGAGTGGGCAGAGAAAGAGGTTCACAGCCCTGTAGAAAGGCTGTTTGCCTACAAGAATTATCCCAAGCCCAGTGATTTCAGTACTGCAGGGCTTTGGGCTCACTCACTTGGAATTTAATGTATGATTTGTCAGCCCTCGCTTTGTAGGAACTTTGAACTCTGCTTTCTGGTGTCAATCTGTGCTGTTTTCCTCCTTTGAAAGAAGAAATGTGTCCTGTATGAAATTCCTTAGCCTGGTAATAATTTTTGAGTGATGTTTTCCTGCAAAGAAAACAAGCAATTGTCTGCATATCCCATCCCCAGCTCTTCATGTGCTTCTCCTTGTGCAGTCACACAAGCACAGAATAAAAGGGGGAATACAAGGGTTTGCTGCTTCTTCATACAAATGTACAGGAGAATTCAGAAACTACACCTGGCAGAGAGAAGCAAATCCACCTCCTTGGGATTAGGAGTCACATTTCATTACCTGCTCTGTGCCCTGCTTCTGCCAGGGTTGCTGACTGAGGTAAACTTTGTCCCATTCAGTTCAAATTCAGAAAGAAACAAAAAAAATTCAACTTTTCCCTGTGGTTTCTGCAATTTTTTCCAGTGTAATTATGATCTCTATTAGGGTTTTAGATAGGAGAACAAAACTGAGGAAACTCAGTTGTAACTTTCTGTCTGGAGTGGCTGCCCTGTGTTGAGAGGCTCATGGCAAATAAAGCCTCCCTGCCACAGCATGGGAACTTTGCTATAACCAGAAACAAAATATCCAAGAGCAACAATATTTATTTTCCACACTCCATTAGTAGCCCAGAAGCAAATCAAGCATGTTACTAGAAACCAAACCCAGCTAATTAAAAATAATGTTCCAAAGCTCCACTGATGTGTTTTGCATCTGGAGCTGGCTTCTGCAAATAAACATACACAAAACCAAGGACAAATCACAATAAATCTAAGCAGACAGGTACAAGCAAATTGGTCTGTGGAAGTGACATGTCTCTCTGCTTAAATGTCTACCACAAATCCCAAGGAGACGTGGTAGGATTTAATCTAATTGGGTTTGCCACTTCCCTGCAGCTTAATGTGAGAATAACAGCAATTATATATGACTGTACTTAGCTCAGTACCAAAAATCCATTTATTAGGCTATTAGAAGCTATAGAAAGCTGGGGTTTGAGATCATTTGGATATGCTGGTTACACACTCGGCCTGCTAGTTGTTTTGTGGTTACAGTTTCCAAATTGCCACTGATGAGGTGGTGGTAGAAAAGCAGATGCAGTTAAGCATTTCAACGGATGGCTTAGAAAGGTTTTCTTCTCGCTTCAGGATCCATAATGGCTCCTTCTAAGTTGGCTCAGTGCTCTGCAAATCTCAAAACATACAGCAGGAGACCGGGAAACCAAGAGGTTGCTGAGGTTCAGAAATCTGTTGATCATAAAGCAAAGCACCTTTGCATGTGTGGGGCCCCACAGAGTTGGCACAGCACGGCACAGAGATGAGAAAAGAATTATGTTTAAGGCCAGCATTATGGGGCAACAGAGGGAAGAGCTTCTAGTTCTTTAGCATTTGTGAGGGTGCAATTAGCAAGAAATGTAAGAAAAGCCATTGGGCTATTCCAAAAAAATGTGGTCTTGTCACTCTCCTGCCTGCTCAGTCCGCAAGGGGAGCAGGTGACTGGTGGGCTCCCCATGGAGCTCAGCACGAGGAAGCTGCACAGCCCTGTCCTTTAAGCTTTGTCAGCTCACACAACCATAACAAAACTCTTCTTGCCAAACAGATGTTTGCAAACGAGGCCCTAAACCCTCACCATTTCGGGGTTTTTTCTAAACCATGGTGAGTGCTGGGATAAAGGTGGATTTTTTTTTGAAGTCTGAAAATCTTCACCTGTAGCCACAGTTCTCCAGTGTTCACCCAGTGGGGGCAAACACATAACAAATGGTTCCCACAGCTCACCCACACTCCAGTGAGGGCCTGCAGTGGGGGAGGACTCGGGGGCTCTCTGTGACCTCTCAGACACCACTCATGAGGTATTTGGGCCGTATTCAACCTGTAGATTTGTTTTCAAAGCCAGCCTTGCAATATGTGATCCTTACATGGAGCACCTGGAGTTATGAAGGCTTGGTTTTGCTCCCAACAAACTGACTGACAATGTACCCATGGAGACAGCGGCTGTGAATGTCTAACCTTCCACCCAGTCTAACCTTCCTGGCAGCTGAGATGTTGATAACCTTGCACAGCAGTCTGGGTGACACATAATTTTAAAGAGATTTCTCTTTCCAGGGCTCAACTCTGATCCAAACAGACAACTATCACAAATTACCACAATTCCAATGAGCTCTGCTTGAATCAGACACCCCACCAATTACCTGCTGGAATTCAAAGGATGTTGGTTAAGGTCTCTGTCCAGCTGCTGCAAAACACTTCTCTGGGAAGTGAATAAATTTAAACCTGGTCATGGGCAATGTTTTTTGGGTAAAAGAACAGTGAACAGAAAGGATTGTTTAACAAAATCATCATCCTCATTGCTCTCATTGCAGCACCGCAAACATGGGTGGCAACCTCTCTCCAAAGGCGGAGGCATCCTGAACCAGTCTGGTTTTCTCCTGCCTTCTAGCCTTAGGATTACTTAAAAAGGTTATAATTAACATAATTACCCCGACTGATGTCTGAAATGAATGCACAGTTCAACTTAGCAGCTGTAGGACTGGCTGTGGATTTGAAGTCCCTTTTGTCCCCACCCTTGTCCTCTCTCTTACAGGGATGGCAGTGGCATTAAGCACCTCAGTGGGGCAGGCAAGGCTGTGTTCCCTAAGGAAGGCCCCAGTCTCCTCCAAGGGAAAGGCTCCAGGTGAAGTAGAAATGCTCCCAAATCAGCACAAAGGGCTGCTGAGGGCTGGGTGCCATCCAGCTCTGTGGATGGGTGGGAAACACAGGAGGAAACTCCCACTCTCCTGTGCAAAAGCTGGTAAAATCCCACTGGGAAACACAGGCTCTTGTTTATGCTTCTGCAGGTGAGACTTTACCTCTCCTCACCTGGCTCCCAAAGAAGCAGTGAAGAGGAACACACAGATGTCTCTTTTAGGGTAGCACAGTCCTTGGGATTCCCTAAGAGACTGGGATTCCCAAGTTCAAACGCCTGAATGTGGGGGGTGCAGCTACCCTGGCCAAAAAGGGGTTTTGAGAGTACTCACCTTGACCCCCCCCAAGTCAAGGGCCAGTAAAATCTTACACCTTCTGAGGAAGCTCTTTAACCAAAAGTTATGTTTAACATGCTCGTATCAAAGACACTTCCGTGGGTATGAGGGGGGTGACCAAGTACTTCCCCAGAAAACCTCTAAATTGTAGCTGAAATGGGGATACATTAACCACTTCTGACTCCTCAGAAGACACATCCTGCAGCATTACATCTAGAGACGCAGGAATTATCAGGATGGGATCTCAAATGGCTGCAGTTTATCACACCCCAGCAAATTCACTGCACCACACAACCTGATGGCACATGACAAAGTGTGACAACTGATCTGTATTGCTCAGGAGAGATTGTCGAGATGTGCTGAATATTTTCTAAACTGCTATCAGAAAACATATGTTTCCAAGGGGTAATGACACAGTGGGTCTGAATAACTCATAAAAATTATGAATGAAGTGTTCTCACCTTCATTTGACCTTT
This sequence comes from Aphelocoma coerulescens, assembly GCF_041296385.1. Classification (NCBI taxonomy): domain Eukaryota; kingdom Metazoa; phylum Chordata; class Aves; order Passeriformes; family Corvidae; genus Aphelocoma; species Aphelocoma coerulescens. The sequence goes on from NC_091016.1 coordinate 3,682,332, forward strand.
TTTACTTCTCCAGCAGACAGAGCTAAATGTGTGGCACACCAGAATGCATCTGAAGAAGAGACAGATGATAATAAGAAGCTGTTAAGAGCTGCTCACTCTGCTGGCTCTATTAGTTCAGCTTGCTTGCACAGAAAGAATTTCCCTGCACCTGTGAACATGAGCACAGATCAATAAAGGGAAATATCCAGGCTGATCCTTTCTCAGCCTGAACTCCTCCAAACAAGATGCACACAGAGTCCAATGCCTTGTGGAAGGCTGGAGACAGGGGTTGGGCATGAGGAACCACAGAAATCGGGGTGCTGTTCTCCTTACACAGAGCATCCCCAGCACCAGCTGGGAGTGCTCACACCACCCTTGGCTGATGTCACAAAGGTATCTGGAAGCTTTAACTCTCATTTTCCTGTCTCCCACACCTGTGGCCAAGGTCTGCTTGGCTACTCACCTTGTCAGAGATCATAAGAGATCTTACTTGCCTTAAAAATATGACTGCTTGACATGTTTTTTAAACATCAAAAGGAGAGCAATATATTTCAAATGTCAAGAGAAGAGCAATGCCTCTGTGCCCTTGGACACTCATACAAGGTGTAAAATACAGCAAAGAAAGTTTGGGCAACCAAAACAAAGCATCTCCTGTCCGTAAGAAAGTAACCCAGATTGGCAGGAATGGTTCCAGTGCAATCAGCCTGCCCTAGGACAGGCAGAGTGCCTCAGTTTAAGCCTTTATAACCTGTCTGCTCATGCCTCTCATCTGTCAGCTCTTTTTTTCCCATCATCACCTGTGGGTGCTGAGTTTTCACCACATCCTGAGTGCAACTGGGAATGCTTGGTGGTCTAAAGCCTTAGCCAGCTTTGGGAGTGGTCTATCCCTTTCCTTTCCATGCTAGCTGGGTCAGGTACTCACCTGATTTAGTTTATCCCAGATAAAGCTCTCAACTCTATTTTAATTTCTGTAAAAGTATGATCCAAGCCCAGCCAGAGGCCAGCTGGGAGTTATCTCCAATGGTCACCAGGATTCCCAGCTTTGATATGCCTGTGACTTTCTCTTATCTTTGCCATTAAGGCCCCGAACGATTTGCAGGGCATGGATTTTCTGAGGCATTTAAGTCTCCTTGTCTTACTCTGCATCACCTGCCTCCCTCTCCTGCCAAGGCCTGGGGCATGACAGGCGTGAGGAATGTGCAGCGTTTTGTCACTGAGGAAGGAGGTTTCACATGCTCTGCTAAACAATCCCAACAGATGCTGCTAAGGAGGCTGAAAGGTGATTTTCACAAGGCTATAAATTTCCTCGCAGTTCAGTCTGTGGTCTCCAGACACAGCCAGGGCTATGCACAAACCCTTGGAAAGGATTTGGATCCACACTGGGAGTTCTCAGAGGAACTCGTGAGGGGGAATTACATTTGGGGAGGTGGGGGATAGCCAGAGCAGGTACCCCAGGAATGGGGTTGGGTGTGGTGGAAGAGCTGAGTGGGTGCTGAGCTGGGTTCAAGGGCTCTTCTGGGAAGGCACAGCCAGACACGTGCTACACCCATCTCTCTCTGCTTCCTGGCTTGGTCTTCACCACCTCGAAGCATCAGGGAGGAGGCAGCAAACAGCATTAAGGACACCTAGCAACTAACTGAAGCCATGCACAGGCGTCTGCACAGCAAATAGGCGGCAGAAGTGCCAAACCACTGCAGATGTTTAAAAGGCACGAGTAAAAAGGAGGGGATTGCAAATGGGGGTGAGCAAGCATCAAACACAAAGGAAGTTGTAATGAGAGCAAGAGCGTGAAGAGTGACAATTCAGCATGGGAAAGATAAAGATGGAACAAGAATGGGATCAAGAGAGAGCGCACAGAAAGGATGGGGAGGAAGAGAAATTTGAAATGGAAACGATGGAAATGGAATATGATTTCCAGAGGGAAAGAATAAGGGTGAATGAGGGTCCTACTGGGTCAGCCCATGCATATTTAGACAGCTATAATAAGGTAAAATTGCTTCCTCATTACAAAGAAGGGAATGATGTTGATATGTTTTTGCAGTCTTTTAAAAAACTGTACAGAACTTATAATTGGTGAGAGGAGGCATGGGCAGCACAGTTCAGCCCCTGTGCCATGGGAAAGCCCTGGAGGCCTGTGCCAGGCTGGTTGATAATGACTGCCCTGACTATCAAATTGTGCAGGGAGCCTTCCTGAGAAGGCATGGGCTTGACCCCAGAGACCTGCAGGGTTACACTTGGGTCTCCAAGGAAAGGATCTGATAACTCCTTTCCTGAATTGGCTGTAGAAATGACAAATTTATTTAACAGGTGGATAGAAGGTGAAAAGACATCTGTATCTGGGTTTTTTTCTTTCTTTTTTTTTTTTTTTTAATGATGAAATTATCTCAAGGAGCAGCTCCTAGAAGATGTTCTGAAGGATTTGAGAGCCTGCTAGACAGAAAATCCTTCTACTAAAATTTTTAGCCTATTAATCAAAGCAATGTTTTTATGAGTAAGGTGATGGGAATCCTACCTACTTCCACAAAGACTTGCCCCCTCTTTCAGAAACAACCAGAAACAGACAACAAAGTACACAACTTCGGGAAATTTTATAAGCCACAATCTATTGCTTCAACAACATAATAACAACCTAAATCTCATTATATTTCATATGCAAAGACCACAGATATGCTCAGGAGTGTGACTGAGGAGATCAGTTCTTGTGCTTAATTCAGCGCTGTAAAGGAGTTTTACAGAAGCAACTTCAGATGCAGTTTGTTAAAAGACCCTTCGTGGGTGGAAGCACCACTGACACCAGCCTGTGCTTCCAGAGGTGCTTTCCTCCTGGAAAGCATTACCCACAATGCCTCCACATTCCAGCCTGGATTTCCATTTCAAACAAAGCGGGAAGGACTGGAAAGTGGCTGCAATAGGAGACAGATGTGTTTCTCTGCTTTCTGAAATATTTACCACTTGTAATGAGTCTGTAAAATTCAATGTGGACTCAGCTACTGCATTCCCAAATTCCTTCCAGACTCTTGACTCAGTCTCCTCTCTGCCTGGCAGTGTCCTGCTGCTTCCTCTCACACCTCCCTCAGCACCTTTCCCTACAGCTCCAGGGGCAGCACACCCCTGTTAACAGCTCAGCAGCCCTGAGGTGCTTCACACCAGGCTCTGCTGCCAAGGCTGGAACGAAGATATTTGCTGTCTTCAATGTAATTTTCTTTAACTTCTGTTTCACTGTTGATCATTTATCCTTTTTAATTCACCCATTTTCTCAATTACTCCCTAATACTCTTAACATCCATTGTACCTTTTACTTACCTCTGACTGTTTTATCTTCAAATTCCCCTGAACCCGCCTGCATGTACAGCCCCCTTACTGCCAGCATCATTTGGGCTTTCATTTCCATTGGCTTTTAATTTTCTGGATAGGTTTTGGCATGGATAATTTCCTGCATTTGGAGGTGAATTTTCCCTCAAACTCCTGCCTCTCTCCTAATTAGTGTGCAAAAGTCCTATATCCCCTATGAAGGTTTCAGTGGAAGAATTACCACCACTTACTCACATCTTATTTCCCTCTTTGTACAGAGAACACACCCAGATCACACACATCAAAGGGACCAGATTTCAGTCTAAAGGCATTTCTTGAACATTTCCCTCCAGTTCCCACACTTGCATGTGCTCTATCCTAATTCCCATATGTGCTAGTGTGAAAAGAGCTGCCTGTGGATCTCTAGGATGGCCACTGCCATTATTTCTGTCACCTTTAATGGAGTTTTTGCCTACAAATCCCAAAGTACTTCAGAGAGAAGCCAATACCAATGTCTACACTTGATAAACAGGCAAATGGAGGCATAAAGTGATTCACACGAAGTCCCACAGCTCAGAAAAGTCCCACAGATTTGTCATGCAAATGCTTTATCTTTGATGCAGAACTTATTCTTGAATTTTCTCATCTTAGCCCTGAGAGAGAGAAAAATCCTTAAGAGAAATAGTGCAAGTTCCTGACCTGTCCAGCACAGTGAAGCTGTTCTGGCTGAAACCAGCTCACCAGCTGCTCCTGATTGATCATTTCTCCCTGGCTGAACAACTCTCAGCTAAAAGAATTCTGCTTGTGCACTTTGCTGAGCTCGGCCCAGCTTGCAGAACACATCCAGGGAAAGCACGTGCTGGATTTAAAGTGAGGTTCAGGTGCTCCTGTGGTTTGGGGGTGAGCATTAGAGCTCCACATAACAAATAGGGGGTTATTTTAATCTTCTATAACTGCATGAGATTCAGATTTTAATTGACTTCTTCCCTCCTGAACTCATCTCATAAAGCGTGTTAGGTATATCTGCTGAGTAAATAGGAGACAATAACATGTTGAAATGTCTGTCTGGAGAGTTTCTTCCACACAGAGCTGAAAATCGATACAGCTCAGAGAGCCATTCCTTGTTAATATAACTTTTCCTTTCAGCATGTTCCTAACATGTTTAATATTTTTCAGTGTTATTTTGCCAGCACCGAAAGCCCAACCCTGTCACCAGATCCCTGGACTGGGACTCCAGGGATGTGTGTTCCACTCTTGGAGCCATTTTTAACATCTTGGACAAGTAAGTACAGCTCTCCAGGCCCTTCTATCCATGCCCAGCCTTTCCCTTTTGGGCCCCGTTCCTGTAAAGATGTGGCATATATTTGATTGGAAGGTATTTAGTGACTGGGAGCAGTCCCGTGACTTAAAGTTACTGCTAAATCCAGAACCTGAATCTTTGTAAGACACACCTTTGAATTGTGTACTCCCAGCTTGTGCTGCATTGGGATAATAAAATGTGAAGCTTTCAGAGGAAATCTACCTGTAGCACCCCCAAAAAAGCCACTTCAGGTGCTCTTGTCTGGCCTCAAAGTCAGATTTCAGGCTTGGGATTGAGCAGGGAGGGAGCTTCAGGTGAATTGCGTCTGTCCCTGGGCTCTTACAAATAGCCTGGATTTGCCCCTCTGGACTGAATGCTGTCAGGCTGAAAATATACGTTGGAAAAACACTCTCCACTTCCTGCCCAAATCAGCCTATAAGTAACCTGTGTGGCCCAAAGTGGCCCTGATCCTACCTCAGGAATAGCTGCTGTAGTGCAGCGGTGACAACAACAAAGAGAGGGGAATTGGTTAAGTACTTTGGGGGTTAAAATCTGTGCCCTGCACAGTAAATTTTATGGCCGAAAGTGAGTCTTCTATAGTCTCATTTATTATTGCAGAAATGATTGGAACTGGGGACTATGACACTATTACCTGTTACTGCAGATTTATTGAAAATTAGCAATTCCATTTATATCTATGAGATTTCAGGGATTATTCTGTTATAGACTGGAAAACGGATAGATTTATAACGCTGGCGAATCCAGTTGTACCAGCTAATAGAGCCGGTGAGAAAATTTAGAGGTTTGTACTCCTAAAGGAGTTAACCTTTGGATAAAGAAACATTTTTCAAGTAGCATCTGAGAAATTATTGGATTCATAAATTCTCGCTGCTGCAGCATGAAAAATATTCATTTCCAGGGGTTTATATTTTTGTTCAGAAAAGATACAGAAGGCAAAATTTCATCCAAAACCATTTCACTCCACTCAGAGCCCTGCTCTAATTGCTGCTATACCTTGTGTTAACCCTTTGGCATTTATTGGCAGGGTTTGCCTGGCTGACCCTGAGGAAATTTTCAAGATATGAATCTTCTAAATTCACTAACATTGTATTGACTTGAGTGAATCTGATTTTATTTTAATTTGGATTTTTGTGTACTCACTGGACTTCTTAAAAATTGACCCAAACCCGCATATCTACTAAATTCCTGTCAGGATGTTGGGAGTTCTTTAGGATGAGGTTTTTGTTGTTTGTTTCTTAATATGTGAAATCTCTGACTGTGGATGAGCTTTTGTAACTCAGCTGTCACTTTTGCATGGCTGCTTTAGGATTGATTATTGCAAATTCCGGAGAACTGGCAAACAAATCTGCAATTTATCTATGAATATATGAGAAAAACCTAATGGGACCCCAACTCCTCAGTAATGCGAGAAGAGTGATCATTGTATTCCTACAGAATGCAATTAAAATCCATCACCCAATAATCCAGATCACCCAGGATGCCGTTTCTTTTCCCATTCAGTATTCCCTAATCCCTGTGTTCAGGCCTGTTAAGGAGGTGGCTGGGTCTGATTCAAAACTCAGCCCTGCTGAAGGAAAACATTATGACTTCCTTGGGACTACCCCAATTTCTCCTAAGGGAACAGAAGTAAGGGACTGTTTCACTGATTTCAGCAGGGAAGTTGGAAGAATTCAGGCTTGGATGCTGGACTGTGAAGGTTCATTTTGGCTCTTATTAACTTATGGCTATTTTTGTCTGAATTACATATACAGATAAACAGATTTTTAAAAATTACTTTTAAAAATAATTCGAGGGTTTATAAATCATAAGAGCTGCAGCGGCTAAGATCTGCAAAAGAACTAAATGCTGAATTTCAGTTAAAGCAATCCAGAGTGCTCCCACTTTAAAGGGGAAGAAGAATGACAAGTGTCTGTAATATGGACCACATCCCCACCCCGGTGGCATCAACTGAGTTTGGTTATTAACTTTGGAAAGAGGGAACTTCCTTTGTCTGAGAATCCCTAAGGGAAAAAGCCCCTGGACTTACCCCATCATTTCACAATCAATAAGGCAAAAATGGAGTGTGCAGTGTTATGATTCCACCACTCTGTTACAACACGGCACCTGTGACTTGGGAATAGGGCAGTTCTCAGGGTCCAGTGTTCCACAGCAGCCACAAACCAAGTTTCAAATGCCCAATGGAATTTTTCTTTCTGTTTATACTGAATATAAACTTATGTATGAGATATTTCCAGCTACAATTAAAAAGAACCAAACCTGAACAAGAATCTCCTCTTTCTGTGTTCTTCTATAAAGTTTTTGCTGGGTTTTGACCCACGACAAATCACCACAGCTCCATCAAAGGCTGAGCTATCCCCATTTACAGCTTCTCAGAATCCAGCCCAGAATGCACCAATTTCTGATTATTGTGGCAAAATATCCCAACGTGGCTGAATTCCTTAGTGCAGAACCAAGTATAAGAACTGGACATGGAGCTACACATATGTATAAGACTTGGTCAGAATATGGACTTTTCTTTCCTTGGACTATGAAGGAATTATATTTCAAAGGCTGTAGATCATTTTCCAACAGCAGTGACTCCACTTTAAGCACAAGAAAATATCCTTGATTATGCCTGGAAGATTATTTCTTGTGTCTTTTCATGCAAACCCATTTTTGCATCTCTCCTGTTCTAAGGACTAAACACAACTTCTCCGGTGGATGAATTCATGGCTTTCAGAACCACTCTTCCAAGGAGGCTCAGTGGATGTCAAGAGGCAGGAATTGTGCAAGAATGATGCAAGGCAAGCAGGGAGAAGTCGCTGAACTAAATAGAAGACATTTCATCCCCGCCACAGCTGCTGAATTCCCCCCGGAATATTTTTCTTTATGTTGTTAAAGGAAGCTCGTTCAGGTCATGATATTTTTTTGCTATAATAATCAGTGCATCAGTACTTCAGACTATTATGAGGGGAAGTATTTTAGCCCAGAGACAGGCAATAAAAAGGAACTTTAACGAATAATGAGTAAGAGAGCAAGAAGGCACGCTACGTTCTTCATGTAAATCAAAGTTGTTCTAGAAAGGCTGGGAAAGAGAGGTTGCTACTTCCAACTGAGAGTCAACTGAAAGTTAATGGGGACATAACTAAAGATCACAGACAAACGGGCACTGTACTTTTAATGAATATTTTATTCATGTCACCTTTAAATTAGTTAAATTTGATAGGATGATAATGTAATGCAAAATGGCTTCCTCCCCAGACCATTTTAGGTGGAGGGTAGATCAGAATTTAATTTTAGGCTAATGCCAGGTCAAAATTAAATTTAAAAAAATTATGGTTGGAAAGTAATAAATCCAAAGTGACCAATGGAAAAAATATTAAGTTAATGAGATGTACAAGCCATTTAGAAAAGCACAGATATTTTATATGACATATATTTTTCTTATCTGGAAACAAGCCATTTTAACACCTGCTGATAGGGATGAAAATAGGGAAAGGAGAAGAAGGGGCACTCTCAAAGTTATTGCAATTGGGTCTCGATAAAGTTATGAAGGCAAATGCAAAAAGCTCATGGTGGGGGTATTCATCATTTCATCAGCGAGCTTGGTAACAACTTAAGACCCCGAAATCCTCTTTTAGGTATTTAAATGTGTGTTCTGCTGCTCGGGGTGTTGTCACTCACATATGCCAAGGAAAAGGTTCACAAATCGGGTTCAGCAGCTGCCCTGAAACCATGAAGTTGGGATCAGGCAGCCTCATCCCTCTCCCTTCTCTGCTCCATCATGATCCGGCACACACACACACACACACACACACACACACACACAGGACATGCAGGGGATCTCGGAGTTTACAGCTGCTCTTACACAGCCCCACCAGTCACATGGACACTGGGCTTCCCTGGTCCCTGTCCTTCCTCAAAGGAACTCAAAGTTGCTCACAGAAACCAGGTCAAGAAGAGTTGCTATTATAGCAGGTATTTCTGAAGTTCAGCTATGAGAAAGTTCATCATCATCATTTGTAGAATGCAACAAGTGAAAAATGTCAAATCATGTAAAGCCAGAGCAGAAGCTGTGAGTGGGGAACTCAGTGAGAGGAATGTGCTCCTCTGAAATGAGGTCTGAGTGAACAGGAATGTGGAAACCAAGCTCCTGGGACAGGAGGGAACTCATTTCATGCAGCGACATTGAACGGCATTGTGATGTGAAACCACAGAGCATAATGATTCCCTTGCAGGAAAGCACTGGGTTTGTGACTATTGTCACAAACAGGAAATACACCCAGGGAGTTTCAAAAATCGAGCAAATCACCTGACTCCAGGTTATTTCTGGATATTCTGCTGGCAGCACTGCAGCTGACTAATCCAACCATGTCTGCTGCTTTTCAATGTGAATCTGCTGCATTAGCCATGCCACCAGAGCTGTGACACTGGGCTAATGGACTGGAGCCTCCCTGGATCCCCCCTCCAGGTCATCTGCAAAATGAAGCTGTACAAAAGAGTGTCTCCCCACCCATCAAGCAGCACATGAAGGCACTGCAATGCTTCAGCCTCCATTGTGGCAAATTTTGGGTGGAATATCAGGTGTGGGTGTTATTTGATAAAATCGAAAGTGAAAATGGGCCCATGGATGGACACGGCTTTCCCATCTCCACACAGAAATGAGAGGAGGTGTTAGAGCCCAGCAGGAGCCAGGGCATTATTGCAGTTTGCTCTCCTCACTACACAGCTCGCTGATAAGCTGCAATGGTCGTCAGGACTATTGATTTACTTTTTGAAGGGGGGTGTGTGGATGCTGGCTTTAAGCAATCTCTTCTCAAGGCTCAGTTTGATAATCCTTTTCAAGCTTTTATTTAAACTCTCTAAGAGAAAAAAGCAAGAATGAATTAGAAACTGGAAGAACACAAAGAAGCTTGAAAAAGAAGATCAATAACTCACATGCAGAGCAATAAACAAACTGGAACAATTACAGTGAGAGATGGTTATTGATCAGTATCAGGAGCAGCTCATATAGCAGCACCTCTGTTTATACCAGACCTCAATTATATTCTTACTTGCTCATAATAATATAACTGCATTCTACAACTTTTATCACCAGGGAAATTTTAATTCCCTTTTATTAGTGAATAATAACCATATGTTTCCAGGCAGTGGTGGCTCTCAGCACATTTCCATATCTGCCAGTCCCCACTGCCCCTGTGGAGCTGGAACCTCTCCCACAGCCTGGAAAGCTGAGCTGCAGAAAGGTGAACTGACTCCCTGAGGCCAAGGACAGGGGAAAAACGTGGGAGATCTGAGCTCTGGGGACTTGATTTTCTGGCAATAAAGTCCCTGGAGACCACAGCAAGAGGAGACTTTTTCAACCAAGAGCAAAAATCATCACCTGTAAGTCAAGACAATGAAACACCAAGTAATCATCAGCTCAGCAGAAGTGTCCCCCGAGGGGAGCCACCTGCCTGACCCTGGGACTGAAAGGCAGAGATTCCAGCCCCTCCTGCCAGTGCCAGCACTGCCTTGTGCAAATAGCTGAGGAGTGTCATTCTCACTGAGCCAGGACATTCACTCCACTCCCCTCACAAGCTCTTGCCTGGTCTCTAAAAACTCTCACATGCTCAGATTTTGTTCAATTACACGAGTCAGAGTAAAATTTAAGTTTCTGCTGGTTGGAACTTCGTGGTTTGGACTTAATGAGATGTATCAGCACCAACACAGCTTTGCCTTTCTTGGGAAATTCCTCCCTCATAGATGTCTGAGGCAAGTGGGTTTTAATTCAAGGTATCCGTGTCAATCCTCCAGCCTGTCTCCGTAAAATCTGACATATAAGACAACTTGCTAAAGAATAATGAGCTGAAGTCTGGTCTCTTCAAAAGTTTCTTTACTAAAGTAAGCTCACCTTTAAAATATAATCGAAAATCCCAGAATCCTATTCACAAATCATATTGAAAATTTCAGGGTGAAGAATTAGCTCTCGCTGAAATAAATTTGAAAACCAAAGTTGACAGGAAGTAAAATAATTTATGATAAACTAACTTCTTTTCCCCCCAGAGTCTGAATGATACTATTTTACTGAAAAACTGTCTGTTTAGTAAACTTCACCATAAATATTGATGAAAATATCTATAGCCAAGAGATTGTCCATGAAGTTCCAGTTTGAAAAAGTGTGTAGATTCTCATTTTGCTGTCAACAATTTCAACAGGAGAAATTTCCTGGAGCATCCTGAGAAAAGCCCTGAAGTTGGTTCCATGTCCTGTTTCTGTTGGTTGTATTACAAGCTTTATCTTTTCTTTATTTTAAGCATCCCCTGTGCCTTTCCACTTCAGTTTTTATTCTGATCCAGCCCTCTGCTGTCTTGACATTCAGGTGTTCTTCAAAGATCCATCGCTGATTTCCTTGTAATCCTTACACAAAATGGACAATATGCTGAGGAAAACCGCCTTGCAAAGTTGCCAAAAGAGCAATTCCAATCTAATTAGGAGTTCGTAGTGCTTCAGTGAAAGCAGCACAAACACTGTTAATATTCACTGCAGCTGCTTTGTCAATAACTCCCAGTGAATCCTCCAATTTATCAGAAAAATCAGGAAACTATTGGATTCTATGACACTGATAGATCTATCAGTATTCATTGCCCCCATCCTCTGCAACACGAGGCACAAATGCCAATAACTCTAACAGTCCCTTAAATGCTGAAGGATCATTATTAAAGTGTGCTTGGCATCCCTGGTCATTAATTATAATCTTGTGCACATATGCAGTGTGATTGCAGGAAATAATCAGCTTTGTCTGCCAAATTGGCAACATTTAGAAACTAATTTGTTATGACATACCATCAAAGATATTTAAACAACAAACCCAAAGCTCTGCTGCACTGCGCACACTGTTAAAATATCAGATCACATCATTAAAAAATAGTTAACATATCCGAGGGGAGGTAATATTTATCCTTGAACCCTGGTTCAAGTGGAATTTCCAGAAAGAACAGTTATATCCTTTCTCCCTCGCAGTTCACAGGAGAGGGAACTCTCTCCAGAGTGAGGGGCGGGCGGGGGGAGGCAATGACTGGGATTACACCGCAGACTCGCTGTCAGTCAGGAGCTATTAAACAGCCATTGAATAAATGTTTGCCAAGAGCAAAGCTTGCCCGGGATTACCACACTATCCGGGATGCCTGCAGATTCCTTCAGAGCCTTCGGACTCATATTTATCTGTCTAATTTCTCTTACAGCCCCTGTTCCCACTCTCAGCCCCCTGCTCTGCCAGCAGAAGGGTGCGAGCACCTCCAGCCTCTCCAACCTTGCAGCCGGGGCTCCAGGAAAGGTTGTGCTGGAGGGAGGGAAGGGCTCAGCCCAAGCTCTGCCAGGACAGCCCAGGAGGAGCTGGGCTCCCAGCAAACTCCTGTGAACTTCCCCCAGCCTGCATTCCTGCTCACTGGGCAGCAATTTATTCCTTGTTACTTGGTTTCTTCACATGGCCCAGGACAAGGGCAGTCCCTGCAAACCACCTGAAGGAACAGAGGGACTCCCATAGAACCCCTTCGTGCTGCTGTCTCACAAATTCTGCTCATGCAGGATGCAAATCCCACAGTTTGGAGTTTTCCCTGTGGGCAGCACAGGTCCTCTGAGGAGAACCTGAGAGCTACACTGCAGATTCCCTGCCACAGACAGTGCCCAAGCTTTGGTATTTGAGCTGTGGACTGGGAGAAAACCAACACTGTTGCTGCATGATTTAGGCTGGTCCTGGGAAAGGGCTAATCCTGGGACAGGGCTAATCCTGGGACAGGGCTAATCCTGGGGAGGGGCTAATCCTGGGAAAGGACTAACTAGGCTGTGCAACAGGTTTGCAGCAGGGAGGTGACAGACCCGGGCACGCTCAGGTCAGTCAGGAGTGAGCTCTGAATCTGTGCATTGAAACTTCCAAGGCTCCAGATCAGGAGCTTGCAATGGAGTGTAGGAGACTCCATATATATATATATATATATATATATATATTCCATATATAGGAATATTCAAGGACTTGCCAGGCTCATACGGATATCAGAGGGTGCACAAGGCTTATTGTATTATGTGCATACATAATAGGATTTCTTTGCTCAGATCTATGGTCAGACTATTAAAATATGCATCAAAATAAAACCAGAAATTAAATATTGAGCTACACTTTCATCCAGGAAACGAAACTCCCTCCTTTTTCTACATAAACGAGCAGAATGATTTTAAAATGGCTAATCACTTGTGTGACATATTTTAAAGGAAACAATTGCTTCTAAATTGACATATGACTCTAGTTTCTAAGAGAGCTAAATATGATGCTTTTCTCTAAAGAAGTGAACTTGCAAATTTTTCTGCAGTCTTTTCTAACACTTTTTCTCTACATTCTGCATCCTTCAGTGAATTTTTTTTTATTGTTTATGTCCCCTCCTATAGCAGGAGTCAATCAGCCCAGTTAAAGCTGAGGACAGAGAGTCCAAGGAGAAGAGACAAGTGAAAACACTTATCCATGGGATTGCTGCTCCATTCTTACAGTAATGACTGTTTTCTCTGGGAGACAGGACTTCCACAGAACATTTTGTTTGCTTTTTGTGACAATTTCTTATTCTTTTCCCATGTTTTCTCAGGATCCAGTGTTCCACATTATCGGAAGGAACAGCAGGTGAGAAATCACAGTTTTGTGCAAATCCATTTCCCCAGATTCTTAATTGCTGTCATCAGCCACTGAACCAACAATAATATCTTTTCTTTTCTTTCTCGGGGTATTTTGGAGCTTGTAACTTATTTAATAACAAAGTCTTTTAAAATGCTTGAAAAGAACCGGTATCTTTTTCATAACATAATTAATGCTACATTTCTTTACACAGTTTGAAAACTATGGGGCCCAAGGATACTTCTGGAAAGAGAAGGTAAAATGACCTCAAATCCATTGTCATGGAAGGATAAACTTCAGTCTATCAAAATGTACTTCAGACTATTAATAACTCTTGCATCAATATTCTTTAAATGTTTCCATCTTTTAAAAGAAAAAGGATATAAACTTCTGATTTGCACCTGAAGAATGAAGTAAATGTTTTCTACATAACTGTATAGATTTCACAGCATTATTAGCCTTTAACCTTCCAAATGAGTAATTTATATAGCTTTAAGTTCATAAAACCTCTTCAAGAGGACACATTTTACGTTGAAAAGTTCTATTACAATGTACTCCACCAAGGCCAACAGTTAAATTACATTGAACAGAATGAATATAATTATTTTCTTTTTTTTTCCAACTTGGATAAAAGTTATTCACCAGTTACATACAGGCCTGATACACTGGCCTTGGAAACAATGTCCTGTCAAAGAAACCTTTTGGAAAGAAGTGTCCAATGAACAGTATCTTCCCACTGGGAAGCAAGCCAAATTAACACAAGTCCAACACACCTCAGCCAGGCTGAGGTGCTGCCCCTGTGCCCCAGAGTGCCAGGACAGCAGGTTTGTACCCATTTCAGTGGAGGCAACTCCCCAAATGAACTGCCTCAGGAGAAAACACAGGAGTCATGCAATCCCCATTAACTCCAGCCATCCTGGGCTCATCCTGACACTTCCTCACGATGGCGCGGAGAGGAGCTCTAAAGGCAGGGATGGCTCTGACCTGCAGAGCACAGCAACAGGGAGAGCTCCCCCTCGCAGTGCCAAGCCCAGTGGAACAGCTCCCGCAATTCCAGTGCCGAGCACAGGATGAGAAGAAGGTGCTCTGAGGAGCTGGGAAGACTGTAGGTACAAGGACAAGCTCCTCGAGTGCCCATCTCTCTCCTTGCCATCCCCATCCCTCTCCTTTGCAGTGCTTTAATCACTTTGTCATTATTCTCTCAACACTCTCCAGTTGTCATTATCCTCTTGAATTATGGAGAGGAGAGCTGCACACAGGGAGTTTGCCAGCAGCCGTCACACAAGCACCAAAACCAGGTAAAAGAACCTCTCTCATTCTCTTGAAATTTTCTTTTACGTTCACTCAAGAATTCCATTAGCCCTTTTGGCCATGGTGTCTCCTCGGAGCTCACATCTGCCTGGTCATCCACAACAAACCCAGGGATACACATTATATCCTGCCATTCCCCACCGAGAAATTCCTGATTAATATTCTCTTGAACTATGGTTGGAATGGGAAGTATCTCATTACCACTCTTGGTCTGAGCACATGGTCATTCTCCTGCCTAAACACAGAGCAAAAATACTTACTGGTAATGGCAACATCTTTATTCTGTACTTGGATGCTTCTACTTAAATATTCCCCTTTCCTAATAGTCTCATCCCTGCTTGTTCCAGGATAATGGAATTCTTGAATGAATTCTTGAATTTCTTGGAGTGACATTATGAACAGTTATCACAGACATAGCCGAACTTGCTCTGCTTAAATAAGGAAGAAAATTGGAATTCAGCATCTCATTCTTTTAATACTGATAATACTTATCTAGAAAGTTTATAAGGCTGTTGGGAGGCTTATTTACTTGCTGTGCCAAAGTTAATTCTCTGGAGCTCTGCATAATGGATTGCTAATGTTCTCCTCATTGTCCTCACCACGGAGAACACTCCATTCCTTTGCAGTAGAAAAGAAACTTGTTGAACACATAAGATGGGCATTATTTACAACTTTCCAAATTCAGAAAGAGAAGTCATTCTTCTCCACAAGCAAAACATTTTGCCAAAGAGACACATAAAAGGGAAATATATTTGTTTCTCCCAAATGCTGAAGGCCTGTCTGCATGTAAAAATACAGCACAGTCTCCCTATAACTACAACTACTTTTGTACAGGCTCCAGTAACCAGCTACAGTCACACAAAATTAGCTGCTCCATTGCAGTAAGATATATAAAATGCTTGTATATTAAAAATCTAGAATTTTAAAAGTCTTTGTCTTGCTCCAGGAATCCTAATGCCTATTTCTTAGATCCTTGGGGAAATTAGGAAGCTACTGGACAAGTTAATGCTTTGAAGCTGTAATTTAAAAGGTTTTTTTTAAAAGAAAGTCTTTCTTTTAATTTTTTCTTCCCAAAGAACTTGGCATATTTTAAACAGAAAATTATAATAATAATTATGGATATATTGACCTCTTAGTACTCGTAGGCTGGCCACTCAAGTGAAGTAGATTTAACCAGCTCCCTGTAGGTTTCCGTCAGCTTCCCACGTTTCTGTGCCGTGGCACTTCCTGCATTCATCCTGCAAGTTGCCTAACGCACCTTAAGATTTGAATCACTAAGGAAACACTTTCCCAGGCCATTTTGTCACGTGCTGTGACAAACCAAACAGGAATAAACCACCCAGGCAGCCCCAGCCTGGCTGTGAACACACTGCACTTCCCTTTGGGGCCATCAGAGCCCAGCCTCCAGCTGCAGCTTTCTGTGGAGATGACACAAGGAAGGTTTAAGATTTTTAATTGCACTGTTTAATTTTTCACTCAATAAAAATGGACAGGCCCCACCTGCAATATAATTGGCACTCTTGGTCTCACAGAGTAACTCTGATGCTGCTGAGGCTTTGAATGAGCCACCAGTCGTGATCCAAAGCTGTTTGATATCGGTGAAGAGCCTGAAATCAACTGTCAGGCTTTGGATCAGGCCCCAAAGGTGTGATTTTGGGAAAGCTGAAGGACCACAGAGACATCAGAGTGCCATGTAACATGGAGGAATACTGATCTACACTAAACTGTGGGTTTGTAATATAAATAAATAAAAGGAAACCTCCCCTCTGCAAAATAACTAAACCCAACTATACCTGAGACACAGCTGAGCTGTCCTCAGTGTAACTTCAGAGATCAGGAGACTATCTGGGGCTTTGGCATTATTACAGCAAAAATCAGAGGAAGTTCTGGGGAAAAAACTTTAAATTTCTTATGCAACTTTTCTTTCTCTTCCTTTCAGCCAGGAAATGCTATATCGCAGCCTATATCTGGAAATACAGACAATGAGTGGACATACAAAAATAAGAACCAGTTCCTGTACTCTGGAATTAAGGCCATCTGCTGCAGCTTACACCTCACCTCTAAAGATCTGGCATGTTTTTCCTGGATAAACCAACACAAAAAGGAAAGAGGTGTGTGAGTGTGAGAATAGATCATGGATTTGGCACTGGTGTCAGTCTAAGTGATGCAATTGAGATGTTCCTCCACTGAAATCCTACACTAGGACTGTCAATGGCAGATAAAGAGCTCACATTACTTTCAAGAATAAGAACATAGTTCACAATAAAATACACTTTGGATTGAAAAACTGCATTTGTGTCCAGGCTTAGGCACAGAGAAATCAGTTTCTTAGCACTCCATCTCTGATCTGAATGTCTGCTCTTCACACACATCGTGCCCATTTGAGTCAAGAGATTTACCACAATGAAAGAGAAGTGTCACCCTAGAGGCTCCGTTGTGTTTATGTGTTTAAAGACAGAAGAAGAGACAAAGAATGAATGAATGTTCTTTTCTTATACCTTTCTATCCCCTCACTAACATGCATATAGAGCAGGTCTGTAATACCCACCAAGTTCATTTCCCAGTCCTGGCAAACGAGGCCTTTACCTTGACGTGCAGACATGAGGAGTTTGCTGCATGCCCCACTCATGAAACACAGAAGATGGCCACAAAATGTCTGCAGTCTTATAGGACATCCAGAATCTTTTAAAAAAGAAATATCCTTCCTAACTCCAAAGAAGTGATTTACATACAAATCTATTTCCTTAAATACCTGTTTCTTGAAAGCAGAGGCTACAATTATTGCAATGGACGCACTGTTGCGTGCCTTAATCATAAGAGGATTTACAGAGTGAAGCTGGAATTTAAAAGCAATCCAGACACACCTGACTGTCTACAAAGGTAATGAAGCATTACTTTTATTGTTAACATTGCTGCTAAAATGAGATGTTTGGATTCAAACCTCTACAAAACACCTATAGCTCAGTCGTGTAAACCTGGTTCACTTTAAGCAGCACTGACACAACTGCTTCTCTGCTTTGCTTGTTTTAGTCCTCCAAATGCAGGGACAAGGAACACCCTGACATTAATTGTGCTATTTCTTGATATTAATACTTTTTTTGTTCCTTGGCAGGATTTCACCCTTTTCATGTTCAATGCCAAATCTAAAACTTCCCATACCTCTGCTGCTGATGAGAACAGTAACAATGACAAACTGATATGAAAGAAATTGTTTTTTGCACTTTAGGACAATTCACATCGTAACACAAATCTAGAAGGTTCAAGATTTACAGTAAGAAAGTGAGTTTTGGACTCTTTAATGAATGGAAGAGAGCTATGCTTATGTTATAAATAAGAAGTTTTAATCATTATTATCACTGAAGAATGAAATGTCCCACCAATTCAAAACAGAAGTGGTGGAAGGAAGTTCTATGGTATCTCTCACTAAGTGTTTTAAACCCTTTCTACACACACATCTACATACACCTTTATGTAACCATTCACACAAGGTAGTAACAGCTCTATAGGATCTCAGCTCCCAGTCAAAAAGTCTGTTTGGAAGAGTCTTGAGATACTGACACAAAGATGGCACAGGAAAACAGCACTTTCCCTACCCAGGAACAAGACGTTCCTCTGGGGAAGGATTTAGAAAGCAACAGTGAGAGGACTTTGTGAAGTAACTTCATGGGACAGTGTTTGTTTAGAAAGAAAAGCTGAAAAGAAAAAGGAGCTGGTGAGTCTCTTGGTCCAGCTCGTGCTGAGCAAATGGAAGTGGCAAGTTCAGACTATGACCAGCAAAGCTGCTCACAGCAGAACACAAATACTCCTGTCAAGAAGGCAGAGAAAGCCCAGGAAAAGCTCTTAAAGCTGATGGGATCAGGGAAGGATGGACATGGCAATCACATTTTATATTAAACACAACCACTGGGAGCTCAAAAGCAGATTCATTTCTGTGTGCCAGAGGGGGAACAGCAGAGCTGGGAAGCATCGGGCCTTGCGTGAGCACCCAAACAGCAGGGCAGGAATTCACCTCGTGCTGCTGTGCCACCACCCCTCTGTGCCCAGTAACCAAGGCAATCCTTGAAAACACTTTTAACTTTACCTACTCTTGACTCACACCGTGCTTCAAGAATTTCCTTTAGCCAGGGCTGGTTCTCAAGGCAGACAAATCTAGAACTCCACAGCAGCATCTCCAACACACAAACTGCCTCTGCACCACTACCCTCCTGAGGTATGCAGGGGTTTGCCCCGCCCTCAGGAACATCTGGATCACTCCAGCCAAAGCTTCCCAAAGCAGGAGCCTCAGGAGACAGCTGGAGCAGACAATGTGTGCTCAGGCAGTTGAGGTTTGCAAAGCTGGGAGCAACTGAGGATGGGTCAGTGCCACCCTCACTGCTCTGGCACTGCTCTGTCCCCAGTGCCTGCAGGTGTCATCCACACGTGCCTGGGGCTCACAGCACTCATCCTTCCCTCCTCACTAAAAACAGGAGCAATGAATGACCTCCAAAGCAGCAGGTAGATGTGAACAGCAGTTAAAAGTGTGTAAGAAATGAAAACATGATTTATGACTCAAATACCTGAAACAGAAGCACAAAACCTTCTGTGTTCTGTTTAAATACAGGGAGATTTCGCTGCAGTGACTGGCTAACCTGTGCCTGGACTTCTGGATCCTAAACCTTCTGTCTAATCCCATTCATTCCTATTTGTTCCTTTTGCTAATATTGGCCTTTTTAATCTCCCTTCATTTGGAAGCATCAGCCCTCCCAATACCTTTAACCACCCTCATTGCATTTTCATTGAAATCAATGGGGCTTTGCAAATTACCATTGTAGAGCTGAATCCATTATGCCCATTACAGATTTAAAAACACGATGACAAGAAGCTCATCTGCACACACAACTCCCTCTCTTCTGCTGTAAATAACTCAGCCAGATCATTTTTTAAATCCTGAAGTGCCTAAATTATAGACTAACAATATGCAAAATTTCATCTTCAAATAAGTCGATGGCTTTTTTTTGCAGCTCCGATAACACAGCACTTTTCACAGACTCAGCTGAACTGTGATAGCTTTTGTTTGTTTTGTCTTGTTTCTTGTTTAAAAATGGATAAAGGCATGTCAGGCCAATTTAATTTAAATGGGATGTTCAGAGACTGAGAAGTGAAGTGGCAGAATTTTGGTTCTACGTAATGTTAATAAGGAGAATTAACAATCCAGCATCACTGCACGGCCCTTCCAAACAGGCTCTGACCAACTCCTAACCACATTAAAAACCCCATTTCCCCTCACTAGTGCCAGGCCTGTGCCAGTAGGGAGGGATTCAGCAGAGTCATCTCCATGGATGCCACCAGGCAGAGGCTGATTTCACCATGGGATATCTCTGAGGTTCCAGACTGACCTGTGGAACTTCCTCCAGGGTCTTTCTCCAGGCCAGAGGAAGGAAGGAAGGAAGGAAGGAAGGAAGGAAGGAAGGAAGGAAGGAAGGAAGGAAGGAAGGAAGGAAGGAAGGAAGGA
Organism: Aphelocoma coerulescens; assembly: GCF_041296385.1. Classification (NCBI taxonomy): domain Eukaryota; kingdom Metazoa; phylum Chordata; class Aves; order Passeriformes; family Corvidae; genus Aphelocoma; species Aphelocoma coerulescens. Next base: position 3,702,342 of record NC_091016.1, read on the forward strand.
AGGAAGGAAGGAAGGAAGGAAGGAAGGAAGGAAGGAAGGAAGGAAGGGCACAGAACTGTGTGGCTTCCTGACCCCACCTCAAGAAACCTCAGGAGCTGTGCATACCTTGATCTGGTGCAGTTTTTCCAGCTGTACTTTCCCAGCCCCTCAGTGCTGTGCCAACACAACCGAGGGTGAATGAAATTCCACAGCTGCTGTGCCCTGTGCCAGGGATTTGGGGGACTTTCTGCTGCCAAATCTGTGGCAAAGTTTTCATTTGTGCCCGGGGGCTGGGGGAAGAGGAGGATAAAATGCAAGTGAAACATGGGGACAAGGCAAGTGAGGGAGCACAGATGCTGTTCCCTTTTCTGTGGTGGCTCCTCCTCCCAGGGGCCATGGACACGAAGCACACACCCCACAGGCCCCAGGTCCAGTGAGGGGCCTCGTGACATGTCCTGTGAGACCACTGTCACCTGGCCAGCAGAGCCCTCCCGTGAGCAGCAAGGCAAGACGCTGTGGAAGGAATAAAGCGGTTTTCCCCAAGGAACTTTCCTCCTCCTGTGGGTGGGAATGATTTAGCCCATTGTGCAGTCTCCACCACTGTGTAATTTATATTCACTGGGGTGCCAGAACTGCACAGTCTCCTCTAAATATAAGCAATTAACTCCCATTAGCATTAGTGGGAATCACTCAGGAGAGTATCCACCATTATTGATTATCTCGTTTTTTGTACCAACTCAAAAAAATGTACAAAGAGAAGAAAATCACATAGTTAGTGGCTTTGGCTAAGTTAAGGCAGGCAAATTAGATTCATTATCATTCTTGAGCTAAACAGTGGGGCTTATTAGAATGTAGTTCATTTACATACTTTGATCTGATGGGTGTAGATACCTAATTATACAGCAGCCAGCAACTTATTTTTGATGTTTTTTATTAATTAATATTCAGCATTATAATTAAACGTGCAGGCTGCTCTTCTGCAATTTCTTTTTTTCTTGTTGTTCTTATTTCTAACACAAAAATAACTTCTAAAATGTACCTGTGAAGTCCATGACCAGCAACACCGTGCAATGAAATGTACTCCATCACTTAGAAAAAATGTGGCTGTGAGGGCAAATCTCTATGTGGACATACCAGGATAATGATTCCTCACCCACTGGGATGGAGTAGAGGCTACAGAAGTTAGGAGATATTCAAGGTATGCACCAGTCTGCCTCTACCAGAGGTCTCTTGGTCTGAACAGCTCAGAAGCCTCCTCTGCAAAGCAGGAATTTCTGTAGGAAAAGGAATACCCATCCTGCTGAAACTCCAGGAGTGTCCTGATGATTAGGTCATTAAGTACACCAGCCATGAGAACTGAATTATGTACAGATCAGTATAAAAGAAATAATGGAATAAACAGCAAGTGAAGCTCACTAAGCCTTGGAATACAAAGAACTTTTTTCCTGAGCAGACAGTGCCAAGCAAGCTGAAAAATTAATTTACTATTTGTTCCCAGTTTTGTTATGATTGGTATCTTCACAAGTCTGAGCCATTAGCATGCGAGTTCACAATTATCCTCTGAGCCTGGTAATGTCCTGTCATTCACCTCCAGGGATTTATGTCAGGATCCAACTTGGTTCCCAAGTGATCTTCCAGCAGGACAGAATGACAGCACCATTATAGCTCCCTCCAGCAGATGATGGTAATGATATCATTATTCCCCTGATCAGCTTGGTGATGATTGTTTGAACTTTATCAGTATTAATAGAGAAAATAATAAAGGTATTAATATTTGAAAGCTCTCTGTATTGTGTTTAGTATCATATTATTGCTACATTTTATGGCAAGTACTTTGACATTTCAGTGAAATTCCATTTACAGTATTACCACTATAATCTACTCATTTTATAATTGCTTCTGGATACTTGTAAGGTTTAATTTCTGATTTTTCCTCTCAGTAAAGAGACCTGCATATGAAATTAATATACAGTTATCCTCGCAAATTTGCATTGTTGGCCTAGAATTGGGGGAGCTTAAAACAGCCAAAAATATTCAGTGTGACTACTGCACCAAATAAACCTTACTTGTGGAGTTCCACAGTGGCCAAGATTGCCTCTAATTCTCCAGAAATATCCTATCCATCAGAGCTCTTAAAAATATCCACAGAAAAGGGCAAGAGCTGCTGAGCAACTCAGGCTGAGATGTTCAGAAGGAACCTCAAGATGGAGAAAAACAAGTCAAACAATCTCACCGTGCTGGAAAAGAGTCAAAAAGAAGAGTAGAAAACATTCCCTGCAGGAAAAGGTAGCAGGCATAATGACTCTGTTGGGATGGGGCCCATCCCACTTGGACATAACCTGGAACTAACTGATGGAGAGAAGCAGCTGCTAAAGAGCCTGGGAAATGGATTTTCTGGATCTGCCCTTTGCAGGGGCTGGGCCAGGAAGAAGCACAGAGAGGAGCAATGTAGATGGACTGACTGAAGTGTAAGTGTGGAAGACAGGAAAGGTACAGAGCACATGAACCAGAATCTGTACCTCATTTCTGGCTTGATGCTACTTTTTGAAAGCATCTAGCAAACACTTGCCCTGTACCACATGAACTTCTTCAGAGCACTGTAGCTGCTCCTGCAGAACTACAGATTTCATTCCAGTATCTGCACCAAATTCTGAGTCGCCTCAATTCTTCTTGTAACAACTTGCACAAAGTTAATAGACTACAATTTTGTAGAGCTACAAGGCCATAGAATCTGATTGCTCAGACCCCATTCTCCTAAAGGGAAAGAAAAAGAAAACTCTGGCTTTAAGGCAAACACCAGCAGTGGTCCGCCACCTCCTTAGTTTTATGACTGAGGCATCAAAAAGGCAATGAAGTTGGGGCAACTATATCTCATTTTGAGGCTCAACTTAAGCTGGTTTCTTTGCCTTACTCCCTCAGTTCCAAAGCAGCTTGTAAATCAATGTCAGACACATCATGTGACAGATCCTCCATGGAATGTTTACAGAACTGTGTGATACCCAGCACGATGCACCATTAGAAACTACCTCTGGTATTTCATATTCCCAGGAGCTCTCCTGAGAGCCACTCCCCAGCCTTCACAGCCAAAAATGAGGTGTGAGGAGGGATGGCAGATGTGCAGGGCAAAGGGTTTAAACAACAGCCAGGTCCCTCCGTGACTCAAGACACAGGACAGTGGTGGCTCTTGGGAGCTCTGATCACCCATGGCCACCTGTAGAGATGCTTTTACACAGAACAGACAGACAGTGTTTATAAGAAGGCCAAGGTTTTTAAACAGAGCCTGGATCCAGACATCTATTCCAGACAAAGGACTAAACCCCAACACTCAAGAAACTCTTTTGGTTTTAAGTTTTAAAATTCTCACAGTGTAAGACATGAGATTAAGAGATCTGTTCTAAGGATGTGCTATCCAAACAGACAGGATTCCCTTGCATTATGAAGTCACCAGGGACAGAATTAAAACTTAAAACCTCCTCTGCCATGCCTTTATTACCTACCAGCTCATGGAAATCCCAACACCCAAGATCACAGCATCTCCTGTTTTCAGCCAGGTCTCAGCACAGTCCTGGACTGAACATCATTCATTCAAGTTTTGTCCCAGCCTTCAGCTTGGCCACAGATTGGTGCCTTTCTTTGCAGGCTCTGAGGGCAGGAATTGCTGACATTCCCCAGGAAGTCAGCAAACAGTGCTAAGAGAGTCTCACCAGCCCAGGATCTCCTGTGGCTCTCGAGCTCCTGCCTGTACCAGGGCTAAATTTGTGCCAATGTCAGCCTGCAGTAGCAGGAGCATTAAAGGAAAGCCCCGGGCTAGCAGCTGCCTCACAATTGTATTTACAACAGCCTCACTGTCTTTGTCAGGCCTGTTCTCCATGGAATTGCATACCCACTTAAGGTTATGAATTTGATTTATCAGCAAGATTTGAGGTGAGTTTCAATCCTTGTGGAAGTAATAGAACAATGGCACGGCGAAGGAGAAGATACAGGGAAGATATATCTGCGTGGGAATTTACCACCCACAGCTTTGTCAAGGCCCTTCAGTGCTGATTTGCAGAGCTTTGCAATACACATTTCTTGTGTGGTGACTCCTGAATTAATTCAGATTTACATCATTGTGGGCAGCACAAGAAAATACTGATCTGAGCCAGCAAAACAAACACGTATTTGAACTGAGGTGTCAGGAGGCACAGACAGATGGTGCCACCTGCACTACTCATGGGGTGCTCCTTCCACTCCACCCTACAGCACGTTCAAGCTAACTTCTGTGGGGTTATATTACAATTATATTGACTTTCCACGGCATTAATTTCATGGTGATGTTTCAAATTGCTTAAGGTTCTGTCCAGAATAATGCTGAACTTGGAACAGAAAGAAACTGGAGGTATTTTGAGTGACTTAAAAGATGTCACCACGAGATACCATGTGAGCAGCTGCCCTCCAGTGCAGTGTAACACAGGCTGCATTTTCCCTTGGATCCCATGGAAGCAGCAGCCCCAGAGGTGAAGAACTGTCCCTTACAGCAGATTCCAAAATGCTGTTCATTATAAAGCTGGAATTCACTTCAAAGCTGTTTCCAGCTGACATTCCAAGTGTAGCTGAAGGCACTTTACATCCTGTTGATGTCCTTGGACCATTTGGCAAAGTCTCCCAGTTGTAGATTCCCAAAATACAATCTGCACCCAATTTTTGGATAATACTGAAATACCATCCCCAGCTATATCTTAGGGATGTTCCACTTTCTTGCCATAGACTTAAATCTTGCATTTTTCAAATCAGTGGGAGTTTTGCTTGAGGAAGAAATAAAAGATTAGGGCTGCAGAAAACACAAAGTCAGTAATTTGGCAGCCTGATTTTATAATAATCTTTGTCTAATGATTATTTAATATTGTACCAGGCTATTTAAAAGAATATTCTACAAAGTATTGGAGCTTCCTTTTCAAAGCCTGTGTAAAATGTGATTTGTAATTAGTAGCTTTAGATATGCAATGTGTGTGAGAGAATATTAGTATTCCATAAAAGCTGCTGTCAGTATAAGTTACATGGAGAAGCACAAAATAAAATGAATATTTAATAGCTAAAATACTTTATTTAAAATTGATTTGCTAGATTTTATAGAAGCTCCACCTGAAGAACTTAAATTATTTTTTTCTTTGCTTTAAATTCTGTTCTGAATAAATGAGTTAGGAACTATGACCATAAATGACCTGAGCACTAAGGGAATATATTAAAATTTACTTTTAAGTACTTCAAAGCATTTCACTTTATTCACATACAGATACTGGATTTATTCACCCAGCTTGTTACAACAACTCTGGAAATTACCACTGTGAATGTTCATTACATATTCCGATATTTACAGTAGGTGTCGATGCAGTAAATTCCACTGACTGACGGCAGCACCAACTCTGAGCTTGGAACGTGGCCCGTTCCTCAAAAAGTTCTGGTGCGTCCTGCAGTGCGCATGAGAGGGGGAAACAGCTTTTTTTGCGGGTTGTACCTTTGCCGAGAGGCCCAGCCCAAGAGCTCACCGGGCTGTGCAGCAGAGGGCACTCACACTCTATGGAACAGCCGCTCCGCACCGCTGGCCAGCCCTGTGCTCGCTCAGCTCTCCCCTCTGCTGCACGACAATTCCACACAAATTTTATTCCACTTCCCTCTGAATTATTGGAAGAAAGCTAAGGGGAAAAAAACTCCCCCGATTTCTTTGCTCAGTCCTATGAAACCTCCTCACACACAACCTAAGGGTCTCAGGGACAATTCCTGTGGGTCTTAATCAGGGAGCAAAAGGTACCAGTCCTTGAAGAGCTTCCCAACAGGCAGAGAGCGCGGGATTTGGCCATCAGAGAAGCGAAGAACCAAAAATGTTTCTTAAACTGCCTGGAGCTGAGGCAAGAATCTTTTTAAGGCAGCAATAACATCAGCACTGGTTGCTCTATGATCCTGACATGCTGCTACTAAACCATGAATATTAAAAGAGTATCTAAATTAATGAGTCCTGTGTTCCCTAATGTTGTGCCATAGCTTGATTTCTCCCTTCACAAAGGAGTTTTCTCAGCATACTCCCTTTCTGACCTAGATAAAATAATTTCTGATTTTTCATCTACTTCTGGAAAGTAATGGCATGGTAAAGAATGTGATGTGTGAGCTACAGATGGCACTGAAAGAATCCAAGAAATCTAAAAATACAGTAAGTTTTACAGGAGAGGTTTCATAAGGTGGCTGTCTCCTCCTTGACATCACTATTCAGCTGGCTATTGGAATGGGACTAATTTAATTAAGAGAACAGCTCAGATAAAACATTTTTTGTCAGATTCCCCGAGTCCTATCCACCTTGCTTGAGAACTCAAGCAAGTCTCCTCTGAAGCAGTCCAGTAGCAGAGCTCCCATCATGCCAGCCTAGCTGAGCACAGTCACAATAGGAGCAATTGGCACAAAGGAAACTACTGAAGTTAATGTAAAGATTACCATATTATTTTTCCAATGCTGACCCAATGGTCAAGGCAATTGCTGGCAATAAATTGTTCACTGCAGTCTTGATCTTTCACTCCTCAAAAGCTCCAGGTGAGTTTTATTTGCAGTGCTTGGTCCTGAAACCCTCACAGCTTGCCACGAGCTTATTTCACTCCTCTGCTTTCTCAAGTATCTGAAGCAAAACCAGCTATTTCTAAACAATAAACGGCAACTGGGGGTTTGGGTGCTTTTTTTTTTTTTTTTTTTTTGAGGGTTTTTTGTAAGAAACGTAAGCAGAATGCTGAGACCATAACCTTGTTAAAATACAAACCAGGTTGTTAATTTGACTGTGCTCCAGTCTCTCCTAGCATGAAACTTGATTTCCTAATAACAAATTTCTGATTTGGTTTCAGTACGTAATCAAATACCACAAATCCACTTTGCATTTTAAAAAGAATGGCGTATTTCATAGGAAAGAGAAAAAGCTGGAGAAGATGGGTTTGTGGCAAAACAATACAGTTCTTCAGATCCCATACAGAACCACTGTATTCCATAAAAGCTGGGGAGTGGGTGATGGGGAAAGGTGGGGACAGAAAGGGAGCCAAGGAGAAGAGGGTTAATAGAAGTTTTCCAATCTATCATTCTCAAAGTAAACACATAAACAACGAAAAAAAGCCTCTATCTGACCAAGAGAGAAGAGTGTTAGAAGGATGTAATGGAATCCCTGCAGCATTTCAAACTCTACTTCAAATCTAGGTCTCTTTCCACATCCCATGTTCATTGCTCGCAGCAAAACTGGGTTCCTTTAAAGAGCATGTCCCTTTATCATCATAGAACCAGCAGTTTCAGATTTCATACTTGTGATCTCAATAGCTGGCAGGGATTTATATTCAGAACACAACTTTGGTGTATAAAACTGGGGGGGAATCTCAGACAATGTGTTTGTGTATCACCCAGCAATCTGAGGGGGGACCGGGATATTTTAGCTGTCCCAACACTGTTTTTCAGATGTTAGGAGAAAAAGAGGAATACTAAACACACAGACAAATACAAAATGGCTTTGTGTACTGTTTGAGAAATAGTAAGGATGGGTCACCATTAACTGTTTAGTGCTTTTTGGCTGAGGGACTGTTTCCTAAGGAAATGTGCTGGCTGCAGCCTTTCAGACTCGCCTGGCAAAGCCTTCAGTGAAGAAATGCCTGGTTAATACCTCTAAGAGTGTGTGTATGCACATGCAAACACGGGCACTACTCATTTACCTTAATTAACACTCCTAACTGCAATTTCACCTGGTTTGGTAACTTGTAAGGGAGCCTGCCCAAATGCCAGTCTTCCTTGGGCACCAGTTTTTGTGCAGTCGTGTACAAGGGATTAGTGACACACTCAGGTGCACACAGTGTTCTTGGGACCTGGCAGGATTAAGCTCAGAATTTTTTTCTCCTTCAAAACTCTTTTAAAGTCTTGATGGCACCTTTTGCCCTCTTTTCTCTAAAACCTATTTCCAAAAGAGACACATGATGGAGTGTTCAAACCTTAGTGGTTCTTTTCTAGTGGTTCAGCTTACAAGAAGTCATCTTTGTATCCCCCTAAAAAGATAAGAAAATTCCTCCAGAATGAGAGAGATGATTGAGAAATGCATATTAATAAAAACAAATATGAACCCAGTTTTCTGTTCTTTTTATTTTTTTTCCCTAATGAGGCCCATAGCCAATCTCATATAAAGATCTCTGGGAAAAATGGAAAGGTGTGACCAAAGGCAGATGTTGGACACGCTGTACCCCTGACTGCACAACGTAATCCCAAAGAGGAACCCTGAGCTGGCATTCCTAAGGCCAGCAGAGACACTTTGAATCATGGAGAACTTTAGGAAAGCAGTAAGATCTCCTTCAACAAAAATACTTCCACCCACATGAATCCCCCTCTTAGATATTTGGCACTGGTACATTGACTTTATCAAGATGCTACAGGAGGTAACTTAAGTTGAATGTCCTGGCTTTGGAGAGATTATTGGCATTATTTACCTTCTTTTTTCCACCTACCAGATTTTTAATTAAATTAAATTCCCCATGCATGGTTAGCTATAAAGTGCATATTACTTACCTGCATCTTCAGATCTTTTACAGTCCCATGGGTAAATCCGTAATTAGTTGGTTTTGTAAAATGCATATTATTTACTTGACAGGCCATAGTGGCTCTAGAGGAACTGTCCTCATGTCTTGGTTAAGTGCATAATTAGGCAGGTTTTTTAAACCTATGTTATGTTCCCCCCATTGAAGCCATTGCACTCCATTTGTTAAATATTCATCTTTTTTTTTTTTTTAATGTATTATTTACTCAATCGGTCAAGACAGCATGTAATTATGTATTTAGAACGTGTGCAATGCATAACCAAAAATACTCATGAAAATGTATGGAATAAATTACTTTGCACTATTAGGGCACTTTTAGGCCACCGTGTCCTCACCATTGTCTCTCAAAATACCAAGTATGTTCAGAACAATTGTTTAATGAAAAAAGTGTTCAGCCAAGCACTGCTTAACAGGATACTTGCACATTGACCTAAGCTTTTAGACTCATTTCATAAATAAAGGTAGCATTTGTGCTATTTAGAAGCAGAGTAAAACTTGGTTTTACAGTCCTATCTCCTCAGTCCTTTGGGACAGATTCTGCCCAGGATAAAGGAGTGTTGTCCCACTGAGAAAGGCACTGGCATGTTGATCAGCAAAGCAGAGATGTCCTAAAAAACATGAACTGTGGCCTTCCAGGGGATATTTCTGACAAGCACCCATGAGGATGGTCCTGTCAGTGCAACGGAGACCTCTGAGGGTGACCATTCCCCATGGAAAAAGCCTCACAGGAAGTCAGTATTTCCAGGTGGCTCTGCGATACTGGTTATGCACAGGCTTTGAGGACCTTATGAAGCTGAAGTTAATGGACATGAAGTTGTGAATGGTGTGATAAAATCTGGAGAAGGTTTGAAACTACCAACAAGGGTTTATATTAAATAATCAGAGAGGAGCTTGACCTCCCTGATCTTGTATCACCCTTAGTGCTGCTAACTGAAGGAGAATGATGTGATGTTTAGTGACTCGCAGGGTCACAGCTGTTCAGAAAGGGTGACTCCCATCAGCTTCTTGATGGAAAGGGCATCTTCCTAAATTTGGTGTTCACCTACTGGGGGCAGCTAAATAAGAATTCATACCCCCTCTCCTCCCATCTGCTCCCACCTCCCAGCCTGTCCCTCCATTTCAGACAACGCCTGTAGCTCCCCAGCGCCTGGCCAGGTGTGGGGTGAGACAGAAGCTACAATGCTCTGGGGGTGGGCACCTCCTCCAAATTACAGCTCAACACCAACAGCAACCAAAAGAACAGAATGTCCTGTGCTGTCACATGACGCAGGGCAGGCAGGGAAGTGCCAGCTTCCCTCAGAACCTCCTTCACACTCCCTGGAGTTCCCTCCTCACCCCAAGTGCTGCAGTGAGGCCAAGCTCCACCCCAAACCTGTGATGTATTGCACGAGGAACTTGCCATAAGCAGAATGTGCCTCCTTTCTGGAATCTGCTCAGGTTATGGGCACACTATCAAATGTAATCAAGGCACAGCAGCTAAACAAGTCAGCACCTGTCAGCTGGGCCTCTAAACCTACCTCTGGAAGTGCCTTTATGTTCCTCCCAGAAGCGTATTATGGGAAGGGCCGTGCAGGGAAAGATGCTGCCTTCACCCCTGGTTTGTTGGGCTGTTCATCACCCCCCTCTGATCCATGTCACCTTCACATTTCAGCTGGCAAATCCAAGTCTGGGAGTGCTCTTATTTGCTCAGCAGGGGAGGGGGGGGAAGAGAGAAAAAAAAATCATATAGCTTAGTTAAAATAGATCTCAAAACTGAGTGGCTACATGAGCACTGAATTGCAGAAGGACTGGTGGAATGTTCTTTTTCTCCTTGGACAAGCTGGCTAAGCTGGTTAGGGTGATAACCTCTAGCACATCAGCTGGGAGGAAATTAAGCCACTCTTGCACAGTTCTGGAACAGCTCCAGCCCACCCTGGCTGCAAAGGAAAACATGCAGCCTTAAATCCCAGAGGAAAGGGTCTCAATTTCAGTCAGTATTCTCAATAAATATGAAAAGGAACAAGCAAGGCAAAACCAGACAGGTTCCTTAAACAACGACTGTGATTAATTTTAAACTGTGTTGTCCAATCATATTGATCATTATGGCCACTTACACTTACTATAACTACTCGAGTTTTCCTGCTTTGTTCCTTTACTTCAACACAAAACCAAGGACTTTCTCCCACAGTTGGCTAGATGTTTCCTGAAATAACACAAGTGGTGGCTATTTTACCCAGCAGGTTCCTTTATCACCACAGAGCAGGAAAGTTGACAGGCTTTGTGTCTGAAATGTAATTAGCTCACGGGAGTACAGTCACAATGAAAGCAAAATTTACATTATTGCAGACATGACTGTTTGCTCTTTCAAACAGGAGTAAATGTGAATTCCGAGGCTTGTATTCAGGGGGCTTGTTCAGTCAATATCCTCAGATGTCCTGTACTTCTGCCAAGGGAATAGGAAGCATGGAGGTTTAGGCCAGGTTCCTTTTAAGCTTTTAAGACCTCAAAAAAGAAAATGAATGACCACAAATGAGCAAAAATTTCTTTTCTAGAGGCTTTTGAACCTGTCAGCCCCTACAAAAATTTCAGAAAGCAAATAGCCTTTACTCAAACCAATTTTATTCTGAGGTTTTCCAGCTACTGATAGCATCTTTCCAGGAAAAGGGGGAAGCAGGAAATTTTTCATTTATATGATCTCTTAGCAGGAATACTATAATATACTGTAACAACAGCAGTTTCAGGACCTGCATGGAGAGATCCAGAAGCACATTGTGGGAAAAGACCCTGAAACTTAAAGGTCATTTTTCCTTTGAAAGAAAATTACAATTCTTTCTACCAGATGTTCCTCTACCTGCTTCAGGCAGGACACAGTAAGAGAGACTCCAGCCACCTCCTCCAGTGCTGCTATAACCTCCCTGACCAGGAAGGCTTTTTTAAAATCCAGCCTGGATCTTGCTACTTTCAGTCCATTGCTTTGTCCAGCACAGACAGGGAGATTTATATATCTGAAAAGAACAGTCTTGCTCCCAGACATCAGTGCCTCAGGCTCAGTAACCCATTTCTTTTAATCTTTGTGAGCCACATTTTCTGGGGTTCTGATTTATCCTCCCTGTTCTCCTCTAAACTGTGTCCTACTGATTCCAATCCTTCCCAAATTGCGTTGGTCCAAACAGGATGAAAGGCTCCAGGTGAGGCCTTCTGAGAAAAGAGAAATCAATGCAGCTTCTCGCAAATGTTCCCCAAGAGCTGCTATCCAGGCACTAAAACTAAAGAGGGACATAAACAGGGTTCTTTCTGCAAAATATTCAGTTCAACAAGTTACTGGGTTGTCCCAAAAACCAACAGGGGACTGAACAGGCCCCTTACTGAAGTGACAGCCAGCATTGACAGGAATCCCATCTTGTACTTCCCTTTTTCCTACCACTGACAGCAATACCACCACAAAGGAAAGAGGGCCTTTAATCTTCTGTTTGTCCAGCCATCCTGACCTTGTCCAGGAAGACGCAGGTCAAACATTAGAGTCTGTTTTGATGCAAGAGAGGCCTTCAGTTAAGCAGGAACAAACCTGTTGTAATTTAAGCAAATAAAAGCTTCTTACAGAAAGATCAGCAACAAGTTTAGGAAAAGTTATTAATTACAACTTAGCCAAGGAGACACAAATCCTGTGTCTGTACCCGTGTTCTCAGCATTGATGCATATTTTATTTTAATGTCATACTGTCCACTGGGAATGGTGTTATCATTGGGCAAGTTGGTTTTAAATAGAAAAAGCCATCAGGATGATGAAGAGAAAATAGATTTTCTTTCCATCTTCCTTTGCAGAAAAGATTAGGAATTGTAGAATTTGGAGGTATTTTACTTCAGAGCAGGGAAATCCATGCATGTTCTGCTGAGAAGCACAGTGAGTTTGCATCGTGCTGTGATCTAATGTAGCAAACTGGGATCCCTCAGAGCTGATGCCACAGGACCTTCCCTGGTTTCTGTTTTGCAGATGAAATGTTCTCCTCCTGATCCACCACCAGCACTGCTCAATCCCCTGGATACAGCTTGTGTTGAATGAGCTGACAACAATTACAGGTAACTGGTGACCAACAGACACCACAGTAAGGATAAAATCAAATGCAGTGGTCAACACACTGTGGTTTGGTATTTCTTGTTGTCATTCTATCCAATTAATCAGGAACTATTTCTTAATGAGTGGACTGCCAAACTGGTATGATTATACCCTTTCAAGTAAAAGTAGGTCTCAATCTGCCTATTTTATTTTTATTTTTGCCTTTTCCTTAAATCAGCAAATCCTCTACATAGCCTCTTGCTGATTTTAAGAGGCATATGGTTCTTAATCCAGCGGTGTATGAATTATGGCAGTAAATGGCTTTGAAAGTGCCTCGAAAGCAAAAATATGGAAATTTCCCCCCCAAGAGACCAGGATGAGCAGTCATTATTTTTGCAATTGCAGAGAACACTGCCCAAGTGTTCCAAGACTCCGTGTGTGTAATTGTTTGTCTCTTTCTCGCTTTGAAGTATTTTTTTTTTAACAGCAAAACCTCAGACACACTCAAGGACAGTTTCCACAGCTTGGTCAAGAACACCAGCATATCTACATATTCACTAAGTCATAAATCTTCTATACTTTGGCTATGCATATATGACACATGACCCTTATTTCTCCCTTGTGGTCGAGTCTGAGAGACAATAGAGGTCCACTAAAGCACACAGCTCCCTCCTAGGTAATATTTCATATGTATCTCTTTACAACCACCAACACATCAAGGAAACTGAGCTGCAGTCTGGGAGGGGAGTTTAACCATAATTGTCTTAAATTGTCTAATTTGGATAAAATGAGCAAGAAAATTCCCTCAGCTATTTGTTAGTATAATAATGTCATCTATATGTTTCTTGCCTCGTGGTATTCTGCTCTGTAAAGGGGAATGAACTACAGTCGGAATCCTTTGGATATTTGGTTCGATCTGTCTGTCAGACATTAATTAGTTTCATAGCAATCTCTCACTGCTGTCTTGTGGAAAGACAGCAAGACTGAAAAATAAGCCAGGATGACAAAGGGAGAGCTTGACTTGCTTCTGACCAAAGAAATCTGTCATTAAGAAAAGGTTCAGAACTCAGATCTGAGGCTCCTTTGCCTGCCTTGCGGGAGTACCGATGACTGGATTAAAACATTAATGTGTTATTATACACCAAATTGTCTCCTCAAAGAATGGTCTATTTGCTCATTTATTTCTATGTACATAAACAACTGGAGAGAGGGAGATTTCCAGGGCAGGAACTCAACCATGCGACTCTCACTAATGACAGTGACTGTTAGGCAGCCAAAACCTCGAATGAGGCTTCCAAATTAACCTTAAAATAACATTACCGAGGCCTCAGTAGCAGCTCTGCAGTTAAATCCATATTAAAATTTGCACTTGGAGCATCACTAATGTCCCAGGATTTCCCACTCAAATTGCTTTGCATCATTTCCCTATTTTACATGCTGAAGTCTAATTCTCTGCTTTGGAGCAGCATCCTTTAACATGGGTACAAAGCACATTTGCAGCACCAGCAGCAAAGTGCTGCTACAGAGCACAGACTCGTGTCCTAACTCTCCAGGAGATGAGGGAATTTGCCCACGTGTATTTAAATATATTAACTTTCCCTCAAAAAGAAATTTTAACCTGTTCCATTAAAAAATCTGGAGCTGCTATTTCTTCACATGCTTGGTGATTCCTTCCTTCTATACCTTATCCCTCATAGTTCCTAAACCTCAGAAAATAAAGCAGTTTTATTTACATTGCTAAGTAGAGACACTGGAGTTTGAAAATGTCGATTGACAGGTTGTGTTTTTACATGAAAAATGTATATCGGGCTTACAGCACTACAATACCACTTTGCAGAAGTAGGTGTGATGATAAATTCCTGGTTTGTTTAAAAAAATAAATTTGAAAAAAAGAGGGGGAAAAACGGAGAGGGACTAAACTAATCAGGGTTTCTTTGAGGCAGTTCATCCCCAGAGTGTTTTAAAGAACAAGTAGCAAGACCAGGGCTTTCTCAAAGAGATCATAAATATCTACAGGAGTTTTGAAATGCTCCTTAAAGGGTGCTTGCTGTCCTAAAATTCCTCTGTAAGTATCCCTCATTCTCTGACATAATCCCACAATGCATCCCACAAGACTTTGTGCTTAACCTCAACTGCAAAACAACAGTGAGATCCTTAAAAGTGAGGTTTCACTCAAGTATGAAGAACATGCCAGATTCCTTACTCAGTTTTTATAGGAACTTATTCTGGCTCCAAAAATTTCAACAGTAGTTCCTCGGACCCCTGGTAGACACTAAAGAGACTTTTGAAGGCAGCTTGCAGTAGTGCAGCCACACCAACAACTCTGAGTGCTCACCACACTCACCACAAAACTGAGACCAAACTACTGGGGAAGAGCTTCCCTGCTGGGAGAGGAAGGTAGCCTTTACCTCCAAATATTCCAGATGCTCTGCCACTCTGAATCCTAATCTAAATCAGTTTGGGGGATGGAGACATTGGGTGCTTTTTGAGATGGTTTTTTGAATTATGTCACAGGAAAAAAAAAAAAAAAATCCCTTCACTTGAGTTATTTCCAGTGTCTCTTCCTGGAAGGAAATTCAAATATCATGCATTTGGAAAAAAAATCCCAGGCACCTGCAGTACAGTTAGAATTTTAAAGGCTATGTTAAAGAGAGGTTCCTAAATCCATGCACTTCTGAACTTGGTGCTCACACCACAGTATCCCCTGGGCCAAAACACACTAGATCACATTCCATAGGGTCACCTTCGGATATTGCAACCCCATGAGTTGCTACAGGAAAACCAGGACTGTAGGAAAGGCCAGCTACAGCTCTTTCCAAGTCTCCAGCAGATTGTTTCCTGGTCTGGGTAAAGACACTTTTGATTTCATCCAAACTGGTTCACACGTTTTCTTAATAAGAACTTGTGTCAAAACGTTTCAGTTGTCAGAATATTCACCTCTGAGCCTGAGCTTGTAAGTACAAGTCCACACATTAGTTTACCCATCAATATCCTGTCTGTATTTTCGTCTGTGCATTCCTGAAGTGCCCATCACCCTGATGCAGAGGTGCCAGTGCAAATTCTCACCCTGTGTTAGTGTGACAGCGCTGTCATCAGAGCTGGCTGTGCTTCAACTAAAATACAAACCCATGGCTACTCCTGTCCAGCTCTGGGAGCTACTCTGGAAGTTGGTGGGCCCATGACAAGAGAAGTAGCAGGTCTAGTCCCATGCTCAGGTCACCGTTCCCTTCTACAATAAAACAGGTTGTAAATCCCAAAGCTGAACAAAATCCTCATCATTGGGGAGACTGGGAGATGGTTCATGTGGCAAACTCACTGTCAAGGTCTTAGGAAGACTTTTAAGTATGAGGAAAACAACCTGTGTAAACAAAACCTATTGTGTTCTTTATCCTACACAAACCCTAGGCAAGGAGCACACCTTCTTCCCAGAAAAACTCATCCCTGTGTTCAGACAGCAGCTAGAAGAGATATAAAAGAGCAGCTCCCACAGCACCAGCACCACTTGAATGGCTGAACGCAGAATTAAAAACAGGCTTTGCTTCCAGGTGCAGACAGATGTCTGATGTGAAGATATTGGCTGTCTCTCACCAAAAATGACAGGCATTTTGGTAAGGCTTTACTTAACAGATGGCAAAACTTGGGTCCTACCGACTGCTGCAGGATCTGGAGGCACTCAGCACACAGCAGGATCAGGCCCAAACATGGGGCTGAACACCAGGTTTCATCCACATCGTTAAGAAAAGTTATTGGTGTGAAAAGGGTGTTCAGGCACTAAGCACCAGATTCAGGGAAAGAAAAAGACCAACAAACCTTTGCAGCGTATTGTGATGTTTTCTTTTGTATACCGTATCAATGACTGTGTGGTGTGCTCCCTGAAAATCCAGCCCTTGGTAATTGTCAGGGAACTTCATTCTGAGTGCAGGCTCTACTGGAAATTAATTGCTTCAGTGCAATCTGAACCACATCATAAATGTCATGTAGAAGTTGCAGGGAGTGAGAGGAGGCAATGACAGCTCTATCCGCACTGTTTCATTTAAAGGTGGGTAAAACACACTGCGACAGAAGTGCTCTTCATCAATAATTTAGTCCGCAGTGTAAAGCCAAGCCTTGCCAAAGATGCCAGGGGAGCAGCTACCTCCCTGGTTTTAATGACACCAGCAGGGAGGGGTTGAGGGGCCAGCTCAAATCAACATTCATTGCACATCTGGGCATGTCGGCAGATGAAGATATCTAGGACTGAGCTGACAGGACAAAGGGTTGAAAAAAGAAGTGTAACCTAGAAAACCTTTACTTTGAATTCTTTGTATAAATTCAAGGGGGATGACAGTTCCTAAGGTCATCTTACATAATAAAACTACAGTGATCTACATAGAGAATTTTAACTCTTTCCAACACATAATCAAAGCAACTGCAAGTTAAGTTTATATTATTCACTTTATGAATGTAAAATGCAGAATCCTTAATTCTCTGAAAAGAACTGTTTTAATGAGCAGAATGTTAACATTTATATGCCTGACTTCATTGCAATAACCCTAATTATAGTAGCACGGAAGCCCCACTGTACTGGAGGGTCACTGGAGTTCCTATTATAACCCTTATCTTAGGGGAGTTTAATGTCTTTGCCATTTCCCAGCGCATCAGCTGAAACTTGCCATGCAGGTTAGCGCTGGTTTACTCCTTCAAATTATTGTTTTACAGCAGTTTTGTTTGGTTCTTAAACAGCTTCTGCTTGCCAAAAATCAGAGTTTTTACTGTGTTTATGGCAGTCTCCACACAAAAGCCCATCCATTTGCTCTGAGGAGAATATGACATTCAGGTGCAAGGAGATGGATCCATCTCCATACCAAACTCCGTATCCTCACCCCGGGAGGTTACAAAGCTGTGTAGTTACAACATGGTTGAAGCTATCCCGACTTGCGGGGTTCTGGCAGAGCTTTCAGGCACTAATCCGGCATTCCAGGCTATATACTGGATGCCTGTGATTTGGCTGAGGGGTGAGGACTTGTGTCATCCAAGTGCAAAGCTGCCACCTCAATCCAGAGAGCAAATTCCTTTTGTCCGGGCAAGAGCAGCTTCAAAAAACAACCACTTCCATCTCCAACGTTGTCCATCAAATGTTGCCTCTGCAATAGTAATAATTCCCACTGCTGGCAAGTTCAGACTCAATTATTTAATATCACAGTACCTGGAGCTATAGCTGATGGCTATTGAAAGCACTGAACTGTTTTCTTCCTTATCCAATAAAACCATGGAGTTAATTCTTTTCTGCTTACATTTTGGATGAAATATTAGGTGCTTTCCATGATCTTTAAAGTCATCTAGACCACACCAGAGCTGTGCTTACAGCATAAGCTTCATCCATGACAACTTCATTGAGGACTACTGTAGGTTTTACTCCCAGTGGGGGTCATACAGGAAGGCGACAAACAGAGGAGTCCGGGGAATACAGGAGGTGGCATCTCTCCTAATTGCATCTGACATTTCACTTTCATTTTCCCAGCCATCCAAAGGTACAGAGTGAGTAATCCCGTTCTTAATAATAATGTTAAAGTGCTAATGGCACCAGGAAAGCCCTCTGAAAGTACAGCAGAAGAGCTATAACATTTACATTCTGGAGAAGTTAAACACTACATGTAGACAGATCCTCACTGGCTCTGGTGATGATTTCCAAGAGGGAACTTGAACAGGAGTAGGTCGTAATAATTATATTTGGTTTCTGTGAGCAGAAAAAAACAGTAAACCTTCCTATGACCATCCTCAGAAGGAATTCACTTGTGCTTGTTCTGCTCTGCTGTGTCTCCACTGGAGGCCTGGCTTTTCCTTAGGGAAGGTGCAGTGATGCTGGATGCACTCGGAATAGCACCGCAAGATGAAAGCCTCTGAGATGACAGAGATATTTTCCTCTCCAGACAGCATCAGAGGCTCTGGCCCCTGCAAGCTACCAAACCAAATCCCTTATTGTCACAGTGTGTCACCAAGGAAAACCCATCCTTCCACATTCTGTTACTTGTTCCCCAGCACCAGGAGAACACATGGATGATGCTACATGGTCAGTGGTTCTTCTCACTGTCACTGCTTATGGTGGTGGGTAAAAAGGAAAGGTAAAAAGGTGGGTAAAAAGGAAAATACAGACCAGGAGCTTGGTGAGCTCTCTCTAAAAGCTTCCAAATTACCTTGTTCACTATAAATGTGAGATTTACCAGAAAGGTCATTTGAAAGCCTATTCCAGTGTTGTTTCTTTACTTGGTGCCTCACTTTTGGGCACTTTTTGAATTTTAAAACTATTTAAAATTTAAGCTGTTCTTCTTTCCCTGCTGAATTGCAGAAAAATAGGAGCCCTAATAATAATAAACTCTGATAATAATAGAATCCCACACTACTAATGTGCACTCAGAGAGATTCAAATGAGGGTGTGCATGTGCACTGGGAAAGGATAAGCACATAAAGCCATAAGTGGTAGACTTTCCTTTCCAAGTGCCAGGCTAAGCAGAGCCATTTAACAAACACAGGAACCAGAAGAATGGAATCTCCAAGAGTGATCCTCACCCACAGACACAGCTCTGAGGTGTGTTTTTAAGGACAGTCTCTGTCCTACCGTGCCTCCTACACATTTACACCCTGTGTGAGTGGGCTGTGAGGGCAGGGAGCTGTCTGAGCAGCTCTTCAAGAGGCAAAGCAGCAGAGGTTCAGGACCCCTTAACTGCAGCAGTCAAGTGCATTAACTCGTTTAATTTTACCCGGCGATTGCCAGACTCCCAGCTGGTGCGGCCTGGCACAGCTCCATGGATTTCAGCAGAGCTACTACAACTGACACGAGCTGGGGATCTGGCCCAGTTTCTCAATTTGTCAGAGCCGGCCTTTCTTAGGGCACTCTCCTGTCCTATGCAAATTGTCATCGTGGGCTTCACAAGCTGCAGAGTTGGGACAATTCACACCAGCCACCCTTCTGCATCTTCACTCTCCTTCTTACGTCCGCTGCAGGATTCCTCCAGGATTAACATCCCAGTAATGAGAGCTGAACCCCACAACAAAACAATGAACAAAACAATTTGGTTATGCCAGAATTTCTAATTTTGGAAAAGAAAAAAGTTAGAAAAAAATTCCATCTCTAGAAAAAGAAAGGGTTTGGCTGGGACTGAGCTGATTTTCTTCCCAGTAGCTGGTGCAGTGCTATGGTTTGGATTTAGGATGAGAATAACACTGATAACACAGGGATGTTTTAGTTGTCGCTGAGCAGTGCTTACCTTGAGTCAAGGACTGTTGAGTTTCCCATGCTCTGGCAGTGAGGAGCTGCACAAGGAGCTGTGAGGGAGCGTGGCCAGCACAGCTGACCTGGCCAAAGGGATATCCCATATCCTGGGATAACAGGGGCAGTGGATAAACTGGGGGAAAACTGGAGGGAAAGCTGGTCTGGGACCGCTGCTCCAAAACAGTCTGGGCATCACTTGCTTTGTATGTTTTTTCCCCTTCCTTTTCTGTCCTATTAAACCATCTTTATCTCAACCCGCAAATTTTACTCTTTTTTTTCTTTTTTTCTGATTCTCTCCCCTGTCCCACTGAAAGGAGGGAGTGAGGGAGTGGCTGTGATGTTTTGCTGCCTGCAGGGTTCAACCACGACAAAGGGTCACAGAACAGTAAATATCTAACAAAAGAGCCTATCCCAGTAAAAGTGACACTGCAAGCAGCTACAGCACTGAAAACAGTTATTTTATACAGCATGAAAATCAGCAATTTTACAAAGAAATGACTGTGAAATACCTAAGAGTGCTACTTCTAAAAAAAAAAAAAGAGAGAGAGAAAAAACTGTCTCAAAGTGTGCATCCTCCCCCCCCAAGCAAATGCCCATCATGCAGCCCAATAGGCTTAATCCACCATAAAGCCAAATACTTCCCAGAGGAGGTGATCGTTAGTTTGAACATTAATTTCCCTTCCCCTCTTCTTGTGTATCCATTAAGTGGAATAACAAGAAATGTTCATGGCCATAAGGTGTGTTTGATGGCAAGGAGTAAAAGAAAATGTGCAATTAAAAGATGTAAATGATAAACTGCACAACTTCTCAGCTGGCTTGACCAATATGTGGGGCTTCTGGGAGATGCAGGTTTTGCTCTCCCGCGTTGAGGTCAACGAACTGCAGAGACCCAAGGATGGAAAAAGTTGGAGGGGAAGAGAGAAATTATTAATGCTCCACCTTTTCCTCGCTCGCTTAGATTTGCAGAACATATTTCTTGAATGAGTTTGAAGCCCAACATATAAAAAGCTGACTATTTATATATTTGATTCTTTAAAAGCAATTAGGAATACAAAGCAGATGGTACGGCATTGTAGATTTCCCTTTTCATATTGCTTAAGCACTAGAGATCAATAAGTCTAATATAAACAGATGATTTCCATAGCAGGGTTTATAATTAGCTGGCACTGAATGTGTCCAAACTCTAAAATAATTAGCAGAAGCATGTGGCACACCATTAAAACCTTGTGGCTTGTCTGCATTTACATTTATAATTATTAAAGTTAATTATGATGCTTGTGGTGTGGTTCCAAGCTCCTTTACAACTTAGATTAAATATTTTTTCAGTCCTACTTTTTCTTTCAGCCCACCAAATGCCAGCACTTTCAACAAACCCCATTTCATCAAAAAGAAAAAATGGAGGTTATTTTTATAGGAATGACCTGAATATTTTCCTAACTAACACTTTTATTTTTCTAAAGGGACATGACACAGGAATTGAGTAACTCAGCATTTTGGGGAGAAAAAAATCCTGATTAGACATAATAATTTTAAGGTTGCCTAGGAAAACCTTTATATTTACCCTTGATGTACTGTTTTAAATAAAATTCAAACAAAGAGAAACCATTTAGTAATCAGAACACCTCAATGACATTCAAGACCTTACAGTAAAGTAAATCTTAATTTTACATGTTCTGAAACCTGGCAAATCACTGTGAAAAAGGCAGCATGGCTGGGTGTAAACATCATGTATTGGGCAAGGACTTTTGAAGGTTCCGTTTGGGTTTACACATCTCTTCCCACAACCTGGGCTACAGAAAGCTCAGTCAATCTACCTGGTCACCATGAAAATCATTTTCATAAACCTTAACCCTTAAGACATTCCGTGGCACATCCAGAACCCCAAAGAAGCTGTGCTGTTTGCATAAGGCCTTTTCTCAATTATTCATTTCCCTGCATTTTTCTTTCCCTTAGTGTAAACAAAGCTGAATTCCACACTGCCACACATGTGGCCGAGTGAAATGGGACGGATGCCCCGCGGAGGAGTGACCCTGTGGAACACCATGCTTCTGGAGGACACACCCCATGCTTCAGGGCCACCACTGTACTGGGCAGGCGAGTAAAAGTAGATTTAATTTACCAGATGATGCAAATCATCTCATCCTGTAGGATTAGGGGAGCACGACTGCGGAGAACAGCGACTCTTCCGTCGCACATCAATGTGTCCACGTGAAATCCTTAAAATCTCTGCAGCCAGCTCCGCCCTGAAAACCCTGCAGTGGCACTGACACCTTCTCTGCTCTCCCTGCAAGTGCGACCACCACGGGGGCAGGCACACAGGGAAGGGTTTGGGGAGCAGAAAATGCCACAAGAACCAAATAGCAGTGGGAATCATTCCCACACGCCATTCCCAGAGAGACCAAAACCCAAATCTTTGCATATGAGTGGTTTTGATCAGCTGCTGGAGGTTACTGGATGCAGCAGATACCTGAGAACAGGGCACAGCTCTCTACCTCAACAGCATTAGTTTTAATTCTGGGGTTTTTTTCAATAAAAGGAAATAAAATGTTAAAGGCCTCAGAGAGGATTAGGATTAGGTTTTACAGAAACAGAGCCTTCCACCTCCCAGGTGTAAGTATTTCATGGGCACAAGCACCCCCGTTTCTGAAATCACCAGGTCTACCCAATTTCTACTGCAGAGAAGCCTCCCCCCCTTTTAATGCATTTCTGTTCTTCATATAACATGTCCATCATGAACTTCTTGGCCCTCATTCTTGTTTCCCCTGGCTCAGGCCAGACCTGGAGATGTCTGGAATGTGACAAGGCAGTATTAGCCTGCCAACTATATTCTGTTAGCAAATTTATTTTCTTCTCCTAGACTGATGATAAAAATGTCATGGTGTGATGCTTTAGCAGGCCCAAGAGCTGCCCACCTACAGCTGCAGGGCTTGAAGAGAGCTCGGAGCCAAGAACGCCATAAGGAGAGCAGACAGCAACTCCACCAACTTTGCTCCTTCTGCATTGGTTATTCTCCTGCTAAATGATGCAATGTGACCCCCTCAGGGATTCCAAGTCTGATCATGTTTTTCTCACTATTTTTTCTTCCCTACTTCCTCCTTCTCCTTGACTAAAGCAGCCCAAACTGCTGAATTTTTCATGAAAGAGATAATATCATTGTACATAAGATAATGGCATTCAAATACATCCATCTGCTTGTTAGCTCTGACTACATCGATTGTGTTTCTTCTGAAAGAATATTTACCAAAAGGGGGGAAAAAAAAGGAAAGGAAGAAAAGGTTCTCTTTTGTGGCATAAAATATGCACATTTTCATAACTGAAATACAAAATCCCTTTTACATACTTTAGATAAGAGAACAAAATGAACTGAGAAATTAAGAAAAGCACCCTTGAGGTCTTGCCAGGACAAAAGTATTTCCTCCTTCCAATATTTCATTAAAAATCTAGACAGGTTTTACACTAAAACACTGTTGATTTTTTTTTCCTTTCAGTAAACAATATCTCGTTTCAGAGGTGAAATACTGCATGCCAATGATTGGGATTTTTACTAGCCTAAAAGTTTTCAAATGTGGTCTAGAGGATTACACCTAAGGCATCCAGTCTATCTCACTTTCCCATAAAAACTGCCCAACCTAAAGTAATTCAATTTATCATTTTATTCCTTTTTTTGGCTATTCCAACAACACAGAGTAAGACCATAAACTATGTGATATCCAATTACTGAAAATGTGATGAAAAATTACTCTCAAAAGTAGGGCAAGCGAATATATTTACTGGATTTCAGATGCTCTAGATAAAAAGGATAGTGAGATAAAAACTGCCTATCAATTTTACACGCACTGAACTGCTTCCACTTCATTTCCTATAAGTCGCGTACAACCATCCCGGGTTTTGAAGTTTCATTTCAGCAAACAATAGATTCTAATTGGCTTGTTTACATTTATTACCGCCACATCCCAAACTCTGAGATGTGCTTTGTGCTCTTCCTTTGACCTGTTTAGTGCAGCAGCTCCCCCGGAGCTCCTGCCACCTTGCTTGGGATTTGAATAACTCCTGTTTAAAGAGCAGCTACTGAACCAAAGGCTGCCTTTCTCCCACTGCCTTGAGCACATTTCAGTGCTTGGTGCTGAAATGGCAAACACGGCAATTAAATGGAAATGACAGCAGTTGATCTGATTATTTCCTTCCCTCCAATCTCCTTTTTATTATAAGTTTGCATATTAAGGAAGCACGAGGGAACAACCCCCCTGAACATTTGTCCCTTTGTTTGCTGGGGAGGAGGCCTGTGCACAGGGGGCCACTCGCAGGGATCTCTGGAACGGGGCAAACAGGAAGAAATCCTGATCCACAGGGAACTTCTACGTTGCAAAGCCTCCAGTCCACTCCCCTGTGCGCTTCGCTCCGGGATCCCAGGAGCCAGTGACAGCAGCTCTCCATTCCCTATGAACTTCCCATGCCTTCTCAGAGAGCTGTGGAAAGAAAAATCCATTCTCCTGGAGCCAGGCTTAATCACTTGCAGTGTTTCCAGAATGGAAGCTGAGCTCGTGCCTTCTCTTTTTGGCTGCTGTGGAGCTTCTTTAGCATCACACTAGGGCTCCTTCTCTTTCAGCCCAATTCGCTCTCTCCCCATTTCCACTCCATTAGCAGAGCCACACCTGCCTGAATCCTAGAATCCCACGGGCTGGACAGAGGGCAGCATCACCAGTACCCAGTGCTGTCTCCAACATTACTCTCCCTGATGGTTTCCTGAAGTGGAACTTCATCATTCCTTGGACACGGAGAGAACAATGCCTAAATGTTCCTCAGCAATGATTTGGTTTACGTTGGAATTGAATTTAGTACAACCACGTCTAAAGAGACTGCGATTTAATCACAGATGTTCAACAAGGGCAAAATTATTCACAAGTTTGGAGTTGTGAATTATTTTTCAGCTCCATTGACCAACATGTCTCACTTTACACTGTAGTACTCCATATTAATAGCTGATGCTGCGTTTCCCAAATGATGGCATCTGTGTGGCAACCAGGGAGCGATTTTTCCTGGACAAATGCCTCTCCTTTTCCTGACTTCTGATCTGCTGCCTGTCCTAAGTTTACTGTGCAACACAGACTGTGGGAGCTTTGTGTCCTAAATACAGAGGACATGTCCAGTCCAGCAAAATAATGCTATTATAATAATAATTGCTTCAATACTGTTTGTGCAATCTCTTTGCAAAATCTTGTTATTTGTGATTCTTATCCTACAACTTGATATGCATAATAGCTCGAAGGTGCTGGTGATGGAATTTTTCCAGCTCTTTGATGTGCCAGCAATGACTTGTCCATGTTTCACAGCCACAGACTAATGTGGAAATTACTACAGCAAAATAAACACTAAGTCTGGTATTCTGTGGGATACCATGCATGTGTCAATTTATGATGCAATCTCACATGCAAAACATGTATTTTTAATCCTGCACATGATTTCTTAGACATCTGATAGTCTCTAAAAAATGAATTAAATCCATTACCCACACTAATATGCTGCTTCTATATCTTGCAGATGCTTTTCCAGCTCTGGACTAGTGCACAACCTTGCTTTTCTTCTCACTGACGATAAATCTGTGGACTTCAGCTGCCACAGCAAATTTGTTGGTCGTGAACTAGAGGTCTTCTATAGTGTGTGCAACGAAAGCACAACCACCTGCGCAAAGGAGTTCACATATAACCTTCTCCTTCAGTGCTGTGGAGGCCTTCAATCTGCTCAGGTTAAAGAGCTTGCCAGATGTTCAAAATTTAATAAATATTCCTGGCATCATGTCTCTAGTGGCATCATCAATCATTACTACAAAGAACAGTCCAAAGAACAGTCTGTGCCAAAATACACCTTTGCTTGACTCCTTTTGCTATTACAAATGGATCCAGCAGAGTGCCAGCCCCAGTCTCTATCCAGCACACCATTGTGCAGATGACGGATAATTTCACAAACTTTTCTGGACATCCAGGAGTTGGGAAATATTGCCAATAATTTTCACAGAGCTGGAAGTCTGAGAGCATCAAAAGCATTGCTAAGGTCAATGGAGACTTGTTACATGGGCGTGTGTTTTGGTCTGTGTGTTTTTTATTGAAAACAGCTACTATCACATCCTAGCCCCCTCTTGGATCATGGGCATCACCCTAATATCTGGAACCCCTGGATCATATTCACTCAGCACTTGTCCTTTTCCTGAAATTGGAATTGCTATAGAAACGTCTTTATTTGTATACCAGTGTGCTGGAAGATAAAGGGGTATTTGACATTCACAGCCTAAGGGCGTGTAGCTTAGGCATGTGAAGATGATGATATGCATCTGTTCCCAGAGGAATTAGGACTCCCAAATTCTTATACTTTTTTTCTTTAAATTTCCATTTTAAATATTATTTATCTATGGTCCTCCTTAAATTTATTTGAAGTTGATTTTTCTATGTTATAAAAGGGCCAAACACAACTCTAAGGAGATTAGAACAGCTGAGTGAAGCCTTGCTGAGGTATATTTTGGTCTTTTTACAGAGAATTTAGGATACTTGTTTTTCCAAAGTACATGGAGTGACTCTTAACATGGCTTTACAGTACTTGACATCTTAATTCCCTATACTTTTTTCTCCTCAATTTGATAATCTCCCTCCTATTGAGATCATTATAAGGACTATTTTTAGTTTCTTAAGGACTCCTGTCCCACTTTCAGTGCAAGTATATAACTGAAAAAATCAACAAGAATTATGTTTAACAAATACAGAGGAGAAAGGGAATTGCCTTCTCCTGCTCCATGACAAAGATATCCAATGGAAGTATTGGTTTAGTGGAAGAAGAGGTGAAATGAGCACTTCCAGCAGCTCAGAATCATCAGACACGTCTTCATGTTTGTCTGTTCTCAGCTTCAATCAGGAATGGTTTAAACAGGAGTAAGAAAGCCTGAATCACTGATGTGCTTGACTGCTTTTGCCTCACATCGCTCTGCATTAGCAAGTACCTGCTAAAGTCAAAAAACCAACATTTAAGTTACCCTTTTAGCTACTGTGCAAGAACAGAAGTGCTGCACCTTTTCTACAGGTAGGTTTTCCGAAAGCAAAGAGGGACATGGAGCTCCTCATCCTGCTGCCAAATCACAGTCTCAAAAACCTTTAAAAATCCTAATCGAGAAGTACTGGGCCACTGTGCCCTGTTCAAGGTCTTAGACTGGGCATAAGCCACATCTCCAGGGCTGATGATGGAGTCCCATGAGTAAAACCAGCATGTCTAGGGCTCCACAAGGAGTGCAGCTTCACTTTTAACTGGGGGTGCTGAAACCTGTCTGTAGGGCTGAGCCAGCATGAAGGGAATATTCAAAGCTCTCATTTAGATGTATCCAAAGTACATAAAGGCAAGTTTTGCGACAGAGAGATCAGGACTTTCTTGCAATGGAGAGAGGACAGGCACATGTCTGAAGAGAGTGCTGTCTTACAGGTTGATGTTTTTTCCCTTCTCATTTATGTCATAAAATGATGCTAGCTAATTTTAATTTGTTTGTGCATCCACTCATTCAGTACAGAGAATTCACACTTGGCCACTACTGATTGTATGGTTTGCATAGACAAAACCCTTCCCAGAGTCCCCTTATCCCCATGGGTAAAGGTGTGCTCCTCAGACAGCTGCAGGACATTCTGTTGACAGGATTGGGCTTTCCTGGATGCCAGCCAGCTTGCTGACATCTTCCTTGACTGAAGGACTATTTGTTGATCAGGGGCTCAGTAGTGTTTGGCAGATTTTGGCACAGGCAGCACGTTAGGTCTGTATGTGCAGGGCCAGCAGCACACAACCAGCAAGATTCAGCTTCCTCACTGTTTGGTGGGGCTGAGCAAACAGGTTGTCAGCCCCTTGACAACCTTTAGGTTGTCTCAGACCCCGCAGAGTACAATACTTGGCTTTCTTGCAAATGCCGGCCCCCACTTGCAGCTGCCACTTGTGCTCCCGGGAGCTTCTGTGCACACCCTTGAAGCCACAGGCATGAGAGATGGAAGGACCCACTGACTATCCAAGGGAAAATCTTCTGCAACTTAGGTCAGTGATTTTACACCAAAAATCTTGTATCAAGCACCGTAGTTTTGGGTTTGCCTAGAACATTGCTTTCAGAAAAGTGTTCAGTATCATTTAAGGACTCAAGGGTGGATAACACTCCATATCTTTTGGGTAATCTTTTCCAGTATTATTTTCAGTGTTACACTAAAGATCAGTCTGGCCCACACAATGCAGCAGATTTCCCAAGAGCAGGTTGTAGCCAACTGTAACTGGAGTTGATATATCATGCCATATTTGCCCAGCAGAATCTCAGATGGTTGCACAAGACAGAAACCGAGTTTCTGCACATTAATCTGATCTTTGAAAGTCCACAGGCCCAGGTAACACGTTGACTTGGAAACAGAGACCCTCTCAGCTGACACTTCTACTGGATATTCTTTGAAATGAAACTTTATAATGCAATTTCCCTCTTCTGACTGTATTTCTCAAACACCATTATTGCTGAGCATTGAGTCTGTTAAATGCTTACACCAAAAGCAGGGGCAAGATTTCTTAGGAAGATAAAAATGTTTCTTCTTTTAGTGCTTAATTATAAATTAGACATACTTTAAGGAAATGTAAACGACAGCTCTGGAATCCTGTGTCACACAGGAGGCAGGGAGCTGAATTAGCACATTAAGTGGGACAGCCCCGTTGCTCAAGAGGCAGGGACGCGTTAGAACACAGCACTGGAGAACATAACGCACACAGCAACCTCATGTTTGCATGGGAATGGACCCGAGCCAACATTACAGAGCTTGCCTGTCTAACATTAGAAACTCATATCCATTCTTACATAAGTGACCTAATTATAAGAGGTGTTATAAGGTAGGTGATTCAAAACACAACCACTTGAAAAATCAAGCATGAATTCATTGTAGTAGTTCTACCCTTAAATGTTATCTTTACTCTCCATAACCACCATTCAAGCACAGAAGCATTTACCCTAAAACTTACTCCATGGGACAAACTCAGCAGCAAAACCCAAACTAAATGTTCCACTTGCCATGTGGCTGTCAGAGAGGAAATAATTCAGGGAGGAGAAGGGAGAGAAAATAGGAAGGACATGGAGGAATATTAGCAAGACATCCTTTAAAAGCTAAGTTCCTAAGAGCTAATCACAGCTTTAAGGAAAGCTGGTACTTTGCCTCAAAAGAGAACTTTGGTGAACTACACTAGATAAAATTATGGAGGTTATTATGCCTGTATCCTCCTTGCTGTGCATTCTTCCACAGAAGTGCTCACACCTGCTGTGCGTGGCCAAATAACATGAATTTAAAATGCTGCACAGCGATGAAGTTGGGTTTCAGATGAAAATACCTCAGAACTGGTTGGCTGTTAACACCTTGGGATCTCCAGTGGTCCCAATCCCTGCATCTCTCCAGGCTGCTGATAATATAATGCAACCAGAAAAAAAGTATTTTTAACTTCCAGGTACACCAGAAACCAAGCTGGAATCTCTAGAATCTCCAGCCTCCAAAGGCTGATACCACCCAAACCCAGTGTCTGGAGGAGGAAAAGGCCTAGAGCCATAATTTCTCCTCCCAGCCCCCAGAGCACAGCACATTGGCCCATCTGCCTTAGATATAAAGCACATGTTCCAAGCCTGTGTTTGCCATGACAGCCATGAAATCCCCAGCCATTTTGCAGGAGCCATTATCCTTGGGGATAATAAAATGCTGTAAGACAACAAACATAGGAGGTACCGATGCCAGGTCAGGAAAGAACTGTTTTATGGGGAGCTGTATATTAGTTTTAGGACAGGGCTACTGGCAGCCAGTGCCCTAAATTATGTCTGGGAGACACGTGAAGTGAGACAAGTGGAATGGACAATAAATGCCAAGTGCCTCAGGCAAGGTTTATGGGGCCAACAGTGGTTTAACATTTGGGCAAATGTCTTAGACATGCTAATTTTTTGCTTCTCCCTCTGACTGAAATGACCAATTAGCTGTAAGCAACCCAGCCCAAATTTAACATATCAGGTATGGAATCCTCATGGAATCCCGCTCGTGATCGATTCTGTGGGTAAGCATTCCCAAAAACACCAAGCTGCTCTGAATAACAAGTAAATACAGGGAAATTGCAAACTGCTCGCAGACATTCTGTCAAGTAAATTAATTGCTCAGTTCTACTTTATTAGGAGACCTTTATGGTCGTGGGCAAGCCTGCCTTGCTAAAATCCTTTGATCACTCTTAATACTGGAAGTCCTCTTTTGTGAGGCTAACTTAATACTGTTGTATTCATGCAGCTTAATCTGAGTAGGTGCTAAGTGCTTTGCCAGCCGAGGAGTTGCAGAGCATGGAGGAGAGATCATTCTATTTATTCAATTTTATTCCATTCAATAGGCTGGACTTCTTTGTTTACATGATAAATTTCTCAGCTGTCATTTTTTTTCCCTCTCAGTTTTATGTATTATCCTATGTTCTGTCATTGTGTTTTTCTGTTTCTCTTTATCAAAAATCACAGTCATTTCAAAAAAGCTGATCTTAAATCTTTTCTGCTTCAGAATTAGCTGTTGCCTAAGCAATCGCACATGCGGGTCAAAGTTTAAAGGCTGATCCTACATCCAGAGAATTCAATACCAAAAGTCTATTTGAGACCAAAGAGAAAGAAACGCAGATCCAAGACTGTAACTCGCCTTTTCAAATTTATCCACTGCAACACAAATGTAAACAAACTAGTCTATACATTAAAAACAAAAAAGGAAAAAAAGGGGAAAAATGGTAAGCCCTGATCTTGTTACAAGACACCATCCAATCCCAGCAGGCACAGAAAGGCAAAGTCTTTGAGGGGAATCCTGGAACTGGTAAAGCCAATTTAAATAAAGCCAAGATTTCACCAAGAGACCTCTCGCTTAGTGATTTCAATTTCTAGTGCTTCAAAATGAATTGGAAAGATACTTTAGGAAAAACAACAGAAGGAGCAAAACGTTTCCTTCAGGAAAATTTGAGGGTCAGTCCTGCAGCTTTGCTTTAATTGTGCTCCTCTTAAGATAAGAATCTCTTCAGGGTGTAAATTGCTTTGCACTCCCTGCATGTGCAATGTCCAAGGAGTGCAGAGAAGGGCTTGCAGTCTTAATGGAGGAAGAAAACACGTAGAAGTTAATTTTTATCCACATCACAAACTTTCTCTGTGCCTTCCATGAATTAGGATATACAAGCAGAAAGCAAAGTAGCAATTTAAAAAACCAGTGTATATATTTTATCCAGAATTGAGGTCACTCATACGTCCCAAACAAGGAATTCACCTTTGTTCAGATAAAATCTGAAATCCTCTTTGTTATTCTCAGAAATACGATCAAATGAACCACAAGTGCCACATGTGGGTGGTGAAGAGGGGCAGTGTCTAACTAAGGGGATTGCTGAGGTCATACAAATGATGGGAGCACTTTAAGTGTTTCTTTCTCAGGAGTCACAGTGACATTCCTGGCTTTTTTTTTTTTTTTTTAATTTTATCTTACCAGATTTGCTATTTTTCTCTTCCTTCTACTAGCCCTAATCAATGCTGCAGGTCAGGTTGAAAGAATGGACAGCCCTAGAGCCACATACATTTAAACCACTTTGATGCAAATATTGATCCAGGAGCATAGACATGTGGAGGTGCTGCTTTTTTTAATGGACGAGCTTCCCCCTCCTTCCCTTCTGGGTTTGCACTTCATGAGATAAAGCAGAAGCGTCTGCCCAAGAGCAGGAATGAATACATGAATTAACAGATCCAAAGATAGACCAGGCTCAACGATAAATTCTGTTCAACCCAGAAAGCAAGATGCCATCTGCATGAAGTGCATTTCATGGCCTTGCTTCCTTCAGCGCTTCCATTTCTCCATTCCCACTTCCGAGCCAGGGTGCTTTGGCAGCGACGTGTGCGGTGGTGGGAGAGCAGTGGTGCTTCATGTCAGCACCAACGGGGCTCCTGACACAGAGTCCACCACAGCCCCATGCTTAATTCCCATGTACACAAACCTATCAAAGCATTTTATTAGAAAGCCACTGTCCATGGCTTATATTTAGAAACAGAGAGCGAGTCCAAGCTGCAATCCAAAGACGAGATCAAGGGGAGGAAAGAATTCTAAGGACCGCTTTGAAATTCAACACTAAAAAGATCTGACATTCTTCTATCTGTAGGCATTTTTAGGCTGGACTGAAAATAAAAAGAAAACCTGTTTGTACAGAGAAAGCTTGCCTGGCCCTGTGCCAAGACAGGAAGTCTATCAAAGCTGGGCAGTGTTTGAAAGCAACAGAATACTAGAACCAAAAAAAGAAAAGGGGGGTGTGAGGGTGAGAGAAACTAGAATGAAAAGATTTACTTCCACGTTGACTTTTTTGCTGTTTTTCAGATGGCTGCGCACAGTTGTTGATAACTACAGCCCTCCCTGTTTATTCAACTCAAGTTTTCCCTGGGCATGGCCTGACTTCCAGGTGACTGCTGCACAACCACGGCGTGGACACGAGCGTCTGGATCCACACACTGGGATGAATCAATCCAGTTCTAAGCAGAACTACTGATTCTCACGGGATAAATCAGGCTGGGTGGTGAACAGCATGTGTAGAGGAGTCTCCTTGTAGTTTATCAGGGATGTTAAGGCCTAAAGTTAATCCCCATGGGTCAGAGGTGGATCTGTTGTGTGGTGGAGAGCCATTCACCAGACACGTTCACAACACACGCAGGCACACAATTATAGCAACTCA
The DNA here is from genome assembly GCF_041296385.1 of Aphelocoma coerulescens. Lineage (NCBI taxonomy): Eukaryota > Metazoa > Chordata > Aves > Passeriformes > Corvidae > Aphelocoma > Aphelocoma coerulescens. Next base: position 3,734,916 of record NC_091016.1, read on the forward strand.
GGGAATGCTGGCTCCCAGCCTTTGACCTTGGAAGAACATTAATTCCTAAAGACATCATCCGTTTTTTTAACTTCTTTAATATTTTTCCCCTTTTTTAAATATTTTTTCCCCGAATTTCTGGCTATAATATATTCAGGTACAAATGGTGCTGTCATCTCAAGCTACAAGTTAGAAAGTTATTACTTTTAATATGCCACTACCTTAGGCCTCTACTGTTATGTAAAAGAAAAATAACCTTGTGTGACAGTTTAACATTGATCGATGTGCCTGCCAAATGCAAAGAGATAAATAAGCAGGTGATGAATAAACAGCACTTCAAGTAAAGATATTACGCTGCATGCATAAAACGACGCCAGGCACCTAGGAGCTGTGGGTGGCCGAAGGTTGGCCATTTCATGCCCACTCACTAAAGCAGACTTAATCGCTTCCAATATTTTCTGTTAAAAAGCACGCTTAATGAGCCAATTTCACAAGCCCAGAGAAACTGATTATTATCTCCGAGTTCCAACTGAGTTGGTTGTTTTCCAAGAGCCGGTTTTTCCTTGACGGGATAAAAACCTTTCAGAAAAAAAAAAAAAAAATTAAAAAAAAAATCCGGAGAGCAGCGAGCCCGAGAGGCGGGGAGGGCGCGGGTGGCACTAGATGGCAGCGTTGCTCCGCGGCCGGGCTGCGGGAGCGGGGCTCTGCCTCCCCGCCGTCCCCTCCCGGCACCGGGCTCCGCTGCCCCTGCCCTTGGGCCGGCGGCTGTGCGACTCCCCAAGTGGGGAATGGGCTTCGGCTTCACACAGTCGCTTAGGTTGGAAGGGACCTCGGAGAGCAGCGAGTCCCAGCTGGGACCGATCGCCACCCGGTCACTGAGTGCCACGTCCAGCCTTTCCTTAAACAGCTCCAGGGATGGGGACTCCACCACCTCCCTGGGCAGCCCATCCCAATGTCTTCCCACTGTTTACCACGGGCAAAGGAAGGCCAGCTGCCCATCCAGGCTTGGGAGGGCTGAGCAGCCTCCTTGAGCCCCTTGTAAAAGCCAGCGAGTTGCCGTGGGGCGGCGGCGATTTGACCATATCGCGAATTTTAATGAGAGTCCTGCGGGGAGCTGCCTCTCGCAATGCTCCTTTCCAAGGGCTTTGCGGAGGAAAACAAGCCGGAGCGGGTTCAGCACGGAAGGGACTTCGCATCAGGGCACCCACGTCCTTTGCAGGGTGGTGGCGATGTGCCACCTCCAGCTGCAGAGCAACGTTGGGAAAGACACGCACAAACAAAAAAACCTCAGCCCAAAGCAAAGCACACAAAAAAGGCCTCCCCAGCCCGGGATTATTGTCACCAGCAGCAGTTAGTCAATCACCACTTAGGAAAGAAACCCCAGCAACTAGACCTTGGCATATAATTAGCTCATCTATCAAAAAAAGAGAGTGAACTGTTGTTGGGCTCTAAATCACAAGCCAAGTTAATTATTTTTTATGAATATTCATAGGAAACTTGTACAATTTCCAAACTAGGCCTTCAATTACTAATCAGTTAACTAAATAACTGGTATGACTACTTCTTCTCAGGAAAACCTGATTTTAAAAGTAAATAGACAAGGACACAGAAATTGTTTTAAAATGAGAAGACTGTTGCAAGCTGGATAGTGGAAATCCACCATATCCATCATGGAGGAAGAGCATGTTGAAGGATGCAAGAGACCTCACAGACCAGATACAGAACCTGCCAGGTTCCAGGCAGTGGAAATGCTTTAAGGCATTCGTCAAAAATTTAAAATTATGTAGGACTCTGTTGTGTGTTTCCCAAGTGTACAGAACTGGGTGCTCTCAGTGACAAAGCACCAGCTCTTCCCAGGGAACTCTTGAGTTCCCCACTTCATTCTGTAGGTGCTGACCTACTAACTAGTGCTCCTTCCATAAAATGCTAGAACACATCCTGTTCGCTGTCTTAAGCTCCTGACTTCTCTAGAAAGGCAGCTGTGAGAGAGATTGCAGACTGACACATTACGAGCTGTTAAGATTTCATCAGAAACTCAGTTCTGCTGTGGACTTTCTTACCCAAAAAAACAACATTAAATGCCACTGCCCAACTCTTCATCCTCCTTGTGACTTGCACAGAGACTAAGTAAGTCAAGATACTTCTGCCAATACAGGGCAGATTTATTTATTTGAGATTAAATCCTTTGAAGATATTTAGATATCTAATATCTACTGAAATCTGAAGTGCCCAAACATCTTTGAGGACTTGGGCCTCAGGAAGAAGGAATATTCTGCTAAAGAGAATGTGCTAACAGAGTATTTGTATGGTCAACATTAGCCCTGTGAATTTAAGAAGTCTCCCCTTTTATTTTGCCAGCTTAAATCAGATTTTGATTGGTTTCTGACCCAACCAAGAGACAGATTTGATGAAATAAGACTGGCAAAACTCACTTTAGGACAAAGGTTGATTTGATAATCATAATTGCATTTCTACTGTATCTATTTTCTTAAGTGTTAGTAGATTTATTGGACTGTTCCTGTATAACCTATGGCTGATTTGCAGCTTCCTTGGTAATTTCTTAGTAGGCAGTAGCAATTTCTTATATCTTCAGTAATGTCTTGAATGTACATTTTTTATATTAATGATCTCACCAGGAGAAAAAGTGTACTGTGAATGCATGATGGCCATATGGAAAAGACAATGAAGTTTAGTAATTAAAACTGAAAAGGGAAAGAACTATGCAGTAATTAGAACACTGATTAATCAGCTGATAATTTTATCTTGATTAATGCTGCTGATTTTCCTCTTCTTATTGACCTAGGAAAGGTAGGTTTAGACCAATTAAATATAAATTATTCCCTTTTTTCACATTCCAGGCAGCTTCCAGTGTTCTAAGTCATGCTACACTTAAGATGCAGCACTGAATTGCTCTTACTAAATTGGGCAGCTCAACAAAAGGTAAAATAAGGTTTATGTTCCAAACATGCTGATGCTTTTATCTAAGGCAGAATCGGACAGAATCGGTTATTTCACTATTACCTGGGGAATATTAAAATTAGATTAAATTGCAGTAGAAAAAATAGAAGACTTTGCTTGTTTTAAACCCATAACAGTAGGAAAACTAAAAGGATCCATTCATTTTATTGGGCCCAAGATATGGACGCATAATGTAGTCCTGAAGCTTAAAGAAAAGGTTCTATATTAATGCTCAGATTTCCCTTCATGTGCAGAACTTTATTATTCAGATGGGAAAAGTGTTGCCAGTACCAATCTCACTCCGGTGCCTGTTCACAGACCATAAACAACACCACCTCTTCTTGCTTTCCCATGCACAGTGCAGGGATTAAAGCTACTTATTTTAAATCCTGTAAGAGAGAAAGGAATGCTATGTATAGCTTCATTCCTGTGCACTGATATGTGAATCAGGGTGTTTCCTGGTGGGAGACTCCAGCACTCCACAAGCACAGAACCCTTGTGGATGTTAAAGATCCCGCTCCTTCTCGGAGGTGAATATCTGGCAAGCACTGAAAAGCTCACAAGCAGGTGTCTTAATGCTGGAAATGCAGATGGAAAATGCTGCTTGCTAGGTGTTGCTTTGACTTGCTGTGGGAGGGAAGCACTGCACTGCATGGAAAGCAAACCCCTGCCCCTCCTTCAGGGCTCACCTGCAATCCCACTCACTCCAGTTCCTGCAGTTCTGTGTACTGGAGCAAACTAAGATCAGCAACAATGTGGAAAGGGAAATCCACACAGGAAATCTAACCCCACACTCTATTGTGTTGCTTCTTGGCTGCTTTCTCTTTGCTGGATTTTCAGGGGCAGAGCAAAGACACACCTGTGTATGATACCAAAAAAACCTTCTAGGGAGCAAGGGGAGCCCCACAGACCCTGAGTTAAGGATTACAGCTGAGAAAAGACTCCTCTTGATCCATCATTTGCACTATTCATTCCGTTATCCTTATCGTGAAACAAAAGAGCAGGTAGAATTAAATATAGCAAAGAAATTATCCAATTGATTAACACTTCCTTGCTTTCCCTGCACTTTTAATAAAGTAAACCTTTCCCACTATTTGTGCAACATGACTCTAATTCTGCAAGTCAGTTTTCAAGTGTATTTGACCACTCATAAAAATCACGTGGCTCTGTTTTCTCTCTTGGATGGAATTACTCTGCAGGGCATAATGAATTAATAAAAAAATAATGACCACGCAGTAGAAGACGTTTTGTTGGGATATAAATAACTTGTTAACAAGCACATACAGGTGTGCATAATAAAAATACATCTTCCTGAAGGAGAAGTAGCCAAACAAAGAATAGGAAGAAACCAACACAGCACTGGAGAGTTTTTGCATTATTACATCAACCCAGTTTGTTCATGTCTTTTATTATCCACAGAAATGGCACTTCTGTGCCCTCTGGTCAGGGAACAAAATAAAGGATGCCCTAAGTTTGAACCAAATCAGGTGAGTGAAACTGGATGGATTAGCCACGGGATAGCAAATCATTGTGTCACCACTCCAACCCCAAATTTGGCTGACTGTACAATAAAAAGTGCTTATTTTTGTAACCGATTGCCTTTATGTTCACAATAATCCAAAATTTGCAAATTTTTACGTATTCTACAAAGGCTAAGTACTACATATTAATAGGTGAACTAAACACCTATGAGAAATCTTATCTTGCAATATATTTGCTCTATGGCTAAACAAAAAACTTTCTGTTTCCCCTTTCAGAGATATAAATTCCATAGGCACAAAATTAAGAAATGAGGGAGGGTGGGAATAAGCCTGGGATGAATTTCCATAGCTAAACAAAGAAAAATAAATATCCCATTAATTCCATTTCCCAGATGTCACATCTTATCCGGGCTATGCTTGGGCTGTTTTGCTCTGGTTCTAAGCTTTTGGGGAAAGGAATGTGCAATGCCAAACATAGGCTGGGCTTATTTAGAAAGGGACAAAGGCTGATGTTCTCAAATCAAGGTCCTAAAGTACAGCTCTAAAAGGTGCATTCTCAACTGTGCATGTGTGGTGTCCCTTAAAAGTATCAGTCATCTGCCAATCCTTGGGCATCTCAGAGTTCAGCATTTTTCAAATCAGGTCACTGCATCTAAGGATGGGGTTTCCAGTTAAATTTTAGGCATCGCAGTTTGAAAGGGAGCTGGACTGTGCTGAACTAGCTGGAAGCACATCTAACTGGGAACATGTTGTCTGTTCAACCACAGAAGTTGCAAAACAAAAGGAAGCCAAGAATCTGAGGAACAGTAACATAAATAATTTTCAACTACAGCCATGCAACTGCTGTCGAATGACAATTTTCTTGAAAAAAAATTGTAGATCAAGAGATGCAAAATTTGAATTCAGCTAAAAGTAAGGCAGAATCCACAAGAAGCAAACAGCACATCCCCATTCCTTATAATCCCATTTGTACCTGAACCACACAATAAGTGGAAGGAACAGTAAGAGAGACCCTTCACATATTCTTATTCATTGGAAAGCTTTTGTATGTGACTGAGGAGCAGAATATAATTATATATAATTAAGTATAACTAGTATCCTAGCTTTTAAATACAGCTATATACTAGTAATATCACAAATTGCTAGGATTCCACCAGGAAAAGAGAAAAAACTCAGTGACTAGACAGACTGTGTCTGATAGTTCGAAAAAATGCACTGTGCACAGTGAAGTGTTCATTTTCATATCACTATTTCCACAAATATTTTCAACAAAATGAAATGTGGTAGACAACAAAATTCAATACTGCACAAGTTTAATATAAACTGAGATTCCTAAGATTGATTATCAGTGCTGTTTTATAAATCAGCACAGTAACACCAACTTCATTTAACAGAAGCATGTTTCAGGATCACAAATGAAAGGAAAACTAAGCCATTGCTGTTTCAAATAGCTTTAGGTGCCTCAAAACCTAATTACATAGATACAGGCAAAGGGCTAAAAAATATAACAAATTTCAGAAACAGGGAAGATGTAAATTACCAGGGTCGACACTCTTAATTAATAATTGAGGAGTTGCCTCAAAATTTCACAACTTTGGTTCAGAAAAGTCAAGACATTTTATCTCAAGCTCATGCAATGGTCTTGCTTTGGATAACATTCTAATTAATTTACACCAGTGAGAAGCTCTTAGGTAAGGAAGCTGCTCAGGGGTTTCAGCACAATCACCAGCAATAATAACACTGCTGAGTTAAGAGCAAGAGGATGGAGCTGAACTAGATGGCAGGAGACACTGATACACAAGTTAGAGGTAAATTCCACTTCAAATTAACAAGAACCCCAGCAAAACGAAGGGAATGTAACAGATTGGAAAGGATGGAACGAGAAACCCACGGAAAAACACCCAAAATACTAACAAGGAAGGTATTTAAAGGTCAGAATGAATGGCAATAAATTTTCTATTAACAACACTGTCCAAAAGTAAATAACCCTCTGATTTACCAAAGCTGGAAGACAGAAAGACAGAAGCAATCACACCAAAGTCTGATACAAAATTATTTTAAAAATCATCCAAAGACACAGTGTTAAGGTTGATGATACTCAATAAAAAACTTTATTAGAAGGAAAAGGAAAGTGAGGAGGCTACTCATTATGTCTGATTTGTTATTAAGATCACAACATGCTATATGTACAACTGAAACTATGAGAGGAAGTTTATGGATAGAGTCAAGACCAAACATTGCTCCAAAGCTGTGCAAAAGCCAGCAAGAGGGCCCAGGCTCTAGCACTGGAAATCCAGCTGAGCTCCTCTGAATTTTACCAGACAGGGCACAGAGGCTACTTTGGTTTAACTAAAAACGTGCCTCAAAGTAATGAAAAGTCTGTGTAATCAGCAAAGAAAACACTGAAGTTCATTTCATTACGTCATTGATAAACTAGAGAGAGTAAGAACAACATTGTAAGTCGAACAAACATAACAAATATTCTAAAATAAAGATGAGAAATGCCTGTAGAAAAATCAGGAGTACCATACCAGCAACTTATCACAAACAGTATCAATCAGATCCATTCAGTGCCTGTTATTGTACGGAAATTAAAAATCCCTAAGTGAAACCTTCCCAGGGAAGCCAAGGCATCAACATTACCCAACTCTGCCATGTACCACACCATTTTTTCATCATTTCATCACTTGTGCAATTCCATACAAAACAATGTTCAGTGTTAGCAGCTCCAGTGATAAAATGAGCACATCTGAACAAAGAATCACTGGAACAGAGGAGACAAGGCTAGAAAAATTAAAAGGTGATGATGTAACCTGAGGGAGGTTCAGCACTATAAACAAAATAATCTGTGATCTCAACATCTTGTTGCCAGTAATCTGAGGCATAGGCTCCCAGATCCCAATCTTGTGCCAAGAAGGCAAATGATGGAGAGATACGGAAAAAAAGGAACATGTTCACAGAGCAGCTACAAAATCCATCTCCTAACACTGCAAAGAGTACCAGAGCCAATGGGGTGTCCAGAGGGTCTCCAAGACAGTGACCAGACCTCACCAGGAAGGGATGCTCCAGGTCTGGAGGAGTGACAGGGAAGGACCTCTAAAGACCCAGAACTACAGATCGTTTCAGTGGAGCACAGTGCTCCCAGCTCCCATTGAAGAGGTGCCCACCAGGAGAAGTCACCCCCCGTGGTTCAGCGATAGCAAACCGGTCCCGTTTGAAGAACACCCCCTTAGTTACATTGTGTGAACCTCTAGGTTTCAACCAACCTCCACTTTCACATGCACAGGAACATACTGCTTGCTCACGTAAAACTCAGGGTTCAGCCAACTTAAAAAACTCTCCCTCTCCCACCCAACAGAGACTTGCCAGTCCCACTCCAAGTCTTGGCTGGTTTCTAGACCTGAAAAATTGCGTTCCTAAATAATGCAACATTACAGAACAATTCTCCTGCAGAAGAAACGAACTGCACCTCACACCTCTCAACAAATGCATTCAGCATTTCCTTCCTAATATTTCTGGTGGTTCATAGCTTTCAACAAATGGCACTATTTATGCTTTTCTCCTACTGTTCAAACAGCCCAAGTTCTTCACTCCCTGCATCATTGAAGGCTCCTCTGGAGTCCCATCAGAATTTTTTTTCCAAACCTGTAGCTTCCAGCTAACTGAACACACTGTCAGTTCTCTACAAAGCTTCACCTTCTCTTTCCAGCAATTTTTTTTCCTCCCAGTCTCAGCAACCCACAATTCCACACCCAGGCAGACTTGTATTTCTTCTCAGAGAAGCCATGATTGCCCTTGGTCAAAATTATTCTGTACTTTTCTGCAGCCCCAACAGCACTTTTCACAGTCAGGATTATTCTCCACATTGTTGTCTGCAGTCAAAGTCACTCAAAAATTCCTATGGTCCCAGCAGCACTAAAAATACATAACAGCCTCCTTACAATAATGGCTGTGAATCACAGCACTCCTCAGCTGACATAAGTAGTTAAAATAGTTTAAAAAAAAGTTAAAATAAAACTTTTTAAAAGTTCAAGTGAAAAATGAAAAAAGGTTGAAAAGGACTCCCCTACCGTCTAACAATATTAAAGTCTGCCTCAAATTTACAAACGTACTCAGCAACATCAAACGCGCCGGCTTCAAACACACGCGGCAGCTTCAAACCTGGCAGCTTCAAATGCGGCAGCTTCAAACACACGCGGCAGCTTCAAACGCGGCAGCTTCAAACACTTTTGTGGCAGCCATCTTGCACACGCTCAAAAGAGCACAACCTTAGAAACCTTAGGCAGGCACCTTATCCACGAGGCTACACAGAGGCTTTGTTACAAAAAAGAATTATTGGAATTTGCAGACGTTAAATTAGCCCGTAGAGGGAGCTCACACCGTCCCATAAATGTACAATAATTGGAACATACTGTAATTTAAAACATTTTCTCTATTAAGCTCTCTGTAGAGAGGCTACAGAGGTCAAAGTCGAGCATTCCTTACTTCACACCAACCTCTGTGAGCCCATAAAATTTCATTCAAATTAGACTCCATTGACCACGTATTTTGTAGCTCCAACAAACAGGAGAAGAGGTGTTTGGCCATGCATTCTCCACAACAAGCACGGCTTCTCCTAATCATCATTTGCTCCTGATGTTGGAAGAAGAAAGTCTATGTCAGAACGCAAGGAGAACAAAGAGCCGCCGGTCGGAATTGTCATGGCAATGCCCTCGATCTCCCCACACGTTCCTTCTGTTCAGGCAGCGATGGTAGTGCTCTTTTTATAACTTGACTAGAGCTGCTCTGGCGTCTCTCAGGTTTCTGTGCTCCATGCAGTGCTTTCAAAGACTATTATAATAGTGTGTTTGATATTCAAAGGTTGACGATGGAAATTGTTACCTACTGGACGTTCTTTAATGAAGCCACAAGTAAACAATGACCCAAATTCCTCTGGAAATGTGGAACAGAACGACTACTCTACAGAAGAGCACGTACAATAACTGTGAAGGGAAAAGGAATTTTCTAATTCCATGTCACAAAAGCTACGCTGGAGAGAAAGCCATACCCTTAGCTGGAAAGGTTCTGAACACATATATTGATTTACATCACGCAAACCGAAACAGCAGAGCCCACTTAGTCCTTACAAAAGAGGTTGCCTTCCCTCAGCCTGAATGCACAATAGAGCAAAACAGTGTGCAAGGAAATAAGAAAAAGTGTTAGCAAAGAAAGGTTTTGTTTGATTTAACATAATCTGGGACATTCTAAGCATTGCACAGATTGATGAGAATTCAATATTAAGTTGTATTTTCTACACCATAACAAAGACAGCAACCATTTCCTTCTTGTGTTGGCTTTAGAAATGCAGGTGCCTACATCTTTTAGAGATTTGGTGCCTCCCATTTTGCAACAGTAATTTTTTACGCTGTTTTAATTTTATTAGGCAAAATATGATTGTTCTGAGAGCCACATACTTAAATCATCAAGAGCCATGAAGTAAAAGAATATTAATATGACACATCAGAGCAGGAACAGCCTGTTTGCTTAAAGCTTTCTCTAGCATCCAGATAAATCTGTCTAGACTGTCTCACCAGCACTCAGCAAGATCATATGCTTTGTTTTCAGCCCATGCATCTCATCTCCCCCAAAGCCAGAGTCAACTACACATTCTCTAATTAAAGCAAACCAAACCACCCACCTCCACCTCTTTTTCCCCCAGTACTGTACAATACTGACATCCACCATTTTAATTAATACAAATTCCAGCATCTCCAACTTTCAAATCCCAAACTGAAGACCCTGTGTTTTACCCTGTCTTTCAGCCCTTGCTCACCCAGTTGCCTCATAGACTTGTCAAGGCTCTGATGCAGCAACACCCTTTCTTCAGGTTTAAGCAGGAGATTAATCCAGATGAATGCAGTCAATTGAGAATGTGCTTTTGTGATGTCTTGGCGTGGAGAAAGAGTGAACTCTATGCGAGAGTTTCAAATCAGAAATCTTTTAAAAAATAGATTATTTAATAAAGCTGTAACAAAAATTGGGAGATCCATATCTCAAGGTGTATAGCGATGGAGAAAGCTCGGCCGTTAATTCTAGCCAGCAAAACACCGAGTACTTCTCACAAACACAGATTTTTATCAATAGGCTTGGAAGCTTTGGGTGCCTGCAGATCTGGGCTGACAATCCAGAAAGAATGAGACCTTTAATGCAATCCAAAATACATCTCTTAGGTATAAAGTTAGTATTTCCTACTGTATTTTCAGCATTCCTGCCTCCACTCCTCTGTGAAATCAGAAGGTGCAGAGCTAAGAAAAATGCAAAAGTATTTTAAAAACACAGAAGGGTTTTTCCCCCCTACTTTTGAAAAGCTCTAATTAAGGGTTAGCTCCAGTGTTAGCTGTAGGTCTGGGTGAACAGTTGCTACACAGCTGGTTCATTCATTGTTACTGATCTAGTGCAGAGTCTCACCCACGGGTGCAAATATGAAGTTTTGGGAGCTGATCCTCTCCTCCTCTTCTCACAGACCTTGCATGAAGGGCTACACATTTGAGTCCTAGTAAACTCACATAAAGAAGAAATCCACTTAGGTATGCTGGTTAATTTTTCCCCTCTAGATTTATGTCTATCTAAATTTGATTTCTTGCTTAGTAAAACAAGCTCATTCAATTTCTCCTTTGAAGTGGTTATGTAGAACTTGAATTTAATGCACTAAATGAAAAATATTCCCACCTTTATACCTTTAAGCAGCTATAAGAAGAAATAAAATTATGTAAAACAGAAATTAATAGCTAATAAACTTCACAGGATCCAAAAGTAACCTGAAAAGAGAGCCCAGAGATAAGACTGAGCCAGTGTCTTTTGTGTGAGAGCTCTGTTCTCCATCAGTGCATCCATTACCTCCCGGGATGCAGAGTGAATAGAGGACTAATGCCAGTGGGGAAAAGGGACTGGCTATGGTTACGGCTATAGTTTAACCAAAGAATGATTGTCTGCATCTGCTCTCCTTTCCTCAGTCCTCCCAGACGTGGTGCCTGCATTTCCACACGAGCCTCACACACAGCCAGTTGCCAGCTAGTTATCTTTGGGCAGCCCATGGACACGAGGTACACGGATGTGCTTAATCCCCCAACTTGTTTTCCCAGCCTCCAGGAATTTGCTGCTCAGGAATTTCCCGAGACAAAGGTGATGTCTGTGCTCAGTGGCTCCCACCACTCTTTCTGATTGCTTTGTGTGTAAACTTTGAGCATCCCCAAAGTTCTGTGTGTGTGAGAGAGGTACCCCCAGAGCACTGAGACTGCAGACAAAATGTATTTGCTATTGCTCACAAAACACCAACTTGCTCTGCATATCCCTGTCACCACCTATGCCTGACTGGGGCACATTCTGAAGAGTACTGCACAAGTCTCTCCAAGAAATCAGTGTAATTCTCTGAGGGTGTCTGATTGGCATAAAATTACAAGAACTGCTGGGAAGACAGTGAGCAGAATCCTGCCTTCCTGGCCATCAGTCTCTGGAGTCTGCACACAGTCTCTGACCTCTATTGGATATCACACTGGCCTGGACAAGATAAAGTGAACTTCCTAATAAAAGAAACTCTAAAATCACGCATAACTGTAAATTTGTCACCAAGCTTTGATTAAACCAGCTACATTTCTTCCCAAAGCCTTGGGAGCTGAGGAGTCAGACAGCAGCAGTAGAGGAGCAGCTGCACAAAGGATCATTTGGGCTGTAGCATCTGAACAGGGAGAGAGATTTCTTTTCTGGCATCCTTCCTTTTTTTTTTTTTCCCCCCTAACAGGTTAAATGTGAAAACCCAGAGAAGCTAAAGAATGACTTATCTTGTACACACAGTATGTGCTGCTTATGGTTAGGGACCATCTGTGAATGTATTTCACGCAGAAAACATTCCTCATGCAATAACAATGATCTGAAGGCTGAAATTTGTTGGGTTCTTTTTTTTTCCTCAGAAGTAAATTAAAAAAAATTCCATTTCAGTTGCAGTGCTAAAAGCCTGGAGGTCAGTTTATTCTAAGTAGGCATCACTGATGGTGGCAAAGAGATATTTTAAGAAAGCTTATTTGTGTACAATATCCACAGGCCATCCACCTCAACTATTTATATGAATTCTTCAGTTGCTATATAACTGGGCTAGCAAAAATGAAAAGTTGTATTACCATTTATCATACCCTAAACATTCCATTTTTCAAAAAATAGGAACCAGTGATTTATTTTTTTTTAAATATATGTGCCATTGTAATATTTTTGAAGCACATTTTTAGATACTCTCTTCATTTTTTATACATACATTCATCTCACACTTAGGACACACGCAAAAATAAAATAAAAACTTTCCTGTTAAATATAACTACAGCATAGCAATAATGTTTCCAGAATGCAGTTTAAACACCATTTTCAGTGTATGATTCCATTGTCCTGACACTGTAATCTCCTCTCAGATGTTGTATGGAATTTGCAGCATTTTTGTCTGTTCGTGATTCTCCTCTTACCTGGTGTTTTGACTCTACTTTCAGGCAATTTTTTCCATCTTCACTTTTATTAGATGGTTGCAGAGATTTTTTTTTTAGCTTTATATTATTTTTCTGTTGCACTGCATTTGGAAATGAAACACTTGATACTGGCACTCTTTTCCCACACCAGCATTCCCTGAAATCTACTTGATCAGTTTGGAGGCTTTTGTTTGTTTTTGACTTAATAGCTCTGTTTAGAGTGGGCTGCACAAATGGAAAACAGGAACCTGCCCACACCTCCCAGTCACAGAGGAGTGCAGACACCTTCCCCCAGGTCCTCCACAGCCCTCAACATCCAGAAGATTTCAGGTGTTTTAAAGGAGTGGAAGTTTGCAGAGGCAGCAAACTGATTCCACCAGCAATTCTCCACGCATTGGGTGTTGTACAACGCTGCATTTTCCGCCCGCTTTCATACGAGGAGATTTCTCAATGCTACCAAAGTTACTTATTTTACTACAGATCTCCCCCAGCAAGATCTGCAGAGGGACAGAGCAATGCTGGAGTCATTCTGCCCACCTACAGTGACCTTCACATCAAGCCAAGAGGGCAGCAGCCTACACTCTTTAGAGATGTCTGGTTTCTGTATTATAAAGCCCTGAAAGTTATAAGCCAAAAAATCCAATTATTCCTTCTATTCTAATCTTTAGTCAGTCCACCTGCACACTCACAGATCACTTTTTCCAACATACCAATATCTGTTATTGTATTTTTGACTAGATGGATACTGCAAGTTAACTTAATGTGCTGCTTACAGCCCTAGTCAATGTATCTGTAGATTAGTAATTGCAGCAGGAGACATTGATCCTACAGCAGAAAAACTAAGTAAAAATCATACTTCACCACCAACTCCACTAATGCAACAGCAAACAGGAAAAAAAAATCAGAGCACCTCATTCATAACTATGCAGTTATTCTAAAACAAATAAACCAGCTATTGATAATAAAGAATTCTGCTATTTATATTAAAACTGGTGTAAATCACAGACAGAACAATGAGATGCCACTACAGCTCATCTCCCTCGTAAGAAATTTCTTGTAGGGATCGAAATAATATGCATGAGAAAGTATTTTAATGTAGAGAGGGTTTGTAACAGGATTACATGAGAGAGGAAGGCACATCACATCTGAGATAGTCTAATAAGTGAGTACCTTGGAATGGAAATGGCTTGAGCCATGTAATGCAGATTTCCTGACAAAATGAGATTGTCATTCGAGAACCAAATGCTGAATTACTGAAAACTAACATCAAACAGGATTACACAATTTGCTTAATGGCACAAGTCACAGAATATTGTGATCACAGGAAGTAAAGGGCTATAAATAAACAAATAGTAACAATCGTGTCCAGCAACTCTGCTGGAACTGGAAAGTTCGGGCTGGCAAAACTCTGGGGCCAGAACTTGCTGTCATTTATTGCTCTTTCCCTTGGTAGTGGCACCACTGAAATCAATACAATTACATCTGGGGAAAGATGAATCTGCCTTCTAGTGTTTCATGAAGTTGGAAGACAAAATTAATGGAAAGCCCTAATATAATATAATTGACATGAATGCTACAGAGTCTGTCCCACACACAGATCCATCAGCCTTGCTCTGCTGGCATAATAAATTGTTTTCAGCGTACAAAGTTAGCTACTAAAGGCAGGGAAGTGAGAACATAATTTAATATGAATGACAGAAAGAGGAAAAAAATATTGAAGAGTTACACTAATAATATCAGGAAAATGTTAATCGTATGATGATGGGTGTAACATTAACTACATGTTTGGTCTATCTTCAACATCGGTTTAGAGCATTTGTAACCATGGAAGCTGATTCCAAAATGAGATATTCTGTTTTCTAGTATTACATTTGTTATTATGAGATCTGAATTACAACAGAATCAATTGCTCTTTTTCTTTTTTTTTTCCCTTTCATTTTTCATTCTCTTTTTTTATTTTTTTTTTCCCTGAGGGAATTGAGGTTTGTGGGTTTGTTATTTTGGGGGGGTGGGTTTTGTATGTAGAGCAGATAACTCACATGCTTTGCTTACCTGGCAATACCATTTTAAAATTCAAATCAAACCTTAAGGTCGGGTCTCATTGCACATCCTTCTTAGAAGGGTGGGTGGCATCCTTAAGACAATTCCCACTGATCACTTCTTAATGGCACTTCCAAACTACTGGAACATTAAAGGAAAGGTCATACAAAGCCCCTGTGTGCCATCCTTCAGGGCACCAAAACTGTAATGGAATCATATATATTAACTCAGTCAAATAAATTGTTCTTGTTGCCTTTTCTGAGCTGTGGAAATAAATAGGTTTAAGGTGTGCTTTAGGCTGTTGAGTGGGATCAGATGGTTGATTGCTGGTGAGGGGGGAATCACGACTGCTCCGTGGTGTATTTTCCAATAGTACATCAGGTACAGCTTACACAAAACGGTTTCCATTATTAGGGAATATTTTTCTTTCAATACAGGTTTAAGGATAATAATAAAAATGAAAGTATTTCCTATTTTTGCCAAAGTAAAAACGTTGCACCTCATCTTCCCCTCTCTTAGCTCAGTTTCCTCTATTGAAGCCTTTGAAGTGGGACAATCTGCACTAAATGAGGGTGCTGAGTTACTGCTGAGCACATTTGGCTCATTTATGCATTCAGATTTCAGCTTTTTCTGGAAAAGTTTGGCAGTTCAAAAGCAAAACAGGAAGGATTTTTTCCCAGGATGCTGTACATGACTTGGACAGATTGTGAGGTTTTGGCAAGGTTTTCCAGAGGCTGGTGCACACCAAAGGTCAGTGGGCAAGTGTTTAGGGATTTCCAAGATAGTTTCTCTTCTTGCAGCTTCCTGCTTTGAATAATCAGTTACGTTTTGTTTGAAACAAATAAGAAGTTAATATATTGGTTTTTAAATGAGCTATTTGCACGCAGACAGAAGTGGGGGAAACATGTGGCATTTATTATTAGAATTATTAGAAGTTACCATCATCTTCTTATCTTTAAAATAAGTGCTGATGGGGAGCTCAGTGCCACCAAGATGATGATTGTTATTACATTCTTCCACTACCAAAGGTGTTTAGTCAAAGCCCAGTGCAGCCCTCTGGGCCTCAGTTCTATCCAAAGGCATGTGCAAGGGTGGGATTGGGATCCTGCCTCTGCAAACAGCAGCACAAGCAGCTGGGAAGGAGCAATTCATGTTAACAAGAAACCCTGGATTGCCTGATACTTTTTCTTCTCAATATGTACAAACAATAAGGAGCTTAATAAGGACAGAGCACTGTTCTGACTGTAGCTACAAATGGAGCTAGTTAGCTACTGTGAGCTTTTTTTAAAAGAATGGTTGCCATTATAAAAATAAATGTAGACAATATCTTTCACTGGATCACTCTGCAACCCAAATTATGTTCTTTTTGTTTTAATAATTTCTGCACTTTTTTTTTTTTTCTAACTGCCTGCTTCCATCGAGGACAAATGTCTATTGGATGAAGTACATCATCTTTCTCCACTCCCATCCTAGCAAATACGTGCAAAACTAATTTTCTATCCATGATTTCACTGTGATTTGGAGCATTCCGTCTGAAATACAAGTTTTCACACTAGCATATTCCCAATTACTGGGATTTTGTATTTTTAATCCCTCAACCCACATACCATTAACTTAAGCAGCTCACATAAGACCAATTCATCAATACAATACTGAATATCAAGCACGGCTTTGCGTTATTGGGACATATTCAAAATAAACTTCCACGTGATCAACTTAACTCGTAGGATTCAGATCCCCAACACAACATCTCGGACTTCAGGAGGAATTTCTTCCCACAGTGGGTTGTTAAACATTGGAAGGGGCTACCCAAGGAGGTGGTGGAGTCCCCACCCCTGGAGGTGTTTAAGGAAAGACTGGACATAGCATTTAGTTCCAGGGTCTGGTTGACAAGGTGGTGTTCAGCCAGGGGTAGGACTCAATTATCTCCGAGGTCTTTTCCAGCCTAATTGATTCTGGGAAAAATCCTTTTGCCATCTTTTTAAGTTTACTGCTATGCTAATATTTTCCAATGCATCTGCAGTGATGTGTAAGAGTTAAGTTATTTTTCATTTGTGGTTTTTCCCCTATGTCTTAAAAGGCTTTTAGGCTAAGCCTGGAGTTCTGTCTTAACACTCAAGAGATTGACAGCAAATGGTGGTCACAGCCCTGATATGTTTCAAGTTTAAATTGAAGAATTATTATTTACATTGAGAGAGAGAGAGAGAGTAACAGAGAGAAATGTTAAGTCTGAGTAATCAACCACAAATAGCCAGGAAGTAAATCAGTTTAGAAACAAGAGCTTTTTTAAAAAGAAAAAAAAAAAACAAATTAAAAAAAACCCCCACCTAACCATATTTAATAAATGGATGGTTTATATGTATTTTTATATTTTATATATAACTCAGCCCCTCAGCCCAGGCTGCAGGAACAGCTCCTGCCCCAGTCTCACATGCAGCAATATTTGACTGCATTTTGGGATTAATCATTTCCCTTTTATGCAGTTTATTTCCAAGAAACACCACACACTTTTAAGAAAATTCGCTTAGCTCCGTCTGGGGAATTCTCAGTCATCAGGTGTAAAGGGCCTGTGCTTTGCATATGGACACTGAGCAGGGGAGCAGATGGGCTGTGGTAGAGACCAGCAAGGGACAGAACAGAGGTGACAGGATAGGTATTAGAGGCAGAATGACCAGTAGCGTCATTAATGTAAGGTATTCTCTCCCTAAAAATCGATTATGGAGTCATTTCTCAGGAATAGCACTGATGAACTCAGCTCAGATCATTTTTCATGTCCTACAGGTGGAAGCCATGCTAATAGGCGGAAATGAGGGCTCTCCCCAATTGATGATGTGAATATTAAGGAGAATTAAAAATTCTTCCTTTGGAAGAACTGATTGAAACCCCTGTGACAGGCACCTCTGCAGGGCTGGCTTAGCTTTAAACTAGAACTCAGCCAGACTCTTTCTATTGCAGGGTATTCTGCAAAAAGCCCCCGCAGCTTTATCTCTCCGGTCATGCAAACCTAAATAGAATGTCTTTTATTCAAAACACCAAAAATTAGATCACAGCATAAGACTCAGCCCCTCTTTGAATATTTACTATTTGCTGGGCAATGAATTCCAGCTCACTTCTCTTGCTGTCTGAATGAAGGCTGACCCTGAAATGACCAAACCAGTAACCTAAACAGCCGTGGAAATAACTTCAGGCGTTTTCACCCTCCATTTAGTTTAGATGTTTCTTACTGTTAGAACTGCTATTCCTACAGGATTAATTATAAATAGTTATCTACTGATATCTACAGTAATACATTTTGCTTCTGAGCATGCACCACTGAGTTTTATAATGGGTTGTGTATACACTGCAAATGTTAAACAATATTCTCATTGAATAATGACAGGCAATGTGTATTTGCATTTCCTGGGAGATTTAATGATGCGGTGGGATAGCTGGATGGAAACCGGGAATTAATATTAAGACTTAGTGCCAAAGCCACCTCCAGGACAGCAGGCACACTGCTCATTAACTCAAGAGATTTTGAACCCATTTACTCTGTGCTAGACTTCAGTTTTTGGGATCAAAAGTCACTTTGTTTTTCCTATCCTCTCTGTAGAGACAGATTTGAATAAAATAGATAGCGCTTCAACTTGTCTTCTCCTTCGCCAGTGCTCTGGGTTTTTTCTCCAGAAGAAAAAGGTTCTCCCAGCTTGCCAGGTTGTCTCAGAGCTCTCCCCTGTCTCCAGCCCTGGGGAAGGTGATGCTCTGCCAGGTGCGAAGGAGCAGCCACACAACTGCTCCACCCTCCCCGACTCTTTTCAGCCCAACTCCACCCCACACCTGCACACACAGGGAGCTGATTTCCTCCTCTCCACTGACTCAGGGGCTGCACTGCACTTCTGGGAGCACAAGAGAGTTGCTCACACCAATAGGGAAGAGGAAGAAATAGGGGAAGCAAAGGAAACCAATCTAGGGAAGTGACGAGACCCCACATCCATCAGCCAGACACGCTTTGCTCTAATGGCACTTGCAACACTTGCTTCAAGGGTGCTTCAAAGCTGGAGGGAAGCTGCTGTTACCTTGGACACATCTACTTGAGTTTGCTGAAACTTAAAGCTGGGACAGTGGCAGAAATAGAACTTTTTCAAGCTTCAGTTTATCATTTATAGAATGTAAAATCTAGACAGAGAGAAATCAGAAAAAGCATCTGCATGTTATTTGCTGAACAGCTCTACTTTCAAAACCAAATTAAAGTAGTCTTCTCTCTTTAATGCCAAGTCCCTCTAAAGAGTACTGAAAAAAAACCCCAACTTCCCAGGCTTACAAGTTACAACGTATTTCTAAATAATACCGTACATCCCTCAGTCTCCTCATTTCTCATGGTAACCCAAGATTTTATTTTCAAAGCTCAAGGTGAAGGAGTTAAAGCTGCCACACTTCCAACCACACGGAAGTTTCAAACTTGTTTTTGCTTTCTTCCCTCTCTTCCTATGAGCCTTGTCCATGGCACAATCTGCTGAATTCATTTTACAGTGATATTTTAGTGTTTCTTCTCTCATAGAATTTTAATGTGTTTAATCTGACAAACTGAAGTCTAAAATATGCACAGACCCATTTTTCTGAGTTGTTATGAAGTCTTAGAGTCCCTGCCTTACATGCTGTCCCTGAAATCAATACAATTACACCTGATAAACATTCTTCTCATGTAAATTAGAAGAAAACTTCTCTCAGGTTGAATATTTCCAATCCTGTGTAAGTGGACATACAATGGGAGGCAGCATCATGGAAAATAAAGTGTTAAAATAAGGTCCCTAAAAGGAGCAGTTTGTTTGATGGGGCACTGGCAGACTCCTTTAACAGAGCCCCAAATGGAATCCAAAAATTATTTTTAACACCATCCTCATCATCAAAAGCAGGTTTTGTCTGTGGTGTGACTGACCCAGCACATGCAGCATCCCACTGGTGGAAGCAGGCTGAGCACTCTGCAGTGGCTGCTCATTAACTGGCTTGTTTTAGTGTGTAATGTCTAAATAGGCTGAAATCAAAACTTCATTCAAGATGTGAGGGTGAAACCATGTGCAACCCCAAATTTCATGGTTAGCTGCGTGTCACTCAAGGGATATTTGGGTGCTATCTGGAAGGTAACGTGTTTCTGCTCAGAAAAGTGACAAACAGAAAATAGGGCACCTTCAAGAGCACTTGTACAGCAATTCTGGCCTCTAAATAGAGTCACACCTCTGCAATAAAGCAGTGTGGTCTCAAACTCCACTCAACATGGGACTGCAGTGGAATTCGATGGCATCTAAATCTATGGGCCATCTCTCCATAGGATAAGTGCCACCCCTTCAATCTCATTCATGTGGACTTAGTAAAAATAAAACCAACAAAACCTTAGTCAAAAGAAAGATACTTTACATTTTGTTCCACTCTGGCTCTGCAGTCCTGTTCCTGAGAAAGTTAACTTAAATTTCCCTCCCTCTCCATTTGTAACTTGTCAATCAGAACCAATTTGTTTTTTCACAAATTATATCTCAGCACAGAAACATATTCAAATGCTAAATTTATTTATCTAGTCCAAAATCCCTGTCTGGCACTGCTACTTCAGCCATTTTAGTGTGAAGCAGATGCAGGAGTTTTTCCCTTTCCCCAGAAGTGGGTGTCCAAGTGTGTAACTGCCCTGGAGCAGTTCTGTGTGGCCTGTGCTTCTGCCCATGGGGGAGCCTGTGCTGGCTGTACAGTCAGGTTTTCAACAAGAAAGTTTGTCACTAAGATTCCTTTGTAGTATAACATCCTCACTTAAAAGCAATAAATATCAACTTGAAGGTCTGAAGTACACCAAAATGAGGATTAAACACCACTAGAAATGTGGTGCTGAACCAAAATATTATTTTCTGTTATTAATGGGAGCAGAGTTTTGTAGGTAAGGCCCTGGGCCTGAAGGAATTTAGATTCATTCCCTGTGCTAGCACAGACCTTAGCTGTGACCTCTGGCAAATCACCCAATTGCCTTGTCCTCACTTTCCCCCTTTGCAACAGGGGACAGCTGCAGCTCCATCTGTACTGAGGGATGTGCAGCCATGTGCTCACAGCCACTTCATGCACGTGGCATTGAGAATCCCTGCAGCAGGTACAATGGACAAGCTGCAAGCCCTATTCAGCTGCTCATGGAGGAGGTGGAATCCCTTCTTAGGACCTTTCCCCTCCAGTAGAACAGTTCCCCATCAAATGGAGACCCTCACCTCTCTTTTCTCCAAACCTTTGTCCATCTTGCCAGTTTACCTTTTCAAACCAAGAGTTTTTCCTCATCACACACCAACAAAGTGGGCCTTGTCCACAGCTTACATGTACAGACACCACACCACAGGCAGTAACAATAAAGAAAACTTTGATTAACCCACATCTTACCTTTAAAACCACTGATAAGGCTCCAAAATGCCACCTGTGCCAGCCAAAAGGCAGCCCTATTGCTCATAACCAACTCCTGGTTCCTGGTGCAGAGATCACCTGAAGGTGAGTGTGGCCTCAGGGCTGCACTCTTTTCCTTGCGTTTAGGGATGCAAAAAGGCTCTGGCACCAGTCCTCTTAAACGAGGTGCCATCTCCACAAAGGCCATCGATTCTGAATGACAATGTACAAATAGGCAAAGCGTGCCCTTAGGAATGCACCTCCTTCCAGACACAGAATAGCCTTAACAGAGCCTGGGAAACCAAGGGTTTCACTGAAGTGTGTTTGTTTAGACCCGTGGACCCATTTCCTCATGCTTGAAGAAGGAGAATATGCAAGACAAATTGTTCTGTGGCCCAGTAAAAGACACACGCAATCACAAAGAGAGAAGAAATAATTCTAAACCTTTCATCTAGTTGCAAACTGACCTTCCTTAGCTTGAAACTGCCTGTAGGAGTCCCAGGACAGGTTGTTCTGACATTCTTTTAACATCGTTTCATCAGCACAGCCAAAACTAATCAGAAGAATATTACCCGATGACAGGTGCATTTATTCTGTCAATTAAATCAGATGGTTAAATCGAAATGTGCCCCAAATCTCTCTTGTTTGCATTATCCATATTGGCATTTCTTGGCTGTGGTTCATCGCTGGCTGGAAGTCATCCAGCCCCCGCAGAGTCACTTTGCAATCCTGTGCCAGCAAGTTTCCATGCTCTGCAGCAGCGGTTACAGTGAGAGCAGAGTGGTCCTACAGAACTGACCTGGAATGTTACACTGCTTCACTAAGATTTATTTAAGACAAAAAAAAAAAAAAAAGGAAAAAAGAAGAAATCCCTCTCGGTGAAGGAGACTGAGATCAATGCTTTTGAAACGGAAAATGATACATCACTTCACACCTAACCACTAGTGACATGCATGCATTAGAAGACAGAACAGAATAGAGACTTTTGACATTAGCAAGTGACTACTATGCAAGAATACAAATTAAAATCTAACCTCATTTCTTTAAAACCTATCTTCTGGGGGATGGGGGGGAAAGGTGTTGCTCTAATCCATCAGAAAGATGAGGAAAACAATAGATAGACATCCAGGTATAACTGCAATAGAAATCAAGAACTGAAGCACCATCCAGTATTACCCAACTGTTCAAGACCCAGGTAGAAGGTGAGTTTACATGAAATATCTGCTGCAAAGAAAAGTTGCAGTGGAGCAGGTGAAGGATGCAGCCAAGTTTTTCATTTGGTTTTGTGATGTACATGCCAATGAGTGCAGTCCCATATGACAACGTGGGTCAAACCCCAGGACCAGAGTTGGGATACATGGAAGGACAAATATATACAAGCACTGCTTTGTTATGTATTCACTTAACTTTTGCTTGTTATAGCTTGAAGCATTTCCCTTGCATTCTGATTTTGCCAACACTCACACACTCATCCATTGGGACAAGTACCAGCAAGACAGATCTTCTGAAGAGATTGTCTGCAGTAAAGTAGGTACCTTCTACCACTAGATGTCAAGACTTGATGCTTTCTTGAACTGAGAAATACCAGGCTTAATATCAAGAACACCTGTACAACTGACAGGGAAGCTGATACAAAGCTGATACACAGAATATAGTCCTATAAAACATCTGTATATTTTTCCTTTCAGTGGATGCTATCTACCTATGCAATAATGAGGTGCTATTGTGCCTAAGTGCACAAAACCACTGAAACTTAAGCAATGCAATTTGCCTGTAATTTGAAGTTTGACAGTTCAGTGTTAGACTCTCAGAGCAGGGAAGTAAGGATGTACTGTTTAACTGTCCTGTTTGTCCAAAAGACCAACCATATAATGCCCCATTCCATGTGTGTGTGTCTGTCTTTAAAAGGAAAACCACTAAAGTGAAGTCACCTTTGTTCCAGAGCACCATGAGGTGATGTTTCCAGAAGTGTCTCCAAACATGATGAAGGGATGATGGCACAGGGAAGCAAGAAGCCTTATGTTAGGTCAAGACAGGTATAGCTCTGACATTCCAACGTGTTCCTAAAATCAAGTAAAAATGCATAATTAACCATTTCTATCAAATTCCCATTATTCACCTTTTATAAGAAACAGCATAACAAGGTTCCACTCACAGTGTAATATTAAATACCTGAAAATTAGTTCATGACCCATTTTCTGATTGATGTGGTTTCACAGTCCAAAGCAAGTTATAAGTTAATAAATATCATAAATCTAGTAATTATTATTTAAAGACAAGGATTAATGAAAACAAGGTGCTGATTATTCCATCCTAAGGTCAAAGTCAATTCTTATATCTGTCCAAAATCCACCAGGATACAAGTCCAAGTTTTTGCACGTATGCATGAAATTGGAACTCTGGCTTTAAAGTGGCAAGCACACGTTGATTTTAAACAAGAGAAAGCTATGTAGAACAACAGGATCTGTATTGAGGGTGACACCACTTATCTCCTCAGTGCTGTTCCCAGAGCCTTTTCTTTCTGCTCTAAATGGTTTTGATCCTACTTCCTAATTAATCTATCCTTAAGAAAGCCAGTAATATTCAGTTAAGTAAATTATCTTTATTTCCCTAGCTGTGTGCTTTGATCAGTTGTGTTGGTGAGGAATCCTGCAGGCAGTGCAGTGCATTTAGCCAGATTTATATTAGCCACCTGAAAGCTAAGAATGTTTACTTTTATTTTTAATATAACTCCTTAAGTTGAAAGGCTCTGCAGGCCTGCAGTGTAGCTGGTTGGACTTGTGTGCACAAATAATGTGTTCTTACAATTTGTCAGCCACAGTAATTTTAACTCTTAAAAAAAAAAAAAAAAATTAAAAGATGTCTTTTCTTGTAGCTTCCAAAAATATAGAAAAGAAAGAGAATTATTTAAATCTTAAATTCTGTGTATTTTTACCATTTTGTCCAGTTTCACTTGTCAGATACATCCTTACTTTATATATCTCGATATATTTCAGACAGCTATTTCAATGTACGACAATATTGAAGTCCTTCTCAACAACCTCTGGGTAAAGTCTGTTTATTTTAATGTCACACTAATAGAATCTAAAACACAACTGGCAAATTATGGGTATTTTCAAGCCAAAAATATTAAAAGTTGCTGTTGAAAGACCTTAACAAAGAGTTGGTGCAAAGTGCTATTCTTATGCAAGGCCATGCAGAGGAGACAGTAAAAATACATAAGAATAACCAGAGAACAAGTAAAGCACCAGTCACAGCATAATTACCCTTTGCTTTCATTTCATAAACCCACAGCTTTCCAGAGACACTCGCTAATATCTATGATTTTAAAAATAGCATAACATGCATTATACATTCAGTCCTCTGCCTAACATAAATTATATATCTGTTAAATTACACATTGTGTTGAAAAAAATGAAGAAAAAAAAAAAAAACAAACCGGCACACACATGATGTTTTTATTTTCTCCTGCTCCACATCCTCCTGATCTGCCCATAAAGCTAATGCCCATTTAGGGGAATATGCTGTGGGACGACAGCACAGCAATATTAAGTAAGGCAAGCATATGTTTGCTGCTTTTGCCACGCTGTCTGTGAGTGCCCCTGCCCCTTGGTGGATGAGCTCCCCCCCAGTCTGCCTGGTGCTGATGGAATCCTTTTGCAGGTGTTTTGTTGCTCTCCCACAGAACACAGCTTTCCCAAAGCCAAGCTCCCTCGTGCATAATGCAGCATTAGCTCCTGGTTTCCCCTATGATGCAGCTGACACGGGTCTGCTCCAGGCCCTTCTTCACAAAATTATCCTAAATAGCATCATCCCAGTGAATGCCTGTCCCCTGAATACCTAAAAGAAGGACTGGATATTCAGATTTCCACAATCTGGATCATACTTTTGCATTTGGCTTCAGGTCATCATTGAAAGCCAGGTGACAATAAACTGATATTATCACGTACAGCAAGGATTTTCTCCCAACAAGCTTCCCCATCTTAAATGTTACCTGGGGACTACCCACCTCCAGCACACAAAGCCAGGAATCTCTAAGCACAGCCAGAGTCAAAGCCCCATTTGAAGGTACCATTCAATCTTCATTCAATTTTTATCCAGCTTGAAAAGCAGCAAGGAGGAAGAAATGTTTGCAAAGCAAAGAAGTGTATCAGCTAAAAATCTACACTGACTTAACCCATCCCCATAAACACTAAAATCTTGGGGAGATTTCATGGGGGTTTATGGTTCTGAAGACCCCTGCCTCCCTGTGCTCTTCTCCACCCACAGTAAAGTGTAGGCACACAGGGTCTTGAAGAAGAAACGAACAGGACAGAAAAAAATAAATACAACACGAGCAGAGAAAGTCTAAGTTCATAGTTTTATGTTAATGTGCTGGTAAGGAAAGGGCCTCATTTGGGAAGTCATAAAAAAAAGCGTTAGCAGATCTCCAAGTTAGAGCACCGATGCTTTCTCTGCAGATGGAGGATTTAAAAGAAGTAAAATGATAACCACATAGTCGAGAGACTAGAAAAGAGACCTTGATGTTTGATAGTTGTAATAACCTGCAGAGTGCTCTAATGGCTCAGGGATCAGGTGCAGAACTATAGCAATAACAAGAGCTGAATAATTATCTCAGCCATATCTGTATAACCACAGTCCCAGAGTATGAACTATATAAGGAGGCTTCTGCTGCCTCTCCAAGATTTCCTGAAATGTTAAATCACTGAATTGGGAGCACTTCCAGCATTAGTACTGCCCAGTTAGAAAGAAATAAAGCCCAGAATCCTCTAGTGGCAGTTCTAATGTCTTTGTTAATTATGAATTATGGGTAAACATGCAGACTCACAGAGGTCACGGCTGTCAGCAACAATACTTTTCAAGAAGGATTTTTATGAGGGTCTTTTTCATTTTGCCATAATGTCCTTTACATACACATAAAACGCACCGAGAATACAAAAAATAGTGTTTGTTTTTAGGGAAGATGTAATTATTTTTCACTTGTGTTCCACTCTCTGTACAGCCACGGATCCGCTGCCAGGACGAGCCAGTTCATAACTCTGAGCTCCTCTGTGAATAACAGCAGCTGTACAGTCCCAAGGAGCGGGCAGGAGGAGGCTCCGGGGCTGGGGTTAGGTTAATGAGCAGACACTCTGGTAACAAGAAAGTTGTGGTTTTCCAGGGAACGGCCAGCCAGGATCCCAGCAGCTCCAGTCACCTTTCCCACACAATAGAGAAACAAAGGCTGCATCCAGTATGCTTGATTAACCTCACTTAAATGGCAGCACTGATCTCAAATCTGTCCCAGGAGTGTATATAAACAGGATTAAAATCATATTATGTGTGGATCCTGCCCAACAAAAGCAACTGGCACAAAATCATTTTAATTAGGTGGTAGCGGCTGTAACTCATTCAACTTTGGAATTAATTTTTCTCTGTCCCACCAAAGAACTTTTGGGACTCACCGTGAATGGTGGAAGGAATAAAGGAGCTTCAGAGATAACACTGAACAACATATTGCCATAATTGTTGGCCAGTTTGCAAAAGGAACTCTGAGTTCAACACTCCAAAAAGCTCTGTGAAAGGTACAGCTTCTACTCGCAGTTTTCAAGGTAGGCAACAGACTGGTAATGAATGACAAAGGAGGTTTTATATAAATAAAATCCAAAAGAGTCTTGTCCAGTTTTCAAGAACCCTCTCACTGGTGGCTGAGTTGCTTGAAATCTCTCCACGAGCTGAGAAACCATGAGACCTCCAACAACATTATGGTCTCAGCTCAGTTCTGAGCCCAGGAAAATAAAATTGTAGAAGACATCTTTTCAGGATTGCAAAAGGAGAACTTTCTTCTGGCTCTAGATACGTTCTCCCCATTTTGTAGGGAGAGTGTAATAATAAAGACCTATCAGGAATGGGTTAGCTCTTCTGGGTCAAAATAAACTGAACTCTTATAAACCCTTGCGAGCACATATAAGTAGACACAGCTTGGTACAGCTGTTGTAGGTCACATTTATCTGTTCTCACTCTTGTGTTGTGCTCCAAAAAAAGTCAAATTTTAAACACTACCTTCCAGAATGTGCAGCTTGTTTGCAGTAAATAATCACAAATGTTCTAGAAAAAAAACCAAACAGACGTAAAAAACTCCCTGAAAATTAATTTAGAAAGTTGAACATTAGGCACAGCACTGTTGATGAGCAATAATGAAGTTTAGTTCTCTAGATTATGACAATCCTGAATTGATGAAAAGTTCTCAACTCTATGCCAGATCAGAAAATACAGGTTCGCTATTTCAAGAGGTCAGTTAATAACTGACTCTGATCATGCAACAGAAATGTAACCTTGGCCCACAGCACTGACAGTAGGAAATTAAGGTAAAAAATATTGGTTTTTATCAGAGGTAAATAACTTTTTTTCAGAAAAATTCGTTAGCATCAATCTCTCTGAGTTGAAGAAATCTGGCAAAGAACAGAAAGGGATAACTACAAAGCCCCTGCACGTTCTTGGAAGTAACAACACTTGCAGAAAAAAAAATATTAGAGAGGTTGAAATCCTTCTCACTTTGCCTGGCACAGACTGTAAAACTGTGTAATCTGCAGTATATTCCATAGGGGGCACATTGGCAACGTGGGAATGTCAGAAAGCAGAAAAACATATTTTTCATACCAAAATATCACTAGCAGGTAAGACAACTGACCATTATGTTACATAATAAAGATAAGTCATGTGTACTTGAATAGTTAACAGATGGACTAATTAGAGGCTGAATTATTTGTGGTATAACTGATAGCTGGTGAAATCAAGGTTACTGAGGGAAATGGACTTGACTTTGGGAAAAACAGAGGGGGTTTGCAGGGCTAAGGGAAGCTGCTCCTCCAAAGAAAGGGTTAATGAGCAATGAAAGAACAGAAGTGCATCTAATTAAAAGACATACCAAGGCACACAGAGAGAATACAAGGGTAAGCAAATGGCAGAGACCACATTTGCCTGCAATACATGAAGAGGCAAATGTGGAATGACATATAGGAAACTGGCACGAAGGGCAAGGTGTCTGGCAGGGAAAATAAGCTTCCGTCTTAATAAGGTATTTTATTTTTGGTACAAATAAATATATACAGGCACATTCACAAAAATGTGAAGAGGACAGGAGTTGCCTGTTTGGGGGCACCTATGAATAGAAATACTGTACAATGACCTGGTTCAAGGCACAAAAAATATATAGATAAACATGAATTTTAAGCGTGAGAATTTCAACGCTGTCTCATTTAAAATAGATTATTAGCTTGCATGATGACCTTTGGAAATATCTCCTCCCCCCAGATTGCCAGAATAAAAAAAGCCCATGGGAAAGATAACATTGCTGCATGGGTAGGTGTCATTGTCTAAATGCACAAAGGGCCTAAAATACAAAACACAAGTGAGATGAGAATTGTCCTTCTACAATAGCATCTGCTATGACATGTTCGTGGAGCCATTACATAGCTGAAACTATCACTGTCTGGGCTCACACAGCACAGACAACGTTAAGAATGAAAGGGAAATACTTATAATTGTTATCCTTGCAAACCTTTTGCAGCTGCAGCTCTGGGTCAGCACTCGTCAACAGACTGCCGAATCCATGTAGGAAACTTCAGAAAAAAACACTATTGTGTACAGCACTGCCCAGGCTTCAAAAATTATCATGAAACTGAAAGATCCTAATCAAAAGAGACCAAAACTAGGAAGGACCTTCTTTCAGTGGGAAGGCATTTGAGAGCACTTGCAAGTAGTGGAACCAAAGCTAAAAGGAGTGTAAAATCAGCCAAGTACTATCTATTTCTATAACAATATTTGACAAGCCCAGAAGAGAAGCACAGAGTGACTCAACCTTACAGAAAGCTGGAGAGAGTAATTCCAAATGACTGGGCAGAAAGAACAAAAAGCTGAAGCACCTCCAAGAATACATGGATAGATAGATATACACGTGAGTGTATTGAGAGGATGAAGATGAAAATGCTCCAGATGATGTATTCCTGCACAAGGATGGCCATGCCATAATAGTCCCCAGCAGGAGGGCAGAATCCTCAGGCATAATCCACAGTGCCCATCTTGGCTTTGGTAGAGGCAACAAAACAACCTAAGGTGTTTTATTTCAGTCAGACTGAAAGATGCCACAGATGGCCAAGGGTTAAATCCAGATTAGTATCAAGTAAACGCTGAACTAAAGTGAG
Organism: Aphelocoma coerulescens; assembly: GCF_041296385.1. Lineage (NCBI taxonomy): Eukaryota > Metazoa > Chordata > Aves > Passeriformes > Corvidae > Aphelocoma > Aphelocoma coerulescens. The sequence goes on from NC_091016.1 coordinate 3,764,424, forward strand.
GACTTCTCTGTAGGTGTAAAATGCACTGGTGTAAATACACCAAACACAGACACGCTGGAATTGTGTCACATTCCTCTGCCTTTGGAACTCAGATCAGTGCATTTTTGTCTCAGTTCCATGGAAAAGGTCCCCCCTTGCTGAAGGACTCCTTCCCCCAGAGTCTGGCCTCACACACCACTGACATCGACGGTGTCTTTTCATTGACCAAAATGGGCTCTCAAACAGCATTTTTTGCCTTTCTAATTGAGTTGCCGGGTGACGCTGTAGCAGCAATGTAATAACACTTTATAAATCATATTTGTTTGGAGTGGGATTCCTGATGGGTTAATATCTCATAAATAGGCCATGATTGCTCTCATTTCTAGGTTACACACAACATCTAATCCTCCAGCAACGTGCTATTTAGGGGCACTGGCTCAGATATTCTCTGAAGCCCCAGACAAAAAACCCCACATTTTGCTGGCATTTGGTAAATTTTTTCACCCAAGCAGAACTGAAGAAGTAGTAAAATGTTATAGAAGTGCTTACAAAAGAAAAGTTATAAATTATAAACTGGCTGGAAACAAAGCAGCAAACCATTACCTTATCCATACCCTTTGCAGCTCCACAGCCAGCAAAGACAAAGCTTTGTAAGGAACATATTGGATACATCATTTTGCCCATGGCCAAATAAATGCAGGGATGCTGTCCAGTCTCGTCAGTTGATCCTGTTTCTTGGCAGAGACCTGGATCCCAGATACGGCTCCAGAGCTGTGGATCCGTCTCATGGACCCAACTATGCAAATAGTTAATTTTTTCAAGCTGACAACCAAACTTCAAAAAACCTCACAACAATACTAGTGGCTTGGATCAACTCAAGAATAGTCTTTACAGCAAAACAAAATTACCATTTCACACTCTACGAAGGAAATTAGATTTGTTACAAAATGAAAGCGCTTTGTTGCAAAATGTAGAAATGAAACATTTCTGGGGTGGCTGAAAAAAATCCATTGAATCTGAACTGAATTCACAAATAATTTTGGCTCCTCAACTTCACAAAATAAGCCTCTTGGCTGATTACTGCAATTCTTAATTAGGAATGAAGCTGCACTCACTGAATGAGGGCAAGCACATATATCACAGATGTTACCACCCTGAGGAGCACACACTGAGAACTCTGCTTTCTGTACTGACTCTTTCCTGCTAAACCTGGCATAAATGTAAGTCTTTATCCTGGGAGAGGACAGGAGTGTAGGAGTCTGGCTTTGACCAGCAGTAACGATCTCTAGCCTGAAGGGAGAGGTGCCTGAATGGGGGACAGTCCACAGCACACCACAGCTCTCCTTCCCTCCACAGAGCCACGTTTCCTTCTTGAGAAAAACCAAATCATGAAAGAAATGGGGTCTCACCCAGCACACAGTTAGGATGCAGCAGAGAAGACCATATCCTTCAAGATTACTTACTTCTCTGGAGAAAAGAGAGTAGGAAGGATGAGTAGAAAAGAAACTATCACAGCAGCAGGTCCTCAGCTATGGGACTTGCTATGATGAACAGAAGAACAAACAGGGAGCAGCTACTTTAAAAACTAGATGCTAAAACATGTTCTAAATCTATCTTTGCTTTCCAAAGCAGCTCAGAAGCACACACAACTGAGTCAGTCTGCCACACTCAGAGGGAAACAAACCCACAGAAAGGTTTTACTCGTGTGGGATGAAAAGGAAGACACGGATGGAGAGGAAGAAAAATGCTATTCCCATTTTGAGCACTTGAAAATCAGGACCAGAATAAGATCAGCACAGTTTGACCCTTTAAATGAATAGCACTCCTCAAATGTTTACAGTTAATCATATGCTGAGTTGAGGTTTCAGGCTGCAAGCTCATGTGGCCCAGAGAGCCAGCACAGTGCTGGGCTGATCCCCTAGAGCTGCACCACACTCGTACCACAGCAGCACCAGCACGAGCTGGCAGCTGGACAGGAGACTCCAACTGCTTGCCAAGATCGGATGATGGGAGATGGGAGCCAGCCACAAACCATGTCAGCTCTCCCCAGGGAAGCACCAGGTCAGCACGATAGCGTTATTGTCTTCTCCTGCTCCCATTTCTTCCCTGTTCCTCATTTTTGCTTTATCCCTTTTTTTTTGTTTTGTTGCCTGAATGTACTTCTAGAGTCCCTTGCCATGGCAACACCTGCAGGTGAAGGCAGAGCTCATCATCCACAAGCTTTGCCAGTGCTGAAGAGGTAACTAATCACTCCACAAGTGGAGAAGTGCTATCTCCAAGATACCCATGAACAATTTGCAAACGTGGGTGTCCCTGAAGCACCCGCTTCTCACAGGTGTTTAGCTCGCTTCTGCGAACGTCAGGAAAAGCACTTTTCCCCCTGCCTGCATCTCATCATGTACCTTGCCCGAGCTACTTCACACAGAGCTGTAAACTCTCAGCTTAACGGGGCTAAGGAGACAAGTCTCTTCTGCAGCATTAATGTGTGACAGGCATTAGCAACAGCAGAGCTGCTTCAGAGCTCCCAAAGCCCCGGAGTTTGCACCAATGCCATTGGGGGTAGCTCAGCCACTGGGACTGGATCAGAGAGGGACCAGATCTCTGCTTAAAGCAGCCTTCGGGTCTGTTTGCACATTGTCATGGAAGGGTTGGAATTCTGCAAACACTCACCGTGGCCTTTAATCATCCAGAGGCTCAGGTGGATTTTGGAAAGAAGCTGCTTGAAATCTGCCCAGACCCACCCTAATGACAACACAGGAATTTGTCACCACACCATTTAAGACCACCTGGCTGCCTGACTTCCAGGATCAGGAATCAGCGTGGACACAAAGGATCCAGTGTAACCCATGGAACTTTATTAGGATAACCCCATCCCACAGAAGTGCAGGGGGAGATGCACAGCACATGGCGAGGCATAAGATGGTCGAGTATTTTGTCAGGCAAAGAAGGAATCCTCATTCCTCCACAGTCACCAGCCATTTAAAAATACTCAGGCTAGGCTTTTGGTCCTGCTCACCACAGCTCAGAGGTGACACAAAGTAGGGCCACAGCTCACTAGTTGCTTAATTTTGTATTGTAGTGGTTTTTCTTATATGTAA